>NC_082697.1:61824291-62425223 GCF_949987515.2 Delphinus delphis | reverse complement strand
AAATGCTAAAACATACCTGAGGGCAATTTGGTGACATGTATTAGACGTCTTACGATGCTCATGTTCCTTGATCCAGAGATATTACTTCTAGGCATTTATCCTTGGGAACCATAGTAGGCATGCGCAAAGAATTTTTTTCTATAAGAATGTTCAGCCTAGCACACTTGCAAAAACGAAATAGAGAGAGGAAGAGAGGGAGAGAGGAAGCGAGAGAGATCCTAAATATCCACCAACAGGGGACTTGGATAGATAAATTATGGTATATTCACATAATGGAAAATTATTGCATTGCTACTAAAAGCAACGCAATGACAATCTTTTTCATGGCATGGAAATGCATTCCATGTTAAGAGGGATAAAGTCATATATGAAACAATGTAGTTTCCACTGGTTTTTGTAAGCAACACGAATGAAAACTAACACTGATATAGGGGGGCTTCCTCTATTCCAAGCACTTTTCAAGGACATATCATCAAAATAAATAATGACCTTATCTCAGTGGTATGATTATTTCTTTATACCTCTTAATATTTACTATGTATTTTTAATAAACATATAAGAATATTAATACCAACCCATATTATAAACATATGTATAATTTTTAAATAGGTTGGTAACTTTGGGATTTCTGAGATGATTAATGAAACAGTTCTGCCATTCTGAGATTGTCATGGACACAACCAACACATTCCCATGATGCACTTTTTGAGGTGGTAGCTTGAGCCAAAATCCTGGGCTTAAGGAGCCCCTGGTCTCATGCATCTATTTAGTGCAAAATCTTAGGCCAGTTCCGGGCTACCTCCTGGCCAGTTTCCAATTTTGTTTCTGCCATACACATTAGACAAGGGATTCCAGTGTGTTCTCTATAGGGGGTGGGCCAAGTGAATGTTTGGTTTTATTTCATCCTGGATGTTATAAGCTCTCTGCGGATTCAGAACACATTGCTTCCTTATGCTCTATAAGCTTGGGAAGCAGGGGTCTTTCTGCATCCTAAACTGACCCTCCTGCAATTAGAAATGAGGTTTCCAGCAGGAGCACTATCTCCATGTGAACAGCAGACAATAGCCTTTGGCTCTGTTTAACAAGATCAGCGAGCTAGGCTCTTCAATTGGCTAAATTTATATTGCCCACTAGACCCTGTGAATAAATAACAAGGAAATTCTTTTGTTGGCTGGAAAATAATCTAGACAAATTCTATCTTAATAATAGTCTCTCAACAGACCATACAAGTGCCAGCAGGCACGAGCCAGATCAGAGATGGGAACAGGATCTCAGAGTCTGGAGGGTCTGTAAGGAAACGCTACACCTGCTGCCTCTCAAAGTAGAATTGATTGGATAAAAATTTAGTAAACAAGAATCATCCTGTGCTTGTTTCCCAGCCTTTCAGCATCTAGAGATTAAGAACCTATTTCCCTGGAGCCTGGAAAATGCTTTGAATTTCTAGTGAGATAAGCATTGGCCTGGAACATGGGAGGTGCTCTGTGTTTAAAAATAAACAAACTGGGTGGAACAATAACCATTGGTCACTCTCACTTAATATTCATTTGGTGTGACACTGCCCAAAGGGAATTTATCCACTCACATAACTGAGTATTTCAGGGGCTGGACCAACTGCAGGCACGGCTTGATCAGGGCTTAAAATGCTGTCACAGGATCTAATTCCTCTCTCTTTAAATTACAGTTTAATTCACCTCATGGTGGATTCTTTTTTTTGACAAGTTCTTCCATCATGGTCAAAGACAACTGTGAGATGTTTTCAGCACTAACATCTGATCTCTTTCAAATTCCTTGTGGAAAGAGTGAGAATCTCTTTCCCTAGAGGACCAGCAAAAAACTCATTATGCTTCACTGGCTCTGTTTAGGTCACATATTCATCCCTGAACTAGCCACTGCATAGTTCAAATGAGTAGATCTTAGTATGAACCAACTTGCCCTTGTTTACATCTTTTCCCCTGTAGTTATGGAAGATGGGAGGGGGATATCATCCCCATCCAAAAACATGAATTGAAATGTGCGAGAACTAATTGATCCAGAACTAGTTTAGAGTGTACTTAAAAAGAGGAGTGTGCCTGGATCGGGTGACAAAGACCTCAAATCTAACATAGATATTAAAGAAGATGTTAATTGCACCCTTGTTCCTTCCTTACAGAGTGTCATGAGCTATATTCTATTTCTTGAAGCACAATCTGTGGGGTGAAAACCATTTCCCACCTCATCTTGCAACCCCTGCTCTTCATGGCAGGATCCATTCCAGCCTCCTACCATCATTCCTTGCCCTACCTCTATTCTAAGGCATGCCCTGTTGAAGGTAAGGAGTTTCCTCTATATCATAGTAGTAGCTATCACCTACTATTCACTTAGCATACACCACGAATGGTGCAAAATCCTTTATGCAAAAATCTCATTTAATCTTCACAGAAACTCTAGGAAGTCACATCAATTACTTGTAATATGAGGAAAATGAGGTTCAGGAAGATGATAAAGCTTGGGCAAAATCATATAGCTACTAAGTGAAAGAAAGGCAATCTTCTATTATATGATTTCTGAGCCAGTGCTCTTGACTATACAGTGACTCAGTCATCTCCTTCCTCCACTATACAGAATGATTTCTACCTGGCAAGACTTCTGCTTGCTCCCTTCTTAGATCTGATGGTTTCCCTGTTTAGCTTCCACTGCCACACTTCCTGCCTTATCACTCTAAATATCCTTTAAGCTCCAGACCAGTGGCTGAAAGCCAATGACTTCTTTCATTCCAAGCTTGCCTTATAGATATGATTATGTTTTCTGCTTGAAGATTGCCACTTGCTTGGCACCAGGGATCCTTCCCACTGCTTGTGTTCTTCATTCCTCTACCTCCTTATTGGGAACACCTACTCTGACAGCCTTTTACTTCTTACCTTCCCTGCCAATAAGAAGTTCCTGCCCATAAGATATGTGAACCAAAAATTACAGAAAAAGAAATACAAGTGCCCCATAGCAATATACAAAGATGTTCATTATCACTGACAATAAGAGAGATGCAAATTAAGATTACATTGAAATAACCATTTAAAGATTGACAAATACCCAAAAGATGGACAACATATTCTGCTGGTGAGGTTGCAGGGAAAAAGACTCTTTCATTTATTCTCGTAGTAATGCAGAATGGTACAACACTTAAGGAGAGGAAACTGTCCATGCTTTAAAAAACTGTGTATGCATGTATCATTTGACTAGCAATCCCACTTCAAGAACTCCATTCCAAAAAGAAGTTGTCAAAAATTTAAATGCACAAATACACAATATTCATTGTGGCATTATTTATAATAGAAAAGACTGGAAAGTACAAATGTTCATCAACAGAGAACCAGTTTAAAAAACTATGGTACACATCCACACAGTGGAATACTATGCAACCGTGAAAAAGAAATGAGGACTACAATCACTCCTCATCATTTGTGATTCTGTAGTTGCAAACTAATGTACTCGCTAAAATTTATTTGTAACCCCAAAGTCAATATTGGTGGAACTTTTGTGGTCACTCCCAGTCATGCATATGCAAAAAGCTGAGTTATGATGTGCACAATCCCAGTTGAGGTCAAGCAAGGCAACTCTGCTTTCTTCTTTCAGTTCTCATAGTGTAAACATTAAGTGGGTACATAGTATTTAGTGCCATCATTTTTGCATTTCTGTGCCTTTTGATGGTGATTTCACTGTTTAAAATGGCCCCAAGCATAATACTGAAGTGCTACCAAGAGGTCCTAAGAAAAGGAAAGTTGTGATGTTCTTGACAGAGAAAATATGTGTGTACATATTTACATATATTCTTATGGAAAAAAGTAAGGGGCAGAAGAATGGTTATAGAATGCTACTTTTTAACCTAAGAAAGAGAGCAGGTATGAACAGACATGTGTGCACTTATATATTAGAAAAGCAATGGGAGAATAAACAAAAACTTTTTTTAAAGAAAGTTACCTAATAGAAATGGTAAAAAGCCTGATGTAGAGGGGAGAGGAATGGAAACTAGACCTCTCTGAATGTAATCTGTTCTAAGTATTTTACTTTTAAAGTATATAAATATTTTACAAAATTATAAAATAAAGTTAAATCAAAATTTTAAAAAACAATCCCTCAAAATCTAAAACAAAATGAAATAAATGAGCTAAACTGTGCATCAAGTTGGTGACTTAGTGAGGAATTCAGTAAAATACAGTAATTTGCCTGC
The DNA here is from genome assembly GCF_949987515.2 of Delphinus delphis. Classification (NCBI taxonomy): domain Eukaryota; kingdom Metazoa; phylum Chordata; class Mammalia; order Artiodactyla; family Delphinidae; genus Delphinus; species Delphinus delphis. The sequence continues at coordinate 62,421,019 of NC_082697.1, read as the reverse complement.
ATATCCCTACTGGGATAGAGCCTAAGGTTAAAAACAACTGCAAAGAAATTGCAAGTTGTTTTCAGAAATTATATTTTTAGCTGTAATATTGATTTTGCTATTTTGGAACTGTTGTAAGAATGCTGTAAGATAAGCAAGTAATTCTACTGCTGTAACTAGGGTGTGAATTTTGTCATGGAGAAGCAATACCCAAGTACAGAATCAGAAAACTTGGGTATAAACCTTCTGACCTTAAATGTCAGTTGGTGATATAAATAGGAACACATGATGTATTTTCTCTTTTAAAAATATTCACTTCCTAGCTCTGTCTACATAAAAATCCTAGAAACAATGACACAGCCCAGACTGCGGTTTCTAAGTACCATTTCCCCCTTAAAGGAACTTGAGTTCTTTGGGTAAGTGGTCAATTCGTCACATAGGTTAGGAAATATTAAAAGTGAGCCCAGAACATTTTATTATACCAGAAGGCAGGAAAGATGTCAAAGTCCACTGGGGTCAGGTCAAAAAGATTCAAGAGGGGTCCCAAGATGCTCTTCCTACTGGCAAAAGGTGGTTCAATTTTAACTTCAGAAAGAATATACAGGGCTTCCTTGGTGGCGCAGTGGTTGAGAGTCTGCCTGCCAATGCAGGGGACACAGGTTCGTGCCCCAGTCCGGGAAGATCCCACATGCCGCGGAACGGCTAGGCCCGTGAGCCACGGCCGCTGAGCCTGTGCGTCTGGAGCCTGTGCTCCGCAACAGGAGAGGCCACAACAGTGAGAGGCCCATGTACCGCAAAAGAAAAAAAAAAAGAAACAAAACCCCATTTTCTAGTTTCTGTATTTGATGCTTTGACATCTCAGGGCTCTGCTGACCCTGGAGAGGGTTAGCCAGTTCTTACAGATAGTAAATGACTCACATGAGACCATGCCTTTCATGTTCAAACCAACCAATTCAAAGCCCATGTCCCTAACTGCCTCTCCACTCTGGGTCACTATCCACCTGCTCTAAGCACCCCAGGGCCAGGTACCAAATAGCTAGGGACAACCCCTACACCCTACAGCCTGCTGAAATGATTAAAACTAGCTAAGCCTGCTTACCCTGATTCACCCATTCCTTCCCAGAGAAATCACAATAAAGGCTCTTGCCCACATTTTCCTCCTATTCCCTCTGCCTCCTGCTCAACCCTGGTGCTTCCCCATGTGGCCCTGCATGGCACCCTGTGCCTCCTGTTTCTAGGGAAGCATGAGTAAAAACTTCTTCCTTCATGACAGTCATTTCCATATCTTTGTGTCTTACCATACAGGATTAAAACAAACCCCAGGTACCCTTAAAACAAACAGAAACCAGCTCTGACCTAATTAAGTAGAAAACGACAGTGGAAAGTTCACACATATTAAGGATCAAGCTGGCAACCAGACTCAGAAAATAAGCAAAACCCAGAGGGGCTTAGCAGCCCAAAGCCTAACTGAGGTCACTCCACAGGAACAGGCTTTTAAGGACGCTGCTGCTGATGCATCCACTGCATGCACAGTGGAGTGCCTGCTGGATACCTGATGCTTTCATTATAAGACCCTCAAGATTCAAGGTCGTAGACCTGAACTTCTGATTGACCAAGGCTGCATGATTTAACTATACTCCAGGTGCCAGGAGGTGGGGAAGAGGGAATAGCTGGTCTCTTTGGTTTCTATCATTCCACACAGTATCTCCTACTGGATGCACAGGGAATATTCTAGTAAAAGTAAGAAGAATGTTTACACCCTAAGTAACAGAAAGGTCAAAAGACCATGAGAGAAGCCAAAAGAGACTTGCTAAGGAGATGAGTAAGCTTCACCTTGTCATTGCTGAGCACGTGCTAACTTAGCCAAATATCTTGGCGTAATAAATCATGGAATTTTCAAAGCCAGGAGAGATTGGTGTTAATTGATTCATGGCCCATGAAGGACTAATCAGGGGCTGCACACCTATTTATCACAAAACTTCCAAAGACTTTTCAGAGAAGCTCTTTAACTTCTTCAGTAAAGGATTCATTGAAAGGATTACAAGTTTGACTGAATAGAAACTGTAGATGAAAACCCAATATTCTTCAGTTTGACTCAGAATTATATTAGCAATCCTGAGAACATGAAAGAGGTCAAGTAGCATGAGTCACGATAGAAGAGCAGCCCATCAGAAGCACTCTGTGGGAATGTCTGCAGGCCAAAGTCATTCCGAAGAGACTTAGGATTCAGCATGTGAAGAGGTTTGACTCAAAATTGATTGTGATTTTGAAAGAAAAAGAAATCAGATTTTAAAGACAAATTTAAGCTATTTTTGATGAGTAAAATAAAATTGTCTATAATGTAATAGTATTTCTCCTTCCACCTCATACCCTCTCCCCTAAGAGTCGTCATTAAATCAGTGGTAAATTTTAGAATCAATAAGATACTGTAATAAATGTCAAATAAATTTTAGTTTAAAGATACGGCCTTGTGGTGGAATCACCCTGACCCAGCTATATAGCCTTTCTTCTCCTTTGCCTTTCTTTACCATGCTCTTTGCCTGGACCTTCTCATTTCTGTGGAATCTATAGCTCCAGATCTGAGCTGTGTCGGAGCTGAGTGAAGCATACAAACCAGGGGACATCAAGTCTTTGATTTCTCCTCCATGGGCACTGCAAGGAAGCAGTCTTTGTTGTGACATGAAAGACCACTGGAAAGAAGGGCAGGAAGGTGGTCCTGTGCCTGTGGATTGACTTCTTGGCCTCAGCCCTTGAGCCAGTGACCAGGGCCCCACAGTGCTTGGGAAATTTGTTCTTCCTTCTTGGTAGGCCTATTATGGCTTTGACTGCAGACAAGCACAGAGAAATAGGAGCTGGGCACCAGCAGGAGAATGCAGCTGCTCCCTTGGCCCTGTCACCTGTAACACAGTCAAGGCCAGGAGCCATGTATCACCCAAAACACTCAGCTCTTCAAATCTCATTTCTGAAAATGGTGAGCCTTCCTTTATCTGCCTACATTCAAAATCCTGCTTTGCCTTATTTTTGGAATCCAATATTTTAGTCACTTGTTATATTCCAGGAATTATATACACACTACCTCATTGAATCCTCATGAATGCTGTATCAATATTGATATTATTTCTCTTGCTTCTCATTTTATAGATGATGTAATTGAGCTTTGGAAGTGGAGACAGGATTTGACCCCAAGCTCTGTCTGCAAATCTCACTTGAACGAATCAGCATTGGACTGAACTAGTCAGATTCTCCTCCAAACACTTTTTCAATTTAATTTTTATTTTATATTGGAGTATAGTTAATTTACAATGGTGTGTCAGTTTCAGGTGTACAGAAAAGTGGTTCAGTTATACATATACATATATCCATTCTTTTTCAGATTCTTTTCCCATATGGGTTATTACAGAGTATTGAGTAGAGTTCCCTGTGCTATACAGTAGGTCCTTGTTGATTATCTATTTTATATTTAGTCAAACACTCTTCTTTAAAATAACAGCTTTATTGAGATATAATTCACATACCATATGACTAACCTTTTTTTTAATACATCTTTATTGAAGTATAATTGCTTCATAATACTGTGTTAGTTTCTCTTGCACAACAAAGCGAATCAGCCACATGCATACACATATCCCCATATACCCTCCCTCTTGTGTCTCCCTCCCATCCTCTCTATCCCACCCCTCTAGGTCATCACAAAGCACCAAGCCGATCTCCCTGTGCTATGCTGCTACTTCCCATCACCCAACTATTTTACATTCGGTAGTGCATATATGTCAATGCTACTCTCACTTCGCCTCAGCTTCGCCCTCCCACCCCAGGTCATCAAGTCCATTCTCTATGTCTACCTCTTTATTCCTGCCGTGCAACTAGGTGATTCACCTTTTTTAAGTGTAAAATTCAATAGGTTTTAGTGTATTCACAGAGTTGTGCAACCATCTCAATATCTAATTCAAGAATATTTTCATCACCCCCAAAAGAAATTCTATGTCTATAGAATAGAAATTTCTATTTCTATAGAATAGTCACTTCTCATTCCCCCCACCCCAACCACTGATACCACTAATCTATTTTCTGTCTCTACCAATTTTCCTATTCTGGATATTTCATATAAATGGAATCGTGCAACATGTGGCCTTTTGTGTCTCCCTTCTTACACTTATGCATAATCTTTTCAAGATTCACCTATTTTGCAGCACAAATCAGTACTTTATTTGTTTTTATGGCTGAATAATATTCCATTGTATGGATACACCACATTTTGTTTATTCGTTCATCATCAATGGAGGGACATTGGATTGTTTCCACTTCTTTTTTTTTTTTTGCGGTATGCGGGCCTCTCACTGCTGTGGCCTCTCCCGTTGTGGAACACAGGCTCCGGATGTGCAGGCTCAGCAGCCATGGCTCACGGGCCCAGCCACTCTACGGCACGTGGGATTCTCCCGGACCGGGGCATGAACCCACGTCCCCTGCACCGGCAGGCGGACTCTCAACCACTGCGCCACCAGGGAAGCCCTGTTTCCACTTCTTTGATGTCATAAATAATATACCATGCACATTCTTGTATAAGTTTTTGTGCAGACATATGTTTTCAACTTTTATGGGTATATACCTAGGAGTGAAATTTCTGGGTCATATGGTAAATCTATGTTTAACATTTGAGGAACTGTCAAACTGCTTTCTACAATGAGTATACCATTTTACATTTCCATCAGAAATGTATGAGGGTTCCAATTTCCCTACATCCTAGCCAAAACATTATTCTTGCCTTTTTTATTATAGTCATCCCAACAAGTATGAAATGGTATCTCATTGTAGTTTTGATTTACATTTCTTTAGTGACTAATGATGTTGAGCATCTTTTCATGCGTTTATTGACTATTTGTATATTTTCTTTGGAGAAGTATCTATTCAAATTCTTTGCCCACTTTTAAATTGGTATATTTGTCTTTTTGTTGTTGAGTTGTAAGAGTTCTTTATAAATTTTGGATACAAATCCCTTAGCAGATATATTATTTGCAAATATGCTATCCCATTTTATGAGCTTTCTTTTCACTTTCTTGATAATGTCCTTTGAAGCACCAAAGTTTTTAACTTTGATGAAGTCCAATCGATTTTTTCTTTTGTTACTTGTGCTCTGGTGTCATATCTAAGAAACTGCTGCCAAATATAAGGTCATGAAATTTTATTCTTATATTTCTTTCTGAGTTTTATAGTTTTAGCTCTTAGATCTATGATCTATTTTCAGTCAATTTTTGTATATGATGTGAGGTAGGAGTCCAAATTTCTTTTTTGGTATGGGGATATCCAGTTGTCCCAGCGCCATGTATTGAAAGACTATTCTTTCCCCCCATTGAATTATGGAAAATTTAAGGATTTATTTCTAGACTCTCAGTTATCTTCCATTGATCTATATGTCTATCCTTATCCTTATGCCATTGTCTTGATTACCATATCCTCGAAGTAAATGAGAAATAAGGGAAGCCTGAGTCTTCCAACTTTATTTTTTTTTCCCAAGAACCTTTTGGGCTATTCTAGGTCCCTTGCATTTCCATACGAATTTTCAGAGCAGCTTGTCAAATTATGCAAAAAACCCAGCTGGGATGCTGATAGGGATTGCACTGAAGCTGTAAGTTAATTTGGGGAATACTGACATATTACAATATTAAGTCTTCCAATTCATGACCATGAGATCTATTTCCATTTATTTAATCTTCTTCAGTTTCTTTCATGATGTTTCTCAGTTTCAATTGTATATCTTATACATCCTCTGTTAAATTTATTCCTAAGTATTTTATTCTTTTTGATGCTTTCGTAAATGGAAATGTTTCCTAATATTTTTTAGATTGTTCACTGATGGCGTATATGAATATGATTAATTTTTTTGTATATTGTTCTTATATCCTGCAACCTTGATGAACTCTCTTGTTAGTTCTAATACATTTTTGCATATGAATTCTTTAGGATTTCTAATCTACATTGTCCAAACACTGCTGAATGAAGTCCTCAATCTTCGGATGGTCTCTTCAGATCCAAATTCCACACTGTTTATAATCATAACCCTCTAATGCTCTCTTGGTTCTAATGGACTTTTTGTTTTTGTTGTTTTATTTTTACCACCTAGTGTCTATTCCCTCCTCTTCTGGTATAGTTTCCAGGGGTACACTCCCTCTCCCACTCTCAGTCCATAACCTTTGGGGAGCTCCAATTCCAGGCATGTGATACAAGCCTGATTACCACATCCATTGGACCATCATCATTGATTTGAGCTGGGCATATGGCACAATCAGAATCAATGAGTTGCATTCTCAGGACTTTGAAAAGTCTGCCACAAGATCACACATTTTTCTTTTCTGCCGGTCTTGAGGTCAACACAAAGAAGAGAGATAGAGATTGGTTCTGATTATATTACTTAAACCCAGGATCACATTAAACTGGAGGTCCAGTCAAGCCCTTGACTATTCAGGTTTGTGATCCAATGAATTATCTTTATGGATTAGCAAGTGCAGGGTAACTTGTCTACCACTTATACTGATGCTACCTCAGATCATGTGTGAGGATAAAAGACCACGGTAGTTTTGCATTGCAACTTCTAAGAGTTTTATTTTAAATAAGTGGTTTAGTGATTAAAGGTGTAACAGACACTTTTTAAAAAATACCCTCATGTTTTGCCTTTCCATTCTATGAAGGAGACTCAAATAAAGAAACGTGATTTCCATCGGGGCACACATATTCAAATTATTTAGTTTTACCTTTGGCAATACACTTTGCTTGAACTCCATGTGCAGCCCCTCTGGTGGTTAATTTAATAGGTAATAGTCCAGGCTTCCTTCTCTCCCAGCAGTTTTGCTCATGGTGACTTTGCTCTCAGAGGATCTGAGGCCATTTGGATTCGTCGCTATAGTATGTTTTAAACTAATCCCATTAGATGGAAACAAACAGTTTATTTTATTAGGAAGATCTAGAAGGAGTTTTGCATAATATCCAACAGTGTTAAGCAAGAAAAAAAGAAACTCCTTTAAATAACCAATTCCACGAGAGACGCTGTTTGCTTTTACTCCTTTGTACAGCTCATTCCAGAGAAAGAAAGCTATCCTCAACTTATGATTTAACATTTACCAGGAACGGCAGAGGTTTTCAGCTCTGGGCCCTAAAACCTATCCTTGTGGCTCAATTCTTTTAGTTGATCGGGAACAGGAAATTATTCCAGGGAAAGGGGTTCTTTTATCTCCCAGCTATAGATTTATTTAGAAAGAGGAGTTTAAGGAGGTCAGAGACTGGTCCTCCCCTGACTAAATGGAGTTAATTTATTATTTACCACCTTTATAAAGTAAAGGCATACAGTAGTGCTTAAGAGCTTAGACTTGGAATTTGTCAAACATGGATCAAAAATTTGCCTCTACTGCTCACTAGAATGTGCCCACTGGAAAGTTACTGAACCACTCTGAGCTTTAGACTCCTCTTTTGTAAAGTGGGGTTATTCATAAAACCTACTTGATAGAGTTTTTTGAGGACTGAATGGGATGACACAAAAGGCACTTGGTTCCTGGTGCCTACTAAATGCTCAATAAATATTATTATGTCGTTATTGTTACTTTTTAACCTCAGCAGGCATGGTAAATATTGGACAGCCCTGCCTCCCTCTAAGAAGGCATGTTCACAATCCAGTCTCAAAATCCAGATGGCCAAGATGAGCAAAGTTGCCAGATTTGACCCATGCTGAAAAAGCTGGCATTATCTGCACCCAGTGCTCTCCTGGAAGAATGCCAGAACACCATCGCGTCACAACCATCTAAGTATCAGGAATTTCAGGTATGAAATCAAGTATTGGTTTCTGCATCTAGATTTTTTTTTTTTCTGGTTGCTACTTTTTTCCTTATGCCTCCCTTTCCTATTCCTACGCTTTCCAAGTGTTAGGGGATACTGCCATTAAACTTCTTAGATCTGTCTTTGTTTTTATCCCATCCAATCTACTTAAAGCATCTCAACAGAAATAGCAAAGAATCACAAGTTAATTCCACTGAGAATCCACTCAGAATGATGACTCCCAAGCTAAAGGCATTTCTCAATCAGTGGAGTGAATGGTGTGGACATTAGTGCCGCTACTTACAGTCATTGATGAATCTGCTCTTAACCCCCGGAGCCCCCAAGTGTGACTGCAGCAATGGGGCAGGGGAAGGCTTTACAGGGCGGAATAAATGAGCTCATTGAGCCTATATATTTTGGAAGCCAAAACTATTGCCAGATGATTCAAGAAATGGGATGCAAAAAAAATGACTTTTATCACTGAAAAGGAGGAAAGGATTCAACAAAGGCAAACTCTGGGAAGAAGGAACAGCCAATGTTGCCCTATTTCTAGCTCTTCCAATTATGGCATTGGTCTATTCCATTACACTAGTCAAGGAAAAATGCCTCCTTTATAGGTTTGTTCTGCTGGAGACGATGATTATTAAAGCAATTTGTTAGAGGCAGCTTGCGTGCATAATAAAGCAAGATAATCGTATTGGAGAAGCTGGTCTGAAGCAGAGATTCAGCTGGAAAGGCCACTACCCATAACTTGGTTTTTTAGACCTGGGTAATGATGGTCACCCTTAGTGACCAAGCTGCACGGCATGCTTTAATTGGATTTTCCCCAAAATATCTGGTAATGAGATTAAGCCTGCTTAAAAAGTAGACACTTCTGGAATCCTGCTTTCACTTAAGACAGGAAAGCTTATCGATCAGATCACAGCCCCTTTTGGTGGAGAAAAAAATCAGTCTGCCCCTCCAGTCTATTTATTCACTCAACAAATATTCATCCAAGACCTACTCTGCAAAGGGATGGGAATATATGCAGTGAAGAATTTAAAAAGCATAATGGCTGTCTTTGTTGGATTTCTATCCTTGTGGAAGAGATCAAACAAGGCACTATGCAATTAGATATTCAATCATAATCATGACAAATGCTTCAAAGGAGAACTATGGGGCACTTTACATACAAATATCAGAAACTCTACCTAAACTGAGTGATCAGAGAAAATTTTCTTGAGGAGGTAGCATTTTGCTGAACACTAACAATGAGAATTAGTTAAGAAGTGGGGTGGGAAGTGGAAATGTGTTCTAGGCATCTGTCAAGGCTCCGAGGATTGGAGCTGGGAGAGTAACAGAGGAGAGGCACAGGAAGGTTCTGGGAAAGTTGCAAGGGCCCTTTGCATATGCTGCCCTCCTTGCCTGGAGCAGAGTGGGCTGCCTCAGCGTGTATGCAGGGCCATGGGTAGGATCAGGCTCCACTCTAAGAGCACTGGGGAGCCATTGGAGGATCCTAGGCAGGGGGCATGACAGTAATTTAGCATTTTTGAAAGATCACTCTGGCTTTCATGTGAAGAATGACTTGGAGAGGGCAAGAAGGACTCGAGAGGTATTCAGGAGGAAAAAACAACAATACTTGGAAATTGACTGGATACAGAATGGACAGATGAACCTCTATGAAATATTACTAGGAGGAAAATCTCATATTAGAAAGAATCGTTGACATTGGGGAAATCTCCAATGATTATCCACAACTACCCTCTCTGAGCTTCATTTAGTAAAACAAATAAAACCAGGATAAGAAACACTGAATGAGACAGTATTACTAGGTGCAGTTGTAGTAATACTGGAAAAATAAATGTGGACATACACAGGGTACTTAAGATGTGCTCAAAGTTTTTCAAGGTTTCAACTACCATAAGGAGTATGGGGAGTATGACTTCCCAGAGGCCTGGGAGTCTACCTTGCTGGGAGTGCCTAAAATTGTGTTTTAATAGTGAGCATCACAAAGAGGCAAAACTATGGACTTGTGAAGTCAGGTGTGTGTGAGTTCAGAGTCTCACTTTGTCCTTTATTTCGGGTGGTTCTGACTTTGAAGTAGTTATTTGACTCCTCCAAGCTTCACTTTCCTTACCTGAAAAATTGAACTGAAAGAGGTAGGGACTCACAGTGTTTAGTGTAAAATATTAGTTCCTGTCACCTTTCTCAAATAATAATTATAAAGATCTAGCTAATAATCATATTTGTAATAAAATAGAAATAGTTAGTAGTCATTGAATGCCTACAGTGTGCCAGCAACTATGCAAGGCACTTATATTTATTAATTCATCTAGTCCTATAACAACCCTCTAAAATAGGTACTGTCATCATACCCATTTAACAGATAAGAAAACTGAGACCATAGACTCAGGGCCCCCCAAGTGAGTGGCAGAGTCAGGATTCAAAGACAACTAGTTTGAGTGGGTATTAAAAAAAAAATGTTTCCATACAACTTATGAGGCAACAACAGGCAGAAATAGAGGTTGAAATTTATGTTAATCACCATCTGAAATTCTATACTCTCAATAAGTTCAGATGGAAAACCTCAACTTGATGGCACAGAGGCACAGTGCTCTGAAAAATTTAACGCTGTGCCACGCTTATGAAGAATGAAACCCGCTGGATGTCTATTTCGCAGCATTCCAAATGTTCTCCCACCCTTCGCCTTACGACCAAGGAACAACTTCAATTTATATGCCAACTCATCACACCGCAGCATGCTGGTGATGAAGTGCAGTGGTTTAAGGGGACAGTATGTCACAGCGGGTTAATGACAGAAAGTAGACAGCACCAGCGAGGCCCCCAGCTTGGATTTAAGAGAGGGGGCTCAGTTGGGGATCTGGGCATAGTCCAGCCCAGACTGGGAAAGGCTGAATGTCTGAACCCACCTCCCCTTCTGCTCTACTCTGATGAGGGGCAAAGAAATCCTGCAAACCTGAAAGCTTTAAAGACCTGTGGAAACAAACTAACACAGGACGCTTTCATCACAGCCACTGCAAGGATAACCATGGGACTGTATAAGGTGGCACTTTGAGAACTCAACTTTTCGTTCCATATTTTGATACAGAGATCATTGAATACTGATGTGCAATGACGCTGTGTGCTGTTATCTAATGCCCGCTTTTCCAGAGAACTCCATGAGGGCAAAAGTTAGTCTGATTCTCTCCTATATCATAGCACTTAGCATGATGCCTGGAAAAATGATAATAATAATGAGGAGGAGAACGAAGGAAACTAACAGTTTACATGTACTGCATATTTACGATAGGCCCATCATGGTCTAAATACTTTCCATGAACTATTGTTTAATCCTGACAATAATTGTATGTGATAGGTTTTATTACTATCACGTTTTACAAAGAGGAAACTGAGGTGTAGTCAACTGCAGTAACAGACTGACTCAGCGAGGAAATGGTAGAGACGGGACTCAAATCCAGGCCCTGCTTCAGGTTCTGTGCTCCCAACCACTATACCAGGATGCCTCTAGTAAAGAGAGGAGATTAGGGAGTCCTTGTGAAATAAATAAGTGTTCCAGAAACTCTCGCAGTAGTGAGGGATGTGAACCGGGAGTGAGTGCCTTCTTAAGAGGCATACTGAAATCCCTGGGGAATTTTTTCAAACTACCCATCCCTTTCTTAGTCACTTCCCACCTACTTCGGAGTGAAAATCCTCAGTGTGGTCAGTCACTTTTAGTGGTACAAAATGTGTTTTCTCCCTCAAGCATATTCGGAGGAAAAATGAGACTTTAGAAATTATTGCTCTAAAACAGTGGTCCTCGAGCCTGGCTGCACATTCAACTAAACCTGGAAGCTTTTAAGAATACTGATGCTAAAAAAAATAAAAAATAAAAATACTGATTCTGTGCCCACCTTCAATGGACTGAATGATAATTGCTAGGGGTGGAGCCTGGGCATTGGTATTTCTTAAGAGCCACCCAGGCAACTCCAATATGGTGAAGATTGAGAGGCACTGGTCTACTCTCCTCAGCAAAAAGCAACCAAGGGACTCTCCAGGCCCACCTCATTCCCTTTCCTTAGGTACTAACATAGAGGTACAGTTCCCTGAACAGATATCAAGGGTGTTAGCTATTTAAAAATTTAATTTAATTCAACAAATATTTCATGAGCATCTCCTATGTAGAAAAGGCAGAGAAGCACAAAACACAGCTTTTGTCATTTATGGCCTTAAACCTTAAAGGGATAATATAAGCACAGAGGTGAGTATATAACATAGCTATAACATCTAAGAAAATACCATAGAAATAGGAAGGAGTAGGAAGACCGATAGGAAGAGAGGCCCTGATGGAAAGTAGAAGTGACTCTCTATAGACAGCTAAGGAAAATGCCATAGAAGCACAGAGGAAATGGATGAGGAAGAGCAGAGAAAGCAAAGATGGTATCTCTTTTCTTTTTTTAACTTTTTATTTTGAGGTAATTATAGATTCACACGCAGTTATAAGAAATAATACAGAGAAATCCCATATACTGTTGTCAATTTTCCCCAATGGTAACATCTTGCATAACTATAGTATTCCACACCTCTTCTTTTTTTGACGGAAGGCTCTGAGAATAAGCAGTAGATTAAAAAAAAAAGTTTATAATAACCTATCAGATAATATAACTATGAGGATAGATCAATATTTTATTACAAACTTGTGGCAAAAAGAGAGACCTTGCTTGACCCTGGAAGGCACATTTGATGTGAAGAGGAAGGTTAGATACATGTAAAAAGAACATCTGGTTAAGAAGATCATTAGAACCTAGACTGACAGTCAGCCAAGTAGGTGGGTAGGTAGTTTCCCAGAAGAAGTCTTAATCTCATTAAAGTTTAATGTAAAACTGCTTAAGCAGTTTATCACAAATCTTAATTTCCTTCCTAGTAGGAGGTTATGAATTACATCATGAGAAAACATCTGTCTCAAACCAGGTTTGGGACAGTTTTTCATAAACAAAGGAATTAAGTGCAGTGTTGAGGACCCACCCTGAGATTTGGAAAGACTGAACATGATACCTGGACCTGAGTCCCTGGGAAGATGACCCAAGAAGAGACCCAAAGGTAACAGACCAGCAACATGGAAACTTCAGCTTCTGTGTGACATAAATGATTTGATGTTTGCAATATATTATTTCCATGTTAGACTATGATTCCTCTATAATACAACCTATAGAAGGACAGGGATTTTTGTCTGTTACTTACACTGATTTTTTCCTTTGAATATTATTAAGTACCTATTATTAACATGCAATAAATATTGATTGAATAAGTAAATTCCTAAATATTGAGATAACCAGTAGTCTTTCTGGCCCTATATTTGAATCATGTTGGGGGTAGGGATTGTTAATTTAGGATGATGTTTCATGAATTAATATTTGGGGAGCACACGTATGAGTGTACTGATATACACCAGTGCCTCAACTGTGAGAAAAATTTCAGCCTCATCTTGTATAAGGACCTCTACTGGGACACATTGTTGGGAATCCAGCAATCACTCAAGAAAGCCTTTGTTTTAATTATAATAATAAAGAACAAATCAGTGGTTGCTGGGAACTGGGGTTGGGGCCGTGATTACAACGGGATAGCATGCGAGAGTTTTGGATGCCATTCTATATACTGATTAGAATGTATACATCTAAAAAAAAAGAATGTATACATCTAATAAATCTGTACATCTATTAAAATTCATAGAATACTGCAAAACAATTCAACTATTTTAAAAATAAAATATTTACCACTAAATGACTACTGAATGGATATCTTGTAGGGTCAGCCAATGAATCAGTACTCTTGTCTCTTGGACCATCCTCTGCCTCCATACATGGTTAGATTTCCAAGAATGCTACTTATATTGTAATATTCCATCCCCATCCCACCCTTCATGAAGACTGACAATGACTAGGCACTGAGCTGAACCAATCAAGTCTCTCAGATATTTGAGACTGGGACTGTTGCCACAAGTCAATCTCCAAAAGTGGATTGAAAGGTAACAACAAAATCTATGGTTGTGAGGCAGCCATATTCTATTAAACAGATGCAGAAGTTGAGAAAGCTGGTTTGCAGAGCAAAACAGAGAAGGAAGCAAACCCACAAAAGAAGTAGATATGAAGGAAATGAGAAAGAAAGAGAATCAGACATGCTGACTGATTGATTAAATGGTTCTTCTTCTGGTTCCTCTTTTTAAAGTTCATCTACTTTCTTCTTCTTGATTTCTATGAGCTATTCTATGCTTTTAACATATATTCCTTTTTATGTTTATATTTAATCAAACTCAAGTAATTCTGTTTCTAAGACCACAGACTCTAAATTAATTTATGTGCCATTAAATACTAGCTCTACTGCCTTCAATCCATGAGAATTTGGGCAATTCAACCTCTCAGGGCCTAAGTTTTCTATCTTTAACAGAGCATAACAGTACCTTCCAAAAAAGCTGTGAGGAAGCTAGCCGGGAGGGAGTGGGGGAAAAAGTCTGGAGCTGCCGAAGAGGCAAGAGACTTTTTCGTCCCTCTTTGTTTCCTGGTGCACGAGGAGAGGAGATTAACAGTGCCAGTTAAAGGAGCTCCAGAGACAGGCACGAGCCGCGGCTATCAGCATGGACCCCAGAGATGGGCATGGGATGCTAAGGCTGCTGCTGCCGCCACGAAGAAGCCTGTGTGCAGGCACAAGTCACTCTCCACACCTCCCCTCCCGGGAGCCTGTGCAGCCCGCCACTGCCAGGGTCCTGTGATCCAGGGACAACTTCCCCAGGAGAACACACGGCGCGCCTCAGGCTGTTGCAACGTCACGCTGGCCTCTGCTGCTGCAGGCTCGCCCCGCATCCATAGCCCTCCCTCCCCCCAGACTGAGTGAGCCAGAGGCCCCTAACCAGCTGCTCCTTTAACCCCATCCTGTCTGAGTGAAGAACAGATGCCCTCAGGTGACCTACATGCAGAGACGGGTCCAAATCCAAAGCTGAACCCCGGGAGCTGTGCGAACAAAGAAGAGAAAGGGAAATCTCTCCCAGCAGCCTCAGGAGCAGAGGATTAAATCTCCACAATCAACTTGATGTACCCTGCATCTGTGGAATACCTGAATAGACAAAGAATCATCCCAAATTGAGGAGGTAGACTTTGGCAGCAAAGATATATATATATTTTTTTCCCTTTTTCTCTTTTTCTGAGTGTGTATGTGTATGCTTCTGTGTGTGATTTTGTCTGTATAGCTTTGCTTTTACCATTTGTCCTAGGGTTCTGTCTGTACATTTTTGGGTTTTTTTTATTACTTAAAAAATTTTTTTTCTTAATAATTATTTTTTATTTTAATAACTATTTTATTTTATTTTATATCTTCTTTCTTTCTTTTCTCCCTTTTATTCTGAGCCATGTAAAGGAAAGGCTCTTGGTGTTCCAGCCAGGCATTCAGGACACTGGTCCACAAGAGATCTCCCAGCTCCACGTAATATCAAATGGCAAAAATCTCCCAGAGATCCCCATCTCAACACCAAGACCTAGCTCCACACAACAACCAGCAAGCTACAGTGCTGGACACCCTATGCCAAACAACTAGCAAGACAGGAACACAACCCCATCCATTAGCAGAGACGCTGCCTAAAATCATAATAAGGCCACAGATACCCCCAAAACACACAAACAGACATGGACCTGCCCACCAGAAAGACAAGATCCAGCCTAATACACCATAACACAGGCACTACTCCCCTCCAGCAGAAAGCCTACACAACCCACTGAACCAACCTTAGGCACTGGGGAGAGACACCAAAAACAATGGGAACGATGAACCTGCAGCCTGCGAAAAGGAGACACCAAACACAGTAAGTTAAGCAAAATGAGAAGATAGAAAAACACACAGCAGATGAAGGAGCAAGGCAAAAACCCATCAGACCTAACAAATGAAGAGGAAATAGGCAGTCTACCTGAAAAAGAATTCAGAGTAATGACAGTAAAGATGATCCAAAATCTTGGAAATAGAATAGAGAAAATACAAGAAACGTTTAACAAGGACCTAGAAGGACTAAAGAGCAAACAAACAGTGATGAACAACACAATAAATGAAATTAAAAATTCTCTAGAAGGGATCAATAGCAGAATAACTGAGGCAGAAGAACGGATAAGTGACCTGGAAGATAAAATAGTAGAAATAGCTACTACAGAGCAGAATAAAGAAAAAAGAATGAAAAGAATTGAGGACAGTGTCAGAGACCTCTGGGACAACAACACTGAACGCACCAACATTCGAATTATAGGGGTCCCAGAAGAAGAAGAGAAAAAGAAAGTCTCGGAGAAAATATTTGAAGACATTATAGTTGAAAACTTCCCTAATATGGGAAAGGAAATAGTTAATCAAGTCCAGGAAGCACAGAGCGTCCCATACAGGATAAACCCAAGGAGAAACACACCAAGACATATATTAATCAAACAATCAAAAATTAAATACAAAGAAAAAACATTAAAAGCAGCAAAGGAAAAACAACGAATAACACACAAGGGTATCCCCATAAGGTTAACAGCTGATCTTTCAGCAAAAACTCTGCAAGCCAGAAGGGAGTGGCAGGACATATTTAAAGTGATGAAGGAGAAAAACTACAACCAAGATTACTCTACCCAGCAAGGATCTCATTCAGATTCCATGGAGAAATCAAAAGTTTTACAGACAAGCAAAAGCTAAGAGAATTCAGCACCACCAAACCAGCTCTACAACAAATGCTAAAGGAACTTCTCTAAGTGGAAAACACAAGAGAAGAAAAGGACCTACAAAAACAAACAATTAAGAAAATGGTCATAGGAACATACATATCAATAATTACCTTAAACCTGAATGCATTAAATGCTCCAACCAAAAGACAAAGGCTTGGGCTTCCCTGGTGGCGCAGTGGTTGAGAGTCCGCCTGCCGATGCAGGGGACATGGGTTCGTGCCCCGGTCCGGGAAGATCCCACATGCCGCGGAGCGGCTGGGCCCGTGAGCCATGGCCGCTGGGCCTGTGCGTCCGGAGCCTGTGCTCCGCAACGGGAGGGGCCACAACAGTGAGAGGCCCGTGTACCGCAAAAAAAAAAAAAAAAAAAAGACAAAGGCTTGCTGAATGGATACAAAAATAAGACCCATCTATATGCTATCTACAAGAGACCCCTTTCAGACCTAGGGACACATACAGAGTGAAAGTGAGGGGATGGAAAAAGATAGTCCATGCAAGTGGAAATCAAAAGAAAGCTGGAGTAGCAATTCTCATATCAGACAAAACAGACTTTAAAATAAAGACTATTACAAGAGACAAAGAAGGGCACTACATAATGATCAAGGGACAGATCCAAGAGGAAGCTATAACAATTGTAAACATTTATGCACCCAACATAGGAGCACCTCAATACATAAGGCAAATACTAACAGCTATAAAATGGGAAATCGACATTAACACAATCATTGTAGGGGACATTAACACCTCATTGCACCAATGGACAGATAATCCAAAATGAAAATAAATAAGGAAACACAAGCGTTAAATGATACATTAAACAAGATGGACTTAATTGATATTTAGAGGACATTCCATCTAAAAACAACAGAATACACATTCTTCTCAAGTTCTCATGGAACATTCTCCAGGATAGATCATATCTTGGGTCACAAATCAAGCCTTGGTAAATTTAAGAAAAGTGAAATCATATCAAGTATCTTTTCCGACCATAACACTATGAGACTAGATATCAATTAGAGGAAAAAATCTGTAAAACATACAAACAAATGGAGGCTAAACAATACACTACTTAATAACCAAGAGATCACTGAAGAAATCAAAGAGGAAATCAAAAAATACCTAGAAACAAATGACAATGAAAGCACGACAACCCAAAACCTAGGGGATGCAGCAAAAGCAGTTCTAAGAGGGAAGTTTATAGCAATACAATCCTACCTTAAGAAACAAGAAAAAGCTCAAATAAATAACCTAACCATACACCTAAAGCAATTAGAGAAAGAAGAACAAAAAAACCCCAAAGTTAGCAGAAGGAAAGATATCATAAAGATCAGATCAGAAATAAATGAAAAAGAAATGAAGGAAACGATAGCAAAGATCAATAAAACTAAAAGCTGGTTCTTTGAGAAGATAAACAAAATTGATACACCATTAGCCAGACTCATTGAGAAAAAAAGGGAGAAGACTCAAATAAATAGAATATGAAATGAAAAAGGAGAAGTAACAACTGACACTGCAGAAATACAAAGGATCATGAGAGATTACTACAAGCAGCTCTATGCCAATAAAATGGACAACCTGGAAGAAATGGACAAATTCTTGGAAATGCACAACCTTCCAAAACTGAACCAGGAAGAAACAGAAAATATAAACAGACCAATTACAAGCACTGAAATTGAGACTGTGATTAAAAATCTTCCAACAAACAAAAGCCCAGGACCAGATGGCCACACAGGCTAATTCTATCAAACATTTACAGAAGAGATAACACCTATCCTTCTCAAACTCTTCCAAAACATAGCAGAGGGAGGAACATTCCCAAACTCATTCTACGAGGCCACCATCACCCTGATACCAAAACCAGACAAAGATGTCACAAAGAAAGAAAACTACAGGCCAATATCACTGATGAACATAGATGCAAAAATCCTCCACAAAATACTAGGAAACAGAATCCAACAAAACATTGAAAGGACCATACACCATTATCAAGTGGGATTTATCTCAGGAATGCAAGGATTCTTCAATATAAGCAAATCAATCAATGTGATACACCATATTAACAGACTGAAGGAGAAAAACCATATGATCATCTCAATAGATGCAGAGAAAGCTTTCGACAAAATTCAACACCCATTTATGATAAAAACCCTCCAGAAAGTAGGCATAGAGGGAACTTACCTCAACATAATAAAGGCCATATATGACAAACCCACAGCCAACATCATTCTCAATGGTGAAAAACTGAAACCATTTCCACTAAGAGCAGGAATAAGACAAGGATGCCCACTCTCACCACTAGTATTCAACATAGTTTTGGAAGTTTTAGCCAGAGAGGAAAAGGAAATAAAAGGAATCCAAATCGGAAAAGAAGAAGTAAAGCTGTCACTGTTTGCAGATGACATGATACTATACACAGAGAATCCTAAAGATGCTACCAGAAAACTACTAGAGCTAATCAATGAATTTGGTAAAGTAGCAGGATACAAAATTAATGCACAGAAATCTCTTTCATTCCTATACACTAATGATGAAAACTCTGAAAGTGAAATTAAGAAAACACTCCCATTTACCACTGCAACAAAAAGAATAAAATATCTAGGAATAAACCTACCTAAGGAGACAAAAGACCTGTGTGCAGAAAATTATAAGACACTGATGAAAGAAATTAAAGATGATACAAACAGATGGAGCGATATACCATGTTCTTGGATTGGAAGAATCAACACTGTGAAAACGACTCTACTACCCAAAGCAATCTACAGATTCAATGCAATCCCTATCAAACTACCACTGGCATTTTTCACAGAACTAGAAAAAAAAATTTCACAATTTGTATGTAAACACAAAAGACCCTGAATAGCCAAAGCAATCTTGCGAAAGAAAAACAGAGCTGGAGAAATCAGGCTCCCTGACTTCAGACTATACTACAAAGCTACAGTAATCAAGACAGTATGGTACTGGCACAAAAACAGAAATATAGATCCATGGAACAGGATAGAAAGCCCAGAGATAAACCCACGTACTTATGGTCACCTTATCTTTGATAAAGGAGGCAAGCATATACAGTGGAGAAAAGATAGCCTCTTCAATAAGTGGTGCTGGGAAAACTGGACAGGTACATGTAAAAGTATTAAATCAGAACACTCCCTAACACCATACACAAAAAAAAAACCTCAAAATGCATTAAAGACCTAAATGTAAGGCCAGACACTATAAAACTCTTAGAGGAAAACATAGGCAGAACACTCTGTGACATAAATCACAGCAAGATCCTTTTTGACCTACCTCCTAGAGAAATGGAAGTAAAAACAAAAGTAAACAAATGGGACCTAATGAAACTTAAAACCTTTTGCACAGCGAAGGAAACCATAAACAAGACGAAAAGACAACCCTCAGAATGGGAGAAAATATTTGCAAATGAAGCAACTGACAAAGGATTAATCTCCAAAATTTACAAGCAGCTCATGCAGCTCAATATCAAAAAAAAAGCAAACAACCCAATTCAAAAATGGGCAGAAGACCTAATAGACATTTCTCCAAAGATGATATACAGATTGCCAGGAAACACATGAAAGAATGCTCAGTAATCATTAGAGAAATGCAAATCAAAACTGCAATGAGATATCATCTTACACTGGTCACAATGGCCATCATCAAAAAATCTACAAACAATAAATGCTGGATAGGGTGTGGAGAAAAGGGAACCCTCTTGCACTGTTGGTGGGAATGTAAATTGATACAGCCACTATGGAGAACAGTATGGAGGTTCCTTAAAAAACTAAAAATAGAACTACCATATGACCCAACAATCCCACTACTGGGCATATACCCTGAGAAAACCATAATTCAATAAGAGTCATGTACCAAAATGTTCATTGCAGCTCTATTTACAATAGCCAGGACATGGAAGCAACCTGAGTGTCCATCAACAGATGAATGGATAAAGAAGATGTGGCACATATATACAATGGAATATTACTCAGCCATAAAAAGAAACGAAACTGAGTTATTTGTAGTGAGGTGGATGGACCTAGGGTCTGTCATACACAGTGAAGTAAGTCAGAAAGAGAAAAACAAATACCATATGCTAACACATATATATGGAATCTAAAAAAAGAAAAAAAAATGGTCTGAAGAACCTCAGGGCAGGACAGGAATAAAGACGCAGACGTAGAGAATGGACTTGAGGACACGGGGAGGGGTAATAGTAAGCTGAGACAAGGTAAGAGAGTGGCATGGACTTATACGTACTACCGAATGTAAAATAGATAGCTAGTGGGAAGCAGCCACATAGCACAGGGAGATCAGCTTGGTGCTTTGTGACCACCTAGAGGGGTGGGATAGGGAGGGTGGGAGAGAGACACAAAAGGGAGGAGATATGGGGATATATGTATATGTATAGCTGATTCACTCTGTCATAAAGCAGAAACTAACACACCATTGTAAAGCAATTATACTCCAATAAAGATGTTAAAAAAAAAAGACCTAAAGTAAATAAATAAATAAAAATACAGTAACTCATATTGGTAATTCAGTAGTGATTTTAACAGAAGATAAAACAGAGCAAGGAAGAGTAATGAAATGAAAGGTAAATAATTAGAATATACCCAAGTTGAGAGGCACAGACAGGGAAAATATGGAAAACAGATAAATGACCCACGGGATATGGTGAAATTGGTTAACAAATGTGTAATTACAGTCTCAGAAGGAGAGAATAGAAAAGATATAAAATAAATATTTGAAGAGATAAGGATTAGGAATTTTCCAAAATGATGGAAGATCATTGTACAGATTCCAGAAGCTCTACAAACAGTGAAAGGAAATGAATACAAAACAAAATATCTAGACACATAGTTGCAAATCAAAGACAAAGGCCTGCAAAAAGCAGCTATAGTAGAGAAAAGCCACTATTACTTTCCAAGGCGTATCAATAAGACTAACAGATTTCTCAATTGAAGTGACAGAAACTAAAAGATAATGATGTGGCATCTTTAAAACAACTGCCAACCTACAGTTCTATACTCAACCAAAAACAATCCCTTTAAAGTAAATGTAGAAAAAAATACATTTTCAGACATACACACACAGACACACATACACGCACACACACACACACACACACACACACACACATACACACACACAAAAGAACTGAGAGATTAAATTACAGCAGACTGGTACTAAAGGAAGTACTAAAGGGAGTTTTTCAGGTAGAAAAAATGACTGTGGAGGAACTTATGGCAACAGGAAGTAATAAACATTGCTGGAAAAGACATACATGTGAGCAAATCTAAATGAATATTGACTGCTAAAACATTTATAGTATGTCATGTAGTATAAGATATTTTTAGAATTAAAATACATGGCAACAATGGAATGGGAGGTAGGAGAGGTAAATAGAAGTAAAAACATAAATTCAAAAGAAAACAAGAAATCATAAACAAATGAAACAAAAATATGATGGTATATTTAAATGTAAATATTTCAGTAATTAATATTAAAAGTAAATGGATATATACATATACCACATCTTCCTTACCCATCTGTCTGGTGATGGACATTTGGATTGCTTCCATATCTTGGCTATTGTAAATAATGTCATGCTATGAACACTGGGGTGCATGGATCTTTTCGAATTAGTGTTTTCATCTTTTTCGGATATATACCCAGGAGTGGAATTGCTGAATCATATGGTAGCTCTCTTTTTAGTTTTTCTAGGAACCTCCATACTGTTTTCCATGGTGGCTGCACCAACTTACATTCCCACCAACAGTGCAGGAGGGTTCCCTTTTCTCTACAACCCCTCCAACATTTGTTATTTGTAGACTTTTTGATAATGGCCATTTTGACTGGAGCGAGGTGATATCTCACTGAACCACCTTCAGGATCGTTCTTCTTGCCACCCTTTAATTCCTGAACCTGTGAATCCTAGCTATGGGGAAAACAGCATCATATATTGGATACTGATTCAAGCATATACAGCCTTCTGGAGAACCTTGCCCAAACCCTGCAAGATAATGCCATCTAGCTGGCACTGTAAATGAGTCTTCAAAAGGCCATTCCACTGCTCTATCAAGCCATCTGCTTCAAGATGGTAAGGAACACGGTAACACCAGTGAATTCCATGAGCATGGGTCCACTGCTACACTTCCTTTACTGTGAAGTGACTGCCTTGATCAGAGCAATGCTGTGTGCAATATCATGATGAATAAGACATTCTGTAAGTTCACAGATGGAAGTTTTAGCAGAAGTATTGTGTGCAGGTAGGGCAAGTCCATATCCAGAGTTAAGGTCTATTCCAGTAAGAACAAAATGACCTTTGATGGAAGGGGTCCAATGTAATCAACCCGCCACCAGGTAACTAGCTGATCACCCTAGAGAATGGTGTCATATTGGGGGCTCAGTGTTGGTCTCTGTTGTTGGCAGATTGGACAGTGGCTGTAGTCAGCTCAGCCTTGGTGAGTAGAAAGCCATGTTGCTGAGCCCATGCATAATCTCTGTCCCTGCCATTTAGTTCATGAGCCCTCTGGGAAATGGCTGAGGAAAGAGGTTGACTGGTATCCATAGAACAGGTCATCCTATCCACTTGATAATTAAAATGCTGCTTCTGCTGAGGTCATCCGTTGGTTAGCATTCACGTAGGACACAAATATCTTCACATTTTTTACCCACTCAGAGAGGTCTGTCCACATAGACCAAATTTCCTTGTCACCAAATTTCCAAACATGTTCCTTCCAGGTCCCTGACCATCCAGCCAAACAATTGGCCATACAAACAGAATTGGTAAATAATCACGTCTGGCCAATTCTCCTTTCAAGCAAAATGAACAACCAGGTGCACTGCTCTGAGTTCTTCCCACTGGGAGGACTTCCCTTTACTACTGACTTCAGGGATGTCTCAGAAAGGGATATGACAGGGGTAAAGCACCACTTAGAGTGACATTTATAGTTTTAAGTACATATACTGCAAAGAAGAAAGGGTAAAAATCAAATATCTAAGCATTTATCTCAAGAAGCTACAAAAAGAACAGGAAATGAAATTTCCCCCCAAAATAATGATGATAACAACAATAATAGAAGAAATAATGAAATACAAAATAACCATGTGAAAGAAAAAATCAACAAAGCCAAAAACTGATTCTTTAGAAGGGCAAATGAAATTAATAAATGCCCAGCATGACTGATCAAAGAAAAAAGGAAAGAGAATCAAATTACCAATATTAGGCATAAGAAAGGGAAAATTACTCATGATTCTATAAACATTAAAAGGATCCTAAGAGAACATATTTAATAACTTTAAGCCAGTAAATTTGAAAATTGTTATGAAATGAAGGAATTCCATGAAAAATACAATTTACCAAGCTAACATAAGGATTAACAAACATGAATCATCTTATATCTGTTAAAAACTTGAATCCATAATTTAAAAGCTTTCACACACATGTGCGCACATATGCACACGCACACACACCCTCCAGACCCAGATAGCTACACTTGTTAATTCTTCCAAATATTTAAGGAAAAAATAACACTCATCTTATACAAATCTTTCAGAGAACAGAGCAAGAGGATGCACTTACCAACTCATGCTATGATGACAGAATAATCTTGATATAAATACCTGATAAAGGACATTACAAGAAAAAATTTTCAGGCCAATCACTCTCATGAGCACAGGTGTAAAAATACTAAATTAGTTATGAGCTTAACAAATTCAGCAAGACACAATTTATTCCAGGAAATCAATGTTTGTTTATAATTCAAAACTATATCAATGTAATTAAGCAACTTAATATGTTAAAGAAAAAATCAGTATCTCAATAAATACAGAAAATGTTTCTGATACAACCGAAGAGCCATTCATAATTAAAAAAAAAAAAAACTTTTAGCAAATTAAGAATTGAAAGGAACATTTTTACATTGATAAAGTGTGTCTACGAACATCCTAAAGGAAATATATTTACTGGCAAAATATCAAAAGCTTTCTCTCTGAGGTTGGGAATAAGACAAGGAAGTTGGCTGTCACTACTTCTATTTAACACTGTATGCAAGGTCTCCTCCAGTGCAATAAGGCTAAAACAAAGTATAAGGCTTGTAAAGGAAGAAACAAAGCTATCATTATTCTCAGACACCAAGATTGTATACATATTTGAAAAGAATTTTCAAATAAATATTAGAATTAATAAGTAATTGTAGTAACAACACTAGATACCAAGTTATATAAAACAAAATAGTATTTCTATATACTAGTGATGATTAGAAAATGAAAATTTTTTAATGATACCATTAACTTCAGATGATACCAGAAAACATCAAATATCCAGGAATCAATCTAAGGAAAAACGTGCAAGACCTCTACATGGAAAATTACTAAATATTACTGAGAGAAATTCAAGAAGATCTAAATACATAGAGGGATATATAATATTCATGAATTGGAAAACCCAATGTTTTAAAGATGTCAATTGCCCCCAAAATTATCTATAGATTCAAATGTAATTCCAATTAAATTGCTAGCAGAACTTTTGGGTAGATCAGTAAGCTGGTTCTAAAATATGAAAATGAAAAGGATCTAGAATAGCAAAGAACAAATGTGGAGGACTTACATTGATAAATATCAAGATTTACTTTAAAGCTACAGTTATTAACAAGACAGAGTTTTGTTAATCTTAAATAAATAGTCCAATGGAATAAAATAGAGTTCAGAAACATACCCACATATACGGTAACCTAATTTATTGGAACAATCAACATTATAAAAAACAATTAATGCTAAATCAATTTGACATCTCTATGGGGAAAACAAGCTTTTACTACTACTTCACACCATACACAAAACTAATTCCAATAGATTATAGACCTAAGCATGAAAAGAAAACAAGAAATGTATAGAAAATAATACAGGAGAATGTTTTTATGACCCTAAGAGAGGCAAAATTTTCTTAAACAGAACCAAACAACAACACCACTAACCATAAAGGAAGAAGGAGGAGATGGATAAATTATATTTAATTAAAATTAAGAAATTCAGCTCAAAAAATATCATTTTACAAGGTAAGCTACAGAGCAGAAGAAGATACAAATATGTTACGAAGGACTCATAATCAGATATATAAAGAACTATAAATCAATATTAAAAAGAGACAGATAATTTGGGGGGCAGGGTAGAGGTGTGGCATGCATCAGGATCCCCTTGCTTCCTCAATCAGAAAACCCCCAGGGGTAGGTAGTCACCTACTCCAAGAAACAAATGTCAAGGGTGGGGCTAAGGAAGTTAGACATTTTTTACCCCAGGGCTCCTGCTCTGATCTCACACCCAGGCTTCTGACCTCTATAACCAGGTTCTTCAATGACTAAACCTCTTTAAAAGGTGCCCGAAGGAGGCTTACCTTTCATCCACCCCTCTCCAGAGTGACTAACTAGCACTATACCAAGGCTTCAATTGTGTCTGTTATGAGAAGCTTGTGTGATACTCAAGTGGACAGGGGGGAAATTTTCTAACCATAAAAATATTAAAATCCTGTGATGTTGCTAAAAACATTCTGAAAAATAATTCTTTGTAAATTCCTATTTTTCAAATCTTAGTATGGGAGAGATAATAGAGAACAATGATAAAAGAGAACAGTTTGCACAGACTTTATCAATTAAGAATGATAAGTTAAGAATTTATCACTATCTCCAACCAGAAAAGAAACAAATATATGTTGTGTGTGTGTGTGTGTGTGTTTAACATGTACTTAAAACCAAAAAATAGTCTTTGAGTGTTAAGTTAAAGCAGAAAAAACAGGAGGGTGTCTCCCTATGCCTTATCCAGTTACATTAATGAGAAGTAGGGCGTGAAGGTGAAAAGTTCCTTTGGAGCAATCTTCTCCGGAAGGTTTGCTTATTCCTAGCATCTTGTGCCAATCAACTTGGCAATCACCTAAAAGGTCTGTTTTCTTAATATCTAAAATGATATCCACACCATCCTGTTATCAGCTTCCCTGAATCACCCATTCTTTGAAATTCAAATGAAATTAGCTCAAGCCACATGCCATGTGCTGTGGAAAAGCTCAATGCTGATCCCCATCTCTGTGGAGATTCTTGAGATATTGAGACAGGGTTGTCATAATCACTTAATCATTTCTAGCTCAGAGTCCCCCAATTCAGGTGAGACCATTCAGTTTGTTGATAAACACACTGCCTGCCCATTTCTGCACTGTTACCAGACACTGATCTCCATCCCGGAACCCCAGGCTATAAGTGTGGCAGACTTTTACTGAAAGTTTGGGACAATGAAGAAGATTTTACACCACAGCCAAAACTGTAGCAGTAAATCACCTCACTGTCTTAAAATTCCTTCAGTCTCCCTATCTGCCAACAGGATTCCCATGGACCACCCACCTCAGCCCCATTTTCTCTCTCCTCCCTCCTCCTACCAAGCCTTTCCTTTGCTCCATACAAGCCAGTAACTCCCAAGTTACTGTTAGTCTCTTATGAAAGTCAGTTTTCACAATCTCTTTATTTCACTGTCTCTTTTCTAACTATGCCTTCTAAACCCAAGTCATCTATATGAAGCTATTTTCCTAAATAGCAGTAGGTCTCTCCCTAAAAGAAACTCAACTGCCAGATTTAAAATTATTAATTTTTACTCTTTCAATCAAATGATATAAGTTCCCTTCTACTTATAAATTCAACCGGTAGATGGTACTCCATCTGTGCCAGGCACTAATGTACTTGTGATATAGTGGGTGAACGGAACAAATTCCTAATTTTATCAAGCTCCCAAGAGGGGCTCAATAAATCCTTATTTGTTTGGAAAAATACAGTAAAGTCTTCTGCATTAATGAATGAAGGAGGGGCATCATTTCCACATCTGTGATTCAGAACTCAGACTTTTATATATAATAATGATTCCTTCTCTTCTTAGATATCCATCTAGGCCCTCTCTTTCCATAAATAGGGGAGCCACAAGCTACAGAAAGTATGTTCCTAACCAACCTCCACTAAATCTACTTTATCAAAATAAGCAACATTCTCTATTTCCTCTATAAAACATACTGACTGCTCCCCACAGAAAGCTGAAAGCTCATGACTAATAGGCAATTCTAATTCTTCTGCTAGATTAACCAGCCAACTACCAGTTCTAATTGTCAGATAAGAAGGCTTCTACCGTATTTTTGCAAATAAAAACAATTTCTTCCCAAGTGGAACTCTCAGGCAGGCTGTTGAAAAAAGTAATTCTGTTTTCTTCCTATCCCATGCAGATGACTGGATCCTTCAGCAAGACTGCCAGGACTACACAGAATTCACCTCCTTATTGCAGAGTATATTCCAATCTTCACTTGAATGAAGGAAATTTAAGTAGCTGTATCACCTGTACTGATGGTTTAAAACAGCAAGCATTTATTATTGCTGACGAGTCTGTTGATAAACAGGGAAGTTTTACTGATTTGAGCAATGCTTCGGTGATTTGACCTTGTGTCTGCAGTCAGCTGGCAAAGTCACCAGGAGTTACCTGGTCAAGGATAGCATTATATGGCTTATGGTTGGTTGGCTGCTGGCAGGAGGGGAGGGAGTGACTGAGTCCTGTGAATCTCTACATCCATCAGGCTAGCCCATGGCAGCTAGACGGAGTTCCAAGGGAAGAAGTAGAAGGTACAAAGCCTACTGAGGTCTACTCTCAGTACTGACACACTGTCACTTCTATCACTTTCTATAGGCCAAAGTAAGTTACAAGGTGAGCGCAGATTTAAGGGGAAGGGAAACAAGTTCCACCTATTTATGAAAGGAGCTACAATGTCATATTGCAAAGGTTGTAGACATAGGGAGGGATGGAGAATCAAAGACATTATTGTAGTCAAGGTACTGCATTGGTTGAGGCAGCATTATCAACATTTGTTGTACTGTATCTCAAGTTTATCTGGAAATTTTAGTACTCAGAATAAAGTCAGTGGGTTCCCTTCCATTTCAGACATAGAAAGTCATGAGTGACAGTTGCTCTCACCCAAAGAATCAAAACAACTCACTCAAGCTACACCAAAGAAAATATCGTAATACTCAATCATATTAATAATTACATTAAATTACAAAACCATCCAGTTAGAAGGCAGAGATTGTCAGACTGCTGAGGGGAAAATATCTAATAACTAACTGTTACAAACAACTACAACAATACACTTTAATTATAAAGAAAAATACAGGTTGATGTACAATGAGTACCATATAAATACTAAGCATAAGGAAGCTGGTATGTCAATATTAATACCAAACAAAGTAAAATTAAATAAAATAGTACTACTATAGATAAGAAGGAACATTTCATAATGATAAAAGTATGACGTCATCAAATAGACATAACAATCCTAACTGTTACAGGGCCTAACAACAGAGCTTCAAACATATAAAGTAAATTGACATGGAACATTCTCCAAAAACTTAATAAATATAAAAAATGTTAAATCAAACAGAAGATATTCTCTAACCACAACAGCATTAAATTATAATTCAATAAAAAATAAAATATCTAGAAAATCCCCAATTTGTAAATTAAAAAACATATTTATAAGTAACTCGTTAATCAAAAGAGAAATGATGAGGGAAATTAGAAAATATTCTGGACTGAATAATAATGAAAATAGAGCACATAGAAATTTATGAGATGTAGCTAAAGAAGTGCTTAGAGGAAAATTTAGGGTGGGTATCAAATGCTTATTATTTGAAAGGGATACAGTTTTAAAATCAATAATCTAAGGCAGGAGTCAGTAAACTATAGCCATGGGCTAAATCCAGTTTGCTGCCTGTTTTTATAAATAACCTTTTTTGGAACAACAGGTACACCCACTGATTTACATTTTGTCTATGGCTGCTTTCATGCAGCAATGGAAAAGTAGGATAGTTGTAACTGAGACTGCATGGCCCACAAAATATTTACTTCCATCTACTCTTCTATTTTCCAATCCTTTATGTAAGGTTTTACCTTAACAAACTAGAAAAATAACAAAGTCTGCAGAAAGAAGAGAGCATAAAGAGCAAAAATTAGGAAAGTAAAAAACAGGGAAACAACAGAGAAAATAAATAAAGTCACAAGCTGGTTCTTAAACAGACTAATGAAATTCATAAATGCCTACCAAGACTGAAATAAAAAGAGGTAAAAATAAAAAATTATCCAGAAGAGGAATAAAAAGAGGAACATGATTACAGATAACACAAACATTAAAAGGATGGTCAGGGAGTATTTTGAACAATTTTATGTCAAATTCAAAAACTTTAATGAAATGGACAGATTCGTGAAAAAAACAAATTATTAAAACTGACATAAGAAAAAATCTAAATATCCTCATATGTATTAAAGAAATTGAGTTCACAGTTAAAAAGAAAGAAAGCTTTAGCCTAGATGGTGTCAGCAGGAAATTCTACAAAACTTTTAAAGAAGAAATTATATCAATTCTACTCAACCCTCTTGGAAAATAGAAGAGGAAACACTTTCTAAGTCATCTTAGTAGGCCCACATAACCCTGATATTAACAGTTGACAAAGATTACTACAGAGAAGAAAATTGCAGACCAAAATACCTCATGAAGAAATGCAAAAATCGTTATGAAAATCTTAGCAAAAAGAATTCCGCAATATTTTTTAAAGTTAATACATCATGACCAGGTAAGATTTATCCTAGGAATATAAGATTGATTTAACATTCAAAAAAATCAATCAATGTAATATATAACATTAGTGAAAGAAAAGAGAAAAATCATATAATCATCCCAAGAGATACAGAAATTCAATACCTTTTTGTAATTTAAAAAAACTCAGTAAACTAGGAATAAGAAAAAAAAAACATTTTCTCAAGCTAAAAAGCAAATCTGTGAAAAACTTAGACAGCTACCACCGTATCTCTTACCATACTTAATGTTAATCCTTTCCCCCAGATAAAAGCAAGGCAATAATGTTGCTCTCATCACTTGTATTCAGCATTATCCTGGAAATCATATGTAGTACAATAAAAAATAAAAGAAAAATAAATAAATGTATAAGATTAGAAAAAAGACAGAATTCTAATTATTTGCAAACTACATTATTGCGTATGTAGAATGTCCAAAGAAATCTTCCAACCTCTAAAACTAACTAGTAAATTTAACAAAGTGATAGGACATAAGCTTGATATAAAAAATTAATTGTATAACCACATATAAGCAATAAACAATTTAAAACTGAAATTTAAAAACATACTAGCTCTTTCCTCTTCATTTCCCCTTCCTTTCCCCTTTCCTTCCTGGATAATTCAGTCCAAAAGTCACTAGGTGGGGCTGAACATGATTAGGCATCCCTTCAGGGAAGTGGGGCAAAGCTGCAATGGGACAGTACATAGTGCTGAAGCCCAAGCATAATGAAGAGGACATTTACATGACAGTCTGGCCCACTGCAAGGTGTCCGAACCTAAGCAGAGTGAAAGGGTTATCTGCACGTGGGAGAGTGGCCAGGTGTCAGGCACCAAAGCCAATGCAGGTTGAATAAGGCATCGATGTGGGAGGGGAGCCTAGCACAAGGTGTTGGAGTCTGAGTAGGGTGTGCAGGGGTGGCAGCAATGATGGGTATTGGTACTTATAGGTGGATGGGTCAAATAAGTAAATACATTGAGGGTAACAGAAGTTAAGTTTCCCACTGTCAGTAAAGGGATTTACAAATATGGAAAGGGAGAAAATTAGAATGAACTCTGTGTTGCTGGATGGAATTGAATGTATTGGTGTAAACCAGTGATTTTCAGTAAATATAGACAGATACCCATACAAGCAATATATGCAGTAATGAGCATAGCTAAGGCCCAGATGTTGGTTTCTAAATACCATTCTGAAATAAAAGGATTAAGAGCTTCTTGGATAAATGGCTGATTCCAGGTCTAAAGCAAGAAAAGTAAAAGATGAGCCTGGAACATTTTTTGTCAGAAAGTAAGGATGTAGTCAAAGAACAGCATGGGTATGTCAAAAAGACATGAGCACTAGCTTGAAGGTGCTCCTATCAGCTAAATCTGGGGCAATTTGAGCATCAAAATGAAGAATGATATTAATGGATTCAAGCTTATTAAATAAAATAAGAATGCATGCACCTATACTGATAGAAATGAATAAATTCAATGTTTGATGAAGATTAAGACAGTCTCAAAATACCAGCTACACAAAATACTTATTGCAAAGGGATAAAAATTTACAGTGGAGAAGTCTAATAGACACCGTTTTAGTGAAATCATCAGTAATAGAACAAATGAAAGCTATGTAACCCTTGTAGGATGCAATAAGAATAGAGCCTTACTTCTGTGATATTTATGCCAAAGATGAATAACCTGAATCTAAGCAAAAGGAAAGACCAGACCAACTCAAGCTCTTTAAAATAAAATTTGTTAAGGTCATGAAAATGGAAGAAAGACTGAGGAACTGTTTCAGAATAGTACAGCTAAATACTGAAAGGATCAGACCATTTTCCTATAAAGAGCATTTGGGGAACAACTGACAAAACTTGAACAGAGTCTGACGATTATATGTTAATAAAGTATTCATGTTTATTTCCTTATTTTGATGATTGTGTTGTGGTTATTTAGGGTAACATCCTTGTTTTTAGGAAATATATATAAAGTATTAGGGGTTAATAGAATATAGTGTTGGCAATTTATTCTCAAATGCTCCTGAAGAAAAGTTTCTTTGTTCTGTACCTTTAACTTTTTGAAAAGTATGAAGTTGTCTCAAAATACAAAGAAACAATATAATCTTCAATAACATCAAAAGTATAAACATATAGGAAAAACATCTAATGAAATATGTGCAAGAAGCCTACTAAAAAGCACAAAATACTTTGTTGTACAGCAGAAACTAACACAACATTGTAAAGCAGTTATATTCCAATAAAGATGTATAAAAAAACCCCACAAAATATTGCTGAGAAAAAGTAAAACCCTGAATAAGTGGAGAGTTAGTTATACAATGTTCATAGATTGGAAGATTCAATATTGTTAAGATACTCACTGTCCCTAAACCGGTACACAAATCCAACATGATTCCTATCAAAATTCCAGCAGGCTACTCATTATAAATACACAAGATAATTCTAAAATTTATATGGCAATACTACAGATATAGAATAACCAAAACAATATTGAAAAGACGAACAAAGCTGGAGAACTAACACTATCTCATTTCAAGTCTTATTCTAAAGCTACAGTAATAAAGACAGGTTGATAATAGGATAGTAGTACAGAAATCTAGATCAATGGAAAAGAACACAGTATGTAGAAGCAGACCGACACTTATATGGTCAGTTGATATTTTCATAAAAATGCCAAGTCAGTTCTATGGGGTAAAATGCATCTTTGTAACAAATGTTGCTAAAACAACTGAATTCTATATAGAAAGAAAAAACCTTGACCTCTTTGTCCACATAAACAAAAATTAGTTCAAGATTAATTATGAATTTAGACATAAAACTCAGGACCTTAACACTTATAGAAAAAAAAAAAAGAAAAAATGCTCATGACCTTGGTTGGACAAAGGTTTTATTGAACAGGGCACAAAAACACAACCCTAAAAAGTAAATTTTGAAAAATTAGACTTCATCAAAATTAAAATTTTCTGCCCACCAAAAGACATTATTAAGACAATGAATAAACAAGGCACAGATTAGGAAATATATTTACAACATCACTATGGGACAATGGACTTGTATCCAGGATATACAAAAAACCATAAATCAACAATTTAAAAAACAAGCAACAAAAAGTCTTAAAATTCACAAAATACTTGAATAGATGCTTCACAAAAGAAGATACACAAATAGCCAACAACTGTTTCTAAAAGGACTCAACGTCATTAGGTCCTCAGAGAATGTAAATTAAAGACCATAATCAGATAACACTTGCCACCCACTAGAATGGCTAAAGTAAAAGACTGACAACCCCAAATGTTGACAAAGATGTGAAACAACTGGAACTCTCATACGTCGCTGGTGTGAGTGTACAAATGTTAGTGCCACTTTTAGAGATACATGGTAGTTTCTTGCAAAAGTTAAGCAGATTATGCAACAGATATGTACAGGTTTGTACTTCTATTCTTCTAGATATTTACCTAGAAGAAATGAAAAAATGATTTCCCCAAATCTTGTACAAGAATGTTCTTAGCCATATTGATAATTGCCAAAAAGTGGAAACAACGTAAATCCCCATCAACAAGAGAATGTTGAATTCAAAGCCCAAACCATGAGAATAACTACATACATGGAATCCATATACAGATGAAGCAAATCTATGGTGACAAAAATCAGGCAGTGGGAGAAAAGGAAGAAATTCACTAAAGTGGAGCCAAAGGGATTCTGGGATGGTGCAGATCTATTTGAATGGTGGTTACGCTGGTGTATACAGTTGTCAAAATTCATTGAACTGAACACTCTAGATGGGTGCATTTTCTTGTATGTTAATTGTATCTCAGTGAATACAAGAAGGTCTTTTACTTCAAATGTCTACTTCAGGACTTATTTCAGATTAATAAAATGTTCATTGTTTAGATTTCTTCCTTCCAGAAGAGCGCAGTGCTTTAAAAATTAAAAATTGAGGACATATATATGTATGCACACTCACAATGCAATTCTTAGAAATAGTTGCTACTCCACAAAACAAAGCATCGAGAGAGTGTCATCACAATTCATGTGTAACTGGCCGTCTGTCATCACAATTCATGTGTAACTGACCATGACAACAATGATGTCATGGGTCGCATCCAACCAGCACCACTCCACCCGTGATTTGGTGACCAAGCAGTCACAACTACATCATTGAGGTTGACAATGCCAGCTTGGAGGTCAGAATTCTGTCCTACTATAACGTCACACTCTTCTTTTAATAGTTCTGTGAACCATAAGTCTAGTGGTAAACAGAGAGACAGTTCTTCTGATTTCAACCTATTGAATGGCCCTACTTGGAACCTCCTCATTTTAGGTCTATCCTAATGGTCACAAGATTTAGCATCATTTCCAGTGGCACAGGCCACCCCAAAATTATAAATGGATACTTTACTCGGTTCCTCACACCTTCAGCCATCCCCTTCCTCTCTTTGGGAAACAGAAAACAACTAACAAGATGCCACACTAAGTGGTGTGGATATTGGAAAGTGCAGCCAGAATGTAAAACGCTTTTCTTGAACACGACTGTAAATGGGCAAATAGACATTTACTTATTTGGGGGTTATGCATGGTTGAGGATGCCACTCAGCAGATCCAGATTCTCATTTAATGCCCCTCAGGCATGCAACTGTTCGACAGGCTTAAAACACATGAATCTGCTTCCAGAGGTGGAGACATATAGCAAGGCCCTCCTGTCCAAATGTGTGGAAGAAAGAGCAAACAGCACAAGAAGCTAGCCATGGAGGATGAGCACATTGCCAGATGCTGCTCCATTGGTTTCAGAGTGGAAGCGAGGGAAATGCTCCTTTGACATTTGAAAACTTTCTATCTTTTCCCCAGTAACTGCCAAGCTACCCCAGACTCCCTCACCAAAGCCCCAGATGTCCATATCTTTCCTTATTTCTGGATATAAATATGACCCTCTTCTCTTATTATAAGGCAAGGAAAGACCTCCAGATTTAGTCACCGGTGCTACTAGGACCCCCAGATGGTTTGCTGCACCAGGGAGAATGCCAAGCAGTGGCAGGGTGGCAAGAAGTTCCTTCAGATGGAGACACATGCTCATAATTCATTCACACACTTTCCTCTGAGCAAGGCAACAATTTAAAATCATCCAATATGGGTTTTCCTGGAGGTATAAAAATAGGAGTGCATCCAGAATTGAGGATTGGTTGCCCCCTGTTCCCCAGTGCCACCCCAGCTGGAAGACAGCCAGGAACTGGGTTACACAGTTTCTCTGACAGAAATGGAGATTAGCAGGTGTTAAAGACAGATTAGCTACTAAATGAGTTTCTCACTGGCATAATCGGTATTCCAAAAGGAAGGGTTTTAGAGAGAAGTTGGGCAGCTGCTGGGAGCCTTCTCTGACAAGAAGAAATTTTCCTGCATTTACCAGTCCTGTACAAACTCAAGAAACCAAAGTGGAAATGTAGTCCATAATTGAAATCTGTAGCAGGCAGGCACTCAGATAGAATGTGCAACCGAGGTAAGATGGGGTCACAGCAGGTTTTGTTTTTATTTTCAGGACACTTCCTGGGGATTGGAGGGAGGAAGTTCCATTTTTGTACTTTCCTTTTTCTCTGGACCAAGGTTCTGACTCTAATTCCAATATTCCTGTGGTTGGTGTGGTACCTTTTTCCTGCACCCTAAGGTTTGGCCTCTGGGCTGGAGGGCAAAGGGAAGAGTTTGAACAGTCTCAGATGAAACAAAACCATCTTAGTTAGAGTGGGCTGCTATAACAAAAATACCATAGACTGGGTGGCTTCAACATCAAGCATTTATTTACTAACAGTTCTGAAGCCTGGGATATCAAAAATCAAAGCACCAGTAGATCTGGTGCCTGGTGGAACCCCTTTTCCTGGTTTGCAGGTGCCATCTTTCCTTGTTTCCTCACGTGGCTGAGAGAGAGATAGGTCATCTCTCTCATGTCTCATCTTAAAAGGGCACTAATCTCATCCATGCGGGCTCCACCCTTATGACCTAATTACCTCCCAAGAACCCTACATCCTAATACCATCACATTGCGGGTTAGCCTTCAACATACGATTTTTTTTGGAGGGGGTGGGTTGGAACAAACATTCAATCCATAGCAAACACCAAATACATAGTCAACTCGGTTTTTAGAGAGAAAGGAAGGAAAAACTATTTATTAAGCACCTACTATGCACCATGTATTTTACTAGGCCCTTTCATCATTTTATAACAACCCAAAGGACAGATTATCCCAGAAGAACTGGTCCACATTAGAAGATCTGGCATAAGGGAAACTAAAGACAGATTGAGTCCCCCATTTCTTTCCTTCCCATGTTTTTGTGTTTCCTTCCTAATGTTATTTTGAATTTGTTTGGGCTCAAATTATATTATACCCTTGTCATCTCCATTAGCTAAAATGTATTTATGGCTGATTATGCATGCAGAAAATAAATTAAATATCTGAATAACATTACCAGTAATTGGTGAAATTGCCTTATGTTTTCAAATCCTTACAACAAAAAAGGCATCAACAAATGACCAGGAAAACAAAAGGATAATCCATTATAATTGTCCATATTACCATAGAGATAGGACAGACACAATTATGGGCAATTACAGTGTCTAAAAATCAAGTATGATGAAAATTATATTGAATTTAACCAAAAAGAAAATCTTTAACTGTGGTTCTAAAACAACTGCTAGTCAGGATCAAAGGAAATAGCCCCTGCTCTGAAAAATCAGCCGCTGACTTGGAAGTTCACACCGAATCTCTTGAGTTTCTACAAAATAAAAAGCCACCGCTGAAGTACTCATTTAGATCTGCTTGAGTGATTCTCCATGATACGGTTTCTCTTCAGAAACCTCTGGTTTATTGGTGAAATATTTATGCTGATTAGAGAGAGAGTCTAGAATGTTTTAGTTTCTAAACACATAAGTACCACCTCCAGCATAACCTGACATATATATACTGGATCAGGTTGGCATAATCTTTCCTTAGATTACACATTTGGGTTTTCTGAAGATGATAAAAATTTTAAATATTTAATAACCATAGTAACTATTATGGTATAGGAACTGATCAACTGGGAAGGAAGCCAACTGTTGCAATAGCACAGGGTCCTGGGACCCCTTTTGTGCAGGCAGGGGGGCCAAGTTACTGGGGTGCAGAGAAGCTGCTGTATACCAACAAATATGGAAGTCTTTTAACATTTTAACAATGGAGCAACTGTACTGGTATGTCCTGCTAAACATCAGCACTGCACAGACACACAGATAGAAGACCAAGGTCTGGCCTCTCACTTTGCTTCTATTTATCCAGGTGGCTTCTCTCAGCGTCTTGCCAAATGGACACCCCAGGAAATTACATCCCTGCAGGGCTCTGGCAGGTAACACGGCAGCCCAAGCCAAAGGCCATTTTTATAAGGACACACCTTCCCTTTCAGCACTGACACCTTGAAAAACACAGTCCTACCCACAGGGCACAGCCACTGGGGCCCAACCACAGTTGGCACATTTTGACTTTTAAAGCCAAAGATGTATGGTATTTAAGACAGAGAGGAAGGCTCCAAATACACCCAAGGGAATCTAAAGAAGAAGGTAAATCAACAGAGAGATATGTGGCAGAGCCCGTATCTCAAGAGAACGTTTTCATTTACACTGTCAGACTGAACTTTATAAAGTGCAGATCCACGCATGCCATTCCTCAACATTCTTCTATCACCAACCACTTAGTATGGCACACAGGGACTTGCCCCATCTTGTTTCTTGCTGCCTGCACCCTATATCCAGGTGGTATTGAACCAACTGTGGTATCAGAGCACATCGTGTTGTTTCATAACCCCAATTCCACTCCATTACAACCCATGTATTGAGTCTTGGAATTGTTTGCTAGAAAATGACGTAGTTGCCTGCATCTAAGTATCCTGAATAACCTAAGGCTTGGTACATATCAGATCACAATAATTTTTGTTGAACAGGTAATTCAATATAGTCAGACAGTTTAAAACCATAGAAAATGGTGGCCAGCCTGTCACAGCTCTTTGGGGAAGTAAAGTTCTGTCCAGTGTATTCTAGGATCACAGGATGAAAATGAGCAGAGCTTAAAAATAAAAAGGCTAACCATATCCAGGTGGAGTAGTGAAGATGAGGAGGAATTGGAACTCTCATACATTGCTAATGGGAATGTAAAATGGTACAACTGCTTGGAAAACAATTGGACAGCTTCTTACAAAGTTAAACATAAACCTACTGTATGACCCAGTCATTCTAGTCCTTGGTATTTATCCAAGAGAAATGAAAGCATATGTTCATACAGACTTTTTACACAAACGTTCATAGAAGCTTTATTTGTAACAGCCAACAACTGGAAACAACCAGATGTCCTTAAACAAGTGAATGGATAAACAAGTTGTGGTACATCTGTTCATTAGAATATTACTCAGCCATAAAAAGTGATGAACTACTGATTAACACAAAAACATGGATGAGTCTCAAAGAAATGATGTTCAGTGAAAGTAACCAGGCAAGAAAAGAGTACATACTGTATAATTCCATCTTTATAAAATTATAGAAAATACAAGTCATCTATAGTAACAAAAAGTAGATTAAGGCTTCCTTTGGGGATGCAGAGGGGAGGGGTAGAGAGGAAACACTATAAAGAGGCAAGAGGAAATTGGGGGCGGGTGATGGATATATTCCTTACTTTTAATGTGATGATAGTTTCACAGGTGTATAAATAGGTCAAGACTCATCAAATTCTACACTTTAAATATGTACTGTTTATTGTATGTCAATTATACCTCGACAAAGCTATAAAAAATGTAAAACTGAGCAAAGGCCTTATGGGAAAACAGTCATTGTGGTTTTAGAAAATTACAATTAGATATTAAAAAGTAAAATGGCAATACTCTGATTTTAGAAGCACAAGTTAGAGGTTGAGAAGAGTGACCCTTTAGAAGAAGGCAAAATATAAGAAAAAAGTCTAATAATCAAGACTGTCTGATGATAAAATAAAATGGTCTCAGAGGTAGTAAGTTCCC
This sequence comes from Delphinus delphis, assembly GCF_949987515.2. Classification (NCBI taxonomy): domain Eukaryota; kingdom Metazoa; phylum Chordata; class Mammalia; order Artiodactyla; family Delphinidae; genus Delphinus; species Delphinus delphis. The sequence continues at coordinate 62,381,887 of NC_082697.1, read as the reverse complement.
AGTCCCAGAAGTATTAATCTGATGACCATTTGAACAATCCTAAAAATAGATGCTTGCCTTGGTCAGGCAATTATCTTATACGACTCCTCAGATTCTTTTAAACTCTAAAGTCACACATTCACTGAGACAACACTGGCAGGATATACTTGCTGGTAGCAAACCCCCTGTTACTGATGCTCATGAAAACAACCATGAGGAATTTTCCAGGAGAATAAAAGAAGTGAAAATAATTCAAAGCACTAGGACTTCAAAGAAGTAAAGTTGAAAGGAAATCAGTTCTTCAGATATAGAAATCAAAAGTGAGTACAAAGAGAACAGTGAGTGATGGACTTTGGGGAGGGAGTGGTTGGGTGGCAGATAGTCTGGGTGTGAGAATATGTGGGAGGAGGGGGTCAGCAGTGGGGGGGTCTAGAAAACCTAAGGTGTTGGTATAAGAAACTGAGAACCGGTGGTCTCAGCAGGGATTGGAAGACTGGGGTCTAGGGATGTTTTATCACAGGTGCTGTTGGACTTAATCTGGAATAATCTTCTGAAGAACAAAATATACCACCATGTTCAAAAACTTCCAATAGCTTCCTTTTGTGCTTAGAATACCATTAAAATTCTTCAGCAGGGTTACATAGGTACTGCTAAGTGAAAACAGCAAAATGCAGGGAAATGTACAACAAAAACGGAATAACATTAAAAACAAAAACAATATAAACTTCTTGTATGTACGTGTATTCTATATAAGCCTTTTACACAAGGGCATCACTCTCAATGATGGCACTAAATTAAAACTTCTCCTAAAGCCTGTCCCCGGTCCCCGACAAGCCCCACTCTGGCATATGGTGCTGCTACGAGGGGAGACAGGGATAATTGCTGGAAGCAGAGGGGGTCCAGTGAGGAGCAGTTGTGATCCCCACCAGCCACCTGGATGAAGCAATTAAATGATCCAGTGAATGAATAGTAACAAGATGCTGAAGGGATGAAAATTGACTTGGGTAAAGGGAAAATGAGGTCAATTTCCTCACTCCTGAAAACCAAGGTGAATGTTCAGGGCAGACCCTTCTCCTTACCCCACATTTCCTCCTTGGCTCATAGCAGAGAGGACAACTCTCTGCTCTTGTGGGAGGGAAACTGTCAAACTCTCTCCACTCCTCAGTTCTCCCCAAGAAAGGAGGAAAGGACTAACACAACTGATCAGAGCGCAACACCCACTGGATCATGATTTACGGAAGGGCAGGGCCTCAGAGGTAGGACCCACCGTTCACCACTTCCTCTTTGAACACACCCCAGACATGCCTCTCCTTCTGTCTTCTGTGTCCCATAGACCTATGGGCCTCATCCCTGCAGCTGAATGGGTAACTCAACTATCTTCAGTTCCAAGGAGGAAGAGTAGGAGGCTCTGCTCAGCCTAGGGCATGTTCTTATTTGAGGTTTAACTGGACACTCTGCTTTGGATGTGTTTAGGGGAATATGAATAAAATGGAATCATGTGCTTTGTCAGGGAGCCCATCAGTCAGAATCCTGGAAGGGAAGAGAAGGGATTGGTAGGATTTGGCCACCATCAGAGTCTTACATAGTGAGGAAAACCAATGGGTTACACAAAGCAAGTAGCAAAGTAGTCTATGTACACACGTGAGCCTTAGGCACCCCTCTATTCCCTGCCAATACCACCAGCAGCACTGTGAGGCACTTACTTTTATCCCCATTTCATATATGATTAGTGCATACCCAGACAGCTATGGACTGAATGTTTGTCTCCTCAAAAATCTTACGTTAAAACCTAATCCCCAATGTGATGGTATTAGGAGGCGGGGCCTTTGGAGGTGAATAGGTCATGGTGGTGGAGCCTTCACGAATGTGGTTAGTGCCTTTATAAAAGAGACCCCACAGAGCTCCCTAGCCCCTTCCACCATGTGAAGACACAGTGAGAAGATGGAAGTTTATGAATCAGGAAGGGGGATATCACCAAACACCAAATCTGCCAGCACCGTGAGCTTGGACTTCCCAGACTCCAGAACTGTGAGAAATAAATTTCTGTTGTTAATAAGCCACTCAGTCTATGACACTTTGTTATAGCAGCCCAGACAGACAGAAACATAGAGAGTCAAAATAACAGGGAACTGTATTCAATATCTTGTGATAAACCATAATGGAAAAGAATATTAAAAAAAGAATGTATATATGTGTATAACTGAGTCACTTTGCTATCACACAACATTGTAAATCAACTATACTTCAATAAAAAAAATTTTTTTCAAGTAACTATTAGTGGCGCCTGGCTGGCTCCAGAGGGCTCTTAATCACTGAATTATTCCACCTCTATAAATGTATGAAGAAATACTGTAATTATTATCTTATTAATATAATCTGAAAGAGAAAATCACCAAACCAAGAATGCCCAGCAGCTCCTCTAAGCCAAAGATAGGCAGGAAATCATAGAGAAGGCAGTGTGTGGGAGTGGGCAGAGTTCAGCGCTTAATCCCAGAAGACCTGGGTTCAAGTCCCAATTCTACCATGAAACTGCATCCCCTTCATCTTGGGGAAACTCTGTGTCCTGGCAAGGCTCAGACAGATCATACACATGAGAGCATTTTGTACATACAACACTATGTTGGAACAAGCATTTACTTTATATGGTGGTAGTTTCAGTTGTCACAAGTCACCAACTTTGAGTTGACCCGGTGATTCTCCACCCAGGGTGATTCTGTCTCCCAGCAAACACTGGCCAATGTCTGGAGACATTTTTGGTTGTCACACCTTGGGGGAGGGGATTCTACTGACATCTAATGGGTAAAGGCCAGGGATGCTAATGATAAATATCCTACAACACACAAGACAGCCCCCTAAACAAAGCCCAAAATGTCAATAGTGCCAAGGCTGAGAAACACTGGTTTGGAATGAATTCATGTGTCATAGAAATTCAGGAACAGAGTTGATGCTCAATATACATTTGTTGAATATATGTATAGAGAAACAAAGGATAATCAAGCCCTACAATGTGGTTAATCTGAGCAAGCAATGTCAGGATAAGTAAACAGGATATAAATAAGCCAGGAAGACTGAGGGATAAGCTACCTCCTTGGGACTCAAAGTGTGGTTCATGGACCAACCTCACCCTCACCTGGGCACCTGTTAGAAAGACAGAATCCCAGCCTCTACCTAAATCTACTGAATCAAACTCCGCATTTTAACAAGATCCCCAGGTGATCCAAAGGCATGTTAAAATTTGAAAAATGCTCTCCTAGAGTCTACACTTAATGACAGGTTAATTTCCAATAGCAGTCCTAGGTTCCAACTGACATGTGCAGAAACTAAGGTGTCTTTAAAATGAGCCCAGCTGAAGCATCCCACTTGACTATAACCCAGCTCTATCCACAGGTGGCCTTTCTACCTGGATACTCTCCATTTGGATAACAGACAGCGCATCCCCCAGGCGCATTAACAGAGCCTTCTCTCTCTTTGTTCACAAAGTACAGTGCTGAATATAATGAAATGTGGCACATCATCAATACCCCCTATGCAGAAACTGCACAGAATGCCACAGCTGAAAGATTCTTTGAAGAGGAAAAGAAAATTCTATTGCAACTTTTATTTGGAGTTTGTTTCATTGCTCCTTGCCCTCCAGGTGAAGGGGCAGCCACGAAAAAAGCATTCTGTGTGACACTGTGAGCTTGGGTAGTGTTCTGAATGCTGCTCTGTCTGTGACCTGTTACACCGAGAAGGGAAAAGAAGGCTCTGCATCAGCTCCAAAGCCAAGCATTTCCTGCAATCAGAATTATCATATCCCTTCTTCAAAGAACAACAGGTTGTAAGAACTCAGTATTTATCGAGCACTGACTAAGTATCATGGCACTATTCTAAGTATTTTACCTATATTAACTCATTTAATACTTACATATCCTTTTAGGGAGGAACTATCAATATCCCTATTTCATAGATGAGGAAAATTAAGCCCTGAGAAGTTAAGTAACTTTCCCAAGTTAAGATATCTAGGAAGTGGTGAAGCCAAGATTTGAACCTACAATGTATGGCTTCTAAGCCACTGCTCTTAACCCCTCCACCATATTGTTTACACTTGACTGTATATTAAGGACTCTGAGAGGATTTTATAAGAATCAATAAGATGACATTTCTGCCCTGATGGAATATCCAGTCTGGTGAAGGGAGATAGCTAAACAGGTAAAACACACCATATTAGGCCCTTAGAGCAAAAATGTTCTGTTTTTCCTGTTTAGCACCATCACATCCCTCCTTATTTTCTGTCCTTATTCTAATTTGACTCAATGTTTTGGAATCACAAAACAGGTTGCAACGTATCAGTCACCTTCTAGATGGTGATTAAATAATGGTTGAATGAATGAATGAATAAAGTAATTCACAAGTGAATGTGGTCCTATAGTGAGATTTTGAGAAAGTAAGGCACTGAATGTTACTATGCTCTTAGAGCCAATATCTGTGGGTTTATTTTTCCTTTCCAGCACTATCCCCTAAGCCCCATCCTTACTCGTGGAATCGCCCCTCCCCCCCACTCCATCCATATGGTTTCCACTGGAGCTGCCACGACCTTGCATTTCAGGACCCCTGGCCTTAGTTGACAGGCCAGTGGTGAGCTCCTATAATGAGCTGAGCCAACGGGTTCCCTTCCTTGGAAACTTTGAAATCAGGAGAAAGGAAATCAGAATGCCCTCTCTAGGTAGTTAAAACTGTGTGAGGAAAAAAAAAGAGGGATCTGTTGGCATCTACATTTTCAACACCAAGGAGAAGGCTTGTCTGCAATTAGAGAGCTGCATAAAGCTTTATGCTAATATTCAGCCCAGAGCCAAAGATGAGAGATGGACAGAAATTACTTCTGACATCGTTCAAGTCTCTGTTCCCAGACACTTAACCTTTCTGAGCTTTCATTTTCTCTTTTGTAAAATAAGGAGAGGGAAATTACATTCTAACAGGCTACAGTCCCACCACTGTTCAAAGAAAAAGGGGTTCCAACCAGACCATGTCCGAGCAGTGCTGACCCTCCTTCATATAATCATACTCACCGCCCTGACCACCAGAAAGCAATGCCAGTTGAGAGAATCCAATTCCTTTAGTTCCTGAGTTCTACCAAACACCTTCTGATTATTGACCACAGGTAATACACAGAAAGCATTGCCCTGATGGGCAGCATGAACAGGTAGGTGTCTGTTTCAGGTGAGTCTCATGTTTCTCATGAATAAAATGGTGTTTTAAATGTGCCCAACTGGTCTCCTGTGTCTTTGGATGCCATAAACCATGTCTCAGGGTCTGCTCACCTGGATGAGCTCAGCATTCAAACTCTGCTCCTGTAGGGCTGAAAGACCATGCCCCCTTGGCTCTCACCAAACATCTGGCCTAAACAAGGTGGTTTTCCACCCCCATGACTAGGTTATAATGCTCTTCAACGAAACAGCACAGTAGGATCACTGAGTTCCAACCACAGTACTGTGGATAGAAACAGCCCCTAAAATTCCCTAGACCCATGGTTTTCACATTTTTCTCTGAGGATCCTCAAAGGTCACCTGGGGAGAAGGGGGGAAGTTAAATGGGATGATCCTTGTACTGTTGCAGCTCTACTCTTATGTGCTATAAATATGTGGGTTTTGCATATATTAGGGTTCTCTAGAGAAACAGAACCAATAGGAGATGATAGATAGATAGATTAGATAGACAGATAGATAATAAGGAGATTTATTATAAGAATTGACTCAAGTGGTTGTGGAGATCAAGAAGTCCTACAATGTGCCATCTGGAAGCTGGAAAACCAGGAAATCCAGTGGTGTATTTCAGTCCAAATCCAAAGGTTTGCGAATCAGAGGAGCTGATGGTATAAATGCCTGTCTAAGCCTGAACGTCTGAGAACCGGAAGGGCCAATGTCTGAGGGCAGGGGAAGATAGCTGCCTTAGCTGAAACAGAGAGAGCGAATTTGCCCTTCCTCTGCCTTTTCGTTCTCTTTGGGCCCACAGTGGATTGAATGATGTCCACCATGCTGGTGAGGATGATCTTCTTTATTCTGCCCACTGATTCAGATGCTAATCTCTTCCAGAGAAATCCTCACAGACACACCCAGAAATAATGTTTTACCAGCTCTCTGGGCATCCCTTAGCCCAGTCAAGTTGACAACATAAAACTAACCATCAACATAACATGTGATACATTCTGACACTTTCTACTTTATTTAAAATTAAAAAGGCAACCATGCCTCACTAAATTAATGTCATGATCTCCTAATGGGTCCTGAACTGAAGTTTGAAAACATTACTCTGACACGTCCACAAAGCACCTTCTAATTTGGATTTGCCTGAGTTCACTACTACATTGAAGTTCTCAAACGGGTTCCTACCAGTTGGCAAGGGACAAGTTTAATTTGATCTCCATGTGGTTGGCTAGCATAAAACGAAAACTAGGGCTTCCCTGGTGACGCAGTGGTTGAGAGTCCGCCTGCCGATGCAGGGGACACAGGTTCGCGTCCTGGTCCGGGAAGATCCCACATGCCAAGGAGCGGCTGGGCCCGTGACCATAGCCGCTGAGCCTGCGCGTCCGGAGCCTGTGCTCCACAACAGGAGAGGCCACAACAGTGAGAGGCCCGCGTACCGCAAAAAAAAAAAAAAAAAAAAAAACGGAAACTAATTTCCAGAAGTTTCAAATGGAGACATGTACACGCTACGATCCTAGGCTTTCATGGGGTGGAGGGTGGAGGGGACTGGGAATAAACAGAAGGTTGTGCAACATGGTGTCTATATGCCCTCATAGCTACAATTGGCTGGAGCTGAGTGGCAGCCACTAAGTTAAATGGAACATTCCCCTTCCTGTTGACCAAGTTTCTTTTTGTTTATGACAACTCCACTAATATGGAAAAAGATGTCTGAGTTTGCTCCCTCCACAACAGGCCTTTCCCAAAATATAAGTCTGAACAGGAAGCCATTCCAAGAGCTCACCCCAAGGTCACCAAACCCTTCCACATGTCAAACCTCCTGCTGTAAATACCTTCTCACCATGGATTCTGAAAGACAGTCGGCTCTCCTTTTGATAAATACCCTTTGCTAAGATGCGGGTCAGTGTAATTTTCCAAAAGGTTAGGCGGAGTGACTGCTCAGAGAGGGCTCGCTTATGATTTCAAATGCCACCCATCCCATTCTCTAACATTTACTGAGTTATTTACAGCTTGGCTCCTGCCACATCTGCCAGAGTGTCTGACTTGTCCCCTCTTCCCCCTCCCACCATTGTCTCTCCAGCCCTGAAATGGAAGCTGGTGGCTACAGGGCAGTACCTCCAGGATCCAGGGTGGCCTTTAACCTAAGATAGAGAGGCCCACTATAATGGGTAATTTTTTCACCAAGTTGTGCTTAGAAGTCATAAGTAAAATTCTCCTACTTTGAGGCATGTGGGGCTGTCGACTGTATCCGTGTGGTTGCAAATGTTTACTTCATTTTCAGTTTGCTCAGCCAGATTAAAAACTCAGAACTAATGTTCTAAACTAACAAGGCTCAAAAAACAATTTATTCTTTAGATATGCGGGGTATTTGTCTGGGTCAGTAATTTCAGTTAAAGAAACTTTGAGGGGACAGATATTCATCCCATAAGCCTGCTGAAGTTATAATAAAAATGAAAATAAGGGTAACATTAAGATCTATCATTTCTTCATTATCTATATGCCAAGCAGATCCAAGGTGTTTAGCTCTTTGCTAAGTACATAGACAGATAGATAGATAGAGTTGTCTAACTCATAACATCTCTGCAAGTTAGATATCAAAGAGCTATTTCTTTTTTACAAATAAGGAAGCCAAGGCTCAGAGAGCCTCAGTGATTTCCCCATGACCACTCAGTCCTTCTCGGAGCCAGGAATGGATTTCAGGACTGTCTGAACTTTCTACCCCACCCAGTGCTTCTCATCATAATTATACCAAGAAGCATCTCCTTGCAGCCAGCCTCTGTGCCCATATATACATCAAAGCCCCATGATTACTCAGTAAGAGAACTGTGAAAATTCTCTCTCATCATGGACTTTCTTCTGGTCTGGAGTGAGAATTTCTGGAGCTAGAGTGGACAAAGCCTCGTTTCTCCCACAGGGGATCTTGGTCTCACAGCCTAGAGTGGTTGACACTGGGGTCAGACTAACGGAGACTGAAATCTTGCCTCCCTCATGTACTAGCTATTGGACCTTGGGCAAGTCATTTAATCTCTCTGAGCCTCAGTTTCCTCATCTTAAAAGAAAGGGGACACTAATAAAATACACACCTCATAGGGTTATGGTGGAAGAAAAATGTGGTTTGTATATAAAGCACATAACCCTGTGGCTCGAGCTGTGATAAATAAACATTAGATACTGTCATAATTAGCCATCTAAAGGCTGCTTCCTGAGCAGCTATTAGAACGATGAACAAGAATCTATCAGAACAGAACATCACACTTTACTATTGGGACAAAATGACCAACCTTCATTCCATCCCATATACTCTCTTACCCATCCACCACCCACAATACCTCTACCACCTCTTCCTCCTCTGCAAAGAGAAGAAATCAGCCAGGTTTTGAAAAGCAGGCAACTGAAAGGCAGCCCAAGGCAGCCCCAGGCTGTGTGTGCCCCAGGCTTGTTCTCAGACATGCCACCTTCTCCACTGGGCATCAACTCTGGGCCCCTCTGTTTCTCAGTCTATATGACTAAGCACCTCCAACCTGTACTAGACTTACTCTTGGGTCTTAAGGATAGGTTGACTGATCTTCTATCTCTTCTTCCTTCCCACTTCCTCTTTCTGCTCCTACCTCTACCCCTTCCCTTTATGCCCCTCCCTCACTTTTTTTCTCCAGGATAATTAGGCTGCATTTTGACCTATGAGCTCTCAGATCTGTCCACTGTAACCTGCTTTTCCATCCTGGTTCAGTACCCACTGAAGGCTGGAAGAAAGCGCTTGAACTCTCCCATCCCATTAAACATCTTCTTGTCATAACGCTCCTTGTGCTTAAGGTCTGTGTTCGTTTCCTAGGGCTGCCATAACAAATGACCACAAGCTTGGAGGTTAAAATAACAGAAATGCATTCTCACACAGTTCTGGAGGCCAGAAGTCCAAAATCAAGATGTCCCCAGGCCACACTCCTTCTAAAGTTTCTAAGGAAAAATGCTTCCTTGCCTCTTCCAGCTTCTGGTGAGTCCAAGCATTCTTTGGCTTGTGGCAGCATAACTGCCTCAATCTTTGCCTCCATCTTCTCTTCTTTCTGTGTCCTTTTCTCTTCTATCTCTTAAAAGGACACAAGTCATTGGATTTAGAGACTGTCTTAATTCAGGATGATCCCATCTCAAGATCCTTAACATGATTACACTGCAAAGACTCTTTTTCCAAATAAAGTCATATTCACAGGTTCCAGGTGGACATATTTGGGGGAGGACCACCAGTTTAAGCCATTCCCTGATTCTAATGAGCCCAATGAAAGCTGTGACATACTTTCCTTTCATCATCCAGCTCACCTCACTCCTTTACCAAAACACCACCAAGACCTGGAGAAAACCTTCCATTTTATTACACAAGCCAGATCTTTCCACTCCCTTCCCCTAAGGGCACACTGCACAGAGCTCTAACCCTGGTGGAGGAGGTTGTGTGGGTGTTGTAAGGAAATGAGACAGAACTCCAGGAAGATAAAGGGGGTCCTGGTCTCCTCCCTGGGTTGGTCAGCTCCCTGCAGGACAAGGATCACTGTACGGATGACACTGGTCAGCCCACTGTCCACTCTCTCCAATGAGACAGAGTCTGAGGAATGGGCAGACATTAGCACTTCCCAAAACCTATTTCCACCATGGTTTCAAAATTTCTGTTTTCAAACAAACCTAGGAAGTGGCAAGTTCAATAAATTCAGACAGGTTTCTCCATTACAGAACTTGCCAGAGCTCTCAGTACAGTAAACTATGAATAGAGGTAGAAATAATTTGTGGTATTTCCCAAACTTATGGCCCAGAGAACCCGTTTACTTGTGAGGCATCTCATAGCCCTGGTGTTCTTCCAAATATGCAGTGGGAGATACTGGTATAAATCATTCTATTCAATTAAGTTGTTATCAAGTCATTAGGGAAATGCAATTTCAAACCACAGTAACATACCACTTCATACCCACTTGGATGACTATGACCAAAAGAAAGACAATAACAAGTGTTGGTGAGAACCTGGAGCAGTGGGAACCCTCATACTTTTCTGATGGGAATGTAAAATGGTGCAGCTACTCTGGGAAAAGGTTTAGCAGTTTGTTTAAAAGGTCAAATTTACCATAAACCCAATAATTTCACCTTTAGAAAACATACAGCCACATGTGAATGTTCATAGCAGCATTATTCATAATAGCCAAAACCTGGAAACAACCCAAAAAGTCATCAACAAATGAATGGATAAATAAAATGTTGTATAGCTATACAATGAATTATTGTCCAGCAATTTTAAAAAACGAAATACTGATACATGCTACAACACGGATGAACACATTTTGCTCAGTGAAAGAAACCAGACACAAGAGACCACACACTGTATAACTCCACTTATAAGAAATGACATATATAAATATATAGGGACAGAGAGTAGATTTAGTGGTTGCCAGGATTTGGGGTGAGGATTAGGGGTTAACTGTAAATGGGTATGAGAGTTTTTCCTGAAGTGATGAAGATGTTCTAAAATTGAATTGTAGTGATGGTTGCACACAACTCAGTAAATTTGCTAAAAAATCATTAAATTGTGCACTTAATATATTAAGTGCACCATATATACTGTGCACCATATATATTTATGGTATGTAAATTATGCCTCAATAAAGTTGTTTTTAAAAGTGCTGTCACTGATTAATGAAATAAAATTTTATTAAGCTAAAAAAAATGCCTGTCAAGCTATATGCACAGCCCTATGCTTGCTCAAACGAAGGTGCTGAGCAAAAGTTTTTACAGTAAAGAAGGGTAAAGTTTCAGGTGTAAAGTTTGTCATCGCACTTGGGAAAGTTGAGCAATTTGCGTATGGTACCTACCTTTTGGGTTGTGTTTGGAAGGATGCACTGAAGTCTTTTTTATCGAAGGATGTGCCCCATATATAAGTACTTGCAAACTGGAAACACTTGTGATGAATCCCTACCTGCAAACTGTACACTCAACAAAATAAGACCCAGCCCACAGAATTTATTAAAATGGTAGAACTGATTAGAATTCCAGGACCAGTGTGATAGAAGTTCTAAGAGAGAGGGACTGGGCTCTTTGATCTGCCTGGTTCCACCTCGACTTCTTTCTAATTAGCAAAGCTTTTGAGGCTGACTGATAAGCATTCTGGGCACTGCACACGTCTGGCCACTGACTAATTAATTAATTTTTGACTTTGAGCAGTGACACTTAATTTGAAAACTTTCTACCATCCACAGATGAATGTGGAAAAGTAGGGCAAAAGATTTAAAAATATGCTAAAGGTGCCATTTCAAATCCAGTTGATTTACAAAAGGGCAGAATGGGTCAGTGAGTTAAATAAAGAGATGGATTCTGGGAGGAAGGGCTGGGGGAGGGTGTGCTAGGCCAGCTCTGCATCCACTTTGCTGTGGAGGCTTAGCAATTTATCCTCTCTGTTTATTTGAAAATTAGGGGTCTCCTCTGCATCCTCATTTATTAAGTGACTGTGTGTACTGTCCATAGAGAGATAAGGGACAGAGAACAAAAATGACTCACCAAAAGGGGAACAGGAGAGTGGACAAAGCTTAAGAATCAAAACAGAGGCTTTGAGATGAACACTGCCCAGGTCAAGGGTCTGCAAACTATAGCCCAAGGGCCAAATCCAGCCCATCACTTGTTTTGTAAATAAAGTTTGACTGGGACACAGCCACACCCATTTGTGTATGCACTGTCTTTGGTTGTCTTCCTGTTACCAAGGCAGAGCTGAGTGGGTTCAACAGAGACTGTGTGACCAGCAAAGAAGAAAATATCAATATTTACTCTTTGATTCTTTACAGAAAAAGCTGTCCAATCCCTGGTCTAGGTGGAGTCAGCATTATGCCTTTTCAGTGTGACTGAAGAAATACTGGGAACTCTTCCTTTTTTTCTTAAAAGACCTCTTTTTTCTTACAAGAAGGGAGCTAATATATTTTTGAGCACCTCTGTGTGCCTGACACTAGGCTCCCTTCTTAAAGATTAGACTCACCCCAAACCTTTGAGGTGGGGATTAACATGGTCATGTTTCAGGGGAGGAAATTTGAGGCTCAGAAAGTTAATCATTTGCCTATAAGTTACAGAACTGGTGTTTGAAACCAGACCAACTTGTCTCCAACATCATAGCATGACGTCTCTCTAGTATATTAACATTAAAGCGAACATTTTGGCAAGAGGCTCCCTCAGTCATTCCCTTTGTAAAGGGCCAAAGAGCTTTGGGAACACATTTTAGAGGAATGCATTTGATCAGATTTATTCAATCATCTCTGTGCCAACTTTATTTTCCAACCTTGAAGAGAAGCCCCTCTGTTAATGCCCCCCATCCAAGCAGAACCGAGACTAGGTCATAAAATTTTAATAAATCTTTACTAAATTGTTGGGGACTTCAAAATTTTTCACAGAGAGGAACTCACTGCTGCCACTAGAATCACTGCCTCTCCAGTGAGAACCCTACAGATGTAGGTCCCTACTCTTCCCAGCCCCAGACGCAAAAGAGCCCCCTTCCCAACCCGAGGCTACCTCAATTTCCATGCCAGGATGTTGACTGTCGAACAGACCCTTCCTTCAGGAGAAATCCCCACTCCAACCACACAGCGGGCTCCACCCTGAAAGGCCCCAACAAGGCATTAAAAATCTTTACAGTGCACTTCTAAAAGTCTGGGGTGTTCACTATGCTGGAAGGGGTATATATACCAAGGTCAGTCTAGCTTATGTTCAAAGTCCTTTCTCCAGCTTGAGGGAAAGAGATCAGGCCTGACCAAATTGCCCTCCAGGAAGGATTCTGCAGCCCTGATCACCTGTAAACAAATGTCTAGGAAAAGAAACACATATTTCCCAGGAGCAAATAAAAAGTTTTTAGGGGGCTTCCCTGGTGGCACCAGTGGTGATGAATCCGCCTGCCAATGCAGGGGTCACGGGTTCGAGCCCTGGCCCGGGAAGATCCCACGCGCCGCGGAGCAACTAAGCCCGTGCTCCACAACTACTGAGCCTGTGCTCAAGAGCCCGCGAGCCACAACTACTGAGCCCACGTGCCACAACTACTGAAGCCCGCGCGCCTAGAGCCCGTGCTCTGCAACAGGAGAAGCCACTGCAATGAGAAGCCTGCGCACTGCAACAAAGGGTAGCACCCGCTCACCGCAACTAGAGAAAGCCCACACACAGCAACCAAGACCCAACACAGCCAAAAGTAAATAAAAACAAACAAATAAATTTATTTAAAAAAAAGTTTTTAGTATCATTCAACCTAAATCCATTTTTAGAGAGGAGCAAGTCTCCTCTAACCCTACAAAGGCAGAGCCCTGATGAACATAATCTTAATTTCCATCACTAAATAGAAGTCTGAGCATTTTGGGCCGTAGCCTCAGCATTTAATAATGACCAAGGTCACTAAGCGCTCATATGGCATCTTTGTGCAAATTAGAAAATGGCAGCCTCCTCCCTGCAGATAAAGTGGCGTACCACTTGACAGGTGCACCGTGTCTAAGTGGGTTAGAGCCGAGCTGTGCCCTCTTCTGGGTGGACATACCTCACCTTAGCGCTCAAGGCTGGATAAGGAGATCATGGGCTGGACTTCAATGTTACCATTGTGCAGTAAGCAACCTGCACAGACATCCATGACTCTACTTGGGTTTTCTTGAGGAATACTTGGCCATTTTCCTTTATATCTGTTTCACTACTGAGCCCATTCATAAAAAATCATTTATGAATGATTTTTTCATAAACAGAGGTCATCTGCAAAAAGTTAAATTGATAGCCACCCCTAGAAAAAAAAAAGGTGGGATTTTCAATAAAATAATTCAGAAGATCTGAGTTGAGTTCAAAACTCAGCCAATTGCCAGCTATGTGATCTTAAACAAGTCCCTTGGCCTCCCTGAGGTTTTCCTCTTTAAAATGGAGGCATTAATAACAGCACTACCGGGCTTCCCTGGTGGTGCAGTGGTTGAGAGTCCGCCTGCCGATGCAGGGGACACGGGTTCGTGTCCCGGTCCGGGAAGATCCCACATGACGCAGAGCGGCTGGGCCCGTGAGCCATGGCTGCTGAGCCTCTGTGTCCGGAGCCTGTGCTCCGCAACAGGAGAGGCCACAACAGTGAGAGGCCCGCGTACCGCAAAAAAATAAAAAATAAAAAAGTAACAGCACTACCAAGATCTCAAAGACATTAGAAAATGTAGAATGACTCAGTAAACATAAAATGATCTATGGATATTAAGTAGCAACTGCATAAAAAGACAGAAACAACAAATGAAATCATTCCTGCTTCCATCCAAAGCCATTTTTCCTGTTCCTGCTGTTTCTGGCTATAGTATTCTTCCAGCAAGATCTGAAAGGGCCATTAGCTGACCCTGGTTTTCCAGAAAGGTCATCCAAGCAATAAAGTGTTTCCAATGTGGAAGGTAATTAGCTCTCAAAGCCTTTCCATCCCACCTGATCAATTAGACTAAACACTCCCATCCCTAAAATGCATAAAATTGAATTGTATGTATGCCTTACTATTATGGAATGGTAATGTGCTGCTTTCAGAAATGGTCACACAAGCTGGGGGGTAATCAAAGTTTTTAAAATCACTACCCTGAAAATGAGAAGATGTTTGACTAGGATTTTTAATTTCTTGAGAAAATAACAGAAAATAAAAGTCTGATACAGGCTTTTGCATGGCCCATCAGGGTTAAAGTCTTCCGCAGAATCCAGCCCCAATGGCAACTGGGCTGCTTTAACCATGCCTTTCCACCGCTGTAATCTGCAGTCCAGCCTCAGTGACTGGGCCAGATATAAGTCCCAAATGCAAGCCCGTTTTTCTTTGTCAGAGGCTGCCTGTGCTGGGAGATGTTAGGCATCTCAGCAACCCACCCAAGCAAAGACGTGCACCCCTTTGCTCTTCTGGAAGACAAGTGATTAAAAAGATGTATTTTTGAAAGCAGCCTTCTCTGCATGTAATGTCAACGTCAACAAATAAAGGGGGAGGGATGAAAAGGCGATTGTAGGGCCGTCCAAGGAGAGGGGGAGATGCCTCCCAGAACACAGTTTAAGGAATGATCGATGCCTGTGTCAGAGGCAGCGATAAGACACGCTGAGCTTATCAAAACCTGAAGCTCTGATGACAGAGTTCACATGTGGCAGGAAGATAAGAGAGGCTGCGTTCATCTCTCCCTCTTTTCTCTCCCCAAAGACCCTGTTTTAATTTCCCACTCGGCATGTTACGGTTTCCGTCCCAATGGAGACCATTGAGCCTAGTTCAATTCCTTTTCTAATCTCACTGTGAATGTTTTCAGGAGACTGTGATTAGCAGACTTCGACCTCAATGCTATTTGGGGAAGTATTGTGCAAGTGGTGTTGGAGATCCGAAATGTGGCTGAAGGTTCTGGAAACACTCTGAGCACCAGAGAAAGGAGGGGAAAGGGCTTTGAGCTGGATGCTGAGAACCCGTATATTTCTGGGCTCTCCCACAAACATGCTTTGTGACCTTGCACAGGTCATGTCATCTCCCCAGAAAGGAATTTCTTCTTCTATTAAAATGGGAGGAGGTGGACTGTGTTCTCAAGAATCTTTTCATCTAGAACAATCCCATCTTCACCCCTGCTCTCTGGGAACAAGACTCGGAGGCCACAAAGCAGCAAACTTGAGGCCACAGTCTTCACCCCTCTGCTCTATCACTAATGGTACTGTGTTAGCTCATAACAAAATGCTATAGCCTGGGTGGCTTTAACAAAAGAGATTTAATTCTCACAGTTCTGGAGGTTGGGAAGTCCAAGATCAAAGTGCCAGCAGATTCAATCCTTGGTGAGGGTCCAATCCCTGGCTTGCAGACATCCCCACCTTTCTCTCTGTGTCCTCACATGGTGGAGAGAGAGAGGAAGCTCTGGTGACTCTTCTTTTTCTTCTAAGGGCACTAATCTTATCATGGGGGCTCCACCCTCATGACCTCATGTAAGCCTCATTACCTCCCAAAGGCTCCACCTCCTAATACCATCCCATTTTGGGTGAGGGCTTCAACATATGAATTCGGGGAGGACACAACATTCAGTCCATAACTGGTATGAAAGTTCTTGCAAGAGGACCAGAAGCTATATGAAAGCAGAAGGTCATTTGTGTATCTCTACCTCTCCTCCCTCCAGTTCAGCAGGTACTTTCACAGCTACCTACCCACCCCCAGCAAGGCTGTGCTGGCCTACTTTGGTCATCTCCAAGCCATGAAGATGTCCTTGGACCCTTATCCTAACTTCAGTCTGTTTTATTTTTCCTTGACCCACAACCAAAACCCATTTCTGTCTCCTTTCTCCAAAACTGAGATGAAACTAAACCATTCCAAGAGAATGGATTTCTCTCAGTTTCCCTACTGAAGGCTCCCTGGCATTCTGCCCTGATTAACTGGAAGTGGCTGCCTGGCATTGAGAAGGATCCAGAGGCTGTGTTTGGGCTGAGATGAAGAGAACTGTGATTGATTAATGATGTCTGCCCTGGATGCCATGTGGGAGAGCGATGATAGACACATCACAGGCTTGTCATCCCTGATGCCCAGAGGCTAAAGCAGTAGTTTCCAACAGGATAATCTAGAGTGCTGATTTAAGTACAGGTTCCCAGACTCACCACCAGAAATTGTGATGTAGTGAGTCTATGGGGAAGCCTGTGAACCTAGCTGATGTTGGCGTACACCGAAGTGTGCATGGCAAAGACTGGGAACTAGGTGAAGAGATAGAAACATGAATTAGCTTCACTACAGTAATCATGTCACTTATGTGTATGTGTACATATACAAAACATCATGCTGTACACCTTAAATATATACAATTGTATTAAATAATTAAATAGAGTTCATTCAGGCATGAACTTTGTGAAGGAACATAACAATGTCAATGTTAGAAGCATAGCGGAAATAATTTTTCTTTAAACTCCCTTCCCTCAAAACGCGCAGCTCCAACCCTTTCTCCCATCCTATTCCACGTTCTGCTCATAACACGCATGATTCTGCATATCTGTAGAGCAGCTTTAACTTTTCAAAGCATTTATGCATTTAGACATCCTTTTGGAATTTACAAGAGATCTACCAGGGAGGAGAGAGAGGCGATAGCACTCTTCTCTTTTGGTAAACGAGATCAGCACCTTGAAGACATAAGCCCAGAGAAGCGAGTCAAATCGCACCAGGGTACAGTCGGACTGTCCTCCAGCCTGCCACCAGCATTGCTTCGTCTCCAGGACGGCATCACCTGTTGTGGATTATACAGCCCCAGGAGCAGGGGCCGCCAGCGCTGATGACTGTGTGCAGCTCAGGGCACTGCAGCCCACCAGAATAGGGGCTTGCTATGAGAACACCTTGTGATAACAGTGCAGGGGAGCAAAATTTGCCACACCAAATTGTATCTGTTTGGACTGAGGATTAATTTAGGCTGATTATTTTTAAAGCCCAAAAGACTCAGGAAGAACCTTTGACCTTCCCCTGACTGTCTAAAAGAATTTAGATAGAGGATCTGTTCCAGGAAGGGATCTATCACCATATGAACCAAGTGTGTGGGCAGGGAAGAACCTAGCAAAGTCTGTTTGTTAAAATTCCTCTCCGTGTCCCACTGTCTCTGCACAGCCCAGCAAACATTTGTTTACCAAAATTTGCCTTTCCATCCCCGTATAAATTGCCTTCCTCCCCTCCGAAGTCGAAAACTATTACCCCAACATCCTCTTTTTTTTTTTAACATCCTTATTGGAGTATAATTGCTTTACAATGGTGTGTTAGTTTCTGCTTTATAACGATGTGAATCAGTTATACATATACATATGTCCTCACATCTCTTCCCTCTTGCATCTCCCTCCCTCCCACCCTCCCTATCCCACCCCTCTAGGTGGTCACAAAGCACGGAGCTGATCTCTCTGTGCTATGCAGCTGCTTCCCACTAGCTATCTATTTTACGTTTGGTAGTGTATATATGTCCATGCCACTCTCTCACTTTTTCAGAGCTTACCCTTCCCCCTCCCCATATCCTCAAGTCCATTCTCAAAGACACAGACCAACACCCTCTTTTGTCTTCAGCTAAAGATGGTATTTAAGGTGATGATTTCGGCCCCTTTGGCAAGTTACCCAGTTCTCCTGGGTCTCTCCCATGTATACATGTTATTAAACTTTTGTTTGGTTTTCTCCTGTTAATCTGTCTCATGTCAATTTAATCCTTAGACCATCCAGAAGAACCTGGAAGGGCAGAAGAAATGTCTACTTCCCCGAAAGCAGTCATTGTCTGTTTTCACCCTGGAGCAAGGAGATTTCTCTGAGAAAACTGCTGTTTGGATACTATCCTTGACGGAAAAGACAAACTAATTGAGTTTGCTGGGCTACAGCCCGTCAATGCTACTCAATTCTCATCTCCTATTCATGGAGTCCCAACACTTTCAGGTGCAGATGGGTATGAGCTTTTTGATACAGTAATTCAAAGGTCAGGCCAGTGGATTCACAGGTAAAAATGTCTGACACAGCCTAGCACACCTAAAGAGAAATCAGCTTAAAAAAAAAAACAAAACTCTAATTCAACGGTACTCAGATTTGAGTGTGCGCCAGAATCCCCTGGAGGGCTTGTTAAAATCCAGATTGCTGGCCTTACTCCAGAGTTTCTGATTCAATAGGCCTGAGAATTTGCATTTCTAACAACTCCCTAGGTGAAAACAAAGATGCAACTCTGGCTCTGAGGACCACTACTTCAAGAGAGTGCTTTTCAAGTGTAATGTGCCTTCGAGTAACCCAGAGCTGTAGTTAAAATGCAGATCTGGTCTCCGGAGTTCCCAGTTGTCTTTCTTTCTTTCCTTTTTCTTTTTTTTTTTAATATCTTTATTGGAGTCTCTTGAAAACAGCAAGTTGCAGAAACCCTCTTTAAAGGGAGAAAGAAAGAGCCAGCAAACCTATTTGACTTGGGAGGGACACAGTCTGCGTGCTGGAGAAGAGCTGCAACCCCTAGCTGAGCCAGAGGACTGTTGAGTCATCATCAGCTGGACAACATCCCTGAGGATATCAAGACAGTCCCTCTCACCTCCAGCGAAAAGAAAAAGAAGGAGGGAGGGAAGGAAGGATGGGGGGAGACAAAAAGAGGAAATCGTGCTCTCATTACAAGATGGCATTCGGAATAAGGTAGAAATTCAAAACAAATATTGAACAACTTGCAAATTGCATTTTCCTGGGACTTTTCTCTTGGCTTTTTTCGTTTGTTTAATCGAAAGCCGTGTGTGTCAACGCGCTCACGTGACAGGCCATGATCAGTTATTCCAAATGACTGGAGCCACATGATGCTCTATTTCTCATCGGTTGCAGAACAATTTATGTTTCAGAAACTAAAGTACAATCACTTCCTAACTATCATATTGCACAGAAATGGCTTTGGCACTCAGGTGCAATGGCACTTCCTGAGTGATGGGGGGGTCGTCCCTGGGTCAAAGAAGAGCAGAGATCATGAAAGGCAGATGGTTCCCTGTGTACCTCCTGGGAAAGGGCAGAAAACTGCAGTGGGAAAAACAGCTACAGAAAAATGGAACACGGCACCTGGGCACCCCCGACCCTAGAGTCAGAAAAGCATAAAAAAGCCCAAGAATGTGGCTGGAGAATTGGAGGAATTGGGACAAGGTTGTCGGGTGTGGGGGCGGCAGGGGGGCGGTGGGGACATGAACTCATCCGCTTTGTTTCCAGAGAGATTTCAACCAGCCCAACACGTTTTACGTTCTCAAGACTGGAAGCTTGTACCAAATCACTCCCCCTAATGGGGCAAGTTGTACTAATTTATTGAATCCAAATATTAACTTTTTTTTTTCTACTTTACCACAGGTAAAATAATTTTTCAAAACCAACCAACCAACCCACACACAGAAGATTTACTCCTAGTGATAAGAGCTAATACAAAAATTGCTATATGATAGACACTGGGCCAGTAGTCTAATTTAGTCCTCTCAACCACCATACAAAGCAGGGATTATGATTTCCATTTTAAAAGCAGAAAACTGAGGCTGAAATAGCTTATTCAAAGCCATGCAAGTCATAAATAGTAGAGCAGAGCCTGGATCAGGGTACCATGAAACCAGAGTTGGGTTTTTTCACTACTGTTCTACCTTTGGTAATAGGATGCAATCAGAAATGGAAACCCCCATACACTGCTGTATGTGAAATGTATAATGATGCAGCTGCTTTAGAAAACAGCAGCAGCTTCTTAAAATGTTAAACAGAAATTTACCATATGTAGAAGGGACCCGGCAATATCACTCCTAAGTATCTACCCAAGAAAAATGAAAACATATGCCCACAAAAGACTTTTAGATGAATGCTCATAGCAGCATTATTCAAAATAGCCAAAAACTGGAAACCACCCCAAATGTCCATCAAACGGTGAAGAAATAAACAAAATGTGGTGTGCCCAAATGATGGAATACAATGAAGCAATAAAAAGGAATGAGAGGGGCTTCCCTGGTGGCGCAGTGGTTGAGAGTCCGCCTGCCGATTCAGGGGACATGGGTTCGTGCGCCAGTCCGGGAAGATCCCACATGCCGCGGAGCGGCTAGGCCCGTGAGCCATGGCCGCTGAGCCTGCGCGTCCAGAGCCTGTGCTCCGCAATGGGAGAGGCCACAACAGTGAGAGGCCCGCATACCGCAAAAAAAAAAAAAAAAAAAGGAATGAGACACTAAAATATGCCACAACATGAATGAACCTCAAAAACATTATGCTAAGTGAAAGATGCTAGATGCAGAAGAGCACATGTTGTATAATTTCCTATGAAATATCAGAAAAGCTAAATCCACGAGACAGAACAAAGATTATGGTTACTTGGAGCTGGGGATAGGAATGGTAGTGACCACAAAAGAGCAGAAGGGATCTCTTTAGGGAGATAAAAATGTTCTAAAGTTGGGTTATAGTGATGGTTGCACAACTCTATAAATTTACAATTTATTAAATTGTGCACTTAAAATAGGATAATTTTATGATGTGTAAATTATACCTTTAAAAAGCTTTTTTAAAAATTTAAAAATCTAAAAAAAAAAATTAGAAAAAAGAAGTGGCCATTGAGTGATCTGGCAAATGATGACATGATAAGCATGTGCTAAGCACTGACCAAGGTGACCTCATTTAATCCTTGCAACAAGGCCTCCCTCCCTCACCCCTGGTGGTACTACGTCACTTCAAGCACAGGAATTCTCATGTTCCTCATCCCTAACAGAGGGCCTGACATGCAGAAGCCTCTCAGTAAATGCTTGCAAAATAGATCAATATTGTGTCATGATCAAAAGGTCAGGCTCTGGGCAATAGACAGACAGAGAGTCAAAGCCTGACTTACTAGTATATGCTGTCTTGCCACTTTCTACTATCACAGCAGAGAAAAGTTAAATACTCAACTTTCCTGGATCCCCTTGCACCTTGGTGAGACCCTAGTAATGAGGGAAGAGACAGATTCTGAGAAATGTTTTTGTTCTCCTGATAAAAGCAACAGTTGAGCTGGTGCCATCCCTGCCTCCTCCTTCCTGACTTGAACATAGATGAGACGTTATGAGCACAGCAGCTATTTTGTGGCCATGGGGTGGAGGGAATCACAAAATTCTGGCCTCTTATTGTTGAACCACTGAAACAACGCTAGTGGCCACATGCCACTAGACTTTCTGACACATGAATAGAAACCTCATTTAAGTCTTGTTTGAATTTTTCTATTACTTATACCTAAGAGCATTTCTAATTAGTATTATTAGAAGCAGAACTATAGTAGTAGTTTTTTACTTAACAGAATGCCTGCTTAGGTTTCTCTCTGTTTCCATATATCTCTTCCAAACCATACCTAAGTGCTTTGTTGTCTGACTAGAAGACTGAGAGGCACGTCTGGCTGTCCCTACTTTAGCTCTAGTTTTAAATATGCATTTGGAATTCCTCTTTCCTGATGCTGGATTTATTGGAAATGTCCCAAAGCAGCAGCCCAATGGAAATAAATGAGTCTAATTTCAGAAAAGACAAGCCCATCTTCTCTTCTCACTAGCAGTCTCATAATACAATGGTAATTACCAGTAATGATAATAGGTAGTTAATATACATTCTCCATAATCGATGCCTCTCACACGAGCATCCTTCATTTTCCCCATCTCCAATCTTTGTGGAAGAGGGAAATTTCACTGTAGCATGTTCCAGAAACATGCAACGGCCCTTCGACTGGCCACCTTGATGTCAATTCCCTCAGTTTTTTCAGAATAGGAAGTCAGAATACCGAGTGATCACCAATAGCACCACACTACCCTGCCCCTCTCTGCAGCGGGACATACACTATTCTGATCTCTAGCAGGTTTGATTTAAACTGACAGAAGGAGACAGCTTCTCTTTAGGCTCCAGGGAGGATCATGATGGAGAAGCTCCTGAAATCTGACAATAATATTCAATGAGTGATCAGATGCAGTGGTATCTAGGTGCAGTAAGATGTATTCTTAGAAGACAGCTGGGATTAAGGGATGGGACACAGGAGAAAACATTAGGGGACTGTAGTGGGAAGCTTCAAAACAGCCCCCTAATGATCTCCTCCCCTTATGTGTGAGCCAGACCAGGAGATTCACTTCTAACCAATAGAATATGGCAAAAGTGATGGGATGCACTTCTGTTGTTAGGTTACAAAAGACTGCGATTTCCCTCTTGCTCGTATTCTCACCAGCTCTTCTCACATACTTGCTCTGGTGGAGGGAGCCACACTGCCGAGAAGGGAAGATGGCCTCTGGCAAAAAGCCAGCAAAGAACTTACACTCTCCGCCTGACAGCCCATGAGGAGCCAAATCCTACCAAAAAACATCAAGTGGCCTTGGGAGCAGATTCTGCTCCAGTTAAACTTGAGATGTTAAGGCTCCAGCCAACACTTTGACTGCAGCCTGTGAGAGACCCTGAAGCATAGGATTCAGCTAAGCCATTCTTGGATTCCTTGCCCACAGAAACTGTGTTGTTCATAACTGCTAATTTGGGGGTCATTTGTTATGCAGCAATACAGGGAGAGAATCATTATGATAGTTTTAAAGGGAAAACACACACAGTGTTTAGAATTCAAAGCCTTTCTCTGCTCCACGTTATAAGGGTTTTTGGTTGTTGCTGTTCTGTTTGAGGATTTCTCTTCTGTTTTTCTGTTTGATTTTGTTTTGGAGGTTTTGCTGTTTGTTTCTTTTTTGCTCAAGCAGCTGCTGATTGAATCTGGGCATTTCTTGTGTTAATCAGGACAGTACTGATCATTATTATAACTGCTACTATTTAATCTGCGTTTGTAATATGTCAAGCACTGTGGTGAACTTTATAAGTATTATCTCACTTAATCCTTACAACACAGTGAAAGAGGTACTAGGATTAATTGCCCCCTTTCCACATGTGAGGACACAGACGTTTAGAGAGTTACAGTTCCTGCCCGAGTCACGTAACTAGTTAGCTGTGGAGCCAGGATGCAGACCCAGGGGTTCTGACTCTCAGCCTATTCTCCTAATCACTCAGCAAAACTGAAGAGAAAGGAGGCTAGAATGACTCATATGGGAAAGGGCACAAATCCAGAATGTTGGGGGCTAGGGGACATGGAGGAGGAGGAGAAGAGCTGAGAAAGACTACGTTTTGGAAGAGAAAGACTGGGGAGGATTGGAAGGAATGATGAGGAATTGGGGTCACTGCCATGCAAGCTGATAAGAGTGAGGAAGGGAGAGGGGAAGTAAAAGAAAAAGGGGGAAAGGAAGGAGGGGGAGAAGAAGAGAGATTGACTGATGATTTTGTTGTATAATATATACCTAATTCCTTTTTAGCGTTTTCCAGAGATGCAGTAAAGATAGATTTAAACTACTTTCAACGTAAGAGATGGACAATACACAAGATCATAAAAGAGATGGACACTGCATCCAGATTACTCTGTCTCTTCTCATTCTATTCGCTTTTCCATTTACAATTTCTGTGATGCCTACTGTTTCTTCGACCCCTTCTTTGTCTTACATGGATCTGAGCTTATTCCTACTATCTCCCAAATCTCTCCCCTCTTTGTTAATGCCACTGTCACTACCCCAGTTCCCACCCTCACCTTCTCTCTCCTGGATTATGCCAACAGCCTCCTAAAAGACCTTCCAGACTCCAGTTTCCGCAGGCCAACCTCATTTCTCGATTAGTGACTAGGCAACCTGTTTAATTATACAATCCTTACCAGGACACTGCTCGGCTCACACCCTTCACATATAGAATCAATTCCAAGCTTCAAACCATGGTATAAAAGACTACCACCACCTCTTGTTTGGACTACAGTGATCATTTCTAAGTGGAATAAAAAAGAAGTAAACAGTAAGTACTCTCTCACCTCCTGACCCGCAGGATCCACTTCCTGGAGACAAGCGTATTTCTTACTTATACTTCCAGAAGTGTGGGATGTGTATATAAGCATTTTATGTAGGAGAATCAAACTTCATCCACTATAACTCACAAGTGAAAAAACACAGCAAATATAGTCAATGGATCTTTGACAAAACAGGAGCTAAGACAAAACAGTGGCAAAAAGGCAGTTCTTCAATAATTGGTTCTGGAACAACTGGACAGGCAAAAAAATTAATCTAGACACGGACTTCACACCCTTCACAAAAATTAACTCAAAACGGATCATAGATCTAAATGGAAAATGCAAAACTATAAAACTCCTGGAAGATAACATAGGAGAAAACCTAAATGACCTTGGGTATGATGATGCCTTTTTAGATGCAACACCAAAGACACAATCCATGAAAGAAATAATTGATAAGCTGAACCTCATTAAAATTAAAAACTTCAGCTCTGTGAAAAGACAAGAGAATTAGAAAACAAGCTACAGACTGGGGGAAAATATTTATAAAAGACACATCTGGTTAAGCACTGTAATCCAAAATATACAAAGAACTCCTAATACTCAACAGTAAGAAAGCAAACAACCCGATTTTAAAAATGGGCCAAAGACCTTAACAGACACCTCACCAAAGAAGATATACAGGTGGCAAATAAGCATACGAAACGATCCACATCCTATGTCACCAGGGAACTGCAAACTAAAGCAGCAATGAGACACTGTTACATACCTGTTAGAATGACCAAAATCTAGAACACTGACAACACCAAATGTTGGTGAGGATGTGGAGCAACAGGAACTCTAATTCACTGTTGGTGGGAATGCAAAATGGTACAATTCTTTGCAAGACAGTTTGGCAGTTTTTTATAAAATTAAATATACTCTTACTATATGATCCAGCAATATCACTCCTTGGTACTTACCCAAAGGAGCTGAAAACTTACGTTTGCACAGAAACCTGCACACGGATGTTTATGGCACCTTTATTCATAATTGCCAAAACTTAGAAGCAACCAGCATGCCTGCATAGGTGAATAAATCAATAACCTGTAGTACATCCACACAATGAAATATTATCCAGCACTAAAAAGAAATGAACTATTGAATATTAAGCCATGAAAAGACACGGAGGAATCTTAAATGCATACTACAGAATGAAAGAAGCCAATCTGAAAAGGCTTCATACTGTGTGCTTCCAACTATACGACATTCTGGAAAAGGCAAAGTATGGAAATGACAAAAAGATCTGTGGCTGCCAGGGGTCGAGTTGGTGGGTGAGATGAATAGGCAGAGCACAGAGGATTTTTAGGGCAGTGATAATTCTCTGTATGATACTATAAAGGTGGATACATGTAGTTATACTTTTGTCAAAACCCATAGAACATACAACACCAAGAGCGAACCCTAATGTAAACTACGAGCTTTGGGTGACTTTGATGTCAGTATAGGTTCAACCTTAGTAAAAACTGTACCACTCTGGTGAGTGGTGCTGATGGTGGGGGAGGCTGTGCGTTGGGGGTGTAGGAGGTGTACAGGAAATCTCTGTATCTGCCTCTCAACTTTGCTGTGAACCTAAACGGCTTCATAGAATAAAATAAAGTCTTTTGGGGTTTTTTTAACATCTTTATTGGAGTATAATTGCTTTACAATGGTGTGTTAGTTTCTGCTTTATAAAAAAGTGAATCAGCTATACATACACATATATCCCCATATCCCCTCCCTCTTGCGTATCCCTCCCACCCTCCCTAACCCACCCCTCTAAATGGACACAAAGCACCGAGCTGATCTCCCTGTGCTATGCGGCTGCTTCCCACTAGCTATCTATTTTACATTTGGTAGTGTATATAAGTCCATGCCACTCTCTCACTTCGTCCTAGCTTACCCTTCCCCCCTCCCCGTGTCCTCAAGTCCATTCTCTACATCTGCGTCTTTATTCCTGTTCTGCCCCAGGTTCTTCATAACCATTTTTTTAAAAAATCTTTTTTTAGATTCCATATATATGTGTTAGCATATGGTATTTGTTTTTCTCTTTCTGACTTACTTCACTCTGTATGACAGACTCTAGGTCCATCCACCTCACTACAAATAACTCAATTTCGTTTCTTTAAAAATAAAGCCTGTTTTTAAATTAGCAAACTTTATATTCCCTGATTTCATCTTTATCAGAGACCCATTCCACTAGGTAGTATGAAAAACAGTAAATGTGCCAGTTTTTTACATCCTCATCTCAGGAAGTTTAATACAGTCTTGAGTTGGTTCAGACTCTTTAGGATAAATATTCAATCAAATCTGAGTTTCAAACTCCATACCAAGACTGTTGCTCTCTTCCACAAGACATTACATGGGTGCAGAAGACTGTAGGTGTCCTCACAGCAGTAGAAGGAAGCCTCAGGTCCACCAGACATCCTTCAGGACTTTTCTGGCACCTGCAACAGTATGGCTGGGGCTGGTCTGTCTCTGGTGTCTCTAGAAGGGATGGCAGGTCTCTTGATGTTTGGACTATCATACTGGGACCAATTTCTGGTTCTGGCCAATTGCCTCTTGTTGCAAATTCCGTGTCCTCTGAGCCCTCCTGGCTCTGATCCCAGGTGATCCTTAGGTTCTCCCGGCATCTCCACATCCCCCTGAAGGGACTTGTGGGGACCTCTGGACACAGGCTGCAGGGAATCCATTCCCCCACATTCCTCTCTGGCATTTTCTCTACCAAACTAAAAGTGGAACTTCTAAATGCCATGGGTGTGAAAATATTTACTCTGCACTACAGGAAATCAGGAATGTGCCCCATCAAGCTCTGAAAGGCCCCCACATTTATCTTCCTGATTCTTATGCTACTTCTGGTGTATCCATCAGGGAGAAGGCATTTGACACACATGTCTTTCTCCTTCCCACCTGGTCTACTGCTCCTTCCAGGGCCAGAGAGGCTTCCTCCAGCACCTCCACCAAGCAGGACACAACGGCTTGTCACGAAACTCTATGGTCTAAGTTGGCCAGGCTTGCACCTTGGTGTGTAAAAAGGCTTTTGGAATTTAGAAAGAAAGAGCAAACAAAAAATGCACAAAATTTCATCTCAATGAAGTTTGGCTTCAAAGGTTATTTTCTTGCCCTTTATTAGGGAAAAAAGAAATAAGTCATCTGAGACTCAAGACTGAACCTCTGCTCTACTCCATGTGGCTCTCTCCTTCTCTGGGACAATAGCCTCGTGGCTTAGCTTTCATAACCCAAGGGGTGCCATGAAGAAAGAAACTGGCTTCTGAGGGAATAATTAATCACCAAGAGGTATTTCAATCTCTATTTTATTTATTTCCTCTCTGATATTTATTATTTCTTTTCTACTGCTGACTTTAGGTTTGTTTATTCTTCTTTTTTTAATTCTTTTAGGTGGTATGTTAGGTTGTGTATTTGAGATTTTTCTTGTTTTTTTGAGGAAGGCCTGTGTCACTATGAAATTCCCTCTAAGGACTGATTTGCTGCATCCCATAGATTTTGTATGGTTGTGTTTTCATTGTCATTTGTCTCAAGGTATTTTTAAATTTCCTCTTTGATTTCATCACTGACCCATTGGTATTTTAGTAGCATGTTGTTTAGTCTCCATGTAATCATTTTTTCTCATTTCTCTCTCTTTGCTTGATTTCTAGTTTCATGCCATTGTGGTCAGAAAAGATGCTTGAAATAACTTCTATCCTCTTAAATTTGTTGAGGTTTGTTCAAGAGGTATTTCAAAAATATTACATCTATCATATTTGCTGTGTGTAGGTATAAATGTGTTTGTGGTGTGTGAGTGTATTTATACACAAGTGACGACCAGGGGTCTGCAAACTATGGTTTGGGGTCAAATCCAGGCTGCCTCCTGTTTTTGATATGGCCAGCAAGCCCAGAATAATTTTTATAATTTTTAATGACTGGGGGAAAAAAGAGCAATATTTTGTGATGTATGAAAAATTTTTGAAATTCAAATTTTAGTAAGCATAAAGTTTTATTGAAACACATGCCTAGCCCTTTATATACTGTCTATTGGTTTTCACATGAGGAGGGCAGAGACCATAACAGAGCATAAAGTAGTTACTATCTGGCCTTTTAAGAAAAAGTTTGCCAATCCCTTTTTAATACTGTTTAATTACTTTGCTTTTTCATGTTAAATGTATCTGGGAGAACATTGCATATCATACATTGAAACTACGTCATTCTTTTTTTTTTTTAATCAAGCTGTCACGAGTTTTTTTCTTAGCAATTTGACTTATGTTTAGCAGCCATTCCCCAAGATAGCATATTCCTCCGTGACAAGACTTAATTAAACTTCCAGCAAAATAATTAGCAAGGCTATCTCAAAAGACTATTTTAAAATACAAGACTGATACCAAGGAGCAAATAGAGTTAACACTGTCATGAGAGATCAAAGCCATCCGAAGACGTGACTAAAACTTTAACCTCCAGCAGCGACTAATGAAGAAGTATACACAGGAACACTTGTGATATCTTCCCTCTCAGGCCCCATCAACAAATTCATTTGACATGGAAAATTTCCCAGAGGAAGCTTAAAAATAGTAAATTTCCATTAATTACAGAGCAAAGAATGTTCTCTTCCTAATTTATTATCTATTAGGAAACTTTTGGGGATGCTGTAACCACCTCTTATTGCATAGACTCTTCTTTATTCGGGGAGGATGATGGGATTAACAAACAGCCTCTCAACTGACGTGAGAGCTCATTTGGTAAAAATACCTTGACTGTGATGGTGGTGGTGGCAGTCTTGGCAATGGGTTCTGTGGTGATGGGGATGATGGGGATAGAACAGTGACAATTCCAAGTCCAGCTCCCAATTTAGGACCCACTTCCCTCCCCCAGGATTCTTGGGAAGAATGGGAAAAGTTCAGGAGATCCAAAGTGAGAAGACTTTAGGTTTGAGCCTCTACCCTTTGGTCACTCTGTGGTCATAAGAAAGTCCTTTGTCCTCTTTAAGCCTCATTGTTCACCTATACAATGGATATCATACTCTTTACCTATTTTGCACAGTTGTGGGGATGATGGGAGATGCTGTCAACACTTCGAGTGATGGAAAGACTGATTCTGCACAGCAACCCCATTCTTACTTGTCTTTTTCACTGTCTTCCATGAACAAATCTATCCCCAGGCATCCCCAAGAGATCTAAAAGTGGAAGAATAAAGGTCAGATTCCGGTTATTTTGTAATTAACACTGGGATATGGTGACTCTCATTCCTTTCTTGTCGGCCCGTGGTTGACTATTATGTCAATTTTTTTTCCTGTTCTGGGAATATATTTATAAAGGTTTATTTACTCTTTGAAGATGTAGGTTAATCAACTTTCCAAATGGTAGTGAACAATTACTGCGCTTTCACATTTCCTAAGTATTCAGAAAATCCCAATTATTATCCCCTATGAGCAATATTAATACCCAATATTTAAGCACTTATGTGTCAAGCACGGCGCTAAGTACCTTTGAAGCTGGTGCAATTATCAACCCCATTTTATGAATGAGGAAGCTAAGGGCTATGGGTATTTTTCTAGGTCTACAACTTTTTTACATTTTCTCTGCCTCTCCCACCCAATATGCCTTCCCACTCTCATTTAAATCACCAACACCCTTCTCAGCAACACCAACTTCACCACTAATCAGATATCCACAGATCTTGCTCCTCTGTTCCTTGCCTTCCAAATTGTAGCGACACACATCTTAACAAACATTTCAACGGTTAAATGTACCGGTGCATGTAATGGACCCAAAACACAGTGACTGTTAAGTAAGTGGTGGCTGTAATATAGCCTGGTGGTCCAAGGCAGGAGCTCAGGGTTCTAAGGTCTTGGTTCAAATTATGGCTCATCCACTTGTAAAAAGAGAGACCTTAGCCAACATGCTTCAATTCTCCAAGACTCAACTTCTTCATGGGGATAATAATACCTCCCCTCATTGCATTCTCGTGAGGATTAAATGAATTGGATACACGCAACGTGCTTAGGACCCTGTCTAGCACTGTCAACAGTTATACGTGCAACTCCCACTACTATTGTTATCTCCCAACAATGCAAAGCTTCTACTAAGTAAGTTATTTTTCCCAATGCTGTGCTCATGCCAGATAAAACAAATTAACCTTAGGAAGCTTATTACCTTTAAATCTTGATTGCAAACGTGCCCTCCTCCTCCCAACAAGACTCTCATCCTCTCAATTCCTCTGTTAATACTTCTGCTGATTATTTTTCTTAAAAGAGGGTTAGCTTGTTTTCACCCCAACAAGCTCAGTAGAGAAAATAGAGATGAGGGGAATATCTGCTTTAGCCATTAGCTATGTCTCTCATGCTGCTAGTGACCTCACCGGGGCCCTGGCCAAACCTCCTCACTTCCCATCTGCATTCAGGTTTCCTTTAATTTTAACAGAAACTGCAGTAGGTCACCCCACCATAGCCTGTGACCCCGCCAGCAAAACAGGTCCCCCAACACAGGACTCACAGTTCAGGGAGGTTCCAAGTGCAATTTAAAATAAATATTCACGTAGGTGCTACGGTCAGCCTTCAGAATTTGTCTCAAAGTGACTTGCATATTCAGGACTATATTCTCCAGTGCTTTGGCCCATTGGGGAGTGATTTGCATTCAGGGAGGAAAGACGAATATTCCAGTCTTAGCAATTATTGAAATATATCCAGTCAGTACTCTAATAAATTATCTTAACCCAATTACTAAAAACATTGCAAAACATTACTATGCATCGAAGACCGTTCTGCCCAGGAATCTTTATTGGCAGGGTAATTAAAAACGTACTAGCTATGGCTTCTACTCAAATATTTGGGGATGTTTTGCGCCATTTGAATTGGTTCTCTTGGACTCTGGAGAGACATCTGCCTGGATCTTCTCCATCCTTCCCCTCCCCAACTCCTAGTTTTTGGGGACACTTGTCACTGGGGTCTCCTTCCCCCATCAATGCTGCCCACAAGTTCCTTCCCACCCTAATCCTTCTTACAGAAAGAAATACTTATACAGGCTCAGTCCCCTCTCCTTCATCCCTTCCCTCTCTGTTCAAAGTAAAAGACTTTTGTTAACCATCATGTATTAGGTGCCTACTATGTGCCAGAAACTTCCACATTATCAGAATAAATCCTCCAGTAACATTTCAAGGAATGATACTCCCATTCCAAGGATGAGAAAATTTAAGGATTACAAAGGTTAAGTGAACTGCTAAAGTTCACAGAGCTGATGAGTGACAAAACCAGGATCAAACTTAGGTCTGGTGGTTCCAAGGCTTTTCTTTCATTCTTCAACAAGTTTTTATCAACTGCTTATATGTGCCAGGAACTATGCTAGGCCCTGAGATGAGGACAGTGAACAAAATCCGGCAGAGTCCCCCGTCTTGTGGGTCTTGTACACATCCATCAAGTGTGTTAGTCGGGGTACATCAGTAATGCTGGAGTAACAAGCAAATGCCAAATGTCAGTGGGATATAACAAACACTGATTTCTTATTCGTGCCATCCGTTCATGGAGGTTTACTGGGACCACAGCAGGTCTCATGTCCACATCTAACTTTAAAGCAGCTGATGAAATATAATCCTAGCCGAAGACTGAAAACTATGAACATGTCCTGCCAGACAGAGGGGAGGGAGCGAGGGAAGTCATTTTCAGAACAGCAACTAGGAGCTCTGCAGTGAATTTACAATCAGGCTGTAATACTGGCCAAGGTCCCCGGCACTCTCCTCACAAACCCGATATCCATCTCCAAATACCACCATCAGACCACGGCGATCCCAGGCATCAAACCCTGCTCTGATCACAGGGACATGTGACACTCACTCCTTCACTATTAGGCTCATCTTCACAGCCTGCACTGTGCACCAGATAGCTGGGCTCAAGAGCCAAGATCCAAGGGTGCAAATGGATCCAGCCTGGAGCCATCGAATGGAAATGCCCAGGGCAGCTCTGCCTGTTGAATTAACTTTTTAGAATCACTAAAAAGTCCTGAGTATTTTCATCTACCAGCCTCAAGGATGGTGTTCTTCCTTGAGATCATTAATGACATCATTAGGCATTGGTTCTCCTTTCACTGTTCAGATCCTGGACTGAACTGCATTATCTAGTTTAATCTGTACAACAATGTTGAGAAGAACATAATGGTTCCATTTTACAGATGAAGACAGAGGATCCGAAAGATTAAGTGAACAGCTCACAAAGTGAAAGAGCAAGGCTTTGACCCAAGTCTTTCTGACACCTGAGTACACAGCGGCCTGCAGTGGCCAGAGCCTTGATCAGAAGCACCACAGCAGAGACCTTGATTCCAGGGCTCCAAAATCTAAGGGGCCCAAAGCTGTGGCTAACTGAGACCAAAGATCAGCAAAATGTTCCACAGTCCAAGACAGAAGTGGCTGAACTCACTCCAAATCCAAATCCACCAGCATTAATGTGAGAAGAGAAACCAATTGTTAAGCATCTACAATGTGCCAGAACACCAGACAAGCCCGGACCGTGCATTTCCACAGTGCATGTGACCTAGGCTCAGGCATCATCTCGTTTAATCTTCACAACATCACTGCTAGTTGGGTATTTTATGGATAAGAAATCTGTGTCTCAGAGAGGACAAGTAACTTCAGAGTACCCACAGGAATCCTGTGCTGCCTGACTTTGTATTTTCTCTCCACCATGGTGCCTGTTGAGGGGTCACAGGGGAAGACCAGGGATCCCCCAACACATACAAACGTGGATTTTTTTACTGAGATATAGTTGATTTACAATATTATGTAAGTTTCAGGTGTACAATATAGTGATTCACAATTTTTAAAGACTATACTCCATTTATAGTTATTATAATATATTGCCTATATTTCCTGTGCTGTACAATATACCCTTGTAGCTTATTTTACACATAGTAGTTTGTACTCCTTAATCCTCTACACTTATCTTGCCCCTCCCCACTTCCCTCTACTCACTGGTAACCACTAGTTTGTTCTCTATATCTGTGGGTCTGTTTCTTTTCGTTATATTTACTAGTTTGTTTTATTTTTTAGTCTCTACATATAAGTGATAATATACAGTATTTGTCTTTCTCTGTCTGAATTATTTCACTAAGCATAATACCCTCCAAGTCCAACCATGTTTGCCATGCTTCAAATGGCAAAATTTCATCCTTTTTTATGGCTAAGTAGTATTCCATTCTATATATATACCACATCTTCTTTATACACTCATCTGTTGATGGGCACTTAGGTTGCTTCCATACCTTGGCTATTATAAATAATGCTGCTATGAGCATTGGTGTGCATGTACCTTTTCAAATTAGTGTTTTCATTTTCTTCGGATATATACCAAGTAGTGGAATTGCTGGATCATATGGTAGTTTTTTTTTTTGAAGAACCTCCATACTGTTTTCCACAGTGGCTGCACCAATTTACCTTCCCACCAACAATGCATGAGGGTTCCCTTTTCCCCACGTCCTCACCAACATTTGTTATTTGTGTTGTTTTTGATGATAGCCATTCTGACAGGTATGAGGTGATATCTCATTGTGGTTTTGATTTGCATTTCTCTGATGATTAGCAATGTTGAGCATCTTTTCATGTGCCTCTTGGCAAATGTGAATTTTTATGATTATCTCAGAAATATCACAGCATCACCTGGAAATGAGTCTTGGTTCCTTCCCTAAATTGAACTGTGCCTCACGCCAAACCAAGCCCATTACCTTGCCAGGGGAGGGCAACACCACGACCTCTGCCAACAACAACAGCAATAATAGTAGAAAGAAGGAGAGACAGGAAGAGGGAAGAGGAAGAGAAGGAAGGACCACCAGCATTAACTAAGAATTTCCTAAGTGCCAGGCATGTTCTGAGTACTTTACATGCACCATCTCATTAAATCTTCACAGAAAGCCCCAAAAGGTAGGAAGTACTATTATTCCCATTTTATAGGCAAGGACACTGGGACTCAGAATTTTCATGTATCTTTCCGAAGGTCGACTGCTAGTGGGCAGAAGAACCAAGATTCAAACCCACAGCTACGTGCAAAGTCCATCATCTTAAACAGCTACTACGTCTGCCTCGGAGGAAAAGCAGAAAGGGCTTTATATGGATCAGGGCTTGGGGAGTGAGAGACAAAATTCAGCTTCCTGTCGGGGGAAAAAAAGAAGCACAGAACGGGGGAAAAAAAGAAGCAGAGGACAGGCTTGTTTTCTTTCCAAAGGGGATTCTTTCTCAAGGGTCTACCTTGTAGCCTCCGCTTGGTACCCAACCCAGGTTTCCTTTCTGGTGGGTGCATCCCTCCCCCAGCTGCTGCAAGAACTCTTTGATAGCAACTCATAGATGCCCACCCCCCTCTCCAGAGAATTGCATCACCCCTCACACTGAGGTAGGACCAACTCCGTACTGGGATTCAAGCTCCAGAGCTCCCCAGGGACCAGTGTGACACGAGCCTACATCCTGCTCAGTCCCTCTGCCCCATCCTGCTTCCCTCACTCCCCTTTCAGCTCCCCCCAAAAAACCAATTGCACAAGAATCCCTGCCTCAGGCTCTGCATCTAGAAAACCAAACGTAAGATACCCCCATCTCCTGTTCCCATCACTTGGGGTTCCTGGACACGAGCTTCTGCTTCCTCACCTCAGAGGTAGGAGAAACAGCAGAAGGCAAACTGAAGGACCTGGGGACCCAGGGTTGCTGGGAGGCACGAGGCCAGGCAGCTGAGAGAGGGTAGCCAACTGGACCAGGCTGGCAGTGCCCTGCTGCCCCAAGCCAGCCTGCCCTTGGCCTTGTGCACTTTGGGTAATTAAGAACAGATGGCTCATCACCTCAGCCAAGCCCCATTAACTCCTTAATGCTGCTCTTCTGGAGGCCAGATAGTCGGCTGGAAAAGCCATCTTCGGAGGTCATCTAATTAAATGACGCCCAGCACACAGAGCTGGCTGGTCTCTCTTCTAAGGCTGGCAGCTGCCCCTGCTGCTTCATCAGAGCTGCCATCGGTGAACAGATGGGCTGGGAAAGGGGCCTGGGTGTGCGTAATGGGGGAAACGTGCTGAGTGCAAAGAGCACTGGCTTGGGAGTCAGGGGACTGGCACTGCCCTGTGGTCTTGGACAAGTCACTTAATCTGGGTCTCAGTTTCACCACCTGCCAAACGGCAAGAGTAATAATAACCATAATAACAACAACAGCAGTAATTTAACATTGTTCTAATGGCAATTATTATTCCTTTAATGATAATAATAATCATTCTAGTGGTAATAAATTCTGTGGCAAACACTTTACATGTAATCTCTTCTTTAACCTTCATAACTGCTCTTTGAAATGGTACTTCTTATCTCCATTTGACAGATAGAAAAACAGAGTCTCGGAGAGGTTCCGTAAACAGCTAAGTCCACACACCTGGCAAGAGTCAGAGACAAGATTTGAACCTCGGTCTGACTGACTAGAGGGCCCCTGCTCTTCACCACCGTGTGCCAGCATTCCATGCCACCTGCCTTGTAGGATATTCAAATCTCAGAGGAAAAGAATAAACCACAAAAGCATTTCCATGGCACACCAAAGAAACTTTGATTCCCCTCCCTCCAAAAACAACAAATTAAAAGACCTCATTCTTCATTCAGTTCATTCTTCACACAGATTATCTTCTCAGACCTAAAAGCAAAGCCTTGTACTGAAAATTCCAGGTTCTTCGTAACGCTTCTAGCTACCTTGAACAAGGGAAAGGTAAAATATATACATCTACACATTTTGGATAAAGTTGATTAAGGAGGAGGCTCTGTGAAGGGGGCTATGTCCTTGGTCAATGAAAGAACCCAAGAAATTGAAATGCTCGTGTCTCATTTGAGAAATCTGGGCAAGTCAGGTGAACTGCAGGTCAACCGAACCCGAGTAAGGGATGTGGGATTCAGGGAGATTCACGGGGCAGACCCCGAGGGCATAGAGAATCCACCTTCTGCACATACAACACTGAGGTTGGCTGACTGAAGTGGGGTTTGGTGCCTGATTTGGGGCACTGACGGGAGAGACCTCGAAGAAATAGTTCATTCTAGTATCTGGTCTTGAAATTTAAAAATGCTTTGAGAGAAAATGTTTTAATTCTTGATCTGGGTGATTGTTACATGGGCGTATTCAGTTTGTGAAAATTCATTGAGCCACTCATTCATGTAAATGTGCTTTTCTGAATGTATATTATACTTCAATAAAGAGTTTTTTAAATAGAGGGAAAATAACCCTAGTGAAAAACAGAAAGTGCTTTGGAAAGCCCAAATTGCTACCCAGGTTTACTGTTTTGATGTTCTTATGTTGTAAACAACTCCCTTCCCTCACCCAGAAAGTCTCTTCTCCATATCAAAACAATTGGGTGCTCAACTCACTAGACAGATATCTGCTTACTTGAGTCTCCACATCTGTGTGGGAATGGTCCCTAGCCCATCTCTGGAAGGGCTCATAAGCATCTTCCAGGCAAGATTTTATTGCTGTCTAGTCTCCAAAGGCCTTAAACTGACAGGTGTCCTTCCCTATCACACCCACTCCTTGAAGATGGAGACCACGACGTGGTTTAAGCAGCTCGGTGGAGTCCCCCACCCCGGCAAAAATAAGCTCCATTCTCCAAAAATGCCAGATGCCGAGAGCATGGGTCAGCATGGCCGTGGCGGGCCACCTCTTTAACATCCTTCAACCCACTCATCCCACTCAGCTCCGCTGTCTCTGCCTTGCTCTCTCTATGTACCTTGGATCCTCCATCTTGCCTTCTAATTCCATCTGGGGCTCCCGATTCTTCCTTTTACTGTTCTCTGCCTACCCCAGTTTTACACCACTTTCTCCTCCAGTCCTCCCCGGTCACCATCACCATCCACCCAGTTGTTCAAATCAAAAACTTAGAATCACCTCTGCTTCCTCCCTTCCCCCTCCCCACACTTCCTGAGCCATCAGCATCTCCCTAACCTCCCCTGACACATCACTCCACCCCAGGCCCCCTGTATGACTGTATTAGCTCCCATTTACCCTCCCTCCAAACTACCTCACACCCAACAGCCAGAGTCAGCTTTATAAAATATAAATCAGATTAAGGCAGTGCCCTGCTCTGAACCACCACTGGTCTTCCCATCCCACGTAGAGCAAATTCCAAACCTACGGTCATGCTTACGAGGCCTGTTCAGGTTGACACCTGCTTGCTCATGGCCAGCCTTTCTCACTCAGCCCCAAACACGGGGGCCAATCTCCATTCCTCAGTCACTCTAAACTCATCCCTGACACAGACCTTCACACATACTGTTCCCTCTGAACACCTTTTCCTTGGCTTTTGCCATAGTTGTTGCCTTCTCATTCTCCAGGTCTCAAAGAAAGGTCACCTCTGCAGAGAGGTCCTCCTTGACCACCCATCTAAATTGTCCCCTGATTTTCCTCCATCACACCACCCTGTTTTATCTCATTTATATCACTTAATCAGAAATTTTCATCATCTTTCTGTGCCTACTGTATTTGTGTGTCTTCCACCCAAACAGTTAGGATCGTGATTGCAGAGACCTTCTGTCCTGTTCCGGGATGAGCCCCCAGCTCCTGGCACACAGTCAGGACTCGATGAATGAATACACTCAGTGCTATCCCTAGGTTACTCACCTGGGCTGCCCACAGTAGAAGTGTCTGCCTCTGGCGCATTGCCTGCCCGGCATCCCAATTCGTGAAACAGTGGTTCTTGATCTTTCCTGAGATGTTTTCTGCTTCTGTAACCTGACCCCTTGTGCTCAAATTTCCAAAACCAACAGAAAAAGCAAGGTTCTTCTTGATTCAGGCCTGCAACACTCCTTTCTAAGCACCAGTGGTCACTTAGGCTGACCCATGTAACTGGAAACTGAGAGGCAGCCAAATAAAACAATAGATCAAAGAGTCTAGATGCTGGAGTTGGGAGGACCTGAGCTCAAATTCTGGCTTCATCATATTTATTAGCGATTTGCCCTAATACTAATCCTCCTCAGCCTCAGTGTCTCCTTCTGTAAAATAACAATAAGTCTGTCTGCCTCAAAACAGTCTTGGGCATTATGGAATTGTTTAAGGGATAAGTAATCACCGCGGGTGTTACATGATGTCTGTCTAGAAGGTATTTAGCAGAATGGATGACACACTTTATCTATAATTAATACTGATTTCTCTGGGAAGCCTACAGATCTCAGTTTATATTCTCCTTCCTCTAAGACTGACTTAGAGGCTCCACCCACATGCAGCTCTCAAACTAATACTCAATGGGTTCAATGGATCCCCATCTCATTCAGAGTAAAAGCCAGTTCTTATACTGAGATTCTGCATAACTGAGTCCCATCATTTCTTTAAGCCTTTTTGTACCACTCTCCCCATCACTCCCCTCTCCTCCAGCCACACTGGCCCCTGTGCTGTTCCTCAAACTTTCCAGTCACTCTCCAAACTCACCTGCTATTTCCTCTTCTTATAACATGCTTTCCCCCAGCAATCTGCTTGATTCTCACCCTCATCTCCTTCAGGACCTTGTTCAAATAGCTCCTTCATGAGATTTTTCTTGTCCACTGTGGTTGGCTGATAATGGTCCCCCAAAGATGTCCATGTCCTATCCCAGGACCCTGTGAATATGTTACATTATATGGCAAAGGGGACTTTGCATATGTGATTAAGTTAAATCTCAAGATGAGGAGAGTGTTCTGAATTATCCAGGTGGGCCCGATGTAATCACAAGGGTCCTTATAAGATGAAGGCAAGAAAGTCAAGTCGAGAGAGAGAGGTTGGAAGATGCTAGCTTCGAAGTGGAGGATGGGGCCACGAGCTAAGGAATGCAGGTGGCCTTCAGAAGTTAGAAAAGGCAAGAAAATGGATTCTCACCAAGAGCTTCCAGAAGGGATGCAGGCCTGCTGACCCATTTCAAATTTTTGACCTCCAGAATTGTATTATAATACAGTTATGTTATTTTAAGCCATTGAATTTATGGTAACTTATTACAGCAGCAATAGAAAATGAATTCAGCTACTAATCTAAAATTATATGCTTCACCAAATGTACACATGTGAATGTATTTGCACAAAACACTCACACATGCATGAGTGCATGTGGGCACACAAAACACACACACTCTTTATCCACCCCCCTCCTTGATTTTGTGTTCTCCACACCACTCACCATTGGACAATCCAAATAAATAAGAAAAATATGGCACTTACCTCCCACACAGACACATACACATCCGGAAATAAATGTTCTATGAAGACAGCGATTTTCGTCTATTTTGGTGATTGCTAGAAACAGGCCTGGCACTATTGAGTAGACAGACACTCAATTTGTTGACTACATGCTTTCTTCATCTTAGCTCTTATATATGCTATTTCTTATTATTTATATAAAATCTATGTCCCCCTCAACTTTTAGCCCTTGAACACAGTGGCCTGTCTCTCTCAGTCACTGTTACATCATTCCATCACTAACACAGCACCTTGCACCCCCCCGTAAGATCTCCACAAGCATGTGTGGAACAATTGGGTCAACACCATCACATTATTCCTATACATCTGAGCCCCGGAGCTGTCAGAATTCCAACCCATCAAGAGCCCTCATATTTTATTTGATTGCAAATATGTTTAATTCCTGGTTCACTGAAGCAGCAGGAAGAAAAAAAAAGCCACTCGAGTCTGTAATTTACAAAGCAAATCTGCCCAGCAGAAATATTCATCTACAGGAGACAGTGGGATTCAATCATTTTTTAAAAGGGAAAGAAACCCACCCCATTCTTCATACTTTCTAGTCGTACTGTTTGCAAACCTTTTGAAAGCAGTTTGAGGCCAAGGCTAATCACTTTCCTTCAAGGGGCTCATTTCCTGGGACTGGTAGTAATTTTGTCTCTGAGGAAGGAACACAGCAGGCAGGAAAACTGAGATTGTGGCTGAAGTCCTTCTTGGGGAAAGGATGTATGAAAACCCAGTCCATTCCACTTGGCTTGCTAATTACAAATCCAGGAGTACAGGGTAGTGTGGCCCTTTGAAATCCTTAGATCAATCAGATGAACAGGGATATCCCTAAGAGGGAGTATGCAAGGCCATATTTAAATTGCACTATATTCACTTTAAATAACCACAAAGAAAGAACTGGTGACTACCAGATAAATTAGGTGAGTTTGGGGCAATCAGTATGTATTAGTTGCCTTTGCTTTCTTATTTCCTCTGTCGTAGATCTATCTCATCCTGCCAAGTCCGAAAGGACTCTTCCCTGTTGCTTTCCAAATCCTTCTGTGGGCCCCTAAAGGGCAGGGATTAAGTGTCATCTTTCTTTGCATTCCTGGAGCCATTATAGTGCCTGATACACACTAGTCGTTGTATTGAATGATTTAATAGGCGAGCAGGTGACTGACGGATGGATGGATGTTTTAAACCAGGAATGAGTACTCCTGTATCAAATGCCTGTGTCTCCACTCACTTGATACTCATCCAGGGCACTTGTTCAATCTATAGCTTCTCAGGCTCCCACCCTAGAGTATTAAATTCTGTCTATCTCAAAGCTCTGACCATCAGGCAAGCTTGAAAAACATGTGTTAAATCCAACTGTCTAATGCATCCTTTCCTGAAATGTCCATGAGTTATGTTTCCCATCACAGGGCAATTTTCAGCAGCTGAAGCTTCTCACATTCTAAATGAGAGGCAGGCCCTTTCCACTTCTAGCCACTGTGTATTCCCTCCCTATTGACATTCAACCCTTCCAAATGCAGCCTTATACAGTTGGCCCTGAGTATCCATAGGTTCCACATCCGAGGATTCAACCAACCACGGATCAATTTTTTTTTTAATTCCAAAAAGTTCTAAAAAGCAAAACTTTAATTTGCCACATGCCAGCAACTATTTATATAGCACTGACATCGTATTGGGTATAAGTAATCTAGAGATGATTTAAAAGATACAGGAGGATGAGCATAGGTTATATATATGCAAATACTTTACGCAAGGAACTTGTGCATCCTGGAACTGATCCCCCTACGGATACCGAGAAACAACTTTCCATTCTCACTCTCTTTACCAGAGCATTCGAAGGCAGCAGAACCCAGAGGTCTGCATTCTGCCTGACACCCATGCAGTGACCAGACTTGACTCCCTAGAAGTTCTTGCATCTGAAAGCAGGGCCTCCTGGCTCTCAGATTCCCTGACACAGCTTCCTTCCTGCCTGTTCAGTGTATGTACGAGCTTGCTACGAGAGGTGATCAAAGTGTGTGCTTATTTTATCTCACTACCCATCTCTCCCCTGAGGAATAAGGTCTAGGCAGTGGCTTTAGACCTGTGCTCTGGGAGCCTTTAGGAACAAAGCAGCCCCAGGACTCCACCTTCCTCCCACTGGGACAGCATCTTATTTTCCTGGGTTCCTCGTGGACCTCCTCCAGCAACATTTGATTCAAACAAAGGGTTCCATGGATCAAAAAGGTTTAAAAACAACTAGTGTAAAGCATCATTTTTGAACTGTACCATAACAACATTATTTTGACTTTCCTCTCTCATGGTATCACTAGAACAAAAAGGAATTGCCTTTTAGAATATTAAGCCAGACCTAAGGACTATAGTTTATACTGTGGTGACTGACCAAAACACTCCCTATGCCTGGACATCAACTATTATCAATTCCTGGAAGTAGAAGAAACCTCAGAAGAAATTAATACTTTCTGTATTAGTTAGTGATCTACTGTGGTAGATCGTAGTAGAAATTACCCCAACGCTTAGTGCCTAAAAACAACGTTTATCATCTCTCAGTTTTCGTGGGCCAGGAATCCAGGCACAACTTAGCTGGGTTGTTTGACTCAGGCTCTGACAAGGCTGCTGGCAAGATACCGGCCAGGACTGCAGTCAACTCCAGCTCAACCGGGGAAGGCTCCACTCCCTAGATCACCCATATGGCTGTTGGCAAGATTCAGTTTCTCAGAGGTGTCGGATTGAGGACCTCAGCTCCTCTCTAGCTGTTGGCCAGAGCTGTTGCTAGGGGCCCTCTCCATCCTCCACCTGACAGTTCACAGCATTGCAACTGGCTTCCATCAGAGCCAGCAAGTGAGGAAGAGAGTGCAGACCAGATGGAAACAACCTAACCTTTACGTAACCTAACCTTGGAAGTGCCATTCCATCCCTTTCGCTGTGTTCTGCTCATCAGAAGCCAGACACTAGGACCAGATCACACACAGGGGAGAGGATCTCCAGAAGAGTATGAATACCAGGAGGTAGGGATCATTGGGAGCCATTGTAGAAGCTGCCAACCAATCCTTCTAAAGCATCCCCATCAGGTAATCTACTCAGAAGCAATGGGAAATGATTTGGTCAGACAGACTTAGGTTGTCTTGGGTCTTCTCCTTACTACTACTACTATTCCTGATAATAATAACAACCATCACTCCTGCTACTAATTATTAGGCACTTTGCAGATCTTCACAAGCATCAATCTTATTTGATGGTCACAAGAGTAAAAGAAAATATTTTTACTGCACCCATTTTACAGATGAGGAAACTGAGGCTAAGGGGAGTTTGGCCACTTGCCCGAGATCTCAGAGCTAGTGAGCACAAGAAGCCAAATTCCAACCACAGTGCTTCCTGCGCCATGATCCCAAGGCTATGCTCTGACTGCTAGCTTAACTCCTATGAACTCTTCTGTGAAAGAGTGATACTGAGACCTTCAAGATGGCGGAGGAGTAAGACGTGGAGATCATCTTCCTTCCCACGAATAGATCAGAAATACATCTACATGTGGAACACCTCCTACAGAACACGTACTGAATTCTGGCAGAAGACCTCAGACTTCCCAAAAAGCAAGAAACTCCCCCATGTACCTGGGTAGGGCAAAAGAAAAGAGAAAAAAGAGAGACAAAAGAATAGGGATGGGACCTGCACCACTGGGAGGGAGCTGTGAAGGAGGAAAAGTTTCCACACACTAGGAAGCCCCTTCACTGGCAGAGACAGGGGTGGGCAGGGGGAAAGCTTCGGAGCCACGGAGGAGAGTGCAGCAACAGGGGTGCAGAAGGCAAAGCGGAGAGATTCCAGCACAGAGGATCGGTGCCGACCAGCACTCACCAGCTCGAGAGGCTTGTCTGCTCACCAGCCGGGGCGGGCGGGGCAGGGAGTTGAGGCTTGGGCCTTGGAGATCAGATCCCAGGGAGAGGACTGGGGCTGGCCGCGTGAACACAGCCTGAAGGGGCTAGTGTGCCACAGCTAGACGGGAGGGACTCCAGGAAAACGTCTGGACCTGCCTAAGAGGCAACAGACCATTGTTTCGGGGTGCGCGAGGAGAGGGGATTCAGAGCACCACCTAAACGAGCTCCAGAGACAGACGTGAGCCGCAGCTATCAGCGTGGACACGAGAGATGGGCATGAGACGCTAAGGGTGCTGCTGTAGCCACCAAGAAGCCTGTGTGCGAGCACAGGTCACTATCCACATCTCCCCTCCTGGGAGCCTGTGCAGCCCGCCACTGCCAGGGTCCCGTGATCCAGGGACAACTTCCCCAGGAGAACACATGGTGCGCCTCAGGCTGTGCAACATCACGCCAGCCTCTGCCCCGCAGGCTCGCCCCACATTCCGTACCCCTCTCTCCCCCGCGCCTGAGTGACCCAGAGCCGCCGAATCAGCTGTTACGTTAACCCTGTTCTGTCCGAGCAAAGAAGCATACACATACACACTCACAAAAAGGGAAAAAGGAAAAAAAAATATATATTCTTGCTCCCAAATTCCACAGCCTCAATTCCACCTCGCAGGAGACCTACGCGCAGAGGGCGGGTCCAAATCCAAAGCTGAACCCCGGGAGTTGTGCGAACAAAGAAGAGAAAGGGAAATCTCTCCCAGCAGCCTCAGGAGCAGCAGATTAAATCTCCACAATCAACTTGATGTACCCTGCATCTCTGGAATACCTGAATAGACAACTAATCATCCCAAAATTGAGGCAGTGGAATTTGGGAGCAACGATATATATATTTATTTACTTTTTCCCTTTTTGTGAGTGTGTATGTGTA
Organism: Delphinus delphis; assembly: GCF_949987515.2. Classification (NCBI taxonomy): domain Eukaryota; kingdom Metazoa; phylum Chordata; class Mammalia; order Artiodactyla; family Delphinidae; genus Delphinus; species Delphinus delphis. Next base: position 62,337,510 of record NC_082697.1, on the reverse strand, counting down.
TGCTTCTATGTGTGATTTTGTCTGTATAGCTTCGCTTTTACAATTTCTCCTAGAGTTCTATCTGTCTGTTTTTTTGTTTTTTTTTTGTTTCGTTTTTTGTATAGTTTCTAGCGCTTGTTATCATTGGTGGATTTGTTTTTTGGTTTGGGTGCTCTCTACTTTCTTTCTTTCTTTTTTTTCTTTTATTTATTACTTTTCAATTTTTTAATTTTTAATAATTATTTCTTATTTTAATAACTTTATTTTATTCTTTTTTTCTCCCTTTTCTTCTGAGCTGTGTGGCTGACAGGGTCTTGGTGCTCCGACCGGGTGTCATGCCTGTGCCTCTGAGGTGGGAGAGCCGAGTTCAAGACATTGGTCCACCAGAGACTTCCTGTCTCCACATAATATCAAATGGCGAAAGCTCTCCCAGAGATCTCCATCTCAATGCTAAGACCCAGCAAGCTACAGTGTTGGACACACTATGCCAAACAACGAGCAAGAGGGGAACACAATCCCACCCATTAGCAGAGACGCTGCCTAAAATCATAATAAGGTCACAGACACCCCATAACACACTACCGGACGCGGTCTTGCCCACCAGAAAGACAGGACCTACCCTCATCCACCAGAAAACAGGCACTAGTCCCCACCACCAGGAAGCCTACACAACCCACTGAACCAACCTTAGGCACTGGGGGCAGACACCAAAAACAAAGGGAACTATGAACCTGCAGCCTGCAAAAAGGAGACCCCAAACACAGTAAGTTAAGCAAAACGAGAAGACACAGAAACACACAGCAGATGAAGGAGCAAGATAAAAACCCATCAGAACAAATAAATGAAGAGGAAATAGGCAGTGTACCTGAAAAAGAATTCAAAGTAATGATAGTAAAGATGATCCAAAATCTTGGAAATAGAATGGAGAAAATACTAGAAACATGAAACAAGGACCCAGAAGAACTAAAGAGCAAACAAACGATAATGAACAACACAATAAATGAAATTAAAAATTCTCTAGAAGGAATCAATAGCAGAAAAACTGAGGCAGAAGAACGGATAAGTGACCTGGAAGATAAAAAAGTGGAAATAACTAACGAGACCAGAATAAATAAAAAAGAATGAAAAGAATTGAGGACAGTCTCAGAGACCTCTGGGACAACATTAAACACACCAACATTCAAATTATGGGGGTCCCAGAAGAAGAAAAGAAAAAGAAAGTGTCTGACAAAATATTTGAAGAGATTATAGATGAAAACTTCCCTAATATGGGAAAGGAAACAGTCAATCAAATCCAAGAAGCACAGAGAGTCCCATACAGGATAAATCCAAGGAGAAACAAGTCAAGACACATATTAATCAAACTATTAAAAATTAAATACAAAGAAAAAATATTAAAAGCAGCAAGGGAAAAACAACAAATAACACACAAGGGAATCCCCATAAGGTTAACAGCTGATCTTTCAGCAGAAACTCTGCAAGCCAGAAGGGAGTGGCAGGACATACTTAAAGTGATGAAAAGGAAGAACCTAAAACCAATATTACTCTACCCAGCAAGGATCTCATTCAGATTTGATGGGAAATTAAAACCTTTACACACAAGCAAAAGCTAAGAGAATTCAGCACCACCAAACCAGCTTTACAACAAATGTTAAAGGAACTTCTCTAGGCAGAAAACACAAGAGAAGGAAAAGACCTACAATAACAAACCCAAAACAATTAAGAAAATGGTAATAGGAACATACATATCAATAATTACCTTAAATGTGAATAGATTAAATGCTCTAACCAAAAGACACAGACTGGCTGAATGGATACAAAAACAAGACCCGTATATATGCTGTCTACAAGAGACCCACTTCAGGCCTAGGGACACATACACTGAAAGTGAGGGGATGGAAAAAGTTATTCCACGCAAATGGAAATCAAAAGAAAGCTGGAGTAGCAATTCTCATATCAGACAAATAAATACTATTACAAGAGACAAAGAAGGACACTATATAATGATCAAGGGATCAATCCAAGAAGATATAGCAATTGTAAACCTTTATGCACCCAACATAGGAGCACCTCAATACATAAGGCAAATGCTAACAGCCATAAAAGGGGAAATTGACAGTAACACAATCATAGTAGGGGACTGTAACACCCCACTTTCACCAATGGACAGATCATTCAAAATGAAAATAAATAAGGAAACACAAGCTTTAAATGATACATTAAACAAGATAGACTTCATTGATATTTATAGGACATTCCATCCAAAAATAACAGAATACACTTTCTTCTCAAGTGATCATGGAACATTCTCCAGGATAGAGCATATCTTGGGTCACAAATCAAGCCTTGGTAAATTTAAGAAAATTGAAATCATAGCAAGTATCTTTTCCGACCACAACGCCGTGAGACTAGATATCAATTACAGGAAAAGCATCTGTCACAAATACAAACACATGGAAGCTAAACAATACACTACTTAATAACCAAGAGATCACTGAAGAAATCAAAAAATACCTAGAAACAAATGACAATGAAAACACAATGACCCAAAACCTATGGGATGCAACAAAAGCAGTTCTAAGAGGGAAGTTTATAGCAATACAATCCTACCTCAAGAAACAAGAAACATCTCAAATAAACAACCTAACCATACACCTAAAGCAATTAAAGAAAGAAGAATGAAAAAACCCCAAAGTTAGCAAAAGGAAAGAAATCATAAAGATCACATCAGATATAAATGAAGAAGAAATGAAGGAAACAATAGCAAAGATCAATAAAACTAAAAGCTGGTTCTTTGAGAAGATAAACAAAATTGATAAACCATTAGCCAGACTCATCAAGAAAAAAAGGGAGAAGACTCAAATAAATAGAATATGAAATGAAAAAGGAGAAGTAACAACTGAAATACAAAGGATCATGAGAAATACAAAGGATCATGAGAGATTACTGCAAGCAACTATATACCAATAAAATGGACAACCTAGAAAAAATTGGACAAATTCTTAGAAAAGTACAACCTTCCAAGACTGAACCAGGAAGAAATACAAAATATAAACAGACCAATCACAAGCACTGAAATTGAGACTGTGAATAAAAATTTTCCAACAAACAAAAGCCCAGGATCAGATGGCTTCACAGGTGAATTCTATCAAACATTTAGAGACGAGCTAACACCTATCCTTCTCAAACTCTTCCAAAATATAGCAGAGGGAAATTCTACGAGACCACCATCACCCTGATACCAAAACCAAGATGTCACAAAGAAAGAAAACTACAGGCCAATATCACTGATGAACATAGATGCAAAAATCCTCAACAAAATACTAGCAAACAGAATCCAACAGTACATTAAAAGGATCATATATCATGATCAAGTGGGGTTTATCCCAGGAATGCAAGGATTTCAATATATGCAAATCAATCAATGTGATATACCATATTAACAAATTGAAGAAGAAAAATCATATGATAATCTCAATAGATGCAGAAAAAGCTTTCAACAAAATTCAACACCCATTTATGATAAAAACCCTCCAGAAAGTAGGCATAGAGGGAACTTACCTCAACATAATAAAGGCCATATATGACAAACCCACAGCCAACATCATTCTCAACGGTGAAAAACTGAAACCATTTCCACTAGGATCAGGAATAAGACAAGGTTGCCCACTCTCACCACTAGTATTCAACATAGTTTTGGAAGTTTTAGCCACAGCAACCAGAGAAGAAAAGGAAATAAAAGGAATCCAAATCGGAAAAGAAGAAGTAAAGCTGTCACTGTTTGTAGATGACATGATACTATACATAGAGAATCCTAAAGACTCTATCAGAAAACTACTAGAGCTAATCAATGAATATGGTAAAGTAGCAGGATACAAAATTAATGCACAGAAATCTCTTTCATTCCTATACACTAATGATGAAAAATCTGAAGGAGAAATTAAGGAAACACTCCCATTTACCACTGTAACAAAAAGAATAAAATACCTAGGAATAAAACTACCTAAGGAAACAAAAGATCTGTATGCAGAAAACTATAAGCCACTGATGAAAGAAATTAAAGATGATACAAACAGATGGAGAGATATACCATGTTCTTGGATTGGAAGAATCAACATTGTGAAAATGACTATACTACCCAAAGCAATCTACAGATTCAATGCAATCCCTATCAAACTATCAACTGCATTTCTAACAGAACTAGAACAAAAAATTTCACAATCTGTATGGAAACACAAAAGACCCCGAACAGCCAAATCAACCTTGAGAAAGAAAAACGGAGCTGCAGGAATCAGACTCCCTACCTTCTGACTATACTACAAAGCTACAGTAATCAAGACAGTATGGTACTGGCACAAAAGCAGAAATATAGATCAACGGAACAGGATAGAAAGCCCAGAGATAAACCCATGCACATATGGTCACCTTATTTTTGATAAAGGAGGCAAGCATATACAATGGAGGAAAGACAGCCTCTTCAATAAGTGCTGCTGGGAAAACTGGACAGCTACATGTAAAAGAATGAAATTAGAACACTCCCTAACACCATACACAGAAATAAACTCAAAATGGCTTAAAGACCTAAATGTAAGGCCAGACACTATCGAACTCTCAGAGGAAAACATAGGCAGAACACTCTACGACATAAATCACAGCAAGATCCTTTTTGACCCACATCCTAGAGAAACGGAAATAAAAACAAAAATAAATAATGGAACCTAATGAAACTTCAAACCTTTTGCACAGCAAAGGAAACCATAAACAAGACAAAAAGACAACACTCAGAATGGGAGAAAATATTTGCAAACGAAGCAACTGAAAAAGGATTAATCTCCAAAATATACAAGGAGCTCAATATCAAAAAAACAAACAATCCAATCCAAAAATGGGCAGAAAACCTAAATAGACATTTCTCTAAAGAAGATATAAAGATTGCCAACAAACACGTGAAAGGATGCTCAACATCACTAATCATTAGAGAAATGCAAATCAAAACTACAATGAGGTATCACCTCACACCAGTCAGAATGGCCACCATCAAGAAATCTACAAACAATAAATGCTGGAGAGGGTGTGGAGAAAAGGGAACCCTCTTGCACTGTTGGTGGGAATGTAAATTGTTACAGACACTATGGAGAACAGTATGGAGGTTCCTTAAAAAACTAAAAATAGAACTACCATATGACCCAGCAATCCCACTACTGGGCATATGCCCTGAGAACACCATAATTCAAAAAGAGTCATGTACCACAATGTTCGTTGCAGCTCTATTTACAATAGCCAGGACATGGAAGCAACCTAAGTGTCCATCAACAGATGAATGGATAAGAAAGATGTGACATATATATACAATGCAATATTACTCAGCCATAAAAAGAAATGAAATTGAGTTATTTATAGTGAGGCAGATGGACCTAGAGTCTGTCATACAGAGTGAAGTAAGTCAGAAACAGAAAAACAAATACCGTATGCTAACACATATATATGGAATTAAAAAAAAAAAAGGTTCTGAACAACCTCGGGGCAGGACAGGAATAAAGATGCAGACGTAGAGAATGGTCTTGAGGACACGGGGAAGGGGAAGCTGGACGAAGTGAGAGAGTGGCATGGACTTATATATACTACCAAATGTAAAATAGATAGCTCATGGGAAGCAGCTGCATAGCACAGGGAGATCAGCTCAGTGCTTTGTGACCACCTAGAGGGGTGGGATAGGGAGGGTGGGAGGGAGACACAAGAGGGAGGAGATATATTGATATATTTATATGTATAGCTGATTCACTTTGTTATAAAGCAGAAACTAACACACCATTGTAAAACAATTATACTCCAATAAAGATGTTAAGAAAAAGAAAAAGAGTGATACACTCACCTTCAAGGGCTATTTGAGAGGATTGAAGAAGCTAATAAAATAATGGCACACAGGGTAGGTATTTTGTTTAACAAACATTTGCTGAGCACTTTGTGCCAGGCACTGTGCTGTTTCAGGCTTTACTTACCCAGCCTTGTTCAGTGCTCATTCCAGCCCCATGAAGTAGATGATAGTAAACACTTACACTGGCTTATTAAAGCTAGGCTCATTGAGCCTGCAAAATGACCTGAAGAGGTAGGTGCTTGGAGCAGATGCCATGGGTGCCGACACTCATCACTGCAAGGCATGTAAGCCCAACCCCCAGCTTCTAGCCCCTGGTTTCTTTGCCAGGGCTTCTTGGGCTGCTGAAGTCTGCTTATCCTCCCGTGTGCCATGCACTGCTGCCCCTCCCCTGGGAACATCCTTCAACAGCTGACTAATACCCCAGCTCACTCATCCCTCCGGAGGGATAATTCTGAGCTGCATGTTATGCAATGTCCATCACAGTCACCCAGAGTAATTTCCTCTGTGTGACTCACTGGCAGCTGCCTTAGCAATACCACCTTTTGGGCTGCCCTCTCTTCCCTGTCTCACTTCCCCACTCACGTACCCATGTTCTCTCTGAACCTTCCAGATAAATTACTTGCACCCAAATCTTTGTCTCAGGGTCTGCTTCTAAGGAAGCTAAAACGGAGACAATACTATTATTATTATTATCCTATTTTTCAGATGAGAACACTGAGGCACAGAGAGGTTAAGTAACTTGCCCAAATTCACACAGCTGGGAAGCAGTAGCGTCAGAATTCAAACCCAGGCAGTCTGGCTCTTAACATGATGCAAGATTATGTTTTTCTTTCTGACTAAGCTGGGTAAACAGAGTAAGATCAGTTGCCTTATGGTGCCAAGATGTGCTTCCACACCAAAGCACAGTGTCACCAGTGGCTGCGTGTGCAAAAACTTTCATGTACTAGTGCAAAGACCAGCTCCATTCTCTAATGAAAATGTCAGCTCCCCAACACAGCCAGCCATGATCCCACTGAAAGATGTAATTGTGGAATCCATGCTATTATCGTGTAGCAAGGATTTCTGGTGTGCTTGTAAACCTAAAACTGTAATTGCCAAAGAGAACTCATCCCCCACAAATCAAGCCTCTCTGTATTGACAATTACATCCGGCGCTGCATGGAATTTAATGCCTAAATAATGAAGTCAAAGAACAATGCTGGAGATCGAGCATTTGAATATACTTTGTTGATTCATTTCTCGCTCCCATTTAATAACCCACTTAGTCAGCGACGGTTAAGTGCAGCAGACTTAGAAAGAACATAACACACTAGAGAGAAAACATTTCACAGATTAATAACTGGATGTGGGTACAAGCTGGCACTCCCCTAATAGCAGCACAAAACTAGGTTATCGTCAAAAATCTGGATTTAATGTTCCAAAATGGTGATTCATGCTTTTCCTTTACACGGTTCCATACTTACCACCACAGGCTAACGAAACATACATCAGAAATCAGGAGCTAATAAATGCAATTCTGGGGGAGTATTTTTTTTTTAATTTCGTACCTTCCAAGATTGTGATCTTTGTTCCAAGATCGTAATCTTTGTTCAAGATCTTTAATGTTGAAATTACGCTGTCTGAATATTAAGCATATTCGATTGTGACTGGACTCTCCAAAAGGCTAATTTATGAACCCTGCAGCCTAACACATGTGCACCATATAAAGGAGGATTTGCCCCCAGTGCATTTATACCAATTTCTCCAGTAAGGAGATAAAAACTCTTCCGCTGCCTATATGAATACAGTCATTCATGTATGTATCTGGCTGGTTTGTTTGATCTGTGCAGAGAAATGTACAATTAAATGATACTGACTCAGTGTTTAAAGCAATTTGGGCAGGAATTTTCCTTTGGGGAATATTCTCTTAAGTTTCTTCCCTGCTGTTCGGGTGAAGGAAAGAAGTAGTTAGTCCAGGGAGGGCGCTCTCTCAGGTGGAACACAGACGGAATGGGCTTCCTCTCCTGTCATCATTCTCTTTTTGAAATAATTTCATGGTGTCTGTGGGAAAATATTTTCCCCCAATGAATTCAATTTTAATGTGAGTTTAACAACATCCTCATCCCGTTAATTTGCTGTGAGATTTACACTCTTCTGTCCTGTTTATCGTAGAATGGCCACACCATAAGGCAGAATGAGAACTGCTTTGTGACTTTCCTGGTGTCCAACCAGCTTGGAGGCACAGATCACTAAAGCTGCAGGGAACTAGCAGAAGAGTGAAGGCATTTCCTGTGTGCTTGAAACAGCCTTTTCTGAAAAGAACCTGATCCATTCATTCTGCAGGTTATTGACTTTCGCCACAGCATCATTTTTTAAAAATTTATTGCCAAACAGTATATAGGATACCAATCCGGTAAAATTGAAATGCAAAATTAGAACTCAGATGCTAGGATAAGACTGGGTAAAATATAATGCAGAGACTTACATCTCAACCCTGCATATTTATGCCAGTGAAGCCAATTGATTCTGAGCCCCCTGGCAGTCAAGACATCAAGGGAACCTCATCCCTTATATGGTTCCATAGGGAGAGCAGACATTTTCCTGGGCAAGGACCACCACTAACCTATAAAGTGCCTCGGGAGAGCTAGGAACACCACCGCTCACCACCCCTCAACACCCTCTCCTCCACACACACCCCTTCCATGGGCAGGCTCCTCTTGTTGAGTACAGAGTGTCTGCATGCAATTTAGCAATAAAATAAGCTGCCCTGTGACTGGAAGCAGGCAAGCTGACTGCGCCTTAATGCAAGGAAGAAGGCTCTCTTCCTCCAAGAGGACACAGCTGAGGAAAACAGCATGGCAAGCAAATGCTGGCTTGATATAAGCTTCCACGTATTCCTTTGGCAGCACTGTGCATGAGGACCTGGATTTAATTCTAAAACATTTTCATGCAGGGACCACGGAGAGGTAGAATGGGCAAAACTCTCAACGATGGGAATAATATTGGGTTCCCTGAAGCAATGTTTCAGCCTTTGGTGAAAGCCAAGAACATGTGTCTAAGGGAAATTTAAAGGAAAACAATTCTACAGGGGCCAAGATAATGTGGTCCTAAAATCCCCAGGGGTCTTTTTCAAGACTATCTTGGGGTAGATGGACCGAATGTGCTTCAGCCAGTCCTCCCGAGTTCTACCTCTCTCAACAAGCTCAGGATACCTCAGGAGAAGTTGTAAACCATTCGGCTAAGTAATGGAGCCATTAATAGAGCAACTTCCAGACCAGGGATAGACCTGCCAGGACCTGTGAGGGTCTTCTGCCCTGGGGCAGGAATGGCAGAATGGAGGCAAGGCTGAGATATTGGGACAAGTTCTACCTTCTCTCCTGTATTTCAATAAATAAGCCCCCTTTTCCTTCTTTAAAGTCTCTCTCTTGAAGGGCTTGATTTAATGAGCCATTCACGTGGGCTCACAAGCATAGAAACAGGCTATAAATTATGAAGACAGCCCAGAAATCATTTGGTAGCCGGAGTAAAGGATAACGTGGGTGGTAGTAGCTTAAAGAGGAATGCCAGTGTTGAGTCTCTTTGGCACTGGAGATGAAAAAGAAGGGAACAGGGAATGGACTGAAGCTCTGGGACTTGTTACTTTGAAACAATCCTCTGTAATCCTCCGATATTGAAAAGCCAACCAAAGGCACCAAGTTAGTATATTGGGCCATTGTATTTTCCATAAACATGGTACCACTCAGTGGGAGGGCTCCACTGTCCTATAAACGTTCCTCAAAAGAGATCCTCCCTCTGTAAAATTCATTAGGAACACCCCAATCCTGAGGGGAGGAGCCTGTTATTGATATAATTGATGCTGGCCAACCAGGGAGCAGTATGCAAATTTCACTGTTTTCTGATTGGAAAGAGCCTGAGACGATGCCAACCAACGCCCATGCAATAGGGTTTAACCCTTCCATTCCTGTTTTCACTGTCCGTATGGGACAAAGAATAGCTTCACCCTCAGACTCTCAACTCATTAAGCTGGCAGAAAAGTTTTCATGGGCTAGTGCTGCTTGAGCTACAGAAAGCTAGCTAGTACAATGGAAGACCAGGCAGAAATTCCTCCCCCTGTTCCCAGAATTTTCTTCATGACCTCTCATATTATGGTCAACATCTGGAATGAACAACTAATACTTGCAGAAATGCCTTGAGGGATTTCACCTATTTACATATAGTTCTGACCAGAGCTGGCCACCACCAAGAGTTAATTTAATTTACTGTCCCTTGGCAAAAGAATAGTCATTTGTTTTCCAGCACTTTTAACCTTGGTAGACCCTTGGGAAATAAAAATTACATTGAGAGAAAATTGCCAGTGGTAGAGAACAGTATAGAAGTGACAGTAACATATATAAACCTCCGGCAGGAGTGGAATAAAGTGGCATATTATTGTTCGCTGGCCCCCAAAGTTCAATATTTCTTGTGTGGTTTACACTTAGCCATTGTCTCACCCCCTGGAGTAATTCTGGCCAATTCGGGCACTCTCTGCCAAGATGCACATCCTTGTTACTGTCAGAGAAAGGCCAGATTACCTGGCTAAGCAGGGAGAGATCTTTGGACAAAGAGCCATGAGGAAATGGAACTCAACAAATAAGAGTTTAAAGAGATGCCTGGAAGGAAGCAGGGGAGTGTCTGGGGTGATGGAGCCTGTCCTGCTTCCTCTATAGAATTCGATGATTATCCTCTATGTGGAGCTCAGCTCTGATGGGAGGTGCTGGCTGATGCGGCCCTTTTAGCCTCACTGCTCACCACTGATGCTCCCATTATGTGAAACTTCCTGTATACATACACACACACACACACACACACACACACAAACACACACACACACACACACACACACACACACACCGCTATAACACAATGTGTCTCTTCCCTGAACCTGTACTCACATGATACCCTCTGCCTGGACCACCCTTCCTCCCCTTCCCTGTTTTACCTGTCTAGCTCTCCTAATTGCCTTTCAAAACTTAGCCGAGGCATCACCTCTTCTAGGAAGTTTTCCCTGATCTCCAGATGAGTACCTTCTTTAGTCTCAGCCTCTTGAACTTGCCTCTTATATTATTTGTATCCATCTATTCATGTGCCTTTCATCATCCCACCTCCAGAACACATAATGAGTCTGTTCTGACCGCCTAAAGAACGGAAAATTTAAGTCCAGAGAGAGGTCAGGGTTCAAAACAGGAAACGGAGGCAAGAAGGTTAGGCAGCTCCTAACTGACATTTCCAACTGGACAGGTCTCCTCATACAGGCTTTTTTTCCTTTACACATACCACAATTTTCTCCTTATTTTATTTGTGTAATTATTTGATTCATGTACACACACACACACAAACATAAGACTGTAAAGCCCCATATTTCTATTATCTAATACAGTTCCTAGCACATAGGTGGCACCCTATAAATATGCATGTAATTAATGGTTTAATTAATGAATGAGCATACATGAACAGATCAGAGAGATAAAAGCAGAAATAAGGTCATAAATGGGGCTAAATTCCAAAGTTCATTCGTATGTGTCTACATGGCACAAAAATAGGCACGGACACCATATAGAAATAATGGATATTGAGCTCTAATTCTAATGAAATTACATCTAAGCCTGGGAGGGTCTGACTCTGAAACTTATGTTTAAACAAATATTGAAACCACCATGAGATTTCTCTTCCCCAAAAGGGCCCAAAACCCATAATTTACTGAGTATAAACAGACTTAAACAATGAAGCTGTCTGGAATCCACCAGCACCCTCATTTCACATGTAATGAGGTGAAGCAAGATTTTATACACTTACCCACTGTCATGATAACTTCTGATGGAGAAAGCACTGTATGTGTTTAGGAGACACTGATTAACAGCTTGAAGTAGAGCACGAGGCCATAAAGTTATGCAAAAGTCACAAAAGAAGAACAACAAAGTGCCCTGGATAAATGGTGACCACAGTTAACCTTGGGTTCTTTTATTTTGTCAAGTACTGTTATGAGTGGAATTTCCAAGTTAGGGGCAGAGAAGAATTGCTCTGATAACTGTTGAGGATCCAGAACACTGCACTGGGTGTCAGGGAAGAAAAATACAGACATAATGTAATAGTAAGACACTTGGGAAATTTTCAATTTGCTTGTGATGTGGTATAAACTTATTGCTCTGTCTCCCCTACAACCTCTTCAGTAAATTCTGCTTGGCTCTTGTGTGAGTGGATTTCATTTGAGAAGAGGCGGATGGGACTCAAAGAACAGGATAAGTGAACAGCTGACATCTGGATGTTAAAGGAATAGGGAAAATAATTCTTAGCCAAGCTAGCTGACTTGCCAAAGGACCCTCTGCTAGCCACAGACTGAACCATTTCAGGTCTATCAGGTTTATCTCTTCCTCTCATATATTAAGGATTTCAACTAGCCATTTAGCACAGTACTGCAGGGAAAAAGAAGGAAGGGTGAGTTCATTTTGATGAGTTAATGTCAACATTTATTGACATCTAATACATGTCAAACAGTTTACATGGACTCTCATTTAAATTTCACAGCTATGAAGTAGTTGGTGTTATTTCTCTTTTATAGATGAAGAATAAATTCAGTATCATGGAAGTAAATTATTTCAAGTCAGGCAACCAGTAGTGTTAGAACATGGACTTGACTCCCCATCCGTCTTCCCACAATATTACACTATCTCCTAAAAGGGCTGGATGATGACTAAGGAAGGGAAAAGGAGTTTGGGAAATGATACCATCCATTCAGGTAGGGCTTCCTGGAGTTAACTGTTGCCATAGAGTACTTTAATGCTCCAGGGGGCCAAACAAGGTGTGCTAGTGAGATAGATAACCATGGGCCTGGGAATCACAGGACTTACGTTTGGCATAATCACCAAGGGAAGTCAGATAGCATGGTGCTTTGGAATCAGGCAAATCCTGGTTTGAATCATGGCTCTGATTTATTATCTGAAACAGTTCAACTCTAAATGTCCCTTTAGAAATAATAATCATAAACATAAATTTAACAACTAATCAAAAGAAGAACAGCTCTTCTGAATCAGGGAACAACTGTCACCAGAGAATAAAAACCCCAAATCTCCTTCATTGTATTCATAGCAGCCCCAGTTAACAGAGAATAATAGCTCAGCCTTGTAATTTCCTTAATTCCTAAAAATAAACTGAAACCTCTGGTGCCTACAGAACAAATCAATTTTATAGAAGAAACAATGTTGATAGTGGTGATTGTTCTGGGACCTTGGGACAATTACTTCACTTCTTTGAGACTCAGGGTTGTCATCTGTAAAATGGGGATAATCAAGCACAAAAGTTAGCTTTGTAAATGATCTGAGATACTGTGTATAAAGTGCTGAGCATAGTGCCTGGCACATTAAAGGGAGTGATGACGGTGGCAATGATGACGATAATTACAGTGATGATAATGCCAAAAGTAATGATGCAAAGACAAGACCATGATGAGACAATGATGTGTTGAGGTTGATGTGGTGGAAGATGTTGATGTGGTGGAAGATGTTGCTGCTGCTGATGATCATGTTAATGATGACGATGATGACGTTGATGATGATGATGATGAAGACTGATGTGGTAGAAGATGCAATTCAATGGTAAGACCATGATGAACAGTGATTATGATATTGATGTGTTTGTTGGTGGTGATGATGTTGGTATAGGTGAACAAGATGAAGGCAGAAGAAACAAAATGGAAAAAGGAAGGAAAACAGAAAAATGGAAGAAGGAATTAAAAGAAGAAAGAAGAGGATTTCCCTAAAGCAGCCACTACAACTCACAGATGACCAGGTCTCACAAACCCAAACCTAAGGTGCTCTGTTCCTCCAACCAGAACAGATATCTTCTTTCTGACTGGAGGGACAACACCAAGCACAACAATGGAGATGGACTCAGGGCTCCCCTGACCCATCTCATCATCTAGCACGCTCCTCATCCAAGAATGAGAAAAAACCTTATTCTTTCAATTCTCTGTGTGAAGAGAGTCATGTAGCCATGTGCTCACCACAACCCTCATAGCCAGATGCTTTCTGGGCAGTGGAGCCAAAACCATGGAGACTAATGAAATATAAGATCAATCCTCAAGAGCCTAGTTTCCAGGTAGACTGAGACCTCACTTGGGAGGACCTGGCCAAATCACTTCCTCGGTGTCATGATAGTCTTAAGTCTTTCCAAGAGTTCTAAGAATATCAAGTGGATAAATAAGATCATGTAAGTAAATGTACTCTGAGTTCTCTCAAGTGGTGACTATGAATATCTCAATTTTGATAATTATGAAGTGCAGAATTATTCTAATGGTTAGAAGCATGACTTCTAACAAGTTAGTTAATCTCTCTGATACATGATGAAATAATAATCTTATACAGCAATATCTATCTTATGAGATAGTAGCAAGCCTTAACTGAGATAATCTATATAAAGGGTTCAACATAATAGCTTTCTTGTGGTATCCTCCAGTAACATTAACTGAGATTATTAGTATAAGAGAAAATAAGAAAAGAAATATAGCTAAAGTACAGATGTGATTATGTGAATCTCCTGCTTAAAACTTTCAGTGGTTTCCCTGCAATTCTAAGGATGGAGTCCAAATATTCAATATGGCTGGCAAAGCCCTTTATGACCTGGCTCCTGCCTAACTCTCTCCACAGACTAAATCTTCCTAAACTGCTTTCACGCCTTCGAAGTTTCAAGCTCTTTCTGTGTTCACACTCTTTCATCACACTGCTGGCCCTCCTGGAGCACTCAGTCCCAGGCTTGGAGGAGCTGCCTTCCTCCAGGAGCCTACAGCCCTTTAGATCTCCCATACCACAGCGCGGTTGGGTAATTTCCTGGTGATTTATCTGTTTCCACAACTACTTGGGATTGAGATGGTATACTGACTGCTAATCTTCACCATCTAGCATAGCACCTGGCACAGAGGAGAGCCCAACAAACGCTTGCTGAATGAAGGAAAGAGTACTGTGATCCATGTGAGCCTGAGGCACAGAGGAGGAGCACGGAGGGGGGTCAGGGAAGCCTGATGGAGGATCTATCCAGACAGCTAAAAAGAGTAAGCACATCCCAGAAAGAGAGAACAGCATGGACAAACACAGAAGTAGGACAGCATGATACATTGGGGAAACTTCATAAAAACATAGCACTGAAATACAGGAATCCAGAGTAGGGTGGTACAAGACACTGTCGCACTGTGTGTGCTGCCAAGGAACCTGGCCTTTATCCTGTAGACACTGGGCAGCCCTTGAAGAATTTAAAGCAGAGGACTGATCTGACCAGACTGCAGCATGAGATTAGTGACTGGGACCTAGTACCTCTCTTTGATTATTTCCCATCCTTTCTTCCCACCGACCCATCCTTTTCTCTCCTTTCTTCTACCTTCTCAAATATATTCTTTCCCTCCCTATAGTTTCCATTTACATGGATTTTGTTGACCCTGGATGTTAAGAGAATCATGAATTTAGCCAGGTAGTCCTACCAGCATCAATCAGGATTCAGAGAAATAACCTTCCATTCCAGCATGACCCCAAACACAAACAGACACTTCTCCCCAACATGAGGGCTCTACAGACAGTCTGAAAACGAGGCAGAAATGATATCTTCATCTTGATATAAAGGGAACATGTTTGTCACTTGCTTAAAATAATTATTTACCTGAGAGTGTCTGTGGCAACAGTAAGCTTTTCCAATGATCAATGCACTTCCTTTTAAATTGTAAATATAACTCTTCTCATCCCTCCTTTTTGATAGAGCTTCTGACTAACTTCTTTCAGTGCAAAATTACCAGGAAATCCCACTGAATAGCATGGCTAATGAAGTTTTTCTAAGACAATGGCTATCAAACTCAAAGTCCTAGATTTCTTTGAGGATGAAGGTTAAGGTTAAGATTTAGGTTTAGGGTTAAGGTTTAGGGCTAAGGTTAGGTTCGATTTGGGTCATGTTAGGGTTGGGGTTAACAGTAGGGTTAGGTTAGAGTTAAGGTTGAGGTTAGGTTTAAGGTTAGAGTTCTAGTTAAGGTTAGGATTAAGGTTAACTTAATCCTAACCTTAGGGGTAGGACTGCAGGACTTCTGGGGGAAAGAGGAATGAGATTGAAGGGCAGTTAAGATTCCACCAGATACTTCTACACACACACTTCTAACACTTATTTTATCTATTTTTGCTGTTGAACTTCACTCAAAATAAATTTACAGAAGGAATCTACTCTTGTCTGATTCATTAATGGGGTCTGAAAATCACTGATCTAAGAAACCTCCAAAGCCACGTATCAGATTCAAAGACTTACACCAAAGGCCATTTTTCAGGAACTCAACAACCTCATGAATAAAAAGCATTTAGACTCCTGCAGCCATGCTGCCTTCACAGCTGAAGCTGCTCCATAACACGGGAAAGGACAACTGGGGAC
The DNA here is from genome assembly GCF_949987515.2 of Delphinus delphis. NCBI lineage: Eukaryota > Metazoa > Chordata > Mammalia > Artiodactyla > Delphinidae > Delphinus > Delphinus delphis. The sequence continues at coordinate 62,321,250 of NC_082697.1, read as the reverse complement.
CCCTGGGGTGGGCAGACAGTCTAGATGACCTTTCCTCCTGACCGGCAGGAGCTGGGAAGTATGACTGGGAGTGGGAACCAGACCACACATACCCCCTCTTGCAGCAGGTGGAACTAAGGAAAATAGTTTAGACTGATTATAGTCCAAGCCAGTTAGAAGTTCCAAAGAACAGGTCCCTGGATTCAAGAGGTTAGGTAAAAACTGTAGTATGAAACCAAGAATGAGGGGATAGCTGGAGAGCTAATAATTGATCAAGCATGGAGAAATTTCTGAGACTGCAGATTAGTACCTTTTTACCAGAGCAGGTATCAGCAAAAATTTTCTGTAAAGGGCCAGATAGTAAATATTTTAGGCTCTGAAGGCTACAAATAGTCTCTGTCATCGTTACTGAACTCTCTGCTGCTCTAGAACAAAAGCATCCAGAAACCATACATATATGGATAAGCATGCTGTGTCCTAATAAGATTTTGTTTAAAAAATTAGACAGCAGGCCAAATTTGGCTTATTGGTCATTATTTATTGACTCTTGTACTAGGGTATTTGAGAGCACATCTTGTGATCCTCTATAAGAGGACAGTCTTCTGAGAATTGAACCAGTATAGAGATATGCAGAACGAAGAGACTGGAGAGCAAAATCAAAGCTGTAGTGTTATTAGAAACCCTGGATCCAGCCATATCTGAAACTAATTTCCCTGATATCTTCATTTATATGAAACAATAAACGATCCTTTTTAAGTAGTGGGAGTTAAGTTTCTGTCCATTGAAACCAAAAAAAATCCCTGACTGGTAGTTAGGGCACACAGGATGTCACCAAAAAATGTCAGGTATAAACCCAAATCTTCTGACTCCCATTCCAGTGCTCATCCATTTCAACAAGCATCAGGCAGAAATGAATGCCCTAGTTGAGACACCTTTTGTCTAGCCAAAGACCCACGTTGCCGATGTGGGCTGGATTTTGCTCCAAGAAACCCCTGCTTCTTGGAATATCATTAAAGGAAAGTACATGCCTAAGAAATGCTGCCCTTGATGTGGAAAGTTGACAGAACAGCCCTGGAGGGCCAGATGGATTCCAAACAGCTGTGACTTGACGGAGGCGCTCCATTTGGCAGGACCAGGGAAAGCCCAGCACAAACAGCATCAATTAGCAACCTCTTTTGAGAGAGGACGATTACAGCACATCACTGCAATTAAGCTTCATGCGGCCACTACAAGTAATGGTCATAAAGTCTCTGTAGCAACATGCAGACATGTTTGATGTGATTTTAAAAGAGAATAGCAAAATAACTGGAATTCTCATTCATTGATGAAGGGATTATAAATTGATACAAACTCTCTAGAAAGCAATTTTGCAATGTGGATTGAAAACCCTTAAGATCAAAAACCTCATAACTTTTGATTCAGTATCCTCCTCTCCTGTAAGAATCTACCCTAAGCAAATAACCAGAAATGTAAACACAGATCTCTGCACAAGCATGTTCATCACAGCCTTATTTACAATAGCAATAGAAGAAAATAGCACCCAAATGTCAAAGGTAAGAAATTGATGAAACATATTGTTGTATACAGCCACAGGATGGACAATTATGATAGCCAGCGAAAATACGATAGCCAGCAAGAATTTTTAATAATGTGAGAACATATTCACACTATGATAGGTTAAAAAGCAGGACACAAATTGCATATGTAATATGATAACCACTAAATAATACATGATGCAAGTTTTAATTTTTACTTACCTGAATATGGTCATGAAATGCTTGTGTTGGCAGGCTAGGGGCTCCTCTTATGGGTTTATTTGCGTTGGGATACTTTTCTGGGGCTAAAGAGCAAGCAAGGAGGTGGTAGGAGTTGTCCTAGAAAGAGAAGAAAGCAAGGTCAATTAAAGGGATGTACAATGAAACAGCACCTGATCCCTCACATTGATATAAGGGGGGCCCCCACTGAGGAGAAGTTCTAGGCACAATTGAAAGATCCCAAACCTCACTTCTCCAGGGAAGCCTTCCCCTTTCCCCACATGAGGTCCCATGCCTCTGATATAAGCTCTCCATTTCTCTTTCAAAGCACCTAATAAATGTCATCATCATATATTTAGATGATATGCCATTCTCACCCACCGGTCCTGCTTTGTTGAATATGGTAGCCACTTCATTTTTTTTTATATTTTTGTTGGACTATAGTTGATTTACAATGTTGTGTTAGTTTCAGGTGTACAGCAAAGTGAATCAGTTATACATATACATATATCCACTCTTTTTAAGATTATTTTCCCATACAGGCCATTACAGAGTATTGAGTAGAGTTCTCTGTGCTATACAGTAGGTCCTTATTAGTTATCAGCCATTTTAAACAGTATGTGGCTACTGAAATTTAAGTATAAATTAATTCAGATAAGACAAAAGTCTATTTCTTGGTCACACCAGCCACATTTCAAGTGCCCAAGTGCTGCATGTGACTAGTGGCCATCACCATGGACAGCGGACAGTGCAGATACAAAACGCCTTCATCATCACAGTCTTACTGGACAGTGCTGTCCTGCCCACACGCTTTCCCTGTCTCCTAGAGCCTGGCACATTACAACACTCAAGAATATTTGCTGAATGAATACAGTAAGGAGACATTCTCATTAAAAAGAGGCCCTTGGTATAGCACCTCCTCCTTAGATTTGCCCCTTTTTCTAACATCCAGCACCGTCAAGATCTAGTTTTGAATACATTTGGTAAGGAATAAACAGAATAAATAATGACAAAAGAGCTCTGAGCTCTAACTAGGTGTCCAAGCGCGAGGCATGAGCCCTGACAGCAAGGGTGTCATGATGACACAAATCATGTCCAACTCCTCAGGAGTAAATCTGAACTGGAAGTAGCATATCCCTGTCACTGCAGCCAGGGTGCTTGGGATCACAGGGCTGAGTTGCTGATGGTGGCTGGTCCATTCTCTCTTCATCACTGATTTGTTTTTCCTGGCATCTAAAGGATTAAAAAGTTTAACATCTTGGTCACGTACGTGGACATGAATGTTCTGAACTCTGGAACTTTAGAAGACAGACCCACGCTATTCAACCTCTGGACGCCCCTCACCAAAAAAGCCAGCAGGCCGTGGACCTCAATATGGAGCTGCAAAAAACTACTCTTAACACCTCCCTACCTACAGGAGGTGCTCAGATCAATGTTGAATTATCAGATAATTCTTAGTCTTGGAGAGCTGCTCCCTGGTGAGTAAACACCATTCATTCAGCAAATGTTTACTGGACATCGACTGGGAGACAGGCAATTCTTAGGCACTTGGAGATACACCAGTGAACAAAAGAAGAAGTAGACAGAAACATCCACCTTCATGAAGCTTACGTGCTGGGCTGGTTTTCAGCCCTGGCTGAGTATTAGAGTCACCTGGGGACTTCTGAAACCTCCCATTACTTGGGACACACACAGGCACATGTGCACACATATTCTTATTACAGTAGTCCAAGATAAGGACTAGAAAAAAAAATTGTTTTAAACTTCTCAGCTGGCTCCAATGAGCAGGGGAAACGTGAGAACCAGTGGTTCTCCAAGTGTGGTCCCCCCACACCGGCAGTACCTGGGAACATGTTAGAAATGCAAGCTCTCAGGCATCTCTCCAGATTCTGTATATCTGGGGAGAAACTCTGGAATGGGGGCCTAGCAAGCTGTGTTTTAACATGCTCTCCAGGTGACTCTGATGCATTCAGAAGTTTGAGAACCACTGCTCTAAGCAAAATTACCTGGAGAAATGAGTTTTTAAAGAAAGAAGAATCCTGCTGTCCATCTTTTCCCAATGCCCTCCTGCCAAGTCATTAAATCAGGACAGGAGTCATAAGAACAGCCTCCCCACGTTGGTACCTGACTGCCACACTGCTGGGTTTTCAGAGGCTCTTACCAGCTGATCAAGGCATGCCTTGCTAACTGGGGCTCCTCCCCCCACCCAGCTCCCCAGTTAACAAAGTCTCCCTCACTGCCAAAGAGCCTGGCATAGACACCCTCTGCTGACTTCCCCACAATCACCTGCAGTTGCAATTGGCCCCCAAGGCCATCTGATGTCCTGTTCTCCCACAGGGCTGCAGAGACAGGGCCCACACTCATACACAGAGGCATGGCCCACCGTGGCACACACACATACAGCCTCATGTTACACAATACACATAAACACCTTCCTACTGTCACACATACGATATCACAAACACATGAGCAGCACACATTCGCATCCTCTTACACTGTTCTAGACACACATGCACCTGCACACACAAATCACACTTTACCAGTGACTCTCAAATTTGTCTGCACATTGGCCTCACCTGGGAATTTAAAATTCTGATGCCCAGGCCACAGCGCACACCAATTAAACAAGGATCTCTGGAGTTGGGAACCAGGTATCTGTGTTTTCAAAAACTACCCAAGTGGTTTCAATGTGCAGCCAAGGTTGAGAAATCTCCACCCTGGCCCCATGACTAACAGAAAGAAGAAGTAAGAGGTCCCAGGTTTTTCAGAAAGGAAGAGATAAGATCAATGGGGGAAACTGGAATTCAAAGACTTCCAAAGGTCTCCTGTGGCATCCTTTGATTCACAGTTATCTGGACCACTCATGCGGTGTTTCTTGAGCACACCCTACCAAGTCTTATCCCCTTTGTTGGTGCCCATTCATCGAAGACCATCTGGAACACACTTTCATCAGACAAAACTAGGTTTACTGACCCACTGCAGTGAGGGGGATGGCACAGCAGGGAAAACATGGGGCATCTCAGTAAGAGACTATTAGCAAGAACTCACTGTGGGATTGGGGCTGGTGTTGTGTGATTTGGGGGAGGTTTCAAGGAAGCAGGGCTTTGCTCTGGATTGGATGTGTCAGGAAGTTGGATGAGACAATTCTATGATTAGGTGTCTTAATGAATCTTATATAGAGATCAGAGGAACAAAGTAGGGCGAAAGCTGTAATTGATAAAGAAGCAGCAGTCATTCCTATAAGGCAGGAAATAAGGATACTTAGCCATTTTTAAGGTTTTGACAGTGGTCTTGCTTTGTGCTCAGACCTGATTGTGGAATGGTCTCGTGTTTGTCTTGCTCCATTACAGGACCAGAGTGGCCTTGTTTCATGTTGATCATTAGTGAAATTGTTCAACAGGAGAGCACCAAGGGCTAGCTGTGGGTGCCAGGCCAGCCCCTGACCATCAGGTACTACTCTTCCCCTTCTTCTATCTCCTCTATTCTCCATGTTGACCTTGCATTTTAAATGTGTCTGTTTGTTCCTCTAAGAAATGAACCTCACCTTCTTAACCTCCTTTATAATACTTAGCACTATATGCTGGGCATATAGACAAGGGAGTCTTCTCATTCTGAACAGTATGTTAGGTTTAGATTTGGAATCAGAAAACCCAACTTTGAATCCCACTTTCTACTTCCTAAATGCACAGCCTGGGCAAACGGCTCAACCTCTCATCTCAGCTCAGATAGGGATGACAATCCTTGTCTACCCCACTGGGTTTCTGGTGAGAATAAAAGGAGACAACTCTCCAGCCACGAGGAGTTGGTAAAGCCGCAGATTCTCAAGAAATCAACATGGGGTAGGTAAATGGAGTGGAGAGGTGACTGATTTGACCAACACCTTGGTTGGGGTAGCAAAGGAAAGTTAGCTTAAGGGATCCTCTGAAGACTCCAGAGTGGGTACAGGAAGTGGAATCAACAGGTGGAACTCCAGTCACCTAGGTGACCCTTGAACTCCTAGAAACAAGCTTCAAAGCATAAACGACTAGAGGTTGAATTTGTTTAGAATGCCACCCTGCAACATTTTCTGAGTGCTTATTATGTGCCAGGCATTGTGATACAGAAGTAGAAAAAAACACACAGCTTCTTCCCAAAGATGCTCCTGGTCTAGTGGAAGAAAGAGAGACACAAATAAAAATAATTGCAATTCAGCATAGAAAAAGGAGCACTTACAAGGTACAGCATAGCATAGAGCAGGGAGGAGTTAATTCTATCAAGGGCTGGGGAAGAGTGACAAGGAGATGTTAGGGAAAACTACACAAAAAGGGATAATGCTTCAACTAGCGTTTCAAAGGATGAGTAGGAGTTTGCCAGGCAAATGGAGGAGGAAGTGTCAGCAGAAAGTGATCCCTAGCAGAGGGGGCAACAGGTGCAAAGATATAAGAGCATGAAATACTCTGATGTGTTCTGGGATCTTGAAACCCAATCATAAGTCAGTCATTTCAATGGGGTATAAAGACTGCCATGTCAACTATTTTATCCCCAGGCCATAACAAATTGTCTAGGGCATAGTGTTTACTTGTAAGAGGAGGGAGCAATTAATGAACACAATAGCTATTATTATCAGAGGTTTTAGCCCTGTGATAGAATTCCAGCCATTTACAAAAGTATGTATCTGTCTAGTGTAGCTTTGCTTTATGGTTACAGTTACATTATACTTACAGTCTTCTGGCCCCCTATTTACAACTCTTTGAAATTAACTACATGGTTAACTGATTTCAATGCCCCAAACCAGATTTTCTGAACAAAGATTATACAAATATTAAGATTTTTTTTAAAAAAATTCAATCCTTGGGCTTCCCTGGTGACGCAGTGGTTGAGAGTCTGCCTGCCGATGCGGGGGACACGGGTTCGTGCCCCGGTCCGGGAAGATCCCACATGCCGCGGAGCGGCTAGGCCCGTGAGCCATGGCCACTTGAGCCTGCACGTCCAGAGCCTGTGCTCCGCAACGGGAGAGGCCACAACAGTGAGAGGCCCGCGTACCGCAAAAAACAAACAAACAAAACAAATTCAATCCTTAGTGGCTGTCTGCCTTCAAATAACTTATTCAGAAAGGGTGTGACACAAAGGCACAAGACTCCATCCACAGCCTCTTCTGAGTTTGGCTTCCAGAAACTCAGAAGTTAGTTAGTTAGTTAGTTGTAAGATAACAAGATAACAGGCCACCAGACAGTCCTGGGCTCTTCCCATGGCCCTGGCTTTTTTAGGGGAGACTCAGAAACTAATTCTAGGAGTAGCTGCCAAGATAGCTTCAGGCTTCACAGACCATGTGTGAAATTCCCCGTGTGGCCAAAACTGAAAGTGATCTATCTGGCCAATTTTTCTGAGTTATAATTAACATACAATATTGTATTAGTTTCAGGTGTACAACATAGTGATTCAATATTTTTTTACATTATGAAATGACCACCACAATAAATCCAGCTACCACCTGTCACCATACAAAGTTGTAACAATATTATTGACTCTATTCCCTATGTGTACATTATATCCCCATGACTTATTTAGTTCATAGCTGAAAGGTTCTACCTCTTAATCCCCTTCAACTATTTTATCCATCCCCCTACCTTCCTCCCCTCTGGCGACCACCTGTTTAGCCAAATTTACTGGCCAGAGAGGACTTTCTTGAAGGATTCTTTGAGGATATGCTACATACACTCCAGGGGAGTGCATACCCTTCTACTAGGGTGGGTAGACTCTCCAGGACCCTGTTCTGAATCTGCCATGTGGCCAAATGGCTAACTCACCCCCACCTGTCAGCCATGTCCAGGGCTGGCCAGCCTTGAGACAAATGGGTCCCCACTAGGGTGAGCATAAGGCAGTGCTCACTAGTAGAATAACTCTTCTGGGTGACTGAGGGAATGATGGAGACACAGACGCCACGCACAGATAGAGTACAAATGAAATTGTTTCATGAACAGGGAGTGTAAGAAAAAAGCCATGTTCTAAAATAACCTATTCTTTTATATACAAATTGAAACTGGCATATAAACTAAATGAATTAAATGTAAGTAGCCATTTGACTTTCTATCTGTATTTCTAGTTTATATTTTTAAGTTGGCCATAAAAAAGCATTTAACCATCTTTTTTTTTTTGCGGTACGCAGGCCTCTCACTGTTGTGGCCTCTCCCGTTGCGGAGCACAGGCTCCAGACACGCAGGCTCAGCGGCCATGGCTCATGGACCCAGCCGCTCCGCGGCATGTGGGATCCTCCCGGACCGGGGCACGAACCCGTGTCCCCTGAATCGGCAGGTGGACTCAACCACTGCGCCACCAGGGAAGCCCTTAACCATCTTATTAAGAAAATGAGAGTCACGGTATAGTCAGGGATACAGACTAATTTAATATTGAGTGCTGTGGGAGAGGACGGTGGGGAGACTTGGTTAGGAGTAGGAAGGAGTACTAGGGATGCCAGGCCTGTAAGCCACTGGGGCCTCAGTGCCCTTGGAGGGGTTCACATTCCTGGTCTGAACTTCTCCCCATGTCCCCTGCTCTACCTCTTTCCATCCTGCCTTTGACTTTCCCAGGTACTGACCTCCCTTCCTGCTCTCCTGTTGTCATCCCCTCTCCTCTCTTTAAAACTTAGGCTTAAAATTACTTTCCTGACTCTGTCCTTATTTACTTTACTTTTCTTCTTACATCAGCATCATGAAGGTATAATTTATGTACAACAAAACGTATCCATTATAAGTTTTGACAAACGTATATACCCATATAACACCATCCCAATCAAATATAAAACACTAAAGAGTGTCCTCGTGCCCCTTTGTGGTCAGACCTGTCACTAGTGATTAGTTTTTCTGCTCTAGGATTTACTGTGAATGGAATCATACAGTACGTGTTCCTTTGTGTCTGGCTTCTCTTACTCAGAGTGACATGGAGATTCACAGTGTTGTTGCATGTAATGGTAATTAATTCTTTTTTGTGGCTGAGGAGTATTCCATTGTATGAATCCACCACTGCTTATTTATCCATTCACACGTGGAAAGACATCTGGGTTTTCCCAGCTTTTGAGTATTATACATAAAGTGTCTATGAATATTCAAAGGCCAGTGTTGGAAAACAGTTATTTCATGTATCTTGTCCATTTGTTTAACTGCTTCCAGTGGCTCCGTGGTGGCCAGGAGGGGAATGGAATCATCTTGGTTCTCATCAAATTTGTCTCCTTGCCCCAGATCTGCTGTCCCTCTCCTCTTCGAGAATGTGCTGTTTGACTCAACTCTAAGATCCTCCTGCCCTAAAAGAGCATCCCCACCCGCCATATCCCTGCCCTGAAAATGGAAAACAGATATTTAAAAATCAGACTCCGGTGACCAGGTTAACTTCACCAGTGACAAGTCATGTTGATGGCATGTACCCCCGACATGACAAAATGAGAAGGACATTCCAGTTCTGTCGTGTCCTTCTCCAAACCCTCCACATCAGTCTAATCCAGAGAAGCCCTAATCAAGGACAGACCACTACTCTTCAAAACTCTCAAGGTCATGGAAAAAACAAAGAAAGACTACTGGACAAACTGGTGACACCTAAATAAAGTCTGGAGTTTGGCTAATAGTAATACACTTACGCTGGTCTCTTAGATTTGACAAAGGTACCAGGATAGTGTCAGATGTCAACCACAGAGGAATCTGGGGAAGGGGTATCCAGGAATGATCTGTGCCATCTTTGCAAATTTCCAGAACATATAAAATTATTCCAAAAGTTGAAAAATTACACTTTTCAAATGTTAGACTTCAACATTCTGAGCACATGAGCCAATAAAGTAATAAAACTGAGCTGTAGCCATCCCCCCAAACCTGCTGTGCCACCTCCACTACCCCTGCATCTCCTGGGAAAGGTCAAATAACCCCTTGTCGGTTTGCACTCTTTATTTCCCCTTTGGGTAGATCTACCTGGGATTTCTGATTATTAAATTGCTGCCCTGTTGCTATGGCCAGAAATCCTTATTGAGGCCTTTCTGCACAGATTGGCCAATAAACCATCCCAAATCAAGGAAAGAGAGGCATGTCTGAGCGTAGAAGGGATGTGTTCTAATGCACAGCAAACCCAACCAGCTCTGGAAAGAGGAAGATAAAGCCGGAGGGGACACGTACCATCCAAAGCTCTTTGAGCAGCAATCCAGTGCCCTGTTTTTTCCATCATTTTCTCTTTTCCACTGGGAAGCAAAGCACCCCAGTGTGGGCAAGGCAGCCGTTTTACAAACCCCGCCCTGGGCTCTAGTTTTAGAGCCCAAGGTTAACGATCTAAATAAATCTGCCCAGCCTTACCTCTGCTAAGCTGCTTGAGAAATGATGCTTTCTGGTCAACACAGATCAGATCGGTACTTTCTCCCTTTGAAAGTTGCCATCAGTAGAAGTTCTCACTCTGCCTAATGAACCAATATTAGTTTAACTACGTGTTGTTAATTAAAAGCAGAGTTTTATGCAAGCATTTTTTCCCCTAGAAAAAAAGGAATATTGTACTTGTAAAGTTCCCAAAACAGAATATTAATCCTAAAATTTATAGGCCTCTCTTAATGGATATGGTGAAATATCTTCTAAGGGTAGTCTACCTTTAAGGATCTCATTCTCCTTCCAAGCAAGATCTGACCACAGATAACTCTCTATAACCCAGGCCATTTAGCTTTCATGCTGGGAGAAAACCTTTCATCCTGGGTTCTCAATCTCTTTTTCATCCCAAACCATGTACTTAGTGAGTCAGCATGAACTGTGCGCCCAGGAAAACAAAAGCCACATCTCCTGGTGGATCGAGACAAAGATTTGGGGTAGTGTCTTCATTTGGGTTCCTCCTGAAGTAAGGATTCGAGTGCAAGTAATTTATTAGGAGGTGATCCAAGGACACATGAGTAGGGGGAAGAGAAGTGAGACAGGGAAGGGAAGGAAACCAATACAAAGGGTATGGTAGCAGATAAGTTACCACTGTGGACAACTGGGGCTTAGCCACGCTGGCCCACCTGGGACCAGGGCAGAAGATGCACTTCAGAGTCATCCCACAGAGACACCCGAGAGCTGTGTATTCACCAACTTTCAGTCAACATCGGTTGGGGGCTCCTCCTGAGGAATTAGCCTCCCAGTCGTAGCCTCCTGTGAGCAGGGACAAAGTGGGCTCTGGTGACCACAGAGAGCCTTCAGGCAAAGAGACACTGGTGCCAGCCGTTGAAAGTTAAACCAACATCCACAGAAGTGATAAGAGCCGGAGGGATGTGGGCAGGGGATGAGCCGCACCTGCAGATACAGTGGGTCAGAGCAGAGATGCAGATGGAGCCCGGCCCTCCAGTACTCTAGTCACGTTGGGTAAATCCCATTTCTGCCTTTGGCAGCAAGAGAAGAAAGTCTGCCACACCTTCAAATACGTGGTGGTTAGTGGGGCTCCCAGAACCTGCTGGGCGGAACTCGGTGTGGGGTGTCATGGCTTCCCTTTCTCCTCTTGTGTGGTCCTTGGCACCATAGAAAGATGACTGAACCAGTGGGTCTGGTTCTGTCACTAATGGCGACCTTGGGAAAACCACCACCTCTCTAAAACTCAGTTTCCTCCATCTGTAAATTAGGGATAATAAGAAGCATCTCGTTAACTACTTATCTTGATTGAAAGTTCATATTATCTCATCTATAATAGAGAAAACTGGGGCATCCGGTGTTGCTAAGAGAATCAAATGAAATAACGAACTCATCAGGTAAATAGCACCCTACAAAGATAAGGTAGCTTTAATAAGAACTCCGTGAGTGAAGGGTTTTCAAGACAGTCTTTTGGAGCACCATTGCCAAAAACATAGCCATCCCAAGGCTGTCCTTGTGTTATCAGGGATATTGTAATCAACGTATGAACTTGGACACTAGCTCTAAAGGGCTGTACGAAACATAAAAACCAAATGCAACCCATTTTTCTTGTTTGAGTTTTAAAAATAATAATTATAAAATACAATTTGAGGGCTTCCCTGGTGGTGCTGTGGTTGAAAGTCCACCTGCCGATGCAGGGGACACGGGTTCGTGCCCCGGTCCAGGAAGATCCCACATGCCGCGGAGTGGCTAGGCCTGTGAGCCATGGCCGCTGAGCCTGCGCGTCCAGAGCCTGTGCTCCGCAACGGGAGAGGCCACGACAGTGAGAGGCCCACGTACCGCAAAAAAAAAAAAAAAAAAACAATTTGAGAAAACTGGAGAAATTTGAATATGGACCAACATTATATGATATTAAGGAATTAATGTTGTTAGGTATGATAACGGTATTGTGGTAATACAGGAAAATGATCTTATATTTTGGAGATCCAGATTCACATATTTAGGGGTGAAGTGTTTCTGTATTTACTTTAAAATGATCTAGAAAAATATGACAAAATGCTAACAAATGCTATGTGAGAGATAAATGGGTATTCATTATACTGTCTTTTCTACTTTGTGTGTTTAAAAAGTTTCATAATAAAAATATCACAGTGTTTTTAAGGAATTTTGAAATAAATATTCCAAACACGAGAAAAGTAAACAGCATCATTGGGACTTACCAATGTTGTTATAGTGAATTTCAGTTCATTTATCTTTTAATTGAAATTTTATTGAGATAGTTGTAGCTGTGCAGTTGTAAGAAGTGATACAGTGTGTGCACTTTGCTCAGTTTTCCCCAGTAGTAACATTTTGCAAAACTATAGTATAATATCATAACCAGGATATTGATAGTGATAAAATCTACTGGTCTTATTCAGATTTCCACATTGTTTTCTATACCCATTTGTGGGGTGGGGGGTGTATTTAGTGGTATACACTTTTAGCACATGTATAGGTACATGTATCTACTATCACATAAAGATACAGAACATTTTCATCACCCCAAGGATCCCTCAGGTTGGCCTTCTATAACTACCCCCACCTCACTCCCAACCCATACCCCTCCCCATCTTTAAACCTTGGTTCCCCCCTTCTAAGATTAGGTAATTTCACAAATGTTACATAAATGGAGTCATATGGGATGTAACCTAAAAAGTCAACATGCAGTGAGAGGTAAGACTGGACTAGGAACCAGAAGACCTGGGTTTGAGCCCAAGTTCTACAACTAGATCAATCTATTTCTTACGTATATCACCAAATTATCTTGGCCTCTGTTTCTTCATCTGTAAAACCAAGTGGTCACTTGCCTTCTACGGTACAAGGCTTTGTCCAGGAGACAAAAGTATGCCCTTGGAAAGAACCCCAATATGAATGGTACCCCCTGGAATTATGCAGGACACTTTCTGTGCAACTAAACACAGAGACCCTGCCTCCAGGCTGTCATATTTCCTCCTTTTAAATGAATATGTTGGCAATTGGGTGTTTTCTCCATGTCTGCAAGCTTGATTGAATCAAGCTCTCTCCCTGAGAGAGAATATTCTGCTCTCCTGTGCTGATACAGAGAGTTTCTGAGCCTGGGAGGTCCTGGACAATGATAAACCTCTCCCCAAAATAAAGGCCACCTTGTGAAGCCCCTCATCAGACAGTTAGAACCCTCCTGGTGACACCCTGACTTTGCTGCCAACTTCTTTTACATTTCAGCAGATGGTCTGACCTTTACAGGGTCTGCATTTCACCTACAAAAAGAGGATATGCGACAACAAGAACCCCCTGCCTCCAGAAGAGGATGGACAACTGCCGGGAAAGGATGCTTTGCCCTCTCAAGAGTTTAAATGCATGACACGTGCACGTCTCCTCAGCCAAGTGCGACTCCAACGTCGTTTAATATATGTTCAATTATTTATTCTGCTGTAATGTCTTCTCCAATTACTAATAGATCATTGCATAAGAGGAAATGAAACCCAACATGCTGGACTAATGTGAGATCATTTTTATGGGCAAATTACTGGCTTGGAAACACTGGCTGAAATGGGGCACAGGTGATTTAGTACAATGAAAGCAGGGAGACAGGGCCCCCCTTTAATTAGTTCCTTAACTTATATAATGATGCACCGTTATGGATCCTGAAGGATGTTATTGTTTGAATTTAATGTGCCATACAATTCAGGGAAAGGAGCCTGTGAAGGAAAAAGGCAAAATGCTGACTTGCGACCCACATCCTTGGTGTGGTCTGCTCAGCACCACAAGCAAGCCTGGTGATGGTTATTCTGCTTTCTTTCTCCCTTCTCTATGCATCAGGTATTCATGGGAAGACCCTTTCAGTAAATTCATGCAGCCCTCAGCCTCAAAAGTTTACTTGACAACCTTGCAACTGTGTGTATTTCTACTTCCTGCCTCAGCACATTTGTGATCAACGACAAGGAACTAAATTTTCCCTCTAAAGTTATTCTTTGTCTTGGGTAAAAGTCAGAGTCCAAAAGAGATAAGCAAGAAATGTCACAATTTTTTTAAACTGAACTTACTTTTGATTTTCAGAGCTCATTGCACAGGGAAGGTAGAAACTTTGTCTCAGTAACTCTGAGGTCTCCTCATCCTGGGGTTACCTGGTTACCTTCCAGCATATATGGCTTCACCTATCCATGCACACCAACCAGTTTCTAGTCCCTGCTTCCCGGATGAGAGCACAGGGATAAAATGCAGCCCTTCCATCAAAACAGGCATATATTCTAGGTGAACAGCGCCTGGATTCAGTCACTCTTTTTCCCCTCCTTTCTGAGGCCACCTCTGTTCCGGTTCACTGTATTCTCCTGTCTAAGTTCAGCTTCTTCTTGTATTTCTCCTCTCATTCCAGTGATGCACCTTTTGTGACCTTGTCCACATGAACCAAACACCGGGGATCATAGGTCAGAGAGTCTGAAATGTGGGAGAGAACTCAGAAATAACTTAAGTCCCTCCCCCTTACACTGAGGTGACTCAAGAGTAGGGGTAGAGCATGACTATAAGAGGAATTTCCTGGAATGGAAACTGTTCTGTATCTTGATCGTGGTGATGGTTATAGGTATACATACTTGTGTTAGAGTTCATAGAACTAAATACCAAAAAATCACTTTTACTATATGATAGCTTAAAAAACAAACTCAGCTTAAAAATATAGAACTAGCAACTTTGAGGGCTGGGATCAAAATCTTGGTTTCTTGAACCTTATAAAACTACTCCCTAAGACAACTATAACTTAGTTGACAAAGCAGGTCAAGATGGCAGGGACACATATATTTCTTTCCCAAGAGCTTAGCACAGTGTCCAGTACATAGTAGGTGCTCAAGAAATATTTGTTGAATGAAAACATTGGTAATCTGCATACAGGAAACACCATGAAAGAACACGAGTGAGATGCTATATACATAAGTGGGGGTAGCTTGAAGTCGAGGCCTTCAACGGTCTAGTTTTTTACTTGCTCAGTGCCCCTGCCAGGTGGGGGCTCAGCTAATCATCTGTAATAATAAAGCAGTGCTAACGGAAGCTGTCAGTTTCCTGTCCTTCAGCTGCGAGCCTTTCAGTTCACCCGTAAGGGTTTTCACTCTGCCCCTTGAGCTCCAGGCTCATTTATGACCTGCAGGCTCAGCAGCCCAATTTCAGTGTCTTCTAGTCACCTCAAATTTAACAAGGCCAAAACAGAACTGTTGAGTTCCTATCCCCTAGATAAAACCCCAAGCAAAAACAAATTGTCTCTTTGCCATTTCAGTAAATGGCACCACCAGGCACCCAGCTGCTCCAGCCAAAAACTGAAATGTCACTCTTGATTCCTTCCACTCCCTCCAATCCATCATCTTCTCTCCATCCTCTCTTCACCCCTCTTATCCTGGTCATCATCTCTCACCTGAAAAGCTGCTAGAGTCTTCTCACTGACCTCCCAGCTTCCACGCTTGTCCTGCTACAGGTCATTCTCTGCAGAATGAACTGGACTTTAAAATTAAAATTACACCATGTCGTTAAAACCTACAGGGCTCCCTTTCATGCTTAGGATACTGCCCATTGCCAGCCCTCTAGGATTTGACCTTGCCCTTCTCTCTAATCTCATCTCTTTGCACTGTGCCTCTTACTTGTACTTCAGCCACTTTTGCCTTTTTACTGTGTATCAAATATGCCAACCTCATTCTTTAGGGCCCCTGATTTTACCTTGGCCTCTATCACCCTTCCCCTGGATTGTGTCTGGCTGCTTCTTTTCCTTCAGGTCTCAGATTTGAACTCTTCAGATAAGACTTCTTTAACCACCCAACCCAAAAGAGCCTGATATTTTTATTCATAAAAATAAGTTGTCTGTTGTTCTCCTCTGGAATATAAGCCCCATAAGTGTAGGGATCTTTTCTTACTCTCTGCTATAGCTGCATGCCAAGAACAGTGCACATAGTAAGTATGCAGCATGGGTTTGATGGGTGAATTAACTGGAAAGGAAATGCATGCAAAGAAAAAATAATTGGGATTTCCTTAGAGAAACTCTCAAAGACTGCATAAGCTGACTGACATATTCCAGAGGACACATTTAAAGGAACAATCCCTAAGGTACAGAAGATTTCAGTGAAAAACTACAGCCCAGGGGCAAGAATGTCCTTCTCTCTGTGTGTTGAAATTTCAACACTCAACACTTAGGAGCTTCTTCCCTCAGCCAGGAGAGTACTTTATCAGAGGGTGAAGAGCATGGCAGGTAAGTAGGTATTCAGGGAGTGAATTAGTATGTTTATTGGGCCACATCTCCAGAGACAGGCCACTTGTCTCATCAAAGTTACAGCTGTCTCCAAAGCATTTTCCTCTCCAATTGGCAATTTGCATGGACAAACGTATATCGTACGATGTTGATTTATGGTGACAATTAAGAACATATTACCAAAGTCTATTTCACCATTAACATCCCTGGGGACAGGATAAATTTTAAATCTTCTGGCTGCTTCCTCCCTAAAGGCTTAGATCTTGGCTAAGGATTTAGAGATTATAAATTTAACAAAGGATGAAAACTGCAAGAGGAGAGTCTTGAACAGCAAATAATGAATTTAACCAGCATTTCAAGTTCTCAGCAAGATTTATAATGCCTCCCTGCCAGAGGCCAAGGAATCTTTTATTTTGAAGTTTATAAGCCTCTATGGCTGACTGTTTTAGCTCCGGTATGTGAGAGTCTGGCCCTTGATGAGATTCTTTATGGAAGCCAGTGGTCATTGCTTCAGCGACACTTTCCTTCTGAGGACCTTTTTGGAGAAGAGTATAATGACCAGGAGGCATTAACTATCATTTCCAACGGCCAAAAGAAGCACTGTGCTATGGCCTGAACAAGTTGCTTGATGTACAGATCATTGACTACACACTTATCTGACCAGAAAGCCTAATGGCTAGACCTCCAACACTCTGGCTTGGAAGAACCCTAGGGCTAATTCGTTCTCTGATTACAGAAGTTAGATTCTCTGGTGGGACTACAAATCACCTTTGGGATCATCAATCACAAAAAAGGGACACTGGCAAAAGCCAATCACTGTCTACTTATGGTTGAACTCACAGAGTTTGAAAGTCACCTAGGTTAAACTTTCTCAAAGTGCAGTCCAGAGACCACTTCCATCAGAATCACCTGGGGTGCTCTTAAAGGAAGAAAAAGCCACCACACCAGAGCTGTAGAACCAGAATCCCTGGGGTTGAGATCTAGGAATCTTCACCCTTCACATGTTCTACAGATTACTGTTAGACACACTAAAGTCTGAGAAACTCTGATGAAGTTTTGTTGGGATGGATGAGAGCTGAACTGGGAGAATAAGTCTCTTACTCTCAGTTGCCAGTAGTAAGACTTCTCTCTGCCTTTGGTCACTTTCCTCTGAAAATGCAACCATCATCAGGGCCTCACGGAGAGAAAAAGAGGTGAGATTCCTGAGGAATATTCATCACTTCTGAGACATTTACGCTTCATTGGACCACCCACTAGCATGACAATCCTGCTCAGTTTCATGTATCTACAATATCCTTGGCGCTCCACTAGGTGCTAGAATATTTCTAAAGACTAAAATAACTTGAGAGCTCAAGTAATGAATATCCAATAGAAGAATTTCAGGTACTATGAAGGCTGGTAGAAAACATTTTAACTCTGATTATTCATAGGCAATACTACCTTATTGTCTTCTTCACTGGCTCCCAGGAGAGAGTCATATGAATGCTGGCTCCCAGGACAAGATATTGTAGATGAGAACCTGGTCCCACATATAAGTCCAAATTTCCAACGTTGTCTTGTCATGAAGCTTTCAAAGCAGGGCATTTTACCAAAGGAAGAATCATCCTCCAAATGCAATATGTATTATACACACACACACACACACACACACACACACACACACACACAAATAAGCCTGGGAAAGGTATTGTTCTGTCTGGCAGGGACTGGCAGAAGATGGTAGTTCAGTGGGTACAAAGGTCATTTGTACCAGAATCTTAACTAAAATAATCTGGTCACCAGAATCTTAAATAATCAAAAAGTATCCAGAAACACCAGATAGCCATCTAAAATAGCACAACTATTTCTCCTACAGAATAAAATTTCATAACATGAATTGGATATTCTATGGCATAGTAATTATGAAAACTGACATTGATCAGAAGCTTCCTTTGTGCATGAGAATGATTCTCACCACTGTGTTAAGAGCTAGGTAATTGTCTCCATTTTGAGAAAACAAAAAAATGTAACTGATATTCAAGATTATACACCAGATGGGACTTCCGTGATGGCGCAGTGGCTAAGAATCTGCCTGCCGATGCAGGGGACACGGGTTCGAGCCCTGGTCCGGGAAGATCCCACATGCCGCAGAGCAACTAAGCCTGTGCGCCACAACTACTGAAGCCCGCGCGCCTAGAGCCTGCGCTCCACGACAAGAGAAGCCACCGCAACGAGAAACCCGCGTATTGCAATGAAGAGTAGCCCCCACTGGCCGCAACTAGAGAAAAGCCCACGTGCAGCAACAAAGGCCCAAAGCAGCCCAAAAAATTAATTAATTTTAAAAAAAGGATTATACAGCAGAGAAATAAGCTGGGATTGGAATCCATACAGCCTGACTCCAGAGGCAACTTCTTCTGTAAAGTACTAGATAGCAAACACTGTAAGCTGTCCAGGCCATGTGGTTTTTGTTAACGACCACTCAACGGCCACTGTGGTGTAAAAAGCAGCCACTAGACAGCAGGTAAACAAATTGGCAGGGCCGTGTGCCAATAAAACTTTATTTATTGGACACTGAAATTTGAACTTCCTACAATTTTCAAACATTGTAAAATATTATTTTTTGGTTTTTCCAACTATTTACAAATGTAAAAACTATTGTTATCACATGGTTGTTACAAAAATGGGTGACAGACTAGATTTGGCCAGTGGGCTAAAGCTTGCAGATCCCCGATCTATACCACTTTCTAGTATGTTACTGCCCTGGGTTCTTGGACTCTTTAATTAACAGAAATTGATTACAGGCCAGACAAGAAATTCAGGCAAGACTTTACTGGGACTCATGCTGCAGCACGAGGGAGAAAAACAAGGAACAGGTTCCATTGCTGGCCCTCTTGCTCTCTGAGGGGGTGAGCTGGTTTCTTAAATGGGGTGAGGGTGGGGACCCAGCGGTGGGTGGGGCCGGAGGGATGGTGTTAGGCGGTCTGCCCAGGTCCCAAGTCCCAGCCTGTCCATAGTCATATCTTAGGCATGTTGCTTAATGTCTCAGCTTTCTTACCCTTAATCACTAGGCTGTGACACCCTTATTAGCCATGTCCATCAGTCAGTTATTTGCTCATTCACATGTTCATATTTTCATTTAACAAATATTTATAGAACCATGCACTGGGCTAGATGCTGAAGGTGCCAAATTCAGTCCCTGCCCTCACTAGCTTATATTTCAGTGGCAGTAACAAATAAATAAGCAAGTGTTCTACATGAGACAAGAGTATGATAGCAAAGTACCGAGTGCTATGGGACAACTAACTAGGATAAGGAGCTCAGAATGTCTCAGAAGCATCATGGGAAAACTAGAGAGACTATTTCGACTAAGATAGTTCCATATAAGGAAGGGGCCTCAACTCTTATATTTTACTTGTCCTACTCTGGTTTGGCCCTCTTGGAAGACTGATTATCTGAATCATAGAACCTAGTCGATCACTCTAATTCCCTGACAAAAGATGTACTGTTTTTTTTTATTACTGTGCAACAAATTACCATACATTTAGCAGCTTAAAACAGCATACATTTATTATCTCACAGTGTCCATGGGTCAAGAGTCTCGACATGACTTAGCTGGCCCTTTTGCTCAGTGTCTCACTAGGCTACAGTCTCACCTAGAGGTTCGACTGGAGGAGGATCAGCTTCCAAGCTCATTCATATCGCTGGTAGAAGTCACTTCCTTGTGGCTGTAGAACTCTTGGTGGCCTGCTTCTTTAAAGCTAACAGGAAAGTGAGAATGACTCTTCTCAGAGTCACATAAGTATAAATATAACTCTCTACCCATCAATATCTATATAGCTAGATACAGATATAGATATATAAAATAACATAATGAAGGGAGTGGCATGCCATCACCCTTGCCACAGAACATAGCTTAATCAAGGAAGTAATACCTCATCCATGACCTTAGCCATATTCTATTGACTAGAAGCAAGTCACAGGTCCTTCTACACTAATGCGGAAAGGACTGGCCAGGGCATTATACCCAGGGGCAGAGATCATGAGGGTCATCTTAGGATTCTGCTGCCACAAAAGATTTCATCTGAAATACAGGATGTATAGTGGTGCCTGGGTCGTGGGGTTGTCTATATACTTGAAGAGCTTAGAACACTGCCTGGCACAAAGAAATGACTTCATTATCATTATCATCATCATTTGCCACTATCATTATTAAGAAGGTTCAGCCATATTTCATCCAGCTCAAACTGTCATTCAGTCTCTTCAAGGTGGTTTGGGATATTGCTACAGAGAGCAACTTCTCTCCTGTGTCTCCAGGGACTTCCATGCATCACACTGAGTCCACATCCCCTCTGATATCTTGGAATCTTTGAGCTGGACCTGATGGCTCTGTGCCACCTCATTTTCTAGGCGGAAATGTTTCTGTCAGAGATGGGTCATGTCAACTTTTGCCCATAACCTCTGAGCTCCCAAATTCCAAATGCTAGTTTGCTGTGATTCAACAAATTTATCTCACAATATTTTACTGCATACTGACAGCATGCCAAGGCTTATGCTTCTCCCTCTCAGTAGGCTTGCTCCATCTCAGATCCCCAGAATTCTCTCTTGTTTTGCCTGTTTTAATTTGGGCTTGGCATCACATTAATCCCATTTTATTTGAGATTGAGTCCATTTCTTAAAAACAATATCTACAGCTTTGAAGTGTTGGAGAAATAGTGCACCTCACTGACCCTCTCTGTATTGCATAGGAGCGAATGTAACTAAGCTTCTCCCTCTCTCTTTATTTTCCACTACCTTTTCCAGTCATTAAGACTCAAAATTGCTCCCTGCTTCCTCCATCTTAGAACCAATTTTACAAAGAAACACACAAACAAACAAAAACCTCTGGTACTTTAGTTGACTTTCTTTCTTTCTTTCTTTCTTTCTCTCTCACTCTCTCTCTCTCTCTCTCTTCCTTTCTTTCTTTCTTTCTTTCTTTCGTTTTTTATTTTTGGTCTCTGATTTCCTAGAAATCCTTTCTGAAAGATTTCACTCATACTAAAATTTCAAGTGATTGTTACTATATCATTAATAATAATAATATTAATGATGGTATTAATAACTAATATTGCTAGAGCTTTAACTACATTCCAGAATCTGTTCTATGATCTTTGTAAATATTAATCCATTTAACCCATATTTTAGAAATCAGGAAACTAAAGCACAGAGAACTTAAGTAACTTGCCAAAGGTCACACAGCTCGTAACTAGCATGCCCAAACTGTCTAATTCCAAAGCCTACACTTTTTTTTTTAACATTTTCATTGGAGTATAATTGCTTTACAATGGTGTGTTACTTTCTGCTTTAGAACAAAGTGAATCAGCTATACATATACATATATTCCCCGTATCTCCTCCCTTTTGTGTCTGCCTTCCACTCTCCCTATCGCACCCCTCTAGGTGGTCACAAAGCACCGAGCTGATCTCCCTGTGCTCTGCGGAAAAGCCTACACTTTTAACCATTATGCTAGTCTGCCTCTCTGCACAGACTATGAGAAAAAAAAAATTGTGGAAATGGAATTCCATTTCTAGAAATAAACTTTGGATCCAAACAACAGGGTGCAGAGTGAGGTAATAGGAAAATAAGGGGAGAGAGAGGGAAAAATTCAACTCTGCAATCCTGTGAAATGCAAGTAAGGGTCAGTGAGGTGGGCTCTTTCCCTAACACCCCACATCCCTAGATATTGCTTTAAAAAAATCAGCCCATCTGAAATAGAATAGAGGAAAAGGCAATACTGAATTCAAATTAAAACAGGCACCATGGGAGAAGGCAAATATACAGGGGAAAATGATGTGGGTATAGATTCCAGCAGAATTGGTTTGAATCTTGGCTTGAGACTTAATATCCAGTTGAGGGCTTCCCTGCTGGCACGGTGGTTAAGAATCCGCCTGCCAATGAAGGGGACATGGGTTCAAGCCCTGGTCCAGGAAGATCCCACATGCCGCGGAGCAACTAAGCCCATGCGCCACAACTACTGAGCCTGCACTCTAGAGCCCGCGTGCCGCAACTACTGAGCCCGCGCACCTAGAGCCCGTGCTCTGCAACAAGAGAAGCCACCACAATGAGAAGCCCGCGCACCGCAACAAAGAGTAGCCCCTGCTCGCCGCAACTAGAGAAAGCCCGCATGCAGCAACAAAGACCCAACGCAGCCAAAAAAAAAAAAATCCAGTTGAATGCTGGGGAACAAGAAGGTCAGCCCCATCTTGTTTGATGAAATGAATGTTTATTCCTTAAAGCAAGCTAGTAATCACAGGTGGACTCTTATCCATTCCTTAAAACATTCATTCCTACATATTCTAGAAAGTGGTATTTATTTTATTTCTATTACTTTATACTATTCAAGACAACAAAATCAGGATAGATGAGAGATAACTAATATTTGACCATTAAATGTCATGACATCAGTACTCAACATCAGACATATCACTATATTTCTTTTTAAAAGAATTAAGGCTTTCCTCTTTTAATTTGTGGTATCTGATGGGAACATCCATTCCATTTCTTCGGTAAATAGTTACTTACGTTTATGAGGATAATAATTTGCTAAGCACCGACATTATGGCAGCTCTGTGCTAAGCCCCACATGTAGGATGAGTTATCAAAACCAGACACAGCCTTTACCTGCCAGTGCTTACTCTGCTGAGTACTGAACCACATGAGACTGCCAATAATCAACCACGGTTTACTGACAAGGGTGGCAATTTCATACGGTTCAACCTAATAATAGGGATATGTACTAAATGATTACACAAACAGAAATACAATTATGATCTAAGAAGCCCCCAAGAAATATACAGGGTTCTATGTAAAAATAAAACAGGGAAAACTGATTAAATCCTAGTTTCAGGATGGTGTTGGGGAGATGCTTCTTCGCCAGCCCTATGTTGCTTCTCAGGTGGAGAGAATTCCGTTAATGAAACAGTCCTGCCCTCCATCCCCCTCCTCCACTGGTGAGTTAGGAAGAGAATTTTTGCTGAGCCCGTTGTTGCCTTCTCCTTCGTCTTAGGAGGCAGCCATGGCAGAAACATCTGCTTGGCTTGCTCTTCCATGCTTAAGTTTTTCTTTTTGGCAAAATATGCATAATATAAAATTTACCAAAAAAAAAAAAAATTTACCATTCTGACCATTTTAAGTGTACAATTCAGTGGCATTAAGTACCTTCACATTCTCGTGCAACCATCATCATCATCTGTCTCCAGAAATTTTTTCATCTTCCCAAACTAAAACTCTGTCCCCATTAAATAACTTCCCATTCTCCCCTCTCCCCCAGACGCTGGCAACCAACATCCCACTTCCTGTCTTTATGAGTTTGACTTCTTTAGATGCCTCATATAAGTGGAATCATACAGTATTTGTCTTTTTGTGACTAGCTTATTTTACTTAGCATAATGTCCTCAAGGTTCATCCATGTTGTAGGTGTCAGAATTTCCTTCTTTTTTATGGCTGAAAAACATGCCATTGTATGTATATATATATATATATATATATACACACACACACACACACACACACCCCACATTTTTGTTATCCATTCAGCCATCGATGGACACTTGGGCTGCTTTCCCCTTTCAGCTATGGTAGATAATGCTGCTCTGAATGTGGGTATGCAAATATCTGTTTGCGTTCCTGCTTTCAATTTTTAGGGGGTATATACGCAGAAGTGGAATTGCTGGACCATGTGGCAATTCCATTTTCAATTTTTTGAGGAACTATCAAGGTGTTTTCCACAGTAGCTGTACCATTTTACATGACCACCAGTAAAACACAAGTGTTCCAATTTCCCCACAAATTCACCAACACTTAATTTCTCTTTTTGATAACAGCCATCCTAATGGGAATGAAGTGTTATCTCATTGTGGTTTTGATTTGCATTTCCCTATTAGTGATGTTGAGCATCTTTTCATACGCTTATTGACCAGCCGTATATCTTCTTTGGAGAAATGTCTATTCAAGTCCTTTGCCCATTTTTTAATCAGGTTATCTGTTTGTTGTTGAGTTGTAGGAATTCTCTATATATTCTGGATATTAACTCCTTATCAGATATATGATTTGTAAATAATTTCTCCATTCCATGGGTTGCCCTTCACTCTGTTGCTAGTGCCCTTTGATGCACAAAAGTTTTTGATTTTGATGTAGTCCAACTTATCTATGTTTTCTGTGTTGCCTGTGCTTTTAATGTTATGCTTTAAGTTTTACAGAGGCAGGCTTACCACTGCGGATCCTGTGTGGTCCAGTGCTGCCTGTGAGCTTAGTTAATTCCGGGTTTAGTATTAAGAATCTCACTCAACCACAGAAATAAGCCATATTTTCCAACATTAGCTTGTCCAGTTTAACAAAGGTGATATTTTGATCTTCATCAGAATTAATCTTTGCCCTTTTCTTAATTTGTTTGTTTAATTTATGCCCTTCTCACAATACCAAAATGATGCTTGGGAGAACATGATTGGAGGATGATATCTGAAGGATGCAGATAAGTCAACTAATGAGGAGAGAAAAGAAGGGTAAATCACTCAAGGCAAAGGGAAGAGAATATGCAAATGCCCTGTAGTAGGAGAAATATAATGTCATTTAGCAAATGGAAAAAAAAGCATAAGAGGGGCTGGAAAAAGTAAAGAGAAGAAAGTAAAGAGAATGGAGTGAAATGAAGCTCCGGCCAGGAGCACAGCCAGAGCCCCATATCATTAGGATTGTGTAGGATGTTGTGTCTACCCTTGACCAGAAAGTGTTAAGCCTGTTTTCTGGGATTCCTAAAGGCTTTTGTTCATTGCCTACTCTCACTCCTAGGTATGAATAATGGAATCATCAGATTTCCCCCTGAAGTTGAGGATTCCTATTGAATAATATAGATAAGCATGTCACTTTGCTGCCACCAAAGGTTGAGGTCAGAAATGTTTTAACTGGATAAGAAAACTCCCTCAAGTCAAAAATGGGGGAGGGGAAATCACAGAAAAGAGCCAACACAAATAAAACTAACGAAGTGCTTGCTTGGAGTGGGAAGAGAGAAGGCATCAAAATCCTTGTCTCTCCAAAATTGTTCAAAAAAATAGAAAATGAACTCCCCAAGATGCATCTTGGGGAAATATAAACATTTTCCCTAGTCCTTGGAAAGGGGTGAGAGAGAAGGAAGACATTAATAACAACACTTCCCTCTGAGTGCCTCAATCAATCCACAGTACCAGGACTACACAGAGCTGCATCATTGCATTTAATGCTCATCACTTCCCTAGAAGGGTGGGTACCACCATTACCCCTATTTTGCATATGAGAACGCCAAGGCATTAAAGACGTGAAATGAATTCCCAACAGTCACCACACTAGGGTGTAGTAGAAAGATTAAAAACCAAGTTTGTCTGATGCCAGAATTCATGTTTCTAATCATTCTGACAATAGCCTCATTTGCATAAATTCTATTCCAGAGAATAGACTAGGCACCTTTGGCCGGTTTAGGAAAAAGACTCTTCCCTAAATATGAGATTTTCATCTTGGTTTGTCCTTTTATCCAGCTACCTCCAGACCCTTATGACAGACCTCCAGAGTAAGCACCAAGTCCTGCTGGGTGACTGGAATACAGAGGGAGAAAGGGAAGATGGACTGACTGCAAAGAAGGTGAATCTGGAGAGAGAAGGCAAGGGATGGAAGGAAGGAGAAGAAGAGCTGTCCCCATCCCCAGGGAGTGTCTGTTTTAATTAAAGCTAATTAGCCTGAATTCCCTTTTTCATCCAGACATTAGCTTCTCCCACCCAAAAATCCAAAAGCAGAGTTAAAGAGAGAGATTTAAAAATAAGACTAGTCCAGTCTCATTCACTCATTCTTTCACATGAATTTATGGAGCAGCTGCTCTTTGCCAGGCACTTTCTAGGCATTTGGGGTAGATCAATGGGTCAGACAAAGATCTCTTCCCATGTAAAGTCCTACTGAAAGGAAACAGACAATAACAAATAAACAAAATAAAAGTAGGCACAGAGCATCTGAAATTAATCTTTCTTGTCCCTCTACAATTCCAAATCTGGTCATTGGAATAGGTAGCCTGCTCTATGACAAACTCAATTTTAGATGTTTATCTCATTTACGTCACTGATGTCACTTTTCTGACATGGACACTGTTATAATCCCCATCTTATAGATGGGTAAGCAGAAGCTTAAAAAGGCATCTGCCTAACAGCCCACAACTAGTCAGTGGCAGATCCTGGATTTGAACCCACATAGCCATTCCCACATGGCATCAATCAGCCACAGAATCACCACGCATCTGCCCCTCAAGATGGTGCCTGTGCTCCCCAGATCAGCAGACTCCACCCCTCCCTACTGTCGTACACTAGGCCTGCTTCATTCATGTAGGCATGAGCCTGACACCCCATACCCTTCCTTCTTTCTTTACCAGACAGCCCTCTTCCTAAAACTATGTACTATGGTTCTACCAAAAGACCCAGAGTCCCCAAAGAAGCTATGCCCGCTCCCATCTCCACCCTTTACGCATGCTATCCCCCTTGTATTAGTCTGCTAGGGCCGCCATAACAAAGTACCACAGACTGGGTTGTTTAAACAACAGAAATTTATTTTCTCATAGTCTGGAGGCTGGAAGTCCAAGATCAAAGTAACATGAAGTTGATTCCTTCTGAGGCCTCTCTCCTTGGCTTGTACATGGCCATCTTCTCCCTGTGTCCTCACATGTCTTCCCTCTGTTGTGTCTGTCTGTGTCTGAGTTTCCTCTTCTAATAAGGACACCAGTCGCACTGGATTGGAGCTCACTCTGGTGACCTCATTTAACCTTAATTACCTTTAAGGACCCTATCTCCCAATATATGCTGAGGTACTGGGGATTTAGGCTTTAGTATGTGAGTTTGGAGGAGATACAATTCAGCCCATAACACTTGTCTTCTGGGAATGCCCTCCCGTACTTTATTCAACTGACAGATATTCATACTTTTTAAAAAGGATCAAATCAAGCACCACTTCCTTGGTGAAGCCTCAGAAATCCCCTGCAAAATTTCTTTGCAACTTGTGCACACTTTCACTAGAAAACAATCACCTTGCACTGTAATCATTTATATTCCCCCTTTTTTCCCCATTGAACTGTGAACTTCTGGGGGTAGGAACTATTTTTTTCATCTCTATTCACCCAGTACATATTCACTGGGGGCCTGAATATGCCAGGCACTGTCAATATCACTGAAGTTCCGGCAGTGGACAAGTTTCCATCTACATTCTAGTGAGGGAAAAGGACAGTAAATTAGTAAATAAACAAAAGTGGTAAACTGCACAGCACCATGGTTAACCTGTTGTAGGTGTTCAAAAAAAATTGAAAGAATGCTATGGGGGAAACATGTACAAAATGGGTCTAGACATCTTAGAACATCTTCAGAGTCAGAATTCTGTGATTTTTTGTTTTTTTTTTTTTTTTGACTCTGAGTCGCTGAGGCCATTATTATGTAGAATGTCAGGCAGCCTTCCCTAAAGATTGGGTCACTACCTTGGGTCACTGCATCCCTATATCCCTCCTTAAATCTTGGGACCCAACATCACCCCTAGGAAGAGATTCATGAGGACTAAAACAAAGCCAAAGCCCACCATTTTCCCCCACGGCCCCTGCCACAAAATCCCCAGAGCCAAGGCTGGTTACCAGTGGCCAGACACAGAGATGGGCTATATTTTCCTCTGTGCAATATTCGGGTAACTTTGTGCAGGATGATGGGGGTGAGGCAGGTCACCAAGCCTAAGAGGACCCCCTCTGTGTAAACGATGCCCATTTCAGGAGCATCACAGCCTATATCCACCTGTAAGAAAGTGATGGATAATTTCTGGAAATTCTCTAGTAATACATGAGAAGTGGTACCAGTCACACTGGGACTCTGCTAAAAGCACAAAGCCAGCAGAAACTCAGCATGGCCACCCACAATGTCCACTCCCTTCCTATTTACCATGATTTTTTTTTAAATATGCGCTATTTGGGTATCACTGAATAAAAAATGCCTGTTGTAGAAAATGTAGATTAGAATTTAGGCACAAAATCCACCCATGGAACTGCATGTCCTCACTTATTTATTCATACAAGTGAAATTTAAGATAATTTCTGTCACAAAAATGTAAGTTAAATTTATAGGTTAATGTTAAATTTGTAGATTAATGGGACTTGGTTAGAAATCCTGGGCGTCGCATTCTAGAGCACATCTAGTAGTCTTTTACAATATTTAAAGTAATTTTACAAATTTATTTCAGTATGTCCTACATATCCTCTTTTGCTAGGTGGCTTATATACTTGGTGACCACTATCAATGAAATCTTTTTAAATGATGATATTTTCTACCCGGTTATCGTTGGTAAAGAAACGGTAAAGTTCAAACTACTGAATTCTCTTATTACTTTTAATAGTTTTTAGTTGACTTTATGAAATTTTCTATGTAGATATTCCTATCATTTTAAGTAATGATTATTTTGCCATGTTCTTTCTGGTATATATCCTTAGTTCATTTTCTTCCATTATTGCATTGGCAAGCAATCCCAGGGCACTTGTAAATAATGACAGAGAGAGTAATTTATCCTTATACTCAGTGGAAATGCCTTTAGTATCTCTTTGCATCTACAGGCATAATATTGGTTGACTACTGACTTGGTATAAATTTGGGGTTATGTCTAAAAAGCACATTTTCAGATTCCATTTGTCCTATTATCAGTCATTGATATCAGATTTTATCAAATGTTTTTAGGGATATACCAAGATGATCTTAAGATTTATATAATACTTCTTCTGTGATATAGATCTCCATAATCCTTTATTTTTCCATGTTACAGACCCAGCAGTGGAATTACTAGATCAAAGATACAAACCTTTCAAAGTTCATACATTTTGCCAAACTGCATCCCCAAAGGATTGGGCCAACTGACACCTCCTCCAGCAATGGATGAAAACAAACTCTCTCCAGCATTGTGTTTTAACAACTAAAATCACAGTTAACTAGACTATTGAATGTTGGCCATAAAATATACAAGATATACCACCTCTTTCCCACTCTCCTACTGCAATTCTTGAAAAATAATTCTTGGTCCTCAGGTTTACGGTACCTGCTGACATTTCACAAAGATTTTAACACAACTCTTCCAGAAGAGACCTTAAGGAATATCTAGGGTGATGACTGATAAACATTTTGAGGTCACAGAACTACAGTAATCTGAAAAAGTTATAAATCCTTTCCCCAGGAAAAAAAAAGGTACACACATGTAACTTCTTCGATAAATTTCCAACGATTCCCAGATCTCCAAAAGCTCATCAATGGGGTGTCACAGAGCCACAATGAAGACCTCTGACCTATTCCAACACCTCTATTTTACAGGTAAGGAAAACTGAGGCCAGAAAATTCTGCTTTGATTAAAAACTGCAAAGAAATCTATTTTTAAAACTTGTTTTCAGGGCCTTTTCCAAAAATATTTAAGAAGAAAAGTATATATTGGTTTTCTTTTTTTTTTTTTAAGCATATATTGGTTTTCTACTTTAAAAAGATATTTTCATTTTGAAAAAGGAGAACACTTTGAGGATCAGCAGCATTACTGAACTAGCCATGAACTTCCCAAGGTGAGCACTGTAAGGGGGTCCATGCCTGTTCTCACAGGGTGAATGGGAAATGTGCCTGAGCAGGAATGAGAAGATCTGGGGTCTGGTCCCAACAGGATGGAAAGTGAGTAACTCGTAACCCTGGGAGTCTCACTTTCCACATCTGTAAAAAGGGCAATAATAGGGTTGTATGTTGTGGGGGGTTGTGTGTGTGTGTGTGTTGTGTATAACTGTGTATTATGGGTTGTGAGTTGTATGGTGGATTGACAGTTGTATGTGTGGCTTATAGATTGTGTGTGTGTGTGTGTTGTAGGCCGTGTATGTGTGTGTTGGGTCATGTAGGTGGGTTGTGTGGGAGGGAGTTGTGGATTGTGTGGGGGGTTGTGTGTGTGTGTGTTGTGTATGACTGTGTATTATGGGTTGTGAGTTTACGGTGGATTGACGGTTGTATGTGTGTCTCATAGATTGTGTGTGTGTTGTAGGCCGTGTTATGTGTGTGTTGGGTCATGTAGATGGGTTGTGTGGGTGGGAGTTGTGGATTGTGTGGGGGGGTTGTGTGTGGTGTGTATAAGGGGTGGGCTGAACCAGACTGTGGATGTCACAGTAGATGCTGTTGGAGGCCCACTCATGTCCCTTCTTCAATGCAAGGCAGCTGGCCTCCAAATGCCAACACAGGCACCACTTTGCCTGAGCGCCTTCTCTGAGTCTAGGTCCCACTTTGGCCCTGCCATCAGCAGGACAGAAGTTTCAATGAATTCATGCTCCCCTCTGCCCCACCCCAGGGGCCCCCAATCAGTGACTGACAAGAGTTGGAGGATAAATACCCCAGCTCCCTCACCTCTGGAGACAGAAAACTCTGAAGTCATGTTCTATACCCTTCCCTGGAATTCCCCAGGAAGACCGCCCTCCAATTGCCCACCATCACTCCAGTTGATAGTTTATTTTAACCAATAAAACCAATAGTTTTATTGGTTGCTTTCCCTTCAGTGTTTCAATTCTATGCTTTATCTGGGTGTTTCCTGAGATCCTTCCCAAATGAATGACTGGATCTCACATCCATTATCTCATTGATCCACTTCCGGGCAAACCTAAGCTAAGAAAACCGTGTAAGCCATGCTGAACTTGACCCTGAGGGCAACAGGCAGCCAGGACGGTTACTAGTAGGGGCACCACACAGTCTGTTGTGTGTTTAAAAAATTAAATAAATGGGACATAAGGCAACCTTCTATGACCCACAATTCACACCCCAAGGAAGGTGCCTATATAGTCCATGCCCAAAGCCTCCCAATCAAGGAAGGGTATTTGCCAACTTGCCAGGCAGGGTGATCCCACCCTCCAGGGACATCTTGAGATTCCAGAGCATATAGGCAACTCATCTGAGCCTTCACAGCCCCATTCTCACTGGGATGCTTTCCAGTAACACCTTCAAAAGCATTCTGTCCAAACCAGTCAAGAATGGGACCCTCAACCAACTCAAAACCTGTTGGTCAGAGCTGTCATTTCTGGTGGACACTGTCACTTCCACTCAGCCTCCACTTGGGAAAGAAAGACTGAAGCCACATCCTGCCCTCGGACAGGAGCCAGGGCTGTTTTCTTTGAAAGTCGGGCAGCTGCTGGTGAACCTGCTTTTAAAAGTGGGATTCTAGGCTGTTAAGAGATTCTGGTCCTGCCGCACGGCTCTCCTGGGAAGCATCATCACTGTCACTCTCTAAGCATGATGGACAGCTTGGCCTTCCGGGCTGAGGCGCCTTTGAAATGTTCCCATGTCAGCTCGCCCTTCAATGTGAGTGAGAAAGGACAGAGCTGCAGCCTCAGGTCAGCTGGAGGAGGGGCCTCTAGCCTTACGAGATAGACAGAACCCACTCCTGTCGTGGTTAGACTGTCAGTCTCTCTGAGGAGCCTGCTTCCTGGAAATGCTGGGAGGCCTGGCAGCACCAAAATAGTAATAGACTATGACACTACACAGACTCAATGCCAACCCTGGATATTATTACTATTGATAAATATGTATTTTTGGAGAAATTACTTAACCATTCTGTGCCTCGGTTTCCTCCCTTATAAAAGGGGGCTAATAATACCTGTTTCATAGCATTGCTGGGAGGCTTAAACGAGACAATGTGTGTGAAAACCTCTAACAGGATGCCTAACACATACTGTTAAATATTCCTCTTCTTCCCCATTATAATAAATAACATTTGGGGATTGCTTACTACATGCCAGGCACTGTTGAAAGGAAACTATTAATGTTACCTCCTTTAGTTCTCAACGACCCTGTGAAGCAGGTCCTACAATTCATCCCACTGTATAGATTAGCAAGCTGAGTCACAGAGGCTACATAAGTTACCTAAGTTCTGACACTTGCAGGGGGTGGCAGCAGGGTTGGAAACCATCAGGTCTGACTCCAGAACCCAAGCTCTTCGCCCTTCCACTTTCTTCCCCACTTATAAGAAAGACAGGAAGCCCAATTTTCCCAGGAAGAATGCTTACATATCATCAGGCATCGAATATGTTAATCACTTGTTTATGCTAAGTTTTCAAGGCATAAGGCTATAGTCATGTCATCAGTGGTATATTTTATAGCTCTGGCTTAAAAACCAAACAAACCAAAATAATGATGCTGTGCAGCAGTGGCTCACAAGGTGTGGTCCACGGACACTAAAATCTGAGCACCACTGCCATAGTAGAAGTGTGTATTTTCACTCTGCAGTAACTACAAAGCATGAAGGTGTTATTGTTTTTTTTCCATTTGGGATTGGTAGGAGATGGGGGTAGTAGACATGGCCATTGAGGACAAATTCATTCATTTGTTCATTCATTTACTCAAAAATCTATTTTTTGAGCACCGACTATGTGCTAGCTAATATGCAGGGAACGCAGCATTAGGTAAAAAGACAGATGTACAAGATTTTACCTACTTTTACAATCTAACAATCTAGTAGGGGAGGCAGTTGTGTACCACATAATTACACAATTATTAACTTGTGTTTGTAATAGGTACATTAAAGAGAAAGGGAAAGCATAAGGGGAGGGGAGGGCTCTGATCTAATCTGGGAGGACTGGGACAGCCTTTCCAAGAAAGTGACATTTGAGTCAAGACCCTGTCCAGTGAAGCAGGCAGGGAGGGGACGACCCAAAGGAGGACTGGGAGCAACTATCCTAGGTTGGGGAGCAGCCTGTACAAAAGCTCCGAGGGGGAAGGTCCTCCATGGGTTGGTCTTAGAGCCCCCACCAGAGCCCTTTGGACCAGTTTTTACATTAATTCCCTCCATTCAGGGTTCCCACGCTGTGTGATGGGGCAAGGTCAGAACCTGCACCCACGCACAAGGCCCCGTGTGACTCCAGCTTCTCTCAGGGGATTCTTTTCCCACCCACAGCCCCAGACAGAAGCCCAGCCTGCTTGCTGCAGCCCTAAGCCTGCAGGTGGAGAGTTCGAGTTCCCATTTCCCATGAGGGGTGAGTTCTGCCTGAAGCCAGCAGCTCCACACACAGAGGAGACACCTGGGGCGGTCCAGATGCAGCTCCTGCCCACCACTCTAGCTTTTAGTTTCCTCTTTATTTCTGCTATGGAAGTTCTCCTTCCTTTTTTCCAAGCTCAGTTACATTTCTTTTTTCTTGTCATACTTGCCCAGAATTTCTCTGGAGTTAAAGAGAAACAGGAAGAGTAGACTTGCCACAGCAGCTCAATCCATTATATTTATTTTTAAATCCCCACATCCACATTAGGTGTCATTGCCACACACTTCCAGAACATCTTCCCCATCTGAAACTGACCCACAGTGGATTATAATATCTACTCTAAGTACCTCCTACTAAACTACAAATGCCACACAGGCATGAGCTTTCTGGCTTGCTCCCCAATATTCCCAGTACCTAACACAGTCTGTGGCATATAACAGGCGCTCAATAAATATTTTTAAATGGATAAACGAGTTCATTGTTAACTTTTATACAACCCTAAAAGGCAGACCACATTGTTCCCCTTTTAAATATGAAGAAACTGAGCCTTGGAGTGTTAGGTAATTCACCAAAAGTCGATCATAAAGTAAGTTGCAAATCTTGGATTCAAAATCAAAGCTGCTACATCCCAAAGACCTCTTTTCTCCATGCATGGTATTGCCTCTTCAACAGCCCTGAAACTCCAGAAGGGCTAGGTTTGTAGGTGAGTGCAACTGGATGGAAAATAGGGCTGATTCTTTCTGCCCTGAGTCAGAACGGTGTTTGTGTGATTGGAAATGAAGGGTGTGAGCCCTGGGGCATGGAAGAGTCACTGGGTTGCTGACAGAATGGGGTGAATGCAGACATCCCTGCACTGTCGCAACCGACAGGAGATGTTCTCATCCTAGTAATAATAAAGTTTAATCCCTCATAAAGATAGCACCAGATCTGCCCTGTAATGTAAAGAGCAGCAGGATCTTCCACATGAAAAGTCAGCTCAGACTGGTGCACATGCCCTCAGGGTTGCTCCCTGGACATACCGCTCTGGAGCGCGCAAAGAGCGCAGCAGGGGGACTGACTGTCACCAAGAAAATCACAAGAGAGGCTGACAATTCTCCATGACTCTCAATACGAGAGACCCACCTTAGCTTTGTGAGACATTCAGAATTCTGAACCCTTAGCAGATTTAGTGAAACAGCGGTTATTACCTCATAAAAGTTGAATGAAGAAAAGCGGGGTATAGACTGTATTTCACGATGATTTCAACCTAGGTTAAAAGATAAATAAAAAGATGTGCAATATGAAGGAGACAAGAACTAAAGGCAATACATGAAAAGTTGCTGGAGTAGGACTCAAAGTGGGTTTTTCCCCTCATTTTCTGTATTGTCCTAGCTTTCATTAATGAACCTAACTCTGCTGAATAAATGAAATTCTGTTTTAAAGGAAAATAAATGCTTACTGAGTGCCTGTTATCTGGCCATTTCGTTCCATTTTACATAACGCAAGGAAATGCATAATATTATCTTCATTTTACACATGAGGGCGTTAGCCTCTGACGGGCTTAGTAAATTGACCAAGCTGGATCTGGTAAGTGCAAAGCCAAAGTTTAAAAATAAATTTTGACCTACTCTAAAGCGGCAATTTCCAGTTTTGACTACATGTCAGAATCATATAGGAAGCATTTAAAAATCCTGATGTCCAGGCTACACCCCAAACCAAATAAATCTGAACCCTTGGACACAGGACCCAGGCACCAGAACTTTCTAAATGTCCCCATCAGTTACAACGTGCAGCCAAGACTGAGAACTCTTGCTCTAAAGCCTGTGTGCCCAACTACCGTGCTATGTTGCTTCTCAATAAATAGGGACCTCTGTCTCGAATAAATGAAAAATAAATATAAACCATTTTTTTAAACCTTCAATATCAACAAACACTGGCTGAGAACCCACTGAGCACCCTGTGGACTCCAGGGCCTTGTCCATGTGTCCATGTCAGCGTGTGGAAGAGAGCTAGCCATCCTGCAGAAGCAGGGCACGCCCAACCGAGTGGGGAACAGAATAAGAATGCTGAGAAGAGACTCCTGAAGGCTGGAGCCATTTCAACAGGTTTACTGGTTGACCAGATCCTGGAAAGAAGGGAAGAATTTAAGATAAGCAGCAAAGAGAGTCAGAGACTAACGGGAAAGTTTCAATGAACCAAGACCAGAGTGAATTCAAGTCAGCTGCACCTACCATACAAAAAGCCTAGCATGCAGTGCTGTTGGGCAGTGACAGAGGGTGAGCTGTTTATTTACACAACTAATAATTTGGCACAGAAGAGGAAACTGAGGTCCCCTGGGATGGCCAGATGAACAGATCTGAGACAGGTTCACAGGCAAGAGGTTGAAGCTAATGCACACATGGATCAACTAGAGGTCAGAGCACCAAGCTGGTGAAGGACTGAGACTGAGCTAGCACAGAGTAATGACTCAGACTATTATATTAAGGTCCTCGCCACAGAGGAGTGATGGTTTGGGTTATCATCCCTCTCTCCTTCTTACTGTGGGCAGGGTATACTTCTCAGCCCCATTAATTTCAGGTTTGGCCATGTGACTTGCTTTGGCCAGTGGGATAGAAGCAGATGTTGATATAAGCAAAAGCCTGAAATGTACTTGTATGGTTGGGCTTGCCCTCTTGTGCTCCTGCTTCTCACCCTATAAAGAAACATATCTTGGGTAACTGCTGGTCCAGGGAGAATGAGAGACGTGGAATGGACCTGGCCCAACCCACAGTGTTGCAGGCAAGCCCAGTCCAGATCAGCCAAATTACAGCCAACCTGCAGGTGCATGGGCAGGAGGAAGATGCGGTATTAATAAGGGTTCTCCAGAGACACAGAACCAATACCAGGAGAGCCAGTGGTGCAAGTTCCAGTACAAGGCAGGAGAATACCGGTGTCCCAAGTCATGCAGTCATTCAGGCAAAGTTCCCTCTTGTTCAGCCTTTATGTTCTACTCAGGCCTTCAACTGAATATTAGAGACCCACCCGCACTGGGGAGGGCAATCTGCTTTACTCAGTCTACTCATTTAAATGTTAATCTCATCCAGAAACACCCTCACAGATACACCCAGAATAGTGTTTGACTTAATATCTGGGCACCCCATCCATGGTCCAGTCAGGCTGATACATAAAATTAATCCTCACAGATGCTTGTTGTGGTATGCCACTGAACAACACTTGTTGTTACACAGAGTTACTGCAGCAAGAGCCAACTGAGACACATGATTGTCTCATTCCATCCTCTCCACAACTCAGAGACAGAAGCATTGTCATTGACTCCATTTTATAGGGGACAAAGCAGAGTTTTAGGGAGGCGAAATAACTTGCCTCAGAAGAGTAGGTGGAAGATCTAGGTTTCTAATCAAGGTCTCCTTTTAAAGACCATGCCTAAAACCACTACACTATGCCACCTCCTTGAACCTCCTTCTCAGGCCAAGAGAAGAGCCAAGGACTGGCCCAGCAGTGACACTTTTCCTGGGCTTTTATCAAGGTCTGAGTCACAGGTAGGGCAGGTGAAGTTTAAAAGCCAGAGAACAGATGTGATCAAGTGGTCACAGGGACATTGCTCTGGAAACTTCCCTCTCTGAAATGACAACATGAGCATAGGGGGTTATGTTTCAAATGGCCAAGACTTAAAGAGGGACTGGCATCTCCAAAGTTCTTACATGCTATTCTATCTTAACGGGAGTGCAACACCTCTGGAGAGAATGCTGCTGTAGGATCTCAGGAAAAATGAGCACCCTTTAGTACAGATACTCTCAACCTTAGCTCTGTTGACATACAGAGCTGATGATTCTTTGTTGAAAGGGACTGTCCTACGCACTGTAGGATGTCCAGAAGCATCCCTGGTCTCTATGCATTGAGTGCCAGTAGCAGCCCTTAGATGTGACAACCAAAAATATCCCCAGGTGTTGCCAAATGTTCCCTGGGGGGCAAAATCGCCCCCAGTGGAGACCTGTAGCTTTAATATATTAAGTATTTCCTTGGAATTAGCAAAAAATGTCACTGAGGATGTCACTGACTCTTGAACCTGGCCTACACATCAGAATCATGTGAAGAGCTCTGACAAATGTATGCTCCCAGACCTTGCTCTGACTCACTGAATCAGAACCTCTGGAGAAGAGGCCTGGCACTCTGTATTTTTGACAGACTTCCTGAGTGATTCTCTTCAGCCAGCCAAGCCTCACACCATAGACCATTACTTAGGAGCCATGGTCTTGGGCCAGAGTGACACAGCACTGGTCACCAGCTCCACATTTACTAATGTTGTAGAAAATTGTCATGTTTTCCAGCTGCCCAGCATTTTGGGGACAACAGCTTTCCTATGTTAGGGGCATTTCTACCTTATGAGTCCTTTCTCCCCAAGAGAGAAGCCAGAAGATTTGCTTGCCCAGTATCCTGAGAATCAGGTGTACTCAAGAGAAACATCAATTCAGAAGACAGTACTATGAGGAAGCAGGCATCTGGCAGAATCCATCTTTCCGGCAATGGTGGCATGGCAGCAGCTGGCTCTTGAGGCATCAGGGCAATGTTCATACTCAGTAATATGAGCATGGTGCCCATACCCATGAACAGCAAGAGTGTGGTCTTTAAAGACCAGCCCTGCACTGGAGCTCCTGGCAAGCTCAACCTCCAGCCCTTTGGTAGAGTCTGTGTGCACCCTCGTTGCTTTTTTTTTTTTTTTTTTTGTGGTACGCGGGCCTCTCACTGCTGTGGCCTCTCCCGTTGCGGAGCATAGTCTCCGGACGTGCAGACTGAGCGGCCATGGCTCACGGGCCCAGCCGCTCCGCGGCATGTGGGATCTTCCCGGACCGGGGCACGAACCCGTGTCCCCTGCATCGGCAGGTGGACTCTCAACCACTGCGCTACCAGGGAAGCCCCACCCTCGTTGCTTTTAAACAAATTCCTTTCTGCTTAAACTAGCTTGAATCAATCAAGAAAAGATAACTTAACCCCTCTGACCCTTTGACGGAAGAATGATTAGCAGTATTAGGAATATAACATAGATGTCTGGAGCTTGGAGGTTGAGATTGGACTGCCTGGGTTCAAATCCCAGCTCTGTCACTTACACTGCTGCTTTAGGCAAGTTACGTCAGCCTTCTGAGCCTCAGTTTCCACTAAGTACCATGAGGATAGTACATACTTCACCTAGTGTTTTGAAGATCAAATGGGAGAGTTTAAACGGTGCTTTTCACATATAAAACACTTCAACATTAGCTTTGTTATTGTGGAGTGTTGTGTCAAACAATAATCAGTATAGAGGTCGAAAAGAACAAATAGCTTTATTTGGGGTCTTAAGAACTGCAATTCAGAAGAAACAGATTTGGGTAAAACTGAGCGAGTGTTCCAGGAAAAAGAGTCAGGGCAAAACCCACAGAACTTCAAGGGTTATGACTGACCCTGACACAAGAAAGGAAATATTTGTCCTTAAGGGATAGGCTGTCATGAGTTATTTAGGGTAAGGGTCCGACAAGTAGATGGGCTGTCACGAGTTATTTTAAGGCAAGGGTCCGATAAGTATCTTGAGTTTCTGGCAGATGTTCTGGATGCCTGCGTTAAGACAATAAGTGGTCAAAAGGTCAGATTCCATCTGGGCTGAGGCGTGCCTAAGTCCACTTCCTCAATAGCCTCCCAGTTCCATCTAAGCTCTCTTAGCAATACCAACTCCATTTTGATTTCCCTTTCACAGTCGGTTCTGAAAGCTTTTCACCTTCCCTAAGACTCCAGGGGACCTAGTCTCCTCCATGTTTTACAGAGGTCAAGCCATTCCCACCACCATCCCTTTGCCCTTGCGAGGCTCCTGCCTGGAATAATGTTCCTTTTTACTTCCACCTATCCAAATCTTTCAAAACCTAGCTTATCTCCCTCCTTCACAAAAGCCATATTACTGTTTCCCTACTCTGAACCTCTGTAGCAGCTGGCAATCCCTACTGCAAAAATTTAACACTTAATTTAGCATTGCTGTGATAATCTCAGTATTTCATCCTGGGTATGTCCTGTCTCAACAGCTAGACTATAGACTTGGTCTATAGTCTATCTTGGTCAACCAAGTATATATCTTGGGCACTTAGGAGGAAAGAAAAGAAAAATATATCATATTGAACTGAGCAATTCAACAGATGCTAAAATGTCTCAGGTCACAGGAGCAGAGGAAGGTCAGCAATGAAACCGGGAGTAGGTCTCCAAGCAGCCTTAAATCCCACACAGCAGAAGGACTAGGAGGCTGTTTGGTAATTTGCATACAGATGACATTCTACAAAATGCAGGTGTCTGCCTTTTTACCACAGAGGCCAGTTAAATGCTTTATATTTTAAAAGCAGATTCTTTAAGAAATGCCTGTGAGAACAATTAAGAACACAACACAAAGTAAATGAAACTGGAAGTTATCAAAAGCTACTGAAAGAAGTTGAGGAAAAAGGCCAAATGGGAGGAAACAGAGTCCAGTGGATCAGATTATGAGCTTTGGAAGCCAACAGTCACAGGTCCCAGTCCCAGCAGAGCTTCTCACTGGCCAGCTGTAAAATGGAGGTAATAATAGTACTCGCCTTACAGGGTAGTTGTTAAGATTAATGGATTAATATATGTAAAGTAATTAAAACAGTGCCTAGTACTTAGGTGCTCAATGACTGTCAGTTACTATGATTATAATGATTATTAATACAGTATTACATATGCTCCAAAATAGCAGGGACCTTTTCTGCCTTGTTTTCTCAGCACCCCAGCACTTCTGGGCACACAGGAGGAAATTCAATAAATGTTCGTTGAATGAGAGAATTAAATGGCAAGCTTTGCTGGTGATAAATTATGATCCTGAGCAGCCTGCAGACCTGCTGCCCAGGTGCCTTCAGCTGTTCCTTCCTTCCCACAGCCAAGTCTCAGGAACCCTCTTGTAAGTTTCAGCCCTGGTTTGATAGCCACAGGACCCCCTCCAGGCTGATCCCCTCAGTCTCTCCTGGTCCGGCTCTCCATCCCATCCCCTCCACAACAGAGCCACTTCTTGTATCTTGCCCAGCCCCCGTGGACCTGCACATTCTAAGCTGAGACCCTGGAATCTTACAGACCTGAGTTTAAATCCTGACATTCAGTCTTTGGGTCATTTGCTTCATTTCCCTAACCTCAGTTTCCTGACCTGAAAAGTGAAATAACAATACCTGCTTATGGATGTAAATTACTGCTACTGTGCGCAGCACAGCATCTGCACATAAACGCGGGGGGGGGGGGGGGGCACTGTTCATTCCTTCCTGTCCTGCAACTTCCACAATCGGGTAGAATCACTAGAGCCCCATAAAAACAGCAGATGAGCCATTTGGCCAGCAAGAGCCTGGTGACTGAAATCATGAGCATCAAGTCTATTTCTCCAAAAGAGAGCAGAAGTTTGTAATAAAACTGAGTTGTAGTAGAATGCTAGGAAAAGCTGTTTGCTGCAGCCTTAACAGGCAAGATATAAAGAGCACATCCTCAGAGGCCAGGGGACAGGTTTATTAATAGGATTAAAGTCAGGGGGAGCTGCTGGAGAGTCAGGGTGGCTTATCAGCATGAAATAGTGTATACTCACAGATAAGATCACCCACAGAGTAGCCAAGAGGCCACTTCAGAAATAAAAAATTATAATGGGCTACTGGGATAGGAAATGCCAATGGTCCCCCAAGCACTGGTCCATGATCTTTTCTGTAAGGATGGTGATATCAGAATCACCAGGAGAGGTTTTTCAAGCACAGAATTCAGACCCATCCCTAGAGTTTCTAGTCCAGTGACAGTAAGTGGTCCCTGAGAAGCTGTTAGCAATTTTTAAAAGAATCACAGGTTATGATGCTGAAGAGACAGCCAACTTTTGGATTGTTTGAATTACAGGCACCTAGATTTATCCATCTGTTTATCTAACAAACATCCATTACATGTTTTGGTAAGAAAGAAATAAGAAGAAAAGATGGCCACCTTCCTAATTGAGCTTACAGTTGACTACTGGAGATGTTAATCAAAGAGCCTAACAATCGGGCTTCCCTGGTGGTGCAGCGGTTGAGAGTCCTCCTACCGATGCAGGGGACACGGGTTCGTGCCCCGGTCCGGGAAGATCCCACATGCCGCGGAGCGGCTGGGCCCGTGAGCCATGGCCACTGAGCCTGCGCGTCTGGAGCCTGTGCTCCGCAACGGGAGAGGCCACAACAGTGAGAGGCCCGCGTACCGAAAAAAAAAAGAGCCTAACAATCAATCAACCGTTCATTCATTCAAAAATGAAGTGCCCACTATGTGTCAGGCTCTGTGCTCGGGATTTTGATTGGGCCCCAAAAATGGGAAGCAACAAGAGACTTGGGAGAAAGTCATATTTTAGATTTTAACCTATCCAAGGGAGGAGGCATCATTTTTTCCTTTTTTTCTCTTTTCAGAATTATGGCCCATATTATTCCCTGAGATGGGAGAGGAATGTTTCCTAAAGTTCAGAGAAAAGAGTATGTTTGCAAGATCACAGTCTGCAGGCTTGGGGAAGAGGTTTGCACAACTGAAATACTGACAACATGTTCTCAAATTATACAAATGAGTTAGAAAAGAGTAAGGAGAGTAAAAGGGAAAAATAGCAGTAATCGTATCTAACATATTAAGCACTTACTATATGCCAGGCACTGATCTCAGTGCCAAACAAACAAAAATATATATACATAGCTCTTTCATTGCTACTGGATGGAGCAGCAAATGCAGTAGTCCTTGGCAAGGGTAATTTCACAGTGGCCTCAGTGGCCTTAAAAAGCATTCCTGCTGTTTGATCATGTTCTTTCTTTACAGAGAGTGCATCCTTTGGCTTCATGCACATATCACTAAGGCTTCATGCACAAAGATGTGCAGCACTGGCTTCTGATGGCATAAACCTGGAAACAAAATGCCTGAAAGTAAGGGTTTGCTTAACTTATCTCAGGTACATCCACATAACCAAAGAATGAGACACCTTTCTTTGTACGGATACCCTTTCCAAGATTAACCATGAAGTGAAAAAATGCAAGGTACAGAAGGATGTGTAGTATCTTTGAAATGTTATGTCGTAAGCATACATTAACTTTGCAAAAGCAATTTAAAGCAATATATCAAATTATTAATTGAGTGTAATCCAATAATCTATGCAGGGACAAGAAAAATTGGGAAAGAAGTTTGGGAAAATGTTAGCTGGTTTTGTTTGTGTAATAGATCACTGGATTTTTCCTCCCATTTTTCTATATTTCTAAATTTAGATGTGTGGTAAAATTTTAGTAAGAGAAATCATGAGTCCAGGCTAGGGATTTGCTTAGATTTTTAAAACCTTACAACACGTATAAGGGATCCATGATCAAGAAGCAAACACCAAAGAATGGCAGAAAAGGTCGAAGATATGGTTAGAAAGGCATAAATCTTAGAATAACTTGCCAAAAAACAAAATGCCAAGGGCCTCTCAAAATTGAGTTTTAAAGTATTGTTCAGTGGTTGTTCTCTGGGTTTTTTTTTTTTTTTTTTTTTTAAGTGTACTGGTTAGGACTTTTCTGTTGCAATTGACAGGAAACCCAACTCAAACTGGATTAAGCAAAAGAGGAGATTATTGGCTTATAGAATTGAAAAGCCCAGGGTAAGGGTTTATTCAGGAATAGCTTGCTTCTAAGGCTCACCCACAGAAAGGCTTGCTTTCTCTCTTGGTGCAGCCCTCCACTGTGTGTCTTCAGAAAAATCAGACCCAGGTAGTGGTTCCTGAAAGCCTAGGCTCACTTCACTGTTATTACTAGCAGTTCTAGAAGAAAAGAGCCTCTGCCTCATCTTCCCACAGATGCAAAAGCATCTAATTCACACCAATTGGGTCACATGCTCATCTCTGAACCAATCACTGGGGTCAAGATGTTGCAATGTTCTGATCGGCCAGCCTGGGACACACAGCAAAACCTGGGGTCCAGGGTGGTTTCAACAACATCTGAAGCATGTTGTTCCAGAAGGAAAGCAGGTACCAGAAGAAGAGACTGGGCAGCAAAACAACAGCTGTCACCTCAGATAAAAGAGAAAATTGCAAATTCATACATGACCATCTCTTCAATTAAAAAAAAAAAATTAAGAGCAAAAATGAAGGAACATGTACTGTTAAGAATAACTTGAAATCTGACATAAATAAGCAGCTGGTAAGAGAACATTGCTTTAAATGAGTTCAAAGGTGGGAGGAGCAAAGTGTCACAATTCATGGCTCTGTCCATGGAGCTGCCATTAAAGACCTGGGCTTTGACACCTTTGGGAGAAACCAAAAAATTAGAGAGACCACAAAGGAAACAGGGATGAGTTGGAAATTGATAATCCAAGAACTAGACTCAGCCACTGATTTCTGAAGAAATGATTGAACAGATTGTAAAACAGCAGATTTAAAAGGGTTTAGAGAAGAGTTGATCAATAGGACCCACCATAAGTTCACCAAGAATATGTTCAC
Organism: Delphinus delphis; assembly: GCF_949987515.2. NCBI lineage: Eukaryota > Metazoa > Chordata > Mammalia > Artiodactyla > Delphinidae > Delphinus > Delphinus delphis. The sequence goes on along the minus strand of NC_082697.1, from coordinate 62,277,506 downwards.
CAAATGCACTGCACAGGATTACCAGGTTGGAACCTCTCAAGAAGACCATTTTAAAAATAGCACATGTCCTTTTCAGAAAAGCATTTGAGAACTTGAAAGCAATATCTCATGATAAACCTTTGGAAACGTAGGAGATGTGGGTGTGACTTAGTAGCCGACTGGCTATCTATACCAACAAATACCATCATCATCATCATAAGAATGGCTATCTGGGCTTCCCTGGTGGCGCAGTGGTTGTGAGTCCACCTGCCAATGCAGGGGACATAGGTTCATGCCCCAGTCTGGGAAGATCCCACATGCCGCGGAGCGGCTGGGCCCATGAGCCATGGCCGCTGAGCCTGTGCGTCCGGAGCCCGTGCTCCGCAATGGGAGAGGCCACAACAGTGAGAGGCCCGCGTACCGCAAAAAAAAAAAAAAAAAAAAAAAAAAGTCATGAAGAACCTAGGGGTAAGACAGGAATAAAGACACAGACCTACTAGAGAATGGACTTGAGGATATAGGGAGGGGGAAGGGTAAGCTGTGACAAAGGGAGAGAGAGGCATGGACATATATACACTACCAAACGTAAGGTAGATAGCTAGTGGGAAGCAGCCGCATAGCACAGGGAGAACAGCTCCGTGCTTTGTGATCGCCTGGAGGGGTGGGATAGGGAGCGTGGGAGGGAGGGAGACGCAAGAGGGAAGAGATATGGGAACATATGTATATATATAACTGATTCATTTTGTTGTAAAGCAGAAACTAACACACCATTGTAAAGCAATTATACTCCAATAAAGATGTTAAAAAAAATGGCTATCGAGTGTTTTTCACTATGTGCCAAGAATCAGGCTGTATCGAAACACCCTCTCACTAAACCCCCGAAGCAATACAGGAAATAGGTATTTATTAGTCCCCTTTTACAGATGAGAATGCTCAGTCTCAAGAGGCAAAATAACTTTTCAAACTAGCAAATGATAGCGCTGGCATTCTGACCCAAATTTGACCAATTGCAAAATTTTTCCTAATTACACTATTCTATATACAGAGAGTGTTCATAATTGGTAGCTGCTCTCATGAACAGTTAGCATTATCCCAAACAAAACACTGCCCTTTAAGTGTGAAAATGTGCCTCATTCACTCCTTTTCCATAGGACCTAGACATTTAAAGGTGTACCAAGAAAGGACAGCACCCCTTCAGGGCAGGAGGATAAGGTCTGCGGTTTGGGAGTGACAAAATGCTTGGCCAAAGGTGGTTGTACCAGTGTCTGACATTTTTCTTTCTAAAAAACCCACTCGTTCTGTTCTTCCTTCTTCTTCCTCATCTTCAACCTCTCCTTCTTCAATTATCTTAGCAATTCAACATTTTATTTCTTTATCTTATTTGATGTTTTAGCTACCAAAGTACTGTGCACTTACCCTCCAAATATCAAGCAACAGATAAATGCACAGTAAAAAATGAGTGCTCCCACTCCCTAGAAAACTTCTGGTGACAGTTTGGTACATAATCTTCCCCAATATTTACTGTGTACATATAAGTAACTCGTTTAATTTAATATAATCTTGCATATTTATACAGAAGTGGTGAAATATCCACCAGAGTGGCCGGCAGCCTTGCCTGGTCTCTGGAGCATGCATGTGGCCTTTCGGTGGACACCTCTCAGAAACCCTGTTTACTGCTCCTTTCATTCATTCCTCTACCAGTCAACAAATGTTTAAGTGCCTGCTATGTGCCAGCTGCCGCGTGAGGTGCTCAGAATACAGCTGTGAACCAAATAGACTCAGTGCCAATCCTGGAGACGAAATCTGGGCTACATGAATGGTGGGTCTAACTCAGTTCAAGAAATGCATTCACCAAGTACCTTCTCCACATCAGCCCTTGTAGAGGGTGCAGGATCTCACAGGTAAATCAGACACAACCCCTGCCCTGAAGTGCTCACAGAACAGTAGAGGAAGTACATGAGAAAATGAGATATATTCTTTTTATTTTTAATTATTTTCATTATATTATTATTATTAACTAACTTTATTGAGCACTTACTATGTGTCAGGCACTACACTAAGCACTTTACATGCACTAACTCACCCAATCCTCACAAGGACCCTTTGGGGTAGGTATGATGACTATTCCCATTTCACAGGTGTGGACACTGAAGCTCGGAGAGGACCAAGTGACTTACTTGAGGTCTCGTAACTGGTGAGTGACTGGGCTGTGACTCAAGCCCAGATCTATCTGTCTCCAAGACTCCTTTTCTTTGACCCACCAGCTATTCCATTCCACAATGTTTTCTTTTGCTCCCTCATCAGCAGATCCCTACAGACCCCACATGACTCTGCCTCAATCAATTTGTGCCTGAGTCTCCAAACTTTAGGGAAAAGCCTTGCTTGAACTATACTGATAGCTACATTGACTGAAAATTGTGCCATGTACAACAAAGAATATCTGTTCCCAGGGCACCCAGCGATACAGAAGTAGGTCTGTTACCAGTTCTGTATTCCGCATTCCACTCGGAAGGTTAACGTTCCAGGTCTCATTCCTCCTGAGCTTAAAACCAGGGGCATCAAAGTAATGAGGGGCGTGAGCATTCCATGAGGTTTGGACTAATGACCACTGAGCTGTGGTTCAGTACTGAGACCCCGTCATTTTGAGTTCAGCATGGTGAGAAAACCTGACAGGAACTTGGGCAAAAGAAGTCTTGATCATTTCATGAAAAAGGCTAACTGGCCAACATCCCACTAACATTTATTTTTAGACCAACCTAAGCCATAATTCTATCTATTATCTTACCCCATCACCTTCCTGACCCTGCCCTGCACCCAATCACTGTCAGCCAGCTCTGGGATGCAAACATTCTGTGAATGTCTCCCTGCCCTCTAGATTTCCCTGAACACTGTGCCTTGACTGCAGATGTGTCATTATTTCCATAAAAAGGTGTTTCTGCTGACTGAGCTGACTGTAGGGCTGTTCCATCAGGATCCCTCCTTCACTGTACCATCCCCTCCTCAAGCTCCTATTCTCCAATCAGACCCTTCAATCCATCTCAAACAGTGTTCTACTGAGCTTCTATCTTGGCTGGGGATAGGAAGATGAATGAGGCCCAGGACTTAGAAGATCCATGGCACCCATAGTCAGAAGAAAAGGGTGGAAAACTTACACCAAAATAAAAAGAGTAATGTGTTTCCCATGCAGTAATATGAGGAAAAACAAGATACAGAGAAAGGGGTTATTTATTCTCTCTGGAGAGCATAGGAGAGGACAAAAAGAAGTTTTCGTAGATGAGGGTTTTAAAGGATGAATAGGAGTTTTCCAGGAAGAAAAAGAGGAAACAAAGATAGGAAATTGTGCAAGGGCATGTTTGGTGGGTGGAGGGGTGGGAAGAATAAAAAAGGAAGCCACAGGGCTTCCCTGGTGGCGCAGTGGTTGAGAGTCCGCCTGCCGATGCAGGGGACACGGGCTTGTGCCCCGGTCCGGGAAGATCCCACATGCCGCGGAGCGGCTGGGCCCGTGAGCCATGGCCGCTAACCCTGCGCGTCCGGAGCCTGTGCTCCGCAACGGGAGAGGCCACAGCAGCGAGAGGCCCGCGTACCGCAAAAAAAAAAAAAAAAGCGTTGCACAGAAGATAGTAAACCTATAGTGTCCAACAAGGGCAAGCAGAGGGGTAGGAGATGAGCAGTGGGGATTGTGATGCCCCCTCCCCCCCTCACCACCTGGCTTGCTTAGTTCTGTAAATTTTTTTAGATTTGGAAATAATTTTACACTAACAGGAAAACTGTAAGATTTGTATAAAGAACTCTCATATAACCTTTCACCTAGTTCCCCCAAAATAGTCAACATTTTACCACACTAGCTCTATCATGTTCTCTCTGTGTACACATATTTGTATTTTTTTCTGAACTATTAGACAGTGAGTTGCAGACACAATATTCCTTTACCCCTAAACACTTCAGCGTGTACTTCCTAAGACCAAAGTCATATAATTACTACATAAAGTCAGGAAATTTATGTTGACTTAATACTATTACCCAATGCACAGACTTTGTTCATATATTACCAATTTTCCCAATAATTTTCTTTATAACAAAAAAAATTGACCACCCTATTTTAAATTGGAACCCCACCACTCCCAACATGCCCTGGCCCTGTTTTATTTTTCTTCCAAGCATTTACCACAATATAACATATAATTTTAAAAAATTTCTTTGTCTCTCCCTTCCTATCAGCCCACTAGAATGTAAATCCTATAAAGTCAAGATTTTTGTCTACTTTGTCCACTGCCATGTCCCCAACACCCAGAATAGTGCCTGACATGTTCCATAAATATCCTTTGAATGACTAAATGGCCAAGCCTGGAGGTATCTCTTCCCAACCTCCTATTCCTTTTTTTTAAACAACAACAAAAAAACCCCAATGGATATTCATGTCAGGAACACTGAGCTCCATGTTACTGTTTTCCCTCTTTGAAAATTCTTGTTTGGGGGTTCTTTTGTTCCCCTGTAGGTATACAGTGTATATTGCAAGGGAGAGGGCTAGCCCAAAACAGTTAGGACTTCTTCTAAGCCTAGTCCAAGTCAACTGAATACCCTTTGGGCCATCTGCATTGATGCAAAAGTCCTTGATGTGCAACAGTACCTATCCCTCTGCAAACAGAGTTAGCATCTTTAGATCTAATTGAAAGATTAAAAGAAAATCCCCAACTGGAAGGTCAATTTATAGATTCAACAGTTAAATCAAGTCATATCCTTAAGCACAAGGGACACGAACCTTGTATTAAATCAAAGACTTACTCTAAGTTAAGCCACCCTGCCTGGGAACATGAGCTGAAGACATGTAATTAACACCAGCCAGTCAGCACCAGCCGCTCCAGCTGACAGTCCAATGCCTAGACAACCTTGTTACAATTTCCAGGAGGCTCGGGATGCTCACCTTCAAGTTGCAGAGATGGTGGGCTTGGCCTCTTTCTGTCTGACCTCATCTCCTAAGACTCAGCTCTGGGCTCATGACACTGCAGCCCCACAGGCCTCTTCGTGCTTCTCAGACATGTCAAAGATGCCTCAAGGTCATGTGTACCTGCTCTCCAACCAAATTCCCTTTGGACTTTTCTCAAATGTCAGCTTCTCAGTGAGAACTTCTCTCTGGCCCTATTTAATTCTGTAAGCCCCTCTCCTCCCTGTCACGTGCTATGCCCCTGCCCTCTTTATCCTTTCCCATAGCACATACCACCGGACATACTGCACATTTTACGAAATCACTTACCCTCTTCCCCACAGCAGTATTCACGACCTAGGAAGGCAGGGGGTTTGCTTTCTCATTCAATGCTGCCTCCCCAATCACCTAGAACAGTGTCTGGTATATATTACACACTCAATATCTAATTGTTTAATTAATAACTGGTTAGTTGTTTGATTAAGTGACTAGTTAATTAAATCCACTCCTGTGGCTAGCCCAATGTGGCCACCGGGCTGATAAACTCTATCAAAGTCTGTGCTGGGTACTTGGGTTACCAAGTCAAATAAGATCCACCTAGAAAAACCCTAAGCCCAGATGTCTCCAATATCCCACCTGAGTCACTGACGCAGATTGGTGCCCTTAGGATAAAGTTCAAATGCACTGCTTCTAGAGTTCTTATCTCCTGGACCCCTACCCTCCACCCTCCCCCCCAACAGTTCCTCTCCCCTCCAGTGACCCAGAACTTCTTTCAGCTCCCCGGAGTCACCAAGTTCGTCTCACCTGCAACACCTCTCTTCCTAGAACAGTCCTCTCCATCATCCCCTACTCTTGAAGCCTGGCCAGCTCCTACTCACCAGGTGATCTCCTGTCACAGCACCCTTCACACTCTATGGAAGCTGTCTTCTTGCAGGTCAATCAATCCCACTAAACTGTGGGTTTAGTGACACCAGAGCCCTTTCCTTCTTCTTCACCACTGTACCCCAGCATCTACGGCATTGCCAGACCCCTAGTTGAATATCTGCTAATTTGGACAAGAGTTATCATCCCATTTCACAGATGGAGGTCAAGTATAGTATAATGATAAGACCATGGCTTTGACACAGCTCTGAATTCAAATCCCAGCTTTTCCACTTAATAGCTGTGTGACCTTAAGAAAGTTTCTTAAGCTCTCTGAAATTTTTTCTCATCTATAAAATGATGAACACAGTAAATTTTTGATCTATTCAATACTGTTCTCAGAACTGGGAAGATGGCAATAAACAATAGGGTGGTTCGTAGTGATACCTGAGCCAAGTCCTAAGTGATAAGAAGGAGGTGGCTACCTAGAGCACAAAAGGAAGAACATCTGGGATAGAAGGAACATCATGCATGGCAGTGTTGAGGCGGGAAGAACCTTGTAGTGTTCAGGGAAGAGAAAAGACGACGAGTGGTGTGTCTGATATTCTTAACAGCAAGCATCCCATACTCTTATGATGCACAGAGCCATTTTCCTGGCCCTATTTCAAGCTCCTTGACCAATCTGCTCAGCTTCAGACTCCAAGATCCATCTCAGCTCCAATAAAGGGCACTGCATCTCCAACCACAGCCTTTTCATTTATCCTCAACCACAACTGGAATGTCCCTCTGGTTGGCCACCATGGGTATTTCCCACCAACCTGGGCTTCTCAGTCCCCTGTTGTCCCCTTGGGTGTCACTGTAAACCAGGTTTACCTGACTCTCAAGATGAAAATCTCTAAGACAAAAATCTGTGGGTAAGGGGGAGATAAGCAAAATGTGAGAGACTGCAACTCCAGATCTTGATGCCACTTGGAGCTAGTTAGGTCTGAAAATATAACAATTCTACATCCCAGTCACCCAAATTCCTATCCTCCTCTAACTCCACCATTCCTAAATGCCCGTACTATTGGATATTTTATCTTTAATTAGTGTCTGCTTCACTCTGGTCCCTTTATAGCACTGATTCTCAACTGGGTGTAGTTTTGCCCCCCAAAGGACATTTGGCAACATCTAGAGACATTTTCGGTTGTCACAACTAGGGGCAGGATGCCACTGGCATCTAGTAGGCAGAGGCCCAGTATGGTGTTAAACATTCTACGACACACAGGCAGCCCCCTCCACCCCCGGCAACAAATTATCCTTCCCAAAAATTCAACAGTGCTTGAGAAACCCTGCTTTAAGGGAACTCGCTTTACCCACATAAACATTAAACATACAAAAAGAGATGTTAAAATGTATTTGTATGCAGAGAAATACAAATTAAAATATTAATGAGATACTTCAGACTTAGTATGCTGACACTTCAAAAAGGACAAGAATTGGGGCTTCCCCGGTGGCGCAGTGGTTGAGAGTCCGCCTGCCGATGCAGGGGACACGGGTTCGTGCCCTGGTCCGGGAAGAGCCCGCATGCCGCGGAGCGGCTGGGCCCTGAGCCATGGCCGCTGAGCCTGCGCTCCGGCAACGGGAGAGGCCACAACAGTGAGAGGCCCACGTACCGCAAAAAAAAAAAAAAAAAAAAAAAAAGGACAAGAATTGGCAGGAATGTGGGGATGTAGGAATCCTCATCACAGCTGAGGGGATTGGACACTGGTATGACCCAAGCAACCTGTTACTTTTTAGTCAAAGTAAGATTCACAGACTCAATGACCAGCAGTTCTACAAGAAATTCTTACAAGGCCCCTTAGAAGGACACATATGAAGGTGATCACTGCAATGTTAGTTGTTGTTTCAGGAAGTTGGAGGCCACAGGGTGTCCATTACTAGAGAGGCAGACAAGTAAAAGCAAATGAGTAAACACCATGGAGTACTGGAAGTGACTTTTTTTTTTTTGGCTGAGTTGGGTCTTCATTGCTGTGCTCAGGCTTTCTCTAGTTAGGGAGAGCAGCAGGATACTCTTTTTTTTTTTTTTTTTTTTTTTTTTTTTGCGGTACACGGGCCTCTCACTGTTGTGGCCTCTTCCACTGTGGAGCACAGGCTCCGGACGTGCAGGCCCAGCGGCCATGGCTCACGGGCCCAGCCACTCTGCGGCATGTGGGATCCTCCCAGACCGGGGCACGAACCCGTGTCCCCTGCATCGGCAGGCGGACTCTCAACCACTGCGCCACCAGGGAAGCCGCAGCAGGATACTCTTCGTTGCGGGGTGCAGGCTTCTCATTGCAGTGGTTTCTCTTGTTGCGGAGCACAGGCTGTAGGCCCGCAGGCTTCAGTAGTTGTGGCTCTTGGGCTCTAGAGCACAGGCTCAGTAGTTGTGGCGCACGGGCTTAGTTGCTCCGAGGCATGTGGGATCTTCCTGGACCAGGGCTCGAACCCATGTCCCCTGCATTGGCAGGCCGATTCTTAACCACTGGGCCACGAGGGAAGCCCAGAAGTGACACTTTAGATGTACACAAAGCAGTAAAGATAAACCTTACAACTACAATGAGAGGGACGAGGAGGAATAAGAAACCTCATGAGGTCATTAGTACAATTCCACATACATCAACCTCTTTTAAGTGCACACATTAGGAGCGTACACTGATACAAGTACTTTGGAAAATTGTTTGGTTTAGTATTTACTAAAGCCAAATATAAATACTATGACCCAGCAATTCTACTTCTGGAAGTATACCCAAGAGAAATGAGCACTTGTGTCCACCGAAAGACAGGTACAAATATATGCAGAGAATTTTAATTCATAATAGCCCCAAACTGAAAACAATTAGTTGTTAATAAATTAAGGTATCCCCATATGATGATATACTATACAGCAACGAAAATGGACAAAGTACAACTATATGAAACATGGATGAACCTCACAGACATAAGGTTTAGCAAAGAAGCCAGACACAAAAGAGTACAGTGTATGATTCCTTTAATGAAGTTCAAAATCAGGCAAAACTAATCAATATTGTTCGAGGTCATTACAGCACTTCCCTCTGGAGGGAATTTAAGTGTTCACAAGGGAGACCTGCAGTGCTAAATCTAGGTGGTGATCATGTGGGCATCTATACATATGCAAAGAAAATCAAGCTAGGCATGTAAGATTTGTGCTCTTTATGTTAATTATACCTTAACTAAAAATAAAACTTAGAGGGGGCACTTTCAGAAGATACAGATCCAACTGACAGTACAAAGTACTGGCAAACATAAGAGCAACTGGGAATTTTCATGTATTACTGAGGGGAGTACAAGACGGCACAGCCACTCTGTAAAACAGTGCAGCAGTTTCTTGTGAAGTTAAACATACACTTACAATATGGCCCAGCGACCCCACTCCTGAGTATGCTGAAGAAATGAAAACCTAGGTTCATACGAAAACCCATTCACAGATGCACAAATGTTTATAGCAACTCCATTTATAATGACCAAAAACTGGAGACAATCCAAATGTCCTTCAGTGAGTGCACGGATAAAGGGACATCCACACCATGGAATATTGTTCAGCAATGAAAAGAAACAAACCACTGATATAGGCAACAACGTGGATGAATCTCAAAGGCACTATCCTAAGCAACAGAAGCTTACATTACATGCTGGATGATCCCCTATGTATGACTTTCTTGGCAACACAAGATTATAGTGATGGAGACAGATCACTGGTTGCCAGGGGTTATGGGTGGGGAGAAGGTGGGACTGTAAAGGAATAATATCCTGATTGTGGAGGCAGTAGTTACATAAATCTATGCGTGTGTTCAAATTCACAGAACTATACACCAAAAAGGGGAGGGGGCACCTGTACTGTATAATTTAAAATATAAAATAAATAAGATATTGATTCAGAGCCCTATTACACAATTAATATAAAGCTATGTTAGAAATAAGACAAATAATTTCTGGGTATTTAATGTACAACATGGTGATTATAGTTAATAATACTGTATTATATACTTGAAAGTTGCTAATAGAGTAGATTATAAATGTTCTCACAACAAAAAAGAAATGGTAATTATGTGAAATGATGGAGGTGTTGGCTAATGCTATGGTGGGAATCATTTTGGAATATGTAAGTGTATCAAATCAATGTGTGGTATGCCTTAAATTTACACAATGTTATATCTCAATTATATCTCAATAAAGCTGGACAAAACATAAATACACACACAAAATACACATGCTGCAAGAACATAAACAAAATGTACGTTAAGCACAAAACGGTGGCCTCTTAAGAGTAGTGAATATAAATGAATGCAAGTGAAGTGTGGGGATAAAAGGAAATGAGCCTGCAGACAAATAAATAAAATAAGAGGCATAGTCAGTGATGCACTAAAAGACTAGCAGTTAGGACTGAGGCAACTGTACTCTCGGCTGTGGTTTATTACAGGGATCAGCAAGGGGGGAAATCTATATCAGGCGAGGTCTGGAGGAATCTGTGCACAAGCTCCCAACATCTCCCCATTTCTCCCCGTCCCCCAGGAATCACACTGAACATACTCCTCCCTCTGGCAAAATTCAGCAACATGTGTGCAGTGTTTCTGCCTGGGGAAGCCCACTTAAGACTCAAAGTTCAGGGGGCTGACTGGGGGCTGATCACATACGGAAATTCCAGACTCCTAAAAGGGAAGCAGGGATTCGGCGCCCCAGGTGGGCAAAACAGCCTTATTACTGAAAAGAGGGAACAATGCAAAAGCCAAGTTCCCTGATGCCAGTCAAGGGTCAAACCCCAAAGCACACCCTTCTAAAGAGACAACCTCAGGTCCACTACGTGAGCTCCTCCTTGCACTGGAGCTTTGCACAGACCAATGTCGATGTGTCCTGAGCCTGTAGTCCAAAAGAAAAAAATCAAATCAAATCAACACTGTATGAGTCAAACAAAACAATGGTTTGACCAGATATAGCCATGGACATTCTCTTGTGACTCTGCTCTCAGGGCTGCAACCACAGGGAAAAGGAACCCCGTGAATGTTCCCATCTCAGCTCATGAGGCAGATTAGAGCCACCGGTGACAGGGAGACAGAGTGAATGTCCCTCCCCTTTCCTCATATTAAACCAGCACTGCCCTCGGCAAACTGACCTGAATGTATTTTTCTCTCACTTTTGCCTCACTGTGTAACAACCAAAGAACCCCTCAGCAAATGTTTAAAAACAGAGAAGTACAGAGGGGCAGAGAACAACTCACAAATCTCCTCAAGGATAATCTAAAGATGGAAGGATTCTCACCTGCCTAAAATCACCCTCCCAGCCCCCCAGCTCCAAAGCTTCTCAGATTAAAAGGATAAATTCTCTAATGTTTGCAGTTTCAGTTTTTGAAAGTTTCAGGCATGACAGAGTTTTCACTCCCTAATGAAACCTCTTAGATCTAACAGGACCTGGGCTCTGTTTAGCTGAAGAATTGCCTTTATGTTCACCACAGACTTCCCTCACCTTAAAGATAGATGCTCAGCAAGAACAAGGAGACTGCAAAGCCTCAGAAACTCTCTGATACTAATTGATCTGCTCCTAGTCGTCAGTTCTGAGTATAATTTCAGCCATGCTCATGTGTTAATCAGGCAGGCTCACTGGATGGATGGATGGATGGATAGGTGGGTGGATGAATGGAGATCGACAGATATAGAAAGAACTAGATACAATTAGAGATACAGATAAATAAAGAGAGATGGAGAGAGGTGATTTACCCATTCACACAATAAATATTTGTTGAGTATCTACTATGGGTCAGGCACTGTTCTAGGTGCTGAGGATATAACAGTAACCAGAACAGGGAAACATCACCTACCTTCATGGAGCTTACATCCTAGAATAAGAGAGACAGACTATAAACAAATAAGTATAACATATAGAATGGTTGCTGGTGTTAAGTGCTATGGAGTGAAAAAATAAAAACGGAGGAGATTGGGACTGGCGGGGAGGAGTTTCAATTTTAAATGGTAAAGTCAGAGAAGAACTCACTAGAAAGCGATCTTTGAATAAAGATCTAAAGGAGATCAAGGTGTTCAGGTTCAGGAGTACTTTTTAAGTAGACCTAACACCTGAGGAAAACAGGCTCACACCAAAAATACCAGGACAACAGAAAGTCATTGAAGTTGTTTTAACACTGACAGGTATTTAGAGGAGATCATGGAATAGAAATGTTTAGTTGTTTGCAAGATTTAGATTGGAGAAGTATCATATGGCTAAACACACTTGAAAGAAACCAATGGGCTATCACCAAGAAGGGGCTGCCCAGCCCCAAGGTAACCAGGAGACCTAACCACTCCTTGTTTCATGATAATGCGGTAACACAAAGAGATGGGGGGACATGCCTAATTCTGGAATAGAAATAGGTAGAAATACAGGACCAACCAGGGCCTACAGGGTCAACAAGGACAACAGAAAGGCTGAAGTTCTTTATAAATATGGAAATGCAAGTTCTAGGCACTTGAGAATCTCTGGGATTTTGCAGGTCTGTTGCTTCTCCCACTGACCCATTAGTCATGCAAATAAGTCCATATTGGCAGAGGCACATCCTTCACACTTCTACCTGTTATGAATTGCTGCGAGGACTGCTGTGTGGATTAGGAGATGGTGATGATCAGTTCTGATAGTGCTTGTGCGTCAAATCGGAATTATAGTGATTACTAAAGTAGTAATATCCCTACATGCACACCCCTTTGCTGTTCTTCCCTTTAAAGTGTGGAGTCTATTTGTCCACCTTCTTGAATCTGAGCTGGCCACGTGATTTGCTTTTACCAATAAAATCTCACAGAAGGGGTGATCTAGGAGTTTGAGCCTCAATAGGCCTACAGCTCCTGCCTTCTTCCTTTTGAAAGGCTACCCTGCAGGGTGAGCACAACTTGCATTTTGCATCTGAGGTGCCTTGCTTGCCTCACCATTGCCTGGCCTTGCACATTCCCTTCCTCAGCACTGTGGGACAGTGAAACTCCTAAGGATGGGATGGCCCGGTGCTCTGGGCTGGGGTTGTGACTGGTGCCTCCCCTTTCCTGTGCAGGTGGGGCTGATGAATGGCGCTGTTACAGAGAACCAGCTGCTGCTTTCACTTCCCCTTCCTGCAGCGATCCATAATTACTGGGCTTCACCTGTTGAGTCTCCTTAAGCGACATAAGTGTGTATTTTTAAGTGGGAAAACAACTCATTAGGAAGTGCCAACATCTTAGAGGATGGGAGTGTCCCCAATTAATTTCAGAATCACATTGCTTCAGCCAGGTAAGCACCTGTTGAGGAGATGCTGCTTTGATCTGAACACCATGAAGCCAGGGGAAAAACAGCTTCAGCGGATGGTGGGGACTTGGAGCCCACAGGAAGGGGCCGTGAGGTCAGACCGCCCCCTTCCTAGTCTCCCTCCACCCTTTAGCATCCCTCTGGTACCCCGCTTCAGCTCAGCAGCCTTGGAATGACAGCAGGTACAGGCATTCAGGGACCACCTCCCTAGGTCAATACTACTTTAGAGATTTTTACTTAGCTCTAGCATTTTGTTAAATAAATGCAAGCTTTGAAAAGGCTAGCCTAGAGTTATCAGTAGATATTTTGGCCCAGGATAACATGTCCTAAGGTACTAGAATTCAGGTCCTAAGACATCTCATATCAGGGGAGATTTTTAAAATTCAGGTGCCCAGACCCTGGGTTCAGATTTAATTGGTTTGGGGTGTGGATCTGCACGTCAGGATTTTTTTAAAGCTCCTGCAGAGACTTTAATGTGCAGCTAGGATTAAAAAAATCACTCTAGTTTGCATTGCACTTTGATACATTTATAAAGTACTTTCTAAAGGATGGATCCTGGGTCTTATCACTCTATCACCTATGCCAAGCACAGTGCCCAGCATATGTTATGTGATTACATGTTATGTGAATAAAAATAATGTCACTTGACTCCTTTATCATTTTTTAAATTATTTTGCCTTACATATATATCCACAGATGTGTATGTATGTGAAAGACAGAGAGAGCACTTTTTTTCCCTTATTTTTGCTTTCTTGCCCTGCCCCATCCCCCTCCCACCCCTGCCCCATGACCTGTCCTGACTGAAATCCCTATATAAAGAGCCCTGTGTTCTATATATTCTCCATCCTCATTTCACTCTAGACAAACATACAGACATAAATGAGCATGCGTGATCATTGTCTGTTTTGTAGAAATGGGATCATATTATACACACCAATCCCTCGCAGAAAGCCCTCCAAGTCAACTGTTAGAGCGCTACCTCATTCTCCATGACGGGCACGAACAAGTCCATGGGCAGATGCAACATAACTTACTTGGTCATTCCTCTGTGGAGAGGCACTCACTTTGCTTCCCATTTCTCCCCCATCAGAAACCACACAGCAACAAACACAAGGTCATGTGATGCTCACAACCACCCCGTAAAGCACAAATATCCATGTGGATCTTTCTTCCCATCCCCAGACATGTAGCCAATTGTCTGGCAAGCCTGCCTTGATACCCTAAAACTCCATCTCTAACCAAGGAGGACTAGAACAAATTACATGAAATCATGCATACAGAAAGCACTTTACAATCTGCAGAAGGCTTTGTGTCAAAGTCGGGCGTTCACACAGTGTGGCCAGGTCCTCTGTGGCCAGCCCCATCCACAACACGGCTCTGGCAGAAAGCTACTCAATAGCATCATTAACAGCCCATTGATCCAATTACGTTTCTTTCTGTTCCACTTCAGAATTACAATCTCTTGTTACCCTCGCAAGAGCCCATATAGATTCCTGATGATCAGCAGAAGAGATAGCTGCGTCAGGACTTGCTTGATGGACCCAAACACTCATCTAATTGTGGCCCAGGATGAATTAATCTGGTTGACACATCAGACTTCTCTTCTCCATGAGAATGTACCATTTCCTCCAGCCTCTTAGTTTTTCTGGAGATATTCAGAGATGTACCCAAACTTGGGTCAACCCAGTGACATCACTGGGCTGCCCTCATCATGAATTCTTGGCATGTAGCAGGCACTCAATAAATAACTGTTTAAGTGAAAACAATGTCCAAGGGATCAGATATTGGGGCTCCAAGAAGAGGAGATTGGCTGAATAAATAGTATTTGTCCAAATTGTGTCTTTGCCAGATGAGCCAATATGGAAGCTAGAATCTGAGTCCAAAGGTAATGCATAAAATGAAAATATACTCTAGAATAAGGCAAAGTAAAGACCTTGAGTGACAGCAAAGTAGAGGGAGCCAAATACACATTCTAAGTCCAATGGGCAGGATATGAAGGAAAGAAATAGACAGTAATAAGACCAGAATAGGAAGCATTCACTCACTTGACACTATATATTGAACACCTACCACAGCCAGTCACTGTGCTAGGTATTGGTGACATGGTGGAATAGAAGTCATGATTCCAGCCCTAGACTGCTCTGGTCTTATGGAGGAGACCAAGACATAAACACACAATCATAACACAGCCATGACAAGATAGGACAGAATTGAGGCCTAAGACAGAGGTAAACCCACCATGATTTGGGAGTACACAGAGAGGTACTTAGGCCAACAACTGGAAGTATAGAAGGTTTCCTGGAGGAGGAGATGGATGGGGAAGAATCAGTAAAGCTGAAGAAGAGGTGAGGGAATATTGGCAGTTAAACAGTCTATACCATGAACGCCTGTGGCCTCAGTCCCCTTGCAGTGACCTCAACCTCTGACTTCTTCATCTAGATTCCTGGACAAAGAGAATCTAAACCCATAATCATTTCCCTGGAAGTCATTGACCCTGTGCTCCCCCACCTCCATGCCTTTGTCCACGCTGTTCCGTCTGCCTGGATAGCATGATCCTATCAACTCTTCCCAGTTTGCAAAATCATTATGTCCACCTCCCATCAAGGCACAGCCCAAATGCTACCTCCTGCCTGAAGCTCTTCCAAATTCCTCTACCTGGAATTAATCTCTGTCTCTCTCCCTGAATTCCAATAACACTTTGCTTGTTCCTCTCTTATAATACACAGCACTCTTGACATTGTATTATAATTATAATTATTTGTGTATTTGTCTTATCTCCTCTACTAAACTATAAACTCTGCTGGTGCAGAAAACCTTGTCTTAACCACTTTATATTCCCCACAGTGCCTTGTCCAAGGGAAGTGCTCAATACACGTTAAATAAAGATTGTGTTTACCAGATTCCAGGTGAATGGAAGAAGTTAACAGACAGCACAGCTAGAATCAGTGGACAGAACCAACTCTCTTAACGACTAGAACCGGCTGCTTGCTGAAGCAGTGAATTTCCCATGACTGGATAGAAAGATTCTTTTTTTAATTTTTATTTTATATTGGAGTATAGTTGATTAACAATGCTGTGTTAGTTTCAGGTGTAGAGCAAAGTGATTGACATGTACACATTGCTATATTTAAAATAGATAACCAACAAGGACCTACTGTAAAAAAAAAAAAAAAAAGGACCTACTGTATAGCACAGGGAACTCTGCTCAATATTCTGTAATAATCTAAATGGGAAAATAATTTGAAAAAGAATAGATACATGTATATGTATAACAGAAAGATTCTTTAAAAACAGATGGACTAGGTGACGTCTAAGTTCATCTAACCTTTACCAGGTTACTATGATGGGGAATGGTTGATGAACAAGCAAAGAGAACAGAATCCACTAACAGGTGAGATGAAAACGGTCGGAAGCTACTGTCAATGTTACAGCATGTGGACTGGATGATAATTACAAGGGCATTTATTAGATTATTAAATACTTAATCAATTAAAGTAAAATAAAAGAGGTTCATTCTTAGAGAAATGATGACAGTGTGTCATGAACAAGGATTATAATTAACCTAATTCTGAACATCTGAGACCCATTTTACAAGTTTAATCTAGATAATAGCTGATTCCCAGACCTGATTTTGTGTGTCAGTGGGGTCAAGTGGTTAGGGCTTTCTAGAGCACAAATCTCACCATGTCATCCTGATACTTAAAACCTTCAGTGGCTCCCCACTGCCCCCAGGACCTCCTCCTCAGTCCTTAGGATCATATTTGAGGGCCTGAACTATGTAGCTCTTGCCAATCTCATCTTCCACCACTCACTTGATACACTCAGACCAGAGGTCCCAATCTCAAAGGCCTACAGGGATGCAGCAGAGGGTGCTGGGCCCAGAGAAAACCACAAGTGCATGCCCCAACTCAAAAACGCAGCAATTTCACTGGTCCAGCCCCTTTTCCCAGCAGGAATACAGAGTCAGTATTGCGAGCTCTTCCTCATTTTCAAAAGAATAAGGAAATCCAGATATTTTTATAGGATCTGCCATTTTTCAATACTGGCTCAAAAGTTTTAAACAATGTGTAGGCCGACAAACCCCATCTGTGGCCCATGGATCCCTACCCTATGCTTTACTTAGAATCTCTTTTTGTAAACTACTTAGTGTAATGTGCTATGCTCACTCCCCTCCACAATCCTCTGCCTACATCTCTCCTCCCCACCTCCTTTTCCTGGAATCATTTCTACTCAACCTTTAAGATTCATTTCCAGTAGCAGTTATTCCTACAGAACTATCCATTTCTTTATACTTTCCTATTTCACAAATTTTTATAATGAACATGAGTAGCAGATGCTGTCACTGCCCTCCCACACCCCTAGGATCCCTTGGACATCTTCATGCACACCATGTTCTTTCACTCTCAACAGCTTCCGGCTATTGGAACCCACTTTCTCTTAATGTTTGGAGAGCCACAAGTTCCTGGGAATTTATGTCCCCCGAAAAGCAGCCCTTAGCCAACGAGTGGCAGGTGCAGGATATAAATACTCCAACTCCCTTGCCCCCAATGGGGATAACTCCAAAATAGACTGTCTCCAGTCACCCTTGCAGATTGAGCCAAAGTTCTCCTCTGCAGGACTTTGCTTGGTATCACATACTTCCTTGTGGTTTTGCTGGAAACACTTCCTGACAGATCAGTTTAAAATGAGTCCTATTCCAGGGTCTGCTTCTGGGATCTGCGACAGATAGCTTCTGACATGGCCTCCAATGATCTCCATCTCCTTACGTTCATGCCCTTGTGAAATCTCCTCCCTTGAGTGTGACTTTCTTCTAAGTCTAAAGATGATGGGTGTCACCTCCATAATTAGGTTAGAAAAGATTATGCCATATCTTGCTGGACGACTCTCTGTATTGTCCTTCCATTTTGCATGCTTTGATAATGCAAGCTGCCACGTGGGAGAGACCCAAGCAGCAAGGAACTGACAGTGGGCTCTGGCCAACAGCCAGCAAAGAACTCAGTGCTGCCAACAACCACTGAGTGAGCTTGGAAATAGATACATCCCCAAATGAGTCTTCGGATGAGACCATGTGCCAACACTTGATTGTAGCCTTGTGCAAAACCATGAAGCAGAGGACCCCGCTAACTCACAGCCAGACTCTTTTTTTTTTTTTTTTTTTTTTTACAGCCAGACTCTTGATCCACAAAAACTATGAGATAATAAATTTGTGTTGTTTTAAGCCTCTGGGTTTTGGGGTGATTTGTTATGTGGCAATAGGTAACATATAGGATCTCAACATAAAAAAACAGGTAATATAGTTACCCTTGAACAACATGGGTTTGAACTGCATGGGTCCACTTATTTTTTTCACTAAATATGTAATATAGTACTACATGATGGGCAGTTGGTTGAATCCCCAGATGCAGAACCAGACAGGAAGGGCCAACTGTAAAGTTATATGTAGATTTTCAACTGTGCGGGGGTCAGCACCCCAAATCCCTGCATTGTTCAAGGGTCAACAGTAATTCTATAATTAGAAAATATTCCAAATCAGACATCTTTTCCAAAAAGCATTTTCTGAATCCCCAGGGCAGAGCCCTTGTGTCCCCTCTGTCATGGTTCTCATAACCCTGAATTTAATCATCAATATCCCTTGGCTCTCCCATGTCTCCCCAACTTATCACCTCAGGGCAGACATATGGGAGAGAAAAGGGCTGATATATTTCTTTAACTTATCACCTAAGCATAGTACCTGGTATAGAGTGGATGCTTACTGAATGTTTATTAAAGTAATTAATTTATTTGTTAATTGTTTTCACTATGAGATTTTGGCCAAATGTCTCCCTCTACTCCATCATTCTCCACATGCCAAATCAAGGGTACAGCAGGCCTTTAGTACTCAGCAACATCTCCACTCTATGCATCCTCTATGTCACTTTCTAAGCAGTTTCTTCTTTTCCATCATCAGGGTGCTTATCAATTTCACATTGACACTTCATCCCATCTGTTTGATTCATCTGTTGGATGGTCACTTGCTGCCACTTCAGAGCAACAGGGAGTTCACTCTTCCTTTCATACCCCTCTGGGAAGCCCAGAGAAATTATCTCTGATTGATGTGATTTCTTCTTTTGGTCCTAATGAAAAGTTACAGAAAAATCCAGTCCTACTTTGCACCACACTTGGAAGAAATCTGCTCAGCTTTTGTCTGCCAACCACAGCAAAAACTTGATTAACCAGGACTCAGCAAACAGTCATTTTTTTTTGTTGTTGTTGTTTGTTTGTTTGTTTAAGGTTCTTTTTTCCTGGTTAGCTGAGGGATAAAACTGAAAATGCCATTAATTTCCTCCCTTACTACTTGGAAAAAGAATCAATATGTTAGCCCACAATGCTGTTCACTGTAAATAAATCCCCCCAAAGAGATTGTGTCTCTCTGAAAGAGATGAGCATTCTGCAGGCCAGAGGAGTAAAGATGGTGTTAGAAACTAGGCTGGGGCTTCCCTGGTGGCGCAGTGGTTGAGAGTCCGCCTGCCGATGCAGGGGACACGGGTTCGTGCCCCGGTCCGGGAAGATCCCACATGCCGCGGAGCGGCTGGGCCCGTGAGCCATGGCTGCTGAGCCTGCGCATCCGGAGCCTATGCTCCGCAGCGGGAGAGGCCACGGCAGTGAGAGGCCCGCGTACCGCAAAAAAAAAAAAAAAAAAAAAGAAACTAGGCTGAATCAGCAGAGGGCTTTGAAGGGTGGAATTTTTTATTTAAAAAATTATTGCTATCATCATATTCCTTGTCTTTGCCCTTCTCCTCGAAGCAAAGAATAGTCTGTATTCTGGTTATTTGAGGGTTCCAGATTCTTAAAGTCCAGCTCATATAAGTTGTATTCTAATTAATATTGTCTAAATCCAAGCTTGTTAATGTCTCATATTCTACCTACTCAATGGGTAATCATAGCCTCCTGAGCATCTTAGATCCTACTCCCCCTCCCTCTGAAACACATGGAACTCTTACTCAGTTCCTTCCCATGGTCTGTGGCATTGTGAGAAATGGGAACCCTTCCTTGTTCCTAAACTAACAGATCTTTTCAACTCTAGGGGAGGAAGAAGAAGCCAGGATGGGTATTTCATACCCTGACCAAAATTCAACACCATTTCAAGGAAAAGGAATTATAAAGAAAGGAAACAGATTATTGAGCACTGACTCTATGCCAGGCACTAGACTGAGATTGCATTTTTATGCACTTTTTATGATCATCGCTTCTGAGGCCCTATATGATCCAGCCCCTGCCTACCCTTTGGACTACATCTCTTCCCAGGCCCCCACATCACTTCCCATGCTATGGCCTTGCTGGCCCCTCCCTTTCTAGAGCATGTCTAGCTCTTCCTACCTCAGAACCTTTGCACTTGCTGTTCCCTCTGCCAACAATGCTCTTCTCCTGATCTTCGTGTGGCTCACTCCTTGTCAGCCCTCATTTCCCAATTCAGTGTCATCTCAGAGAGGCCCTCCCTAGCTAAGATGCCCACCTTCCATGCCCAGCCATTCTCTATCATGTTCCTTAATTGCATTTTCTCCATAGTCCATCATCATTTTTAATTAACTCAATTATTGTCTGCCTCCTCATGAGAATATAAACTCCATAATGACAAGGAACTTTCCTGTCTTACTACTGAGAGACCCACATGCCAGTACCTGCCTGCCATGTCACAGAAGCTCAATAAATATTTGTGGGGCTTCCCTCATGGTGCAGTGGTTAAGAATCTGCCTGCCAGTGCAGGATACACGGGTTCGAGCCCTGGTCGGGGAAGATCCCACGTGACGTGGAGCAACTAAACCCATGTGCCACAACTACTGAGCCTGCACTCCAGAGCCCCCAAGCCACAACTACTGAAGCCCGTGCACCTAGAGCCCATGCTCCGCAACGAGAGAAGCCACCTTAATGAGAGGTCTGTGCACCGCAACGAAGAGTAGTCTCCGCTCGCTGCAACTAAAAAGAAAGCCCACATGCAGCAACGAAGACCCAATGCAGCCAAAAATAAATAAATTTTTTTAAAAATAAAAATAAATAAATATTTGTGCAATGAATGAATAAATAACTTTCTCTCTAATCCTCCCAAGATAAATATTTTTATGATCCCCATTTACAGAGGAGGAAGTTGAGGTTCTGAGCAGATAAGGAAACTACAAGTTTACACTACACAGCTAGTGGGTGAGAGCCAGACTTCTGACCACAGACGTAACTCCAGAGCCTGAATTCTCCATCACTACTAGCTACTGTGTGGGAAGACAAGAGATTATGCTTTAATCAATTGTTTTCCAAATTCTGTTAATGAAAAATGTCTGAGCAGCTGTGATGAGAAAATAAAGTCTTTTATCAGCCCACAATCACGAGTATGTCATACAAGGGATGTGTCTCCAAATCAAACACTGCTATTTTCTCAAATATCTGAATTGAATGGAATTTCAAGAAACCATTGTGTCTGTGCTTCTCAGATGCACCCCCTTTCTGAAAGATCCTCTCAACAGGCAGATGAGGTGCAAGCAGTAGAATGGGTGATGCAGGCATCTGTCTAGGATGGTTGGAGTGGATGGATTTGATGAACCTGTGTTTGATGTGGGCTGTCTGACCTCACCGCAAACCTTCTCACCAAAGCGGCCACCCAACCAGCATGGAAGCAACTGTGCAAAATCGTGGGAACTGGGTCCTGCAGCCCTAACGGTGGTCATTTTCTGCGACCCTCTCCTTTCATTAACACCAATGCTTATACTCCCATCTTCACTTCAGTTTAATATTCACCCAACATCCCGTCTTTTGCTTTCCCTCTTGTTTCCAGCTCAAAGCTCAAAAGCCTCATAAGAAAGGACTGAATTTTACTTCCTGGATCTTGAACCTTGGGTCATCTTAAAGAAGCGCCTGCACGCCACACCCTCATCTGCCAGTCCTTCCTGAGCGGGACTGATTTAGGAATTGCTCCAACCCAGCTTCAGAGCCCCAAACAACAAACCCAGCTAGATATCCCTACCCTCGTTCCACTTACAAGAAAAAAAAATAGCTACGTCATCACACTTACTGTACTGAAAATTTCTGACCCAAAGAGAGAACTTCATGGAGGTGACCTGACAATAGGCAGATGCTTACTGCCCTGTAACTGGCTACAGAATCAGAGACAGGAATTACAGTTCAAAGGCAAAACTTGCACTGTCTTTTCATTCCTATTTTTTCTCACTTCAAGTCTTTTTTATTAAGAAAATCATAATGTTCTCTAACTACATGACACTTTCTATCTTTAAACATTAACTAATTAATTGACTGAAATGGTATCTTGGGAGCATTTATCATCTATCCCATTAGCCAGAGAGCCAGACAACTGTCTATAAAAGCTGTTGAACACTCAATGGAGGCTTTGTTTTTCTGCTTGTCTTCCCAGGAATGTTTCTGTGTGTGTGTGTGTGTGTGTCTGAAGGCGTAATGGAAAAAATCAAGAGAGGATTTTGCTTCCACCAACCACTATAAAAATCGACCTCTGGGAGACATGGAATTTCAATTGTGAAATAATCAGTCTTGGAAATTGTCCTGTCCTCCAGGAAAAGAAAAAATAAGTAGTTTAACAGCAACTGCCCTTCAAAACAATTACTAGTTATAATGTCTATAAAGGAAAATACCCTGGAGACCATTACTTCTAATAAAGCCGGGCAAATCTATAGAAAGGAATTAGCTGGCATGTCTAAAATCTGACAGGAGAGCTCTTGGGAGTGGGTCAAAAGGGGGGGCATGCTCCGTTCCGACAGGCTTATAAACCCAAATCCAAAGCTTTAGGAAGCTTACCACCTGGGGCAAGCCCCCTTCCGCAAATTGGGAAGATTAACACATGTCTCAAGGAAATCAGGCCAGGACAATTAAGAGATGAGAACCCAAGTTATTCTTCCTGACCTTCCTTCCACTCTCTCCCGTCCCAGCTTTCTTCCCTCAACTTCGCCTCAAGTGGTTGCCATGGTGTCTGGGATTCCACTTGTGAGTCATGCCCTGCCATAGGGTTCAGCATCGCCCTGTCCCCACGGTCCTCTGAAAGATGTAGAGATGCCTGGGAAGAGTTACATCACATCCCTAAGGCCTTGGAATGAATATGACTGTCAGATCCCATCTGTTTGGAACGAAATGTTCTGTGGTAGAAGGATATTGGAAGAAAGAGAGAGAGAAAAGCAGCCCAGAGAAAAGAAGTGGGCGGTAGCAGTGAAGACAGACAAACGGAAAGAGTCAGTCTGGTTTCAAGTTCTCAGCCACTTAACCTGCCATGAAACCTGAGTCAGGTCATTTGAACCCTGATCCTCAGACCTCAGATCTTCATCTGTAAAATGTGGGGAGAGGACAGGGTACAAGAAACCTGGTGTTTTAGGTATTTCTCAGTTGCAGACTACAGAAATCACTTCAGCTACTTTAAGCAGAAAGGAACACATCACTAGCTGTAAACTGACTTAGAAGCACTCAAAGAGTTGGAGCTTCCAGGAACAACTCCCTGCCCCAAAATCTCCCTACCTCTATGATGATCGGGAAAACTGCCACCATTGCTACAAGAAGTCACCAACTCAGGGAGCTAATGGCTACAGAACCACTTTGACTCTGCAGTGATCCACCCGCAAGGTGGATTGCATTATGCCCTTCTCCCCTCTAACTCAGTTCTAAATTCAAGACTCGCAGGGTGCATTTGATTTGTAAAACCTGAATGATATCCAGGATCCTAGCTGCAAGGGAGTCTTGGAAACGTACCTTTTAGGTTTCCAGCCTCTGCAGTACAGATAGCATAGTTGACAGATGCTGGAACAGAAGTTGAAGGAGACTGTCTATAAGGTGTATCCCCCACATTACTGGGTTGTCAAGAGAACTGAATGAGATGGTGTTTATAAAGTGCCATTAATAGCTTCCCAATAAATGTTAGTTTCCCTTCTCTTTGCCAAAATTTTGGTACAAGTTGGCCCTGTGAATCATCCTAAAATAACAGAAGGAAGAAATCTGGGAGCAGAGACTGGATCTTCCTAACTCACGTGTGAAGTTTATTTGGGCATCTTCTATTTAGCATCCATATCAAATATCAGAGTTGTCCCTACTTAAGGTGTTCTCCTACCATCAAGTAAAGATGCAACCATCTTAAAAAGAAGGTTTTACCCTTTGTAAACAAAATTTTCAAAGGGACCTCCCTCTGGATAATTACATTTACTTTACCAATTTAACCAGTGTTTATTGGACACCTACTAGATGCCAGGCAGATGTGATTCCTTCTCTTCAAGGAGTTAAAAGTCTCGGAAGAATAATTGTACAAAACTTATAAAATTGCAAATTCTGATAAAAACTAAGAGAAAAGAACAGGGTTCCATGAACCAGAAAGGGCAAAACCGATTCTATTCAGGGAGTCAGGAAGGACCTCATTGACAAAATGATGTCTAAGCTAAGACCTAAAGGATAATAAAGATTAACCAAGTAAAGAGCAGGAGAGAAGAGCATCTCTGGGAGAGGAAACAGCATGTGCAAAGGCTGTATGTTTAAGAAACCAGAATACCAGCATGGCTGGAGTATTCTGAGTGAGAAGGAGAGAGAATGGGGTAAGAATTACCCTATGTACCCAAGACTATTATCTGGGGGTGATATTTTCCATGAGGTTGGAATCCAGACATGTTAGGCTACTAACATTTCACAAAAGTAACATCTGAAGCAATGTTTGCCCAACTTTCTGCATCTTAATTGTTTCCACCTCCCATCACATGGGCCTATCAGATTCTTACACTTGGAAATTTAAAACGGAGATACAGGCTGATTTGGTCAGAGGGTGTTAGAAGCAGGAAAAATAAGGTCATAAAGAGGAAGAGCCAGAGCCCTGGGCAAGTGGAAAGTGATCAAGAGCAGAACCTAAGATCTCGATGGCAGATGCCAGTCTGCAGAGAGGAGACTGGAGCAGATGTGCAAAGATGAGCCCCCCAGAGAGCAAGACACAGAGAACGTCTGGCTAACAACATTCCAGGTCCCACGAGGTCCAGCTGTTATGGTGGGTCCCCTGAGAACCTTGTGTCCTGACAATAAAACTTCCTATTCACTTTAATTTTTTTGAATGTGTTTCTGTTCCTTGAAATTAAACAATCACTGCCTAAGAGATTCATCAAAGTGGAGAACTGAGGCCACCCTTCCTTAAATCAGATCTGAAATGCTACCCTGTCTTGCAAACAGGTCATAATAACCATGACCGTGTGCCCCACGACCTTCTCAAGGCCTTTGCACAGGCTGTTCCCTCTGCACAGAAAGCTCTTCCACCCACATCTTGCAAAACTAGTTCTCACTCAACATTCCAGGCTGCCCCCTTCAAGTATCATTTCCCCAGAGTCCCACTCTAAGGTGGACCCATGCTCTCGGAACTTCCCCTTTGCATCATGCAACCCACTTGATTACTTGTCCAATGGCTGCCACCTCCCCAGATGCTACACTCGACATGTGCCTGCCCTGTTACCTATGTCTCCAGGGCTTGGTGTGTCGGGCACATAGTAGCTGCTCAATAAACATCTGATTAATGGCTAATCAATAGTCTAATAAGACCAAACTGACTTTTTAGCTCTCCTTTACTCTATAGAAAAAAAAAGTTTTATTGTAGCCTACTGGGTGTTCTACCCTGAGCAAGGTGTTGGAAACATGAAGATGAATTAGATGTAATCCCCGTGTTTAGAAGCTCATGGTTTAGGAAAACAGATGGATATGTAAATAAATAAGTTTATTATAATGTAATTATAACATAACATGAGTACTAGGAGAGATAGAGAAAGGGAGACTATCACAGGAATGTTAAAAATAACTTACTTTGGATGACAGGAAAAAAACAAGGATGGAGGAGGGGGTCCTGGTATCCCCTGTACCACCACCACTCTGAATTTCCTCAGAAAATAAACATAGTGGACGTCTGTTGCTTGGCTGTTCAGCATCTCTTCTCCCTTATTGCAGAAACAGCACCCCATTTTTCCTTTCAGAGAAACACCTCACCACTCTCTCAGTCCAAGTGGTTTAGATGGACCAAGCCAACACCCCCACCCCAGAGTCAGGGGTGGGTACGTGTCCCAGGGCTCAGTCAGTATATCCAGACCCACAGCAGTGGTTCAGAAAAGATATAACAAAGGTTAGCCAACAAGAGCCAATCTCAGGATTCTTGGAGGCAATCAAATCAATGAGAAAGACAAGCTCTTTTTCATTGAGCTGCTGGGTCCCATATTGTGATTCTGAGGGAGAAAACCTCCTAAGAAAGAAGCTCACAGGGAAAGTAGCAGGTTGGAGAGAAAAAGATGCTTCTGATGACATTGTCGGAACATCTGTGTCCAACTACATCTATCCTGGATTTTTCAGTGATGGGTCAATAAATTCTACTTTTTTTAAATATTAAACCAGAATTTCCCAACCTTAGAACTACTGACTTTTTTGGCTGGATGGGGGCTGTCCTGTGCTTTGTAGGATGTTTAGCAGCACCTCTGGTTTCTACTCACTAGAAGTCAATAGCCATCCTCACCCCACAGCTGTGACAACCAAAAATGTCTCCGGTCATTTCCAAATGCTCCCTAGGGGGCAAAACCACTTCCAATTGAGGACCACTGGTTTAAACCAGTTTGGATCTATTGCTTGTAACCAAAAAGAGTTATGATGTCATATGAACCCACCAACTAATTCCTTACCTAATTTCCAGGAATAATTTTTATTCCTACATTTCTTTCCTTTCCATGGTACCTGAAACATAGAAAGCAAAGCCAAACAGTCTATTTTGTATTTAAATACTGTAGTAAATGAAGCAAGTCAATCAGATCAAGAACAACTTAGAACTCAGTTTCAGCAGTACGTTTTATAAGTGGCAGATTTGGGTACATTGATTACACCTTTTTCTTCCTTTTAAAAATTTAAACATCTTCCCTAATTTACTTTCTTTATTTTAGAATTTTCAGCAGTCAATTTTCTTTTATCCACAGGCCTTGCCTTCGACAGGAAACTAATCAATAAGAAATTATATCTTTGCCAGGCTATTTTAAAGTAATGTAACTAACATATTTCTCTCTCATTCATGGCTCTTGATTGTGAAATAAAAACAAAGTCAGTGGAGATTCCACACTACATTCCTGAAACTCCCATTTCATCGCACTCCATCACGGCCAGCTTCAGCTATCAGAGCCATTTCTCCTGATGGCCCTACTTTAAGTGAAGCTTGTGTTTGATCATCAACCTCATATTGTAAACTGAAGCTCAGCTGAAAATGAGCTAGCCCTTCAGAATGAGGCATGGCAGGGTGGTAATTATTAGCAAAACACTCAAAGCAGACAGCCTGCATTCACTAATTCTATCTGAAATTCTTTTTATGCCAGTTATTACTCTTATCATTATGATACTGACCCACATTTTGGCTCCTAAACTGGAATATCCCTTTCAAGAAAATGTCACGTTGTGTTGAATAAGAAAATCAAAATGAAGTTTCAAGATTCACTTTGTTATACAGCAGAAACTAAAACACCATTGTAAAGCAATTATACTCCAATAAAGATGTAAAAAAAAAAAAATGAAGTTTCAAGGTGAGTACAGCTACCATCTTTTCAATTGTCTTTGAAAACAGCAGCCAGGAGAGTTTTCAAGACACAGGCACAGCTAGACATATGATTACACTTCATACACGTACTTGTGTATCTGAAGACCACTGATGCCAGGGAAAGATGGAGAGGGAAAGAGAGTGGACAGTGAGTGCCCTTCCCCCAGTGCACATGGGACATGCTTGGTGACTGCTGACCTGACCTGGTTTCTCGGGGTGGGAAGAGGGGAGAAATTCTGCTGCCGGAACCATCAATAATATTAATTGGAAAGTTATACGATCTTTTATTGGATGGAGAGAAATCATCCTTTTGGGGTAGCAGCTTGAGAGTCTGCCAAGTTACTGACTCAAAGGCTCACGCATGGGTGAACAGGTCATTGGGAGCACGCTGACCAAACACCTCAGAGCATGTACATTCTTGAGCCACGAGACCAACATCAGCCAAGAACTCGTGTCTAAGTTTGACCGAATGAGGCAGGCAGGAAATGAGACTTCCCAGGATGACTGGATGTCACAGAACTCCACTCCTGGTTGCTCCATGCTAATGATATTATAGCAAAGCAGGCACATGCCATGAAGAAAGTAGTAACAGGATGGGACAGGACGTGATCTAGCCAACTCCATCTTGAAGGCAAATAAGGGAAGGAGTTTGGGAGGCAGTTGTGCATTTATTCTTTCAGCAAAATGACTGATCCCCTACTCTGCACCTGGCACTGTCCAAGGCTCTCGGGATACAAACTAAACAGAGATCCTTACACTTGTGGAGCAAACACTGTAGTAGGCAAAGGGTGAAGTTTTGAGGGGATGGTCAAGGGCTGCAGATAAAGGGATTGTATTAAGCCTGAACTCTTCCTATGTCCTACAAGCCTATTTAACCCCCACGACTTTGACAGAGGTGAGTCTAAGTAAACAGAATGCTTCCCACATCCACGTGTCCTCCTCCATCTTATCTGCCATGGAAGCATACTCCCGTCTCCAGAACAGGGAGATGGCAAAGCAGCATCTCCTGGGTGGAAGCTGCAGTGAGCTAACTTGAGCTGTGGCCAACGCTGGCAAGTTTCTGCTTAGATGAATCACCCATCCCTAGCTGCCAACAACAAAGTTTCAACCTCCATGAGCCCTGAGAATTAATTCACAGAAGAGTCAGCAAAACAACAAGAACTAACACATACTGCACCTGCTCTGTCCACCCCTTCACAGATATCATATCTCATTTCATTTTCACAGCAATCCTATGAGGCATGTACACGTTGCCCCCATCTCATAGGCGAAGAAACTGAGGCTCAGAGAGAATAAGTGACTTCCATAAGGTCTGTCTGACTCCAAAGTCTATGGCCTTTCTGCATTGCTAAGCTGCCCACTTCTTCCAGTAAAACCCAACTCATTAGCATGTGAGTATTAAAAAATCAGTGACGTGAGTCTCTCCTGGGGCTGGCTCTGTGCCCACCCCCAGAGAGGGCACTGTGAGGGGCATGGAATTAAGATGCAGTCTCTCCTCTCCTGGGACTAACAGTCTAGCTGAGGAAACAAGGTGGAAAAATACTCATCCAATTTTTAACAATACTGACATTCCACCCTCACCCATTATCTTGTACGAATACTCGTGGGTCTCAGAACATGCCATGCCCCTGCACAAGCCTGCAATCCCTCTCGCCCCTCCTCTCTCCTCTTACCCAAATCCTCGTCATCCCCCAAGAGTCAGCTTCCCTAGGAATCTCCACTAAACCCCCAGTCTGGTCAGTTGCCTCTCTTCTATGTACCCAAAAACCTCCACCAGGAAACTTATATCTCGAAGAAGGAATTTCAGTAAGAACTTCAGGAGTGGGGAGGAAACAAAAGCCAGAGGTGGGAAGGTGGGAAAAGATAAAGGGGATGAGAGATGTGTATTGTGGTCCATGGGGGAACCATCTCCGACAGCAAACTAACAGCCAGGTATGGAACAGGATGGAGCTAGGGAGGGTATAACCATAAGACATATTAGTCAGTGTACTCAGAACCCAATTAATTACAATGTTTCACTTATTTTCACTAGGTGCCTCCTCCTCAGGAAGTATACCTGATCCTCACAACTAAGAAGTAGGTAGTAGTACTGTCATCCCTGTCTGATGGAAGAAGAAACTCAGATGTTCAGAGAGGTTAGTAAGTTACCAAAGGTCACACAGCATAAAGACCCCCAGGCAGCAGAGCCAAGTGGTTAAGATCACACACTCCAGTGTCAGGCAAAAAACAGCCCTCAACTTCTGGCCCTGTGACCTTGAATAAGACTTCTCTTCTCTAAGACTCAGTTTCCACATCTGTAAAAGGGGACTAGAAGTCTCTACTTTCTAGAGTTGTTGGAACCATCAAATGATTATATAAGACTTCAGTCAGCCCTTGACATCTGTGACCACCTTTATCCCACCCATCAGCACTGCTTTTGTTTTGCCTCAGTCAGCTGCAAAACCATTTGCATGAAACCCTGGCCCCAGCTGTTCTCCAGGAACATCAGGGCTTCCTCTTGAAACGGGGTGGACAAGTTTCTGAACTCCTGTCTGACTGCACATCCTCTTCCTTAAAAAGCCACCAGTTTCGCATTTCCTTTCTAAGCTGCCAGGAAACAAATGCCAGCGGCTTGCTCTACAGAATCGTTTGAGAAATAATTAGTTTGCCTTCCTCAAAGGCCAGAGTTCAGTCCTGAGATATTTAAAACTCTACTGATGGCTTAAAAAAAATATCACAATGGAGATGTCAAAACAGCAATGTGTTCTAACACATGACGTTTGGGGGTGGGGGGAGTAAAACATGTAAATGGATTTACCAAAATAATCTCAAGGTAAGACCTTTGAGGTTTGATACAACAGAAATGTCATATTGTTTCAAGTTTCTTTTTTTTTGCAAATTTGTTTTCCTCCTTTGAGGGCCCTGAGAGGTTTGTCATGAAAAAGAACTAACAACTTTTCTCAAAAGGAAAAAAAAAAGCATAATTGTATTTTTTAAAGCAGTCTTAACAATTTTCAGCTGTTTCTTTATGAGCTTAATGCAATTCCCAAACACAAGTAACTGATTTCTCCAACTGGGAGATGTACTGAGTACCCAATGTACACCAAGTTCTGTACTGAGTACTTTAAATATTTCTTTCATTTTAGTCCTCACAGATGCTCAGTGAGGCAGGCATGATTTCCCCCCCTCTGCAGAGGAGGTAATAGAGACCTCAGGCACAGGAACATGGGGTTAATAAAACACATTGTCAGATTTGAGCCCAAGTCCGCCTTTATCCTGACTCCATGTTCTTTTCTGCACATTTCAAGAGCCCTCTGCTCCATCCAGACCCATGAGGGCTAACCACCCAACATTATCAGACAAGGCAACAAATACAATCTTATTAACTGAAGGGCATGGCTAGCAAAAAGCAATAAAGAGTAAACCTCGAAGAGAAGCAGGTCTAATAAATGCCCATATACTCAAGAATGTGTCCTCTCCCAACTGGCCTGCCTGGCAAAACCTTCTACCTCACCTCCTACCACTTCCCACTTTGCCCTTTATGCTCTGTTAAACACCAAATCTCATATATTGCCCAGAACTATTCACATCTCATGTCACTGTGCCTTTGCAAATGCTGTTTCTCTTTCCCAAATGTTCTTCCTTCATAATCTGCTTGGTGCACTCCTATTCACCCATCAAAACCCTAATGAAACAGAATCTTTTGGAAGAAGACTTCATCCCTCTCCCACTCCTAGACCCAAAGGAATTCATCAGTTCTTCCCTAGTCCTTTCTCTGTATCATGTACATGCTTATGTGTTTGTAGTCATCACAGTATTTGGGGTTGTCCTCTTGGTTGGTTGGTTGGTTGGTTGGTGGTTGGTGGGTGGGTGGGTTTGTCTACCTTATCTGTTCCCCTCACCAGAGTGACTTTCTAGCAGGCAGGAGCTACGCCTTAATCCACCTCTGTATCCCCCACGCCCAGCTCAGAGCCGGAGTCAAAACAAGCATCTAATTGAATTGGATAAAAATTGAAAATGAAAACAAATATCATGGAGAACTAGAAGAAAGGGAAGCAACTACTAATGTTGTGAAAGTTTGTTACAGAGCAATCAAGCAGACCATGTTTTCCTAATACAGATTAGAGAACTGGCACAGAGGCAGGACAGAGCAGCAGTGGGGACTCAGACTCTCTGGACATCTGCCGGGTGTCTCATCTGATCAACCTTCGCCTTGCCTTGCTGACGATTTCATCTTTCAGAAGTCAGAGGAAGCAACAAGGGAGATGGTTACTTGGCACTAAATCCTGGCAACAAGGAAACACTGGTTAATGAAAAAGTGGCGAAATCCTTGGGAGAAAAAAAAATAAAATGGGCACGTAATCTTCGAGTTTATGATGGTGCAGGAAAAGGAGAACGAAAACAAGCATTCATTAAACGTCTACTGTATACCACCTACATTACACGTGTTACTACGTTTAATTCTCACAACAACCCTAGAAGGTGGGTATAAGTCTCTTCGATCTACAGAAAAGAAAACCAGAAAATGCAGAAAGGTAAAGTCATTCGCCCAAGGTCATACAACGCAAGTCTGTCTCCCGCAAAACCTCAAATTCTAACCTCACACTGAGTAAAAATCAGGGTATTGCCTGACACTCAACCTGGTCTTGCAGAAAAAGAGGTGTCAATCAGTATAAGCTAGGTGATGCTACAGGAACAACACACACACACACATACACACACAGACCAAAATCGCATCTGTGACACAACAAAAGTGATTCTTCGAGCCTTGGCAGCTTTCTAGGACGGCAGCCACTGTTCTTTGTGTGGTGGCTCAGTGTTCATGGAGCTCATGGACCCTCCAGCTCAACAGATGCCTCAGGGTTTGCCTCAATCAGGGAAAAAAGCCCCAAAGATCTCACGCCAGGAACTGAATGCCTCTGCCCAGAAGTAGCAGCATCGCTTCCACTCACGGGACCTAACCTAACGCCAAGGGGCAGAGAAATGCAATTCTCTACCAGAAGGAGAAAGAACCAGAAGTGGCTGAGTGCCAAAAGTCCCAACCATAGCAGTTTTTGTAAAATTGAGAAAGTCTGCTCACTGGGCAGCAAGGAACACCTGGCAGATCCTGCCTCTGCAAACTGGCAAAAGAGAGAGGAAAAAACACAAAAACAAAAATTAATAATTAGATAGCAATTCTCAAAGAAAGAGATGGGGACAAAGGAGAATTTTGTTATGGAAGATGGTGGTTCACATCCAAGTACCAACAAGCATGTGGGGAAGGTCCGTGCTTATGAACAAGGCCCCGCACCACAACTCAAAAAGGAAATGTTGTGCAAAACAAACAAGAGCATCTCAGTCCACTTGGGCTGTTATAACAAAAATACATGGATGGGGTGGCTTAGACAACAGGAATTTATTTCTCACAGTTCTGAGGCTAGAAGTCCAAGAGCAGGGTGCCAACTTGGTCAGGTTTGACGAAGGCCCTCTTCCTGGTCTGCAGACAGACACTTTGCTATATCCTCACAAGATGGTGTGAGAAAGCTCTGGTCTCCTCCTCTTCTCATAAGGGCACTAATCCCATCTTGGAAGCTCTACCCTCATGACCTCAACTAAACGTAATTATCTCCCCAAGGCCCCACCTCTTTGTATCATCCCTTCGGGGACTGGGACTTCAACATATAAATTTAAGGGAGACACAAACATGCAGTCCGTAACAGGGAGGCCCAGAGAAACTGTCTGCCTGTTCCATTTGTACCACTGCCAGTGAGAAGGAAGATGAGGCATCAAAAGCAACTGACAGAATAAGCAAAAGGGAAAAAATGTCGAACATCACTAATCATTAGGGAAATGAAAATTAAAACCACCATGTAATACTACCACACACCTATTAGATTGGTTAAAATAAAGAATACCGGGCTTCCCTGGTGGCACAGTGGTTGAGAGTCCGCCTGCCGATGCGGGGGACGCGGGTTCGTGCCCCGGTCCGGGAGGATCCCACATGCTGCAGAGCAGCTGGGCCCGTGAGCCATGGCCGCTGAGCCTGCGCGTCCGGAGCCTGTGCTCCGCAACGGGAGAGGCCACAACAGTGAGAGGCCCACGTACCGCAAAAAAAATAAAAAATAAAAATAAAATAAAATAAAGAATACCAATAACACCAAATGCTGATGAGCATCCAGAGAAAACAGAAGTTTCATACATTGCTGATGGGAATGGAAAATGATGCATCTGCTTGGGAAAACAGTTTTGAAGTTTCTTAAAATTTTAAAATATATATACCAATAAAAATTAAAAAATAAAATAAAATACATATACCATATGCCTCAGAATTTTACTTCTGAGTATTTTATCCAAGTGAACTGAAAAGCTGCACATGAATATTTACAGCAGCTTTATTTGTAAAACCCAACACTGAAACAACCCAAATATCCTTCAACAGGTAAATGGATAAACAAGCTGTGGTACATCCATACCATGGAATATTACTCAGCAACAAAAAGGAACAAGCTATTATAACACAAAATAACTGAAATAATCGCAGACAATGTTCTGAGTCAAAAAAGCCAATCTCAAAAGGCATGTTTTTACCATGAGATCCCATGGTTGATTAGAAAGAAGCAGTGTGGTGTTTAGTGCCTGACAATTAGCTTTTTTCATTGTAATATAAGTGCATGCCTGACATTAAGCTTTTGATTGCTGAGGTATACATTTCAAAGAAATTCATCTCGAATAAACCCACTGCCAGCTATACAACTATATAAAGAGCCAGGCCACCCCACCCATGAAGTTTCCCTTTTAGAAAGCCCTGGTTGACCTAGATAACTGATCATTTTGAGTGACCTTGCTTTTCCCTTCCTGTGCTTTAATTCCCGCTCTCATGTTTTAAACTCACCAATAAAGAGTGAACCTGCGAAACCCTACGCACGCCACCCACAACCAGAATGAAGGCAGAACCCCAGGTCTGCTAGTGTGCGCTCTTGCTCTCTAGCGTGTACTCCTGTTTCTCACCTCCTGACCAAACCTCTTGCTATGTGGCCCCGCACCATGTGTACCCCCCAGGACCTGTGAATAATAAACCTTGTTTTTTCAAAGTTTAAAAAAAAAAAAAAACAGCAGTTGACAGGTATACACAAGAGTTTCTTGGATGCTCTTATGTGAAAAGCTATGAGCCAAAGCTGGAAGGTGCGACGCAAATAAACGGTGCTTTGGAAATGGAGGCGGGATAGCATGAGAGAAAAAGTGCTGAGCCTTTGCCACGGAGCTTGTGACCTTCCAGACCTTGATTTCTTGTATGTGCAATAAGAATGATAAACGATCTGCCTCAAAGGGTTGTTATAAGGGTTGAGAAGACCCTCCAGGTCATCTGCTTGTCAAAGTGCCTAGAAAATGTTAGAGCAAGGAAAAGATGGAGAAGAATAAAAAGATGATGATGACAATATGCCCTTTGATGGGATAAGTATCAACCTGGTCGTCCCAAGAACCTTCAGTCTTGTTAGCTCTCTGACTTCATTCCCATCACCTTGTTCTTACCTGAACTTTGCTCCATTCCAGGTACATCAGCCTTTTTGCTTTGATTTGAACGTGCCAGGAAAGTTCATGCCTCAGTGCCTGGACACTTTGGGGTTCCCTCTTCCTGCAATGCTCTTCTCGGGTCATGAGAGTGTGTCTTGCTGAATGTTATTTAGTTGTTGAAACCCTCCACAACTACCAACTTGAAATTACAACACCCGCTCCCTGTCCCACACTCTCAATCTGCTTTATTTTTCATATTGGCACTTACTATCTCCTAATATACAAAATAATGTACATATTTATTTTGTTTACTGTCCATTTCCCACCCCATTAGAATGTCTTCCCAAACTTACATGAACCCCCAGCCTAGAATAAACCAGGCACATAGTACACACTTATTATGTGTGACTTCTACTGTTGTTGCTACGGTGAGTTTGCCTTTCTTACCTCTGATCCAATACTTATTAATTTTATGTTTTAGCAACAGGGTTCGCCTTATTTCCAAATTCTGGGCCTCCTGCATCTTCTACCCCTTTTACCCTGACAGTCTGAGCTTCCATGACAAAACATTCTGAAGGGTTCTTGAAAGTGTGACCCAGTCCTCCACGTCGTCCTGCAAAGACCTGTGTCACTTCGGACCCACAGCTGCCCATCACATCACTCCTCTTGAGCTTTGGAGCTGCTTGGACATCAACTTGTGGGAGGTGACCTGCATCCACAGTGTTCGAGACTCGTAGAATAGTCAGCATAAGTTCCAGGAGGTATCGTGCCTCCTCACCACAGGTCAGCATGAGCCTGTGAATATCAGTCTAGCTTTACCCATTTTGCATCAACTATATCTTTTTTTCAGGGGAAAGGGGTGTTCTTCATTTAACCTGGAATCCAGCTCATGTGATTCTGTACTGTGAATAATATGGAATACTTGTACTGGGCTCCATCAAGGGTTCTCACACTCAGTTAAAAGCAATGGTTTGCAGGTAGTTGTGACATCTGAATTTCTTGGACAATTTCTGATTACTTTTACAACACAATGACAACATGGGGGCCATTTTAATACCAGATCTTATTTGGATGAAAATACAAAAATTCTTGGAGGCAATGGAATAAGTACCCAGCTACAGATTATCTAGGGGGTATACACCTCCATTCCCTTCAGAAAAAGGGCCTCACATATACTGAGCATGTTCACAGTACCAGGTCCCATTATGAGCACCTCAGTGCGCTATGCCATGTCCACAAGAAGGGTAAGCTAAGCTCTACTGGTCCTATTTTTCAGATAAGAAAAGTGAGTTTTGTTATGGTTACCAGGGGGGGAAGGATGGAGAGAAGGGATAGTTAGGGCATTTGGGATTGACATGTACACACTGCTGTATTTAAAATGGATAACCAACAAGGTCCTACTGTATGGCACAGGGAACTCTGCTCAATGTTATGTGGCAGCCTGGGTGGGACAGGAGTTTGGGGGAGAATGGATACATGGATATGCATGGCTGGGTCCCTTTGCTGTGTACCTGAAACTATCACAACATTGCTAATCGGCTATACTCCAATGTAAAATAAAAAGTTAAAAAATATATATGTATAACTCAAAAAAAAAAGTGAGGTTCAAAGAAGTTAAGATCATTCCCCAATTCTATGCATCTAGCAAGAAGCAGGGCTAGAAGTCAAAGTTATGCCTGCCTGGCTCTAAAGATTGTGGTATTGCCACTATGATGGATGGGAACTGAGGCAAACAAGCTGCTCAAAAAGTAAATGAATGGAAGTACTGGTAGACCTTCTTCTTGTGATACTTGAAGGAGCTGCTCTGAATCTACCAAAGCCAGGGCAAGGTGATGTGTTCAGACCAAATAGGTCTCTCACCTCATTTGGGAATTTATCACTACCCCCAGTAGACCCAGATCAGTGAAGGCATTTAATCGAATCCATTCATCCACCATTACTAATTGGTCTCCACAAGCCAACAAAAGAAAGATTCTGTTAATCCAATTGACCTTGGGACTGGCTTATCCTTTATCTCAATGCTCACTCAGATGGAGAAAAGTCCTCCAGGCCATGACCAGGAAAATGAGCAACCTCCACTAAAGATGGCAGCTTCTCAAAAGCCATCAACTTAATATCATAGGAGAGGAGGAGAGACAGATGGCAGATAAAGTACCTGGAAAAACCCAAAGATATACAAGGCCAGTGTAACAACGTATACATCCCACATTCCTCACAAATAGTACCATTCTCTCGATCTGATTGTCTTAAGAGACAAAGCACCTTTTGCACAGCCTGATATGCTCAGCCTTGATTTTTTATTTAAATGACTGGATATTTACGAGACAAAAGAGTGATGAAGATTCTTGGCTGAGTCAGCCAGACCTGGGTTTGAATCCCAAGTCCACTGAAGATAAGCTACAGGACTTGAGCAATTACTTAATGTCTCCAAGACTCCAAATTTCTTTATCTCTAGAAAAGGAAAAAACATAGCATCTCCCTGTCACTGAGTTGTGAGTTAAGTAAAGAAATACAGGTAAATCCCTGACACAAGGCCCAGCGCATAGGCAGTACTCAGTGAATGTTGGCTATTATCTCTAAGAAAGAAAATGGTTAGCTCGTCGATAAGTTGTAGAGGTCAACGTCAGTGCTGAAAATGCCTCTTTGCCGTACCCTGAATCTTCTTCTCTTGACTGATATGCTTATGATTTCTGAATTTCAAGCTTCTCTTAATTCATTATTTTGGGTGTCAGTGGGGTGATTAATGTTCCCCCAGGACTCTTTCCTCTTCACCCTGCTGGACTTATGTTTCTACTGGACAATCTCAGCCACATTATGGTTTTAGCCATCTACTCATTCCCTCAACAAACGTTAATCATCTGTCGATCACCAATTACTGTGCTCTACACACAGAGGACCCAGAGTATATCCACTCATCTCCACCTGGATGCCCTATACACCTAAAACTTGAAGTGTCTGAAACTTGACCTTCCATCTTTCTCTTAAAACATGCTTCTCCTGCTGCCTCCTTTCTTGCTCAAAGGTTCCACCAACCAACCAAACGAAAATCATCTTAGACTTCCTCTCCCTCCCTCACTCTCTACATCCAACTGGTCTCCAATTCTTATGGATCCCAGGTCTGGATGGCTCTCCCATCCCGTGTCTCTGCATTCACAGCTATTGTGTTCATATTCAGGGCTTGGAGGTCACTACGGCAGCCTCTGATGCGGCCTCACTACTTCTAGTCTTCTCCAGGGGAGCCCCCATGCACAGCACAAAGTCATCCTCTGAAACATGATTCTGAATCTGCCACTTTCCTGTTTAAAAACTTTCAAGGATTCACAAAGCCTCCTAAATGAAACCTCTTCTCTTTAGCAAGGAAGGCCCACCATGATCCAGCCCTGCCCACCTGCCCAGCCCAATCTCTGGCCATCTCTCAGCCACCCCCTTCACAACAAGATGCAGCCCACGCGCCTTTCACAGCTCTGCACCGCAGCATATGCTGCTCCCTCTTGCTCACAATTCCCTTCCTACTCCTCGGTTACTCAGCTAACACCTAATCGTCAACTTTCATGAGTTCAAATCCCCCTACAGGCCTTTTCTGATGTCTCCTCTCCAGGTTATATAAGGTGACATTCCTCTGTGTTCCTTCTAGCATGTTCCTTCTATAATAAGTATGACACAGAATTGTTACTTGTTTTTTTTTTCTTTTTCCTCTATTCTCTCAAAATCAGACTGTCATCTCTTTGAGGGTAGAGATTCTGTCTTTATTTTCAATGTCAAACATATTTTAAGAATAAAAATAACATGTCTCCAAAGAAGACATACAGATGGGCAAGAAGCACATGAAAAGCTGCTCAACATCACTAATTATTAGAGAAATGCAGATCAAAACTACAATGAGGTATCACCTCACACCAGTTAGAATGGGCATCATCAGAAAATCTACCAACAACAAATGCTGGAGAGGGTGTGGAGAAAAGGGAACCCTCTTGCACTGTTGGTGGGAATGTAAATTGATACAGCCACTATGGAGAACAGTATGCAGGTTCCTTAAAAAACTAAAAATAGAATTACCATATGACCCAGCAATCCCACTACTGGGCATATACCCAGAGAAAACCATAATTCAAAAAGACACATGCACCCCAATGTTCATTGCAGCACTATTTACAATAGCCAGGTCATGGAAGCAATCTAAATGCCCATTGACAGACGAATGCATAAAGAAGTTGTGGTACATATATACAATGGAATATTACTCAGCCACAAAAAGGAACAAAACTGGGTCATTTGTAGAGACACGGATGGACCTAGAAACTGTCATACAGAGTGAAGTAAGTCAGAAAGAGAAAAACAAATATCGTATATTAACGCATATATGTGGGATCTAAAAAAATGGTACAGATGAACCAGTTTGCAGGGCAGAAATAGAGACACAGATGTAGAGGACAAATGTATGAACACCAAGGGGGGAAAGCGGGGATGGGGGGTGGTGGGATGAATTGGGAGATTGGGATTGACATATATACACCAATATGTATAAAATCAATAACTAATAAGAACCAGCTGTATAAAAAAATAAAAATTGAATTCAAATATTAAAAAAGAATAAAAATTAAAATTTTTTAAATAAAAATAAATTTTTTACAAATGTACTGATACCAGAAATTTTCTAAAAGCAAATATTATATGTGTATCAGGAGAATAATTATAATGATGATAACAATACCACCTATTTCTAAGTGCTTAATACAACTAAACACTTTACAGGCATAGTTCATGCAACCCTTTTAGCCACTCTACGAGGAGGTACTATTGTGTTCTCATCCCTGGGGGGATGAGGCAAGTCCAGAAAGGCACGGTTCCTGATGCGGTTCTGGCATTTTCCTTCTCTGTGACCTGAAGGCAATTCACTTAGTCCCTGTTTGTTTCCTCATCTCTGCAACTGGGAAAGATTCACTGTGATCATATTTACAAAGTTACTGGCGCAAAGCTGACACTAAAGGTTAACACCTCTTCCCCCAAAGGATGACCTCTCACAATCTGTCCAAACCAGTTCTGCAGGAATATTATTAACTTCTTAAATTGGAGATGTCAACCTCTGGTTGGCTGGTTTGGCTCTGGCTTTTTCCAATAAACCAGCTCTGAGTCTCTCCCCCTCCGTGCCCCCCACCCCCTCCAAAACCCCATCAATACCAACTTCATGGAAAAGGTGGGGCTCAGGACAAGTGATCTGGGATGGAGTGAGTGTGATCACCACTCCCATACCGTTTACTTGATAACTTTAAAAAAGTGGAAAGCTTAGCAGTTTGTTTTTAAGGTTGTGAAGCAAAACTGAAAATGTTGGTTAATATTTCAATCAACTACACCTGAAAGGCCGCACCCCACGCTACGTACCCAGGTGTGGAAGCCCAGAGATTTGACACAAGCTGGGATTTGCCATGATGGGATTTAAAGGCAACCTGCTGGCCTGGAGATGCTGAAGCTGTCTTCCCATCAGCTCCCACCTCCTTCCGCTCCTCCCCCAGCCCTTCCCAGCTCTTCACCCAGGAATACACTGACATTTCAAAATGTATTGATTACAGGGGAAGACTAGGTTTGGGCGGGGGAAGGGGGAGAAATTGATTGATTTTATTATTTGTGGGAGGAAAAAAGAAGACTAAAACAAGGGTGCTTTTGTTTGGAGGACAAAACCAAAATTTTCGGTTGAATGAGGCTGAATTAAGCACTTAAAGTTCAATCTTTTCAGGGTGCTGACAGTGCGGGTGGAGATCAATACAGAAACAATTTGCACCATGGAGAAGCCAGGCTCTGGTTATTAATGACTAATTATACCAAGTTTTCTGCAGGATGGGGTTAGTTCTCTTAAAGGGTGTGATACAGCAGGACTCATGGCAATGTTGGATCCAGGGCAGGGATTCAGTTCCCAGAGCAGCGAGTCCACAGCTTAGGATCAAGCAACTCCCGGACTCTGCTCTGTGAGACCCACTTCACAGTCTGCCACTCACAAATCAGGGTACAGGAAGCTCATTTCGTTTTTATCAGAATTTTTAAAATATGACCACCAATGGCAAGGCTGATATTTAACCAAGAGCATCAGTATGGCCATACTGGTTATTAACATACAGAAATTCTTCCATAGTAGTCAGTCAACAATCACCCTTGGAATCTCCCAGACCTCCACCCCCACATAATCCAAGAACTAAAGAGTTAACACCTGGCACAGCAAGGGGTCTCCAGATTCTGCCCCAGCATCCATTCAGATGAGTCAGTGCTCATGGCCTACAGGTGGTCAAATATTTTTAGTATGATCCCAAGCACAGATAATAACTTTCTACGATCATTAGTCATCACAGCCAGTCTACAAACCCAGATGCCTTCCTTTGGGGGAGGGGGTATTTAGTGTATATATAAAGTACACATTATATATGTGTACACACATACATATGTATACATATATAGTTATATATATGTAATGATGTAGATATCATATATAGTTTTATATATACAGATAGTTAATTTAAACTTGGTGTGTTTGGGAGATTTCCATGTTAGCACATATAAGTGTATCTCACCTTTGTAACAGCCATATAACACTCAATAGTACTGGTGTACCATAATTAGCCACTCCCTTATTGATGAACATTTAGGTTACCCCTACTTTTTCACTATTACAACAATACTGTAATGAACATCTTGAACATATGGTATTCCACACACCCCTGGACATTTCCAAGATAGATTCCAAGAAAGAGAACTGCTGGATTAATGGGGATGTGCATTTCTAATATTGATAGGTCCTGACAAATTAGTCATACTTTCTTTTATATACAAATGATGAGGGCATGTACACCATTTACCTGGATGGTTTGCAGACATTAGCCCCCCTCCAGTCAGTCTCCAGTTGACTTGAAGAGCCTCTGTGATGTGTCCATCTGCCTTTAACCACCAGAGTCCCCCAAGCACTTTCACGTCTGTTCCGGCCCACAGTTGCCCACAAAGAGACTGAGCAAAGCTTCGTTGCTGTTTCTGGTCAACAGATTATTCCAGATGCCCGAAAGCTTCCAGTCTGTTGAGTTGCCTGAGTATAGCAAACAGTGAAGTTCCCTGCAGAGCCTGGGAGAATGGCCTTCTGGCCAACCCTGTGCCATCGGTTGTCACTCAGTCCCTGAAGCTGCTTTGCTTGTTGCCTGCACAGGCACATAAAGTCCCTCTGAGAGCTCTGCCAACTTCTGGCCGCCACACCTTGCCTAGGACATCAGCAGTCCTCTTATGAAAAGTAGCTGTCTGTCTCCGTCCCTCTA
The DNA here is from genome assembly GCF_949987515.2 of Delphinus delphis. NCBI lineage: Eukaryota > Metazoa > Chordata > Mammalia > Artiodactyla > Delphinidae > Delphinus > Delphinus delphis. The sequence continues at coordinate 62,235,139 of NC_082697.1, read as the reverse complement.
ATCATAGGACCTCAGGCCACGCAGAGGGGTAAAGGGAGAACAGATGCTCACCCGTCCCCTCTGCGTTCCTCCTTCCCACAATAAAAGCTCGAGGGCCTGGGAGGGGACAGAGGAGAGGGAAGCAGTGCCCGCAGTAGAAGCATCTAGACCCCCAGCTCAGTCAGCCAAAATGCCCCACTACAAAAGCATTTTTATTTATTCCATGAAGGACTTGAGGCAGCTCCAAAGAAGGTACACAACATAATAAAATTGGAAAATGTAATTAAGAAACAAAGCTGGGGAAAATATACTTGAGACAGGAAATGAAGACCAAGGGGAAATGCATCTATGCAATTCACTAGGTTCTTCACAGTTTCAGGCATTTGGACTCCAACTGGATGCCAAGCTCCCTGGTGGCCAAGCCAAAGCAAAAAAAAAAAAAAAATGGGGGATGAGGCGGCGGATTTCAAGTTAGTATCCAAATCCACAATGTGTATGAAGAAAGTTCCCACATTCAGACTTTGAGAATAATCATGAAGTGAAAACAGGAAATAAATACGACACAATTCAATTTCTCAGAACAGTCCTGTTATTCCTTTGAACGTGGGTCCCAGGAGCTGAAAACCCAGCCAAGCTGCCCCTCCAAGCCAGGCAAGACCTTTCTGAGCTGACCTGATGCTTCGTTTCCCATTTGAGCCCCACCCCAGGACTTCCACTCCACCCAGGCTCCCCCCTGCCCTGCCCCTCCTCGAGGTGCTGCCCAAATCAGGGGGAAAAAAGGCAATTTTTTTCTAAACAAAGAGAAAAGTTGAATGGGGTGAGTAAAATTGCACCAGAAGACCTAAATTCAGACCCGTGATTTAGCCATCCATCTTCTAGATCCACAAAATGAGGGGTCAGAGACCAAAAGAGAAACTCTTTCCACCTCTGACAATATTATGTCTTCTGACTGGCAGAGGCCCTGCTTTCCAGGGTGGGGGAATTCGCTGACATCTACAAACCATGGCAACTTTGATGAGAGGGTCAGGAGAGGGGCCCTCTATGATGGGGCCGTTTCACTTCATTTTTTGCTTGAAATGTCTCACCCTGCCTGTGCCCTCACCACCCCACCCTCAGGGTTTTGCCGGCATGTTAGGCTGACGGAGCTACAAAGATGAACTGCAGGCTTAGAGGCGGTAGATTCGTTTTGCAAACAGAAACAAAAACAAAACAGAGGCAAGACAAATTTTTCAGCCTCTTCCTTTCCTTACCATAAATTGTTGCATAAAACCAGCAGCCTGTTTTCCTGTAGGTTGGAGCCCCAGGTGTGTCCTGGAAGCCGAGCCTTGAGCGCCATCTAGGTGCCTAGGGAGGCACTGCAGGCCTCGCCTCCCTGTTCTTGCAGACCCTCCCCCTCTATACCCCCTTTTCCCATTGCTGGGAGGTCTCGGGAGAGGGGAGGTGGGGAGGTGCGGAGCTGTGGATTTTGCAGTCTGACCCTTCCACTTACCTAACTGTGGAGTCTTGCTCAGTTCGTTCTCTTATCTGCAAAGTGGGGACAATCATGCCCATTTCACCGAGTGATTGGAAGATTAAGTAAGAAAATCTATATAGTCTGGCATATAACATAGGATCAATAATTTATTATTCCCTTCCCCCCCCCCCCCGCAACATAAATAGGCTCAGCCCACAGACAAGTTTCTCGCGAGGGTTTCCTTTACTCATCTGCAAACCAGGGATGGGAACCTTGAAGGGATGCTGGAAGCAGAGGGAAGGTAACCGATTATACAACTCCTGGCACACAGTGAGTGATCAACTGTTATTAAGGGGAAGGAAAGGAAACTGTAAATCTGAGGCACTGAGTTTATACAAACATATGAGACAGTTATAAACACAAATAAGACAGTCTCATAGGAGAGAACCAAATGTAAATAATAATACAAGGTAATAAATTAGATGAACGAACAAAGTGCATGTCAATATAGCTTTCCAGCCTATATCAATTACCTCACTTAACCCCCAGAAACACCCTGCAACAAAGGATTGTCACCCCCAATTTAGAGACGAGCCAGGGGAGGCTCAGCGAGGGTAAGGGGACACACCTCAGACTTAAGACTGTTCGTGTCCCCATTTCTTCTCGGCTACTATTCCAGGTCTGACCCACCCTCTGTAGCCTTCCCAAAATGGATTCCCCATTTCTGCCCCTGAAGTAGAAGAAGTTCAAAATCTGACCCTTCCTTCCCACCTCTCCCCTCTCCTCTGCCCCCGGTACTCCATCAGCCCAAAGTCCAGTCTATTCCAATTCGCCACGTCCCTTCTGTCCAGCCCCTCTTTACATTTCCACTATCCTCTTCCCAGTTAGACCCCCTGCACTCCACCCCTGCAGGAGCCTCTGATCTGGACTCCGCTTGCCAGCTCTTTTCCCTGAAATCCCTCCTGTAGGGGCTCCCAGGGGGACCTCACACCTTTCAGTAGGTCCTTTCAGCGGGTCCCACTACAATTCTAACCTCTCTAGGCTGCTTGCCTTCCTCCAGGAAGCTCTTCCCAGCTACACTCCCCACAAGCACCTCTGCTTTCCCTCAACAGAGACAGGTTGTTCACACCTCTGACCACACCTTAAAATAAACTGGGGAAGGTTTACAACACACCGTTTGCCAACAAGCACATGAGAAGATGCTCAAGGTCACTAGCGATCAGGGAAGCCACAATGAGATACCACTTCATACCCACTAGAATGGATATGATAAAAAATACAGACAACAATAAGTGCTGGTGAATATATGCAGAAATCTGAAGCCTCACACACTACTTGTGGGAATGTAAGTGGTGCAGTTGCTTTGGAAAACAGAGCTGGCAGTTCCTCAAAAGGTTAAGCACAAAGTTAACCACATGACCCAGCAATTCCACTATTTTGTATATATCCAGGAAAATTCAAAACATATATCTATGTAAAAACTTATACACAAATGTTCATAATTACACTATTCATAATATCCAATTATCCTGGATTAAAATCCCTGGGGTGGGGACCAGGAATCTGCATGGATGACAAGTGTCCCTTCTCAGACATTCTGAAAGTTGAGAAACACTGACCTACAGAATCAAATTCATCCAAGATCTGTGTCACAGCCAAGACCATGCCTTTAGGGCCTGGCTCTGCTTGCACCTCTGACTTCATCAGTCACTGTTCCTGCCCGGCTCCATACAGCTCCACCAACACCTGCTGCCCCATGTCACAGAAATGACCTCTCCCTTCCCCTGCACTTGGCTCCTGCAATTGGCCTCCAGGCCCCCACTCCAGTATCACCTCCTTTGGCAAACCTTCCCTGAGCCCATATATATATATATTTATCTCCCAGGGATTTTCAACCAGGGGTGACTATGCTCTCTAGGGGACACTTGGCAAATTGCTAGATATTTTTAATTGTCACGACTTGGGGTGGGGAAGTACTACCATCATTTGATGAGTTGACTTCAGGGATGCTGCTAAACATCCTACAGTACAACAGGACACACACACACACACACACTCACCTCAAAGAATTATCCAGCCCACCCAAAATGTCAATAGTGCTGATATTGAGAAATCCTGCTACAGCCTATTGTCATGTGAGTTCCTCAAGGACACGGAATGTGTAAGATTCAACACATAACCTCAGTACCAGGTACAGAGCCTGGCACACCACAGAGGAATGGATTATCTGTTCCCCTCATCTGGCATTTGGCTGTGTTCATTCATACCCACCATATTCAAAAAAAAAATTGTAGCTGCTAACAAAAACCTACGCAATACAACAGGATAAAATAAATGAGAGTGTCTTAGGAGAAAATAAGATGAAGCCATATGTGGGTTGGGATCAGGTAAGCATCAGGAATGGTGATTATAGCCATAAGGTAGAGATGAGCTGAAATTTGACTCTAGGCTTCCTGTTGGCCATAGCAAAGAAAGAAACATGAGATTCATCCACTCAATAAAGATACCCCCGTTGCTCAAGGGAAACACAGCTTTCTCTGATGCTGAGACATGACAGGCACTGGGAGTGAAATAGGCAATCTCAGCAGCATCAACACCCCAGGAGTATTTCATGACTATTTTTTACAACTTCCTCTGAGTTCTCCTTTCCTCCCTGACCTCATTCTCTTTGCCATGTAACCTGGTAGTTTCTCCCCACTCCTTGAGTTTGGGCTTGGCCATGTGACTTTCTTTGGTCAAAGGGATGAAGACAGACATGATGCAAGCAAGAGCTTAGATGGTCTTGTGAGGCTGGATGTGCCTTCTTGCATCTCTGCCATCATCATAAGAAGGACATGCCCTAGCCAGCCCCCTGGTCCAAAGAGTCAATCTGACTCAGGTTAACCCACAGTCCTGCAACCTGCAGCGGAACCACCCAGCTGAGACCAGCCTAGCTCAGCAAATCCTGATGGCCTACAGTTGCATGAGCAAGCCCAGCTGAGTTCAGCAGACCCTCCCCAGCCATCCCTCCAGATGCAAGAGCTAAGTACATGTTTATTGTTACATGTCACAGCATAGGGAAGGTTTGTTATGTGGCATTATCCTGGCACTAGCTAACTAAAACATCTCCCAAATGCAAAGTGAAGGCATAACGCCAAAGCATGGCAAACATAAATTAGTAAATATAAGCAATCTTTTGCAGGGCTAAGACAGAGCAAATTGTCCCATGTTAAGTTTTCCCCCAAGTAAGTAGTAATTCCTTGACGACAGACCACATGTCCCCCTAAGTGACCACCACAGAGCTGGGCACTTAAGGACACTTGATGCGAATGTGTCAGTCAGTATTTGATTGGGAACATAAGCAACTGGGAGCATTTCAGCCAAATGCTGGAATGAACCAAAGTCAAAATGCATGCAAAACTAGACAATAATTGATTAAATTGGACAGTCTATAGATTCAGATGATCTAAATGCCCTCCAGCATATCAGATCTGCCAGAGGACCTAAAACAGAAAATGCATGGCAGGTTTCCTAGTCTTAGCTCCCATGTGGCATCCACCCTTCCACAGGTTGAGTTCTTTCCAACCACCTGAGACCCCTCAGCAATGGGTCCAAGAGTTCTCTTGATCTCTCATTCTTGCACAAGGCTCCACTTTCAACTCAGAGAGACAATTCCTGTCCTCCTCTCCATTGGGTAACAGGCCTGAGATCTCTGGCCTGACTGCGCAGAAGTTAAATGGTCTGGCTGCCACCTCTACTTATGTTCTCCCAATTCCTCATGCAACAGAATGGTTAAAGGTATGGACTGTGGAGTCAGGCAGTCCCAGGTTTCTACTGCAGCTCTGTCACTATGTGCTGTGTGACCTTGGGGAGGCACTTAACCTCTCTGGGCCTGAGTTGTCTTAACTGTACAATAGACATCATAATACTTACCTACCTTAGAGTTGTTGTTAGGATGGAAAAAGATAAGGCATATAAGGTACTTAGCACAGCCCCTGGCACATTGTGTTTAATGAGTGTGAGCTATTATCATTTGGCTTTGAATTCAGAGTGGACTGGTCAGATGGATCTTCCATGGGGTGGAATGGGGAGCAGAGGTGAGAGGACCTACTATGAGTACCTACCTACTGTGTGCTGGCAACTGTGCTAAGTTCTCTCACTTAATCCTCACCACCACCACCTACTTCGTTACCATGGCATGGCAGTGGGAATTCCCACATCAAGTGGGAATTTTCCTATTGTTCTGGAATTGACAACTATGGCAGACAGCTGGCTTCTAGATCAGGGTAGGAGATCTCCAAGAGAAATTGCTCCCAGGGAGGACAATCACACAAACCCAGGTTTGCCTGGGATGGTCCCAACTTATACCTGATGTCTTAGCACAACTATTTATAACTCCCCACTCCCTTTCATACTCAGAAGTGTCCAAGTTTGAACAATAAATTATATGGTCACCTACCCTGGAGCCAGCGATGAGGTGACTTATAAGAAGGTGAGCTAATGTCCCCATCCTTGAGGTGGAGAACCACAAGACCCCTCCAGTGCTGTCATCAGACCAAAGTCAAAGTGAGGATTCTTGGGAAAGTTTACTCTAAGCAAAGTAAGCACCTCTCACTCCCTGCACCCTCAGAGCCCTTCAGGGATGCCCGTGACTCTCTGTACAGGAGAAGCCAAAGGGAGCTGAGAGGCCTCCAGCCTCTGCGTTTGGGGGCTTGAGGCCAAGTATGATTGAAAGGAAACAAAGGGAGGCAGGGCTGGCCCTCTATTAGGGGGCTCAGTGACAGACAGGACACAGGTGAAGTTGGGACCAAGCCCACCACCAATGACAGGGCCACCGCATTTGCACAAGTTTGAGCCACAGACAGACCTGGTGTCACTCTGGCTGATGCCAGGTCAGAAGTGCCACCCCACAGCTACAGCCTTGCCAAGTTAAGTAACACCCTTTCCCTATCCCTCCCCCCACCTCTTTAGGCCCCTGCCATTGGGAAGGGAGAGAAATTTCCATTGGATCTGAAATTGGAAGTTTAACCTGGACCTGACTGAGATTTTTAATAGCTGAAAGTAATCAGAAAGTTAAGGGAGCTGCCAAGCAGTGGGGTAGAGATTTACCACACAGTTGATAATATAATTGAAAAAATGGTTCCATGTTTCTATCCCATGGAGTTGAAACTTCTTCCCAGACTAATTACCTGTCATTTACTGTGTACATTGTGCTAAATGCTTTACATATTTTAGCTCACTTAAACCTCACAACCCTTACCCCATCTAACAGATGGGAAAACTGAGGCTCAAAGAGGTAAAGGACCTTGCCCAAAGGACTCCAGCTAAACAATGAGCAAAGATTCAAACTCAGGTCTATCCACCTGCACGGCACTTTCCCCTGCATCAAGCTGTTTCTTCCATCCCATCTTCACCCACCTCCATTCACAGATGTCCCCTGGGCCTCATCAATTCCACGTTGCAGGCCATAGCCCCAGCCTGTTAAATGGCATGTGGCCACTGTGGGAGAAGGTTCTAATTGTGTCTGACCACAAGGTCTGCTGGGAGTTAATAAATTATTCCAAGAGAATATCTGCACTGAAGGCATTATTGACTAGCGTCCATTTCCTGAGCTGGCATAATTTTTTTGCTGGCAACTGTTACAAAGCAAGTGCAAGTGCAAATCTTGATGCTTCATCTATGGGATCCCTTGCTTATCACCAAGGCTACATCTTCAAAGCCTGCCTCCATAGTCAAGGCCATTAAAAGAGGGACAACCCCTTAGGAAAGAGGAAAGATAAGTTTTAGGGGTCCCCAGGTTTCCACAGAAGAGGCAATTCAGTTCTATTCTTTATGGGTTTTCAAATGAATATCATTTTCTCCATCCCAGTCTCACTGTTTTCCTTCCTTGCAGTATTGTATACCCAATAAATAGAAACAACCCAAATGTCCATCATTAGGGAAATGGTTGACTAAATCATGGTACATCCACACAATAGAGTGCCATGAAATCATACTAAAAGAATGAGGAAGATCTCTATGTCCAATATGGAGTGGTCTATAATTTATAACTTTTAAATGAAATCAGCAAGGTTCAGAAAATAGTATATAGTTTTGTATAGGAAAGATATGAGCATATATCTTTGTTTATATTAGCAAAATAAAACATGGAAGAATAGATCATCAGAAAGTGGTTCCCATCAGTGGGGAGATAAGGATAGAGGTAATCAGAATGGAAGTGGGACTGCACTGAGGCTGAGAGTGGGAGGAGGTACCAAGAAAGGAGGAGTGTGGGAGTGGTCTGCCCCACCAGATGCAGTCAATCAGATGTACTATCTGCAGAGAGTTTAAAAAACAGTAATAAACCTAACTATGTGCTAAAAGCAATGTGGTGTCCTGGACTGGATCCTGGGTCCAAAATAAAGGTCATTGGTGGAAAAACTGGTGAAACCTGAATAAAGTCTATCATTTAGTTAACAGTATTATATTGATATTAATTTCTTAGTTTTGACAAATGTATCATGGTTGTATAAGATGCTACTATTAGGGGAAACTGGATGAAGGATAAATATGGGAATTCTCTGTGCTATCTTTACAACTTTTCTGTACATCTAAAATTATTCCAAAATACAAGGTTTATTTTTTTTAATAAATGAGACATGTTGAAGGGCATATGAATGAATAAGCAATATGAAATGAGGAGAAGGAAGCAACTAAAAGTCATCTGCTTTTTATTATCACTGTGTACTGGCACCACTAAACAATATCAGTGATAGAACACCTACCTTGTGCCCCCAAGGCAACCACTCACCAGCAACCCCTCTTTGTACCCCCAATGTTTTGAGGATAACTTTTTAATACCATTCTTAGTTTAGAATGATGTAAATGTTTTATGTATACAAAAAATAAAACAAAATTTGAAAATAAAAAAGCAAGAGCCATAATACTGGGCATAAATAATCCAAATCTGAGAACCATCACCACAGACCCCTGTCTAGTTCAGGTTTTGGCAACTCCTCACCAAAATCCCACAGCCATAAACATCATGGCGGAATTCAAATCCAAGTCCAAATGAGCCCAGATGGACCTTCGGGGGCGGGGGGGGGGGGGCCGGTGACGTTACACAAAAAAATATCAGAATGGGAGCTTGCAGTTCTTCTTCTGTCCCCTTAGAAGTGTCAACAGGGACATGAAGATGTCATCATCGTCAGGACTGCACTTTGTCCTCGTAACAGGACTCTGCTCTTCCAGGGAAATCACACTGGCAGAGCCTCGAGTGCTAAATCTAATGCCAAGAGGCCATGGGCAGAGCAGAAGGAAAGCTGAGGACAGGCCCTGTCCATTCAGCCAACAAACAGTCCCTTTGAACAACGTATCTCAGAGTTCTTCCCTAAAAGGAAGCCCCCTCCTCATGGAAACCCCACAAAGAGCTCATCACAGCCTCAGTTGCGTGACTTTCATATTTAACTACGAGCTTCTACTGAAGCATGTTTTATGGTTATAGTCACAATTTCCAAGCCCTACAGCTCTCTGCCCACCTTGGAGCCTTTGAATCGGCTCTTTCCTCTGCCCTGCTTGCCCCCAGGTATCTGCAGGACTCATTATTCAGGTCTTTGCTCAAAGCTACCTCCTCAGAAAGGGCTTCCCTCACGCCCCCCCCCATCACTCTCCATCCCTTTACCCCACTTTATTTACTCTCAGAATGCTCACTCACTGTCTCTTGACATTTACCCATGTGTTGACTTGTCTGCTGTCTTCCATCTCTGAAAGCTCCATAAGAGCAAAGTCTATCCATGATGCATCCCCAGAGCCTGACACTTTTCAGAGTAAACTGTAGGTGCAAAGGCCAGGAGATGCAAATGGCCATGGTGTGCTAAAAGAGCAGGAAGAAGGCTAGCATGGCAAGAGGGAGAGCGCTGGGGAATGAGCTAAGAGAGACAGGCAAGGGTTGGATCACAAAGGCCACTGTGGACCAGCGTGAGTGGTTTGGGTTTTGTTCTGGGTACAATGGGTAGCCTCTGGGGAGTTGTAAGCTGAGGAGTGACATCATCTGATTATGTTTAGTCTAAAGATCACTTTCATTGCTATATGGAGAACAGACAGAACAGGGCAAGAGGTAAAGCAGGAGGAACAGTTATAAAGGCTACTGGAACAGGCCAAGGGAGATGGGATGGTGGCTTGGTTTAGGGGTAGCACTGAAGATGGACAGAAGTAGACAGAAGGCTTGTGGATGTATCTTGGCCATTTGCTATGAACTGGATGTGGAATGTAGGAGAAAGAAAAAGGCAAAGATGGCTACAGGCTTAAGGAGCTGAGCAAATGAATGGATGGTGGTGGTATTTACCAAGATGAAAGTCTACACCTTCGGCGGGGGTAGGGGTAGAGAATGAAAAATTGTCACGTTTGTGAACTCCATGAACATCAAGGAGCCAGAGAAGCTTAATATGAGCTTTTGGGAACCACTAACCACTCCTTTCTTCAGAGCACAAGCCCCTTCCCTTCTGGCAAAGACATCTTCCTTGCGTAGCCAAGCCCAGATTCCTTGCAAAGAGAAGAAAGGAAAGGCGTTGTTTTGATTCACAAAAGGACCACAACAAAGATGGGTCTATATTAGACTTTGCACCAGAGTCCGGTGGGTTACTAATTTCCACAGATGGCCCGCAACATGCACACCATTCTTCACATGAAGGAGGGTGCTATTTCCCCTCTCCTTCAGGCTGGGCTGGCTGCACCAGCTATGAGCAATGGAATGTGATGGAAGTGACATGCCAAGTCTTCTGAGCCTTAAGAGGACTGGTGACTTTTACTTCCTGCTCATTAAAACCAGCTGCCATGCTGGGTGAAGCCCAACCCACCTAAAGAGAACACACAGAGGATAAGTGAGGCTCCCTGGTCGAGCTCCCAGCCAATAGCTGTGTGAGTGAGCCACGTGGGCGCTCCAGCTGAGTCGCAGTCCCACGTGACTGCAGTTCTAGCTAACGACACGTGGACCAGAAGTTTTGCCAGTTGAGCCAAGCCAACCTCTGGAATCATAGCAATAATAAGTTTATTAACCCACTAAGTAGTTAATATGCAGCAATTGGTAATTGAAGTACTCAATCTAATAACTACCTTGATTCTAGGATTCCTTTGATGAAGTAATAATCCTACATTCAACGCACGTATCAAATGAAAAGTGCATCATGATTTTAGAATCCTTAAAAATCTGCTCAGTGCATGTCTTAGGATCAAGAATATGGCCACTAGATGACATACACAGGTACTTCAAGCTCCGTATCCTCCAGATTCCCACATTTACTTCAATTACATGCAGATAACAGAACGAATCTTTAGACAACTCAGATTGCATCTGGCTTATCACCTGGTTTGTCCCTAAATTTATTGCTTCTTCAGAGTGAGCAGACATGTTCCTCTCTCTCCCCCTCTCAGGGCATATTTCAATAACACTCCTTTTTGATGAAGTAATACAAGACACAGACGCAGTCCTAAAACTCAATTTATGGAAGTCAGTGGAGACCAGAGTTTGGATTGAAACTCTCAACCTTGCCTAATTAATGACACACATTATTGCCCCTGTTCCCCTAACTGAAAGCAGCCTCCAAACCTTGACGTGTTTTCCCAACAATAAAATGCAGTAAATAAATTAGTGTCCTGAGGGACCACGGCGCGAATAAAGGGAAAGCCACAAAAGATAGATGATGTCTCAACTAATGTTATGATTTATCGATCTCCACTTTGCTCATTTTGCAACGTGGGAGAGCTCATTTTTCTGCCAGGCCCACAGTGATGTCACCCTTGCTAATAGATATGATTATCATTCCCAAAACCATGTTTGTGAAAATAAGAAGTGTAGCTACTCTCCGCTGCTGACCTCAGCAGTTTTCTTTTATTATGTGTGCTGGACCTGCCAAGAACCGAAATTGATGCCCTTATCTGGGGACTCTGTTGGATGGTCACAAGCCTTTTTCTCATTTTTCTTCCAAACAAGTTCATCTTTAAGCAACTACAGGTCCATGGTTTAAATTACTGAGTTGACACATCATCTGTTTTCAGTATGTGTAACCTCACAAGGAGGATCTTTCGTGCGGTGGGAGAGCAGGAAAGGAGAGAGAAGCGTCACCACTAAACATTTTTGGCCCATGTGCCAACTTGAGTTTAAAGATATATTTGTTGGGACACAACACAAACTAATTTGGATAGTTCGATGATTCCATTCGGGAAACACTGATGGGTACAAGTATTATGCTAAGCATCCTGGGGTCGCCAGTTATTCAATAAGTATTTATTTGGCATCTACTGTATGCTAAGTGCTGGTGTTGCAGAGTGAGCAAAAATGGACATTGTCTCTTTTCCCATGGAAACTGTGCCCCAATGAGAAAAGACAGAATTTCAAAAGCAAGAGAATAGCATGCATTGATGTACTACACCACAGCTGTGCTGTGTATCACACACCAGTGGTTTCCAATGACAAGCATTAAATCTTGCTTGTGCATCTATGGTTCAGCCTGGGTCTGGCTGATACATGCAAGGCTTGGCTCCAGGCCATCGGTTCAGTTCAGGTCCGTTCCAGGCATTTCTCATTCTTCCAGGACCAGCAGGTTACCCAGGGCATTTTACTCTCATGGCCATGGCAGAAGTGAAGAGTGCAAGCCCAACAACTCTGTGATATTCCAACCTCTGCTCATGTCACACCTACTAATATCTGGTTGGCCAAAATGAGTCATATGGCCAAGTCCAGAATCATGGGATAAGAAAATAAACTCCACCCACAATTGGAGAACGAAGGAAGTAAACATTTGCTGGGCAATAATCCAAACTATCACACAGAATGATGTGATTTTTAAAAAGTAATTTGGGAGGGATCAGAGAGAACAGAACCCAGTAAGTAAAGGGGAAACAGAGAATAGAATGCTGGTTTCCAGTGGCTGGGGCGGGGGGAGGGAAATGGGGAGATGTTGGTCAAAGGGTACAAATTTCCAGCTGTAAGATGAGTGAGTTCTGGGGATCTAATATTCAGCATGGCGACTATAGTTGACAGTACTGTCTTATAAGTTGCTAAGATGGTCTCACCACCACCAAAACAACAATAAAAAAGGTAACTATGCAAGGTGATGGAGGTGTTTACTAAACTTATAGCTGTAATCACTTCACAATATATACATGTATCAAATCATCACATTGTACACCTCAAACTTACACAATGTTATACGTCAATTATGGTTAATAAAGTTCCAGGGGGCAGAGGCAGGAGGAGATCTGTGAGTACACCCAAAGTAACTCTCCTGATTTGCCACCATTCTGGAAAAGGAAGACCAGATGTTTGGCGGAGGTGGTCTGGTAAAGATAAAGCCTCAGAATTGAAAGACCTGGATGCACAGACCCACCTCTACCCTCAACTAGCTCAGTGATTTCTTTGCTCTTCAGTTTCCTCATATGTAAAATGATGGGCATTAAGTAACATGAGCAGATATGTGCACTACAATATATGGTGCATCACAGACTCTTGAATATGTGTTGAACAAATAAATGAATATTTAATGCAGCATTATTTATAATTATAAAAATGTAGGAATTACCTGAAGGTCCTCAATAGGGCAGTAACAAAATAAATAATGGTAAGTCCATACCTTGGAATATTATGTAGCTATGCAAAATGTTCTCATCATAAAAATTCATTATTGAAAATGTGGAAAATACAGAAAGATGCCAAGAAGAAAATAAAACTCCCCCCCCCCCCGCCAAAGACAGCCTCTATTAACATTTTGAAGGATGCCCTTCCATTCTATACGGTATTTTTTTATGTGTGGGCCTTCATGCGAGAGTGTGTATCTAACACAATTGAAAGCATATCAAATGTATGAATTTGGATACTGCTTTTCCCCCCTTAATATTATTTTGAGGTGTTTTCCCATATCTATACATTTTTACAAAGAGATTTAATGAAAGCATATCAAACTTATGAATTTGGATCCTGCTTTTCCCCCTTAACCTTATTTCAAGGTATTTTCCTATATCTATACATGTTTACAAAGAGGCTTAATGATGTTGAGAAATCGGTACTAATTTTATGAGGGTAGAAAACTGGAATGCAACATTATATATTCAAAGAGATTTCAATTACATAAACACCTCATAAAGACAGACGTGTGTGTTATGTATGTCTGTATGAATGACTGTGAAGAAAAACACCCAATGTTAGTAATGGTTGTCTTTGGGTAGTGGGATTATGGTTGCCTGTCTCCAGCAATTGGCCTCATTTCCCCAATCTTCACTTTCACACACACACACACACATGCACGCACACACACACACCCTATTGTCCACACCGGCCAGGCCTTTGCTTATGCTGTTCGCTATGCCTGGAATGCCTTTCCCTCATTTCTACTTATTTAAATTCTTCACATCTCCAAAATCCTCTTCCAAAAAACCTTTTGAAAAACTTGAGTTGATAAGGCAAGAGCTTTGTTCAGACAGGTTCTGTCTCAATCCAGGCCCCTCTCCTTATTGGTTGTGCAAACTTGGGCAAGTCAAATCATCCTTCTCATCCCAATTTTCCCATCAGTAACATTGGATTATAATAATAATAGCTGTCTCAAAGGGTTGCTATAAGGATTAAAGGAGAGAATGTCTTTCAAATACCTGTCAAAAAATAGTCAAGTTTATTTTAGTGAATGTCAACAAATATGAGGTCCATATCCTCTTTCCTACCACAGTTCTCCACCCCATGTTCTGGGTAGTATTTTGCCTATATATTCACCACCTTCTGTCAAAGTTTACTTTTAAGTCTCCTGCAGTCAAAATTAGTGCAACTGCTAAGAACATCACCCCCCAATTTAGACAGAGTTGGGTGGTGTCCCAGCTCTGACATCTACTAGCCGTGGGATCTTGAACAAATCATTTTATCTCTCAGAGCCTCTGTTTTCCCATGTGAGAAATGGTTTTAAGGCTTAGTGCGGGGTTTTTAAGTGGATTAATATACATAAAGTTCTTAGAACAGTGCCTGGCACACAGGAAGTGCTAGAAGGGTCTGTTATTACTGCCTCAAGGGGTTATGGTGAAGATGGGACAGCACTGCTCCTGCAAAGCTCATATGCAGAGTCCTGGCTGACACTCAGCGAGCCCTCCATAAACATGAGTAGTATAATCCGGTGTTTGGTAAACAAGTTCAATGCTCCCCTCTGTGCCCCCTGAGCAATGGTACAGATGTCAATCAATCCCTGTTCAGACCAAAAAGGCCTGTTTTCTCCAGTTCGCTGGAGTGCCCTTGGACTAATTTAGCCATTCCCCTGTCCCTCCCATCCTAAACAGGAGGACTTCTGGAGCCAAGTGGGATTACCCTCCTGCACTATTAGGGCCCAGGGTCCAGGTATCATAACGTCTGGCTAACTGGGGACCAAGCAGAAACTGGCACTGGAGGACATCCACCAGGTTTATTGCATTTCCTTCCCACATAAAGGAACCCTACAGTCCAGCCCAGCCAGCTCCTCTCATCGACCAGCTAATAGGGTTACAAGATTCCACTCCCCAGGAAGCTGACTTCAATAATGGGATGCCAAGGAAAGAATGGTGCTAGCAGGGAAATGGAGAGAGGGCAGGTGAGGGTATGAATCTGTAGCTGAGTGACACATCCTATATGAAGTTGATTCATGTCAGAGAAAATCTGGGCAGGGACCAGCTGATTCTGGCGGTGAAGTTATTGCTCTGCCAGTTTAATATTTCGCCATCTGCTAACTGAAGGCTCCACTGCCTGCTGGGCCCTATAAAGACTTTTATTTATTATATTACACATGGCAACATCTGCTACCGGATGAGGCTGTACTCGGTGCCCTAATTAAACAAACACATGATCCTGCGGCGGCAGAGGGCCCCGGGTCTCGCTGTGAATGAGCAGAAGTGTTGCAGATACTAGTCAAAACTTGGAGTGTCCCAGGGGCTTCCCTGGTGGCACAGTGGTTGAGAGTCCGCCTGCCAATGCAGGAGACACGGGTTCGTGCTCCGGTCCGGGAGGATCCCACATGCCGCGGAGCGGCTGGGCCCATGAGCCATGGCCGCTGAGCCTGTGCGTCTGGAGCCTGTGCTCCGCAGCGGGAGAGGCCGCGACGGTGAGAGGCCCACGCAACAAAAAAATAAATAAATAAAAATAAAAAAACTTGGAGTGTCCCAGACTGAGTTTTCGTGAGAAAAGGCAGCACGTGGGACATTCAGATCCCCTCCTGATGGTCACTAAAGATTTACAGCTGATTAAAAGTAGGCTGGAAAAGTGCTTTAAATATAGTCTGGGTTTAATCTCCTCCATTCTGCCTCACCCTTAAAACAGAACTGGAATATTAGGACTTGGTTCAGCCAGCAGTCAGACTTCCGAGTCTGCTTTTCCTGCCACTCTGTCACATGGTCCCCCTCCATAGTCACCTTCAATCTCCTTGTTCACTTTCAGAAATGCTAACTATCCTTCCTGAAAGAAGAAGCCCTACAGATGAGGAAAATGCATTTTTTTGTTCATGCATTCATTCAACAAATATTGAATCTACTGGGTGATCTGGTGAATGAGATCAACTACATTTCTATCTTCATAAAACACACGTTTGACTGGAGTCTTCCAATGGACAGCTAAACAAGATGATTACAGACTGTGATGAGTACTAGGCCAGAAATAAAATGGGTGATGTGTTAGAGGGCTACAGCTGGGCTAGGATATGGCAGTTTTAGTTTTCTATACTGCTGTAACAAGTTACCATAAATTTAGTGGCTTAAAACAACACAAATTTATTATCTTATAGTTCTGTATTTCAGAAGTCTAACATGGGCCACACAGGGTTAAAACCAAGGTTTTGGCAGGACTGTGCTCCTTCTGGAGACTCTAGGAGAGAATTCATTTCCCTGCCTTTTTCAGCTGCTGGAGGCCCCTGTCATTCCTTGGCTCATGGCCCCTTCCTCTGTCTTCAAAGGCAGCAACAACATATCTCTGCTTCCATTGTCATGCTTTTTTCTCTCTCTTCCTCTGTCTTCCTCTTCTGCTCTTAAGGTCTCTTGTGACCACATTCAGCCCACCCAGACATTACAAAACAATCTCCCTAGTTTAGGGAGATTAATAACCTTGATTCTATCTGCAACATTAATTCCCCTTTGCCATGTAGCCTAACATAGTCACAGGTTCCAGGGACTTGGATGGGGTATCTTTGCGGGGGTGTGTTGTCATCCTGCCTGCCACAATGGGCAATGGGCTATTTTAGATACAATGGCCTTAGGAGGAGGATTCTCTAATATGTGACAGTGAGAAGAGGTTGCAAGTGGAAGGAAAAAGGAAGTGCAAAGACTCAGGGGCAGGAAAGAACTGGAGTCGTCACAGTACTGAAGGGAAGGCAGTCATGGGCTTGGGAGAGTCATACAGAGTCGTGGGCAAGGGAAAAGTGGCCCAAGATGAAGCTGAAGAGGTAAAAATGCGTCAGTTCATTAAGAGTCTTACAGACGCAGCCTGGTGCGATGATTAAAAGGACAGAAGGGAACTTACTTTCATTTAGCACCTAATTTTTAACAGACCTTGTGCCAAGATCTTTAAACATATTATCTTGTTTAATTCCTACAAGTACGTAATATATGCTCTGCAAGTCCCATCTTACATATTATGAAGTAGTGACTTGTACAAGTGGTAGAGACAGGATGTGAACCCTGAAATCTCTGGCTACAAACACATACTCTCCCCACCACACAAGGCTGCTCTCCAAATGGTTTTGCCTTCTGTGCATTTGTGATTATGATGCCAGGACACTCGATCTCCCTCTTCCTCCTTTCATCTGATAGACAGGCTTCAGAGCCCAAAATAACATGCAGTCAAGTGTCCCACTTGGGTTTTGCTTATTGCTGCTTTACCAAGAGACGTATGTGAAATTCCTCTTGTTTGCCCTAAAGAGGTTGGCTCATTGGAGAGTTAGAGATGATATGTTCTCCAATCCCACTGACTATGGAAGATGTATATTAGTTGGGACACTGGCTGAGGTGATGGAATAACAGACCCGCAAACAAAGTGCCTCAAATAGGGTAGGGATCTCTTTCTCTTTCACATATGGATCCAGAGGTAAATAGTCAGGGCTGCCACGGTTCTTCTGCCCTTTGCAATTATCCACAGACCCAGGTTTCTTAAATCTTATTGTTCTTCTTTCTTCTGGAGAATTGTTCTCAACAACATGGTTGAATGAAGCAGGCTTACCAGAAACCCATCAAATTCTAGCCTGTAGAAAGACGGGCGAGAGGATGGACTGCAAACATTTTCCTTTCAAATGATTCAACTGGAAGTTGTACACATCACTTCTGCTCACATTCCACTAGCCATAACTTAGTCACATGCCCACATGTAATTTCAAGAAAACTTGGGAAATGTAACCTCCACCTGGATGGTCATGTACTCAGCTAAGGCTTGGGAGGTTCTATCACTGACAGGAATAAGGAGAAAGTAAAATGCCAGGGTGTAATTAGTACTCACTGCCACAAAGCATGACTGCCCTTCTTGTTGATGTAAGGTCTTGTCTTTCCTTTCCCATTGCATGTTGCTAAAAGCTTTTAGAGGCAGTAAATCTCTATTGTCCAGGAAAGGGAACCAAATTAAGTTCTTTTTCTCTTTCAAAGACTTAAATAAAAATGGTCTGGCCCTGAGTTGATTTTTCCTAACCTCCTGTCCTTGTGAAAGGCACAGGAGTTATGGGACCCATGGTGAATGTATACATAAACCTGCTCTGGAACAGGACCTCTTGAGGGGAGAGTCCTTGGAAATGAAGGCTCAGTGTATGAAAGAAAGAATTTTGTTCCAAGGGCTGTAGCTGGGGGAGCCCAGTGAGTCAAATGTGGACCTAAGGAGAGGGGTTACTCTAAGAGTTATCAGGCTGCAGGGCAATGCAGCCCAGTGGTGCCAGATCAGTGTTCAACAGTGCCGTCTGTGGCAGTGAGGAACAGTAACAGGCTGACAAATACCAGAGCTGCTCCCTACTTGGGAGTACAAGTTGTGAGGACCTTTTTTTCTTAACTATAGAAAACCCTGGTCCTAGAGGAAAGGCTTTCAGTTTTTCACCATTGAGTAAGATGTTAGGGTCGTAAAAACCCTGTGATTCTTGCATGATCCATGGTAAAGGAAAGCCCCAATAATGTAATATAGGACTTCTGGCCAACTCAGATGGTGGCAACTCAAGCAATTTTTATTTAATTTGGAAAACAGTAAATAAGTAAATAGGTGACAGTACTTGTTCTTGAGGTGTTGTGGGAAAGCTTATTTCTATCAACATGTAAAAGAGATAAAAATAAACAAATTCCCTGGAGACCTCTTTAAACATGATGCAGAAAGAACATAGGTCAATAAAATACCAAAGATGTGGCTTATAAAGGTGCAAAGAAACTTATGAAGAGCCATGGTGGCCCACTAAAAACACTCCAAGTGCAATCTCTGAACAAAATCCCACTTAAAAGATTGTTTACCTGACGTAACTGGAGGACAGGGCAACCCAATGAGGAAGAGACTTTCAGTGGGTCTTTGGGGCACATATTGACAATAGGAATTCCCTGACACTCACATAAGCTTATGGCTTGTTCTCCACAAATACCCACAAATGACCTCAAATGCTTCATCTGTGAAATGGGTTGAGTGCTCTAACAGCAGGGCCAAATTGTTATGAGAACACATGGGAGTAAGAACCTAAGCTCAGCTCTGTGTCTAAAGGATGTATCCCTGAGGAGGTAGCACTTGAGGTACATGTGGAAGGAGGGGAGGGATTCTGATGAGCAGAGATGACATGCAAGTGCACAACAAAGGGAGTATTCCCAAACGTGCTGAGCCGCCATCTCCTCCATCAGTGACGTGGGTGACAGCATTACTGGGAAGGTTAGGAATAATGTTTGTAGAACACCCAGGACAGTGTGTGGCTTTAAAAATAAGAAATGATTATTATTAAAATGACAACCAATCAGTGACTGTGGCAAGGCATACGAATCTGAGAATGACACATTAGGCCAGTTTCTTAAAGGGAGACAAGGTACTCTCTGGGCTCCAGCAGAGGCAAATACAAATCCTCTCCACTGGAAAGACTTTCTTACTTAGGCCTTTGGTATTTTAATAAAGATCAAACCTCTATGAGTTCACAGTCAAAAACTACCAAACTCACTACGAAATAAGCCACCATGAGTGAGGATCAGCAAAAAGAATACACAACGTACTTCTATCATCACTGACTTTGGATACAGATACAGGAAACAGAGAAACAACCAGATATGCAATACACAATACTCGTGTGTAAAAGAAATAAAATATAGAATTAGAAAAAATGAGAAAGTAATCAAAGACTATCAAAAGTGACCAGGTAGGGCTTCCCTGGTGGCGCAGTGGTTGGGGGTCCGCCTGCCGATGCAGGGGACACGGGTTCATGTCCCGGTCCGGGGGGCTCCCGCATGCCACGGAGCGGCTGGGCCCATGGGCCGTGGCCACTGGGCCTGTGCGTCCGGAGCCTGTGCTCCGCGGCAGGGGAGGCCACAGCGGTGAGAGGCCCGCGTACCGCAAAAAAAAAAAAGTGACCAGGTAGGGCTTCCCTGGCGGCACAGTGGTTGAGAGTCCGTCTGCCAATGCAGGGGGCGCGGGTTCATGCCCCGGTCTGGGAAGATCCCACGTGCCGCAGAGCGGCTGGGCCCGTGAGCCATGGCTGCTGGGCCTGCGGGTCCGGAGCCTGTGCTCCACAACGGGAGAGGCCACGGCAGTAAGAGGCCCGCGTACCAAAACAACAACAACAACAAAAAGGGACCAGGTATAGGTGAAAAGGAACCAAATAAAAACTTTACAAATAGATAATTGTTGAAAGCAAAGAGAATTAAAACTTGAAGATGTACCTGAAGAAATTATCCAGCATGCAACACAAATAAACAAGGAGATAAAAACTCTTAGAGAGGAGGAGGGCCTTCAAGATGGCGGAGGAGTAGGATGTGGAGATCACCTTCCTCCCCACAAATACATCAAAAATACATCTCCATGTGGAACAACTCCTACAGAACACCTACTGAATGCCGGCTGAAGACCTCAGAATTCCCAAAAGACAAAAAATGCGCCATGTACCTGGGTAGGGCAAAAGTAAAAGAACAAAAACAGACAAAAGAATAGGGATGGGACCTGCACCAGTGGGAGGGAGCTGTGAAGGAGGAAAACTTTCCACACACTAGGAAGGCCCTTCACTGGCAGCAGCAGCGGTGGTGGGGGGGGGGGGGGCAGGGGTGAAGCTTCAGAGCCACGGAGGAGAGCACAGCAACAGGGGTGCAGAGGGCAAAGCAGAGAGATTCCCGCCCAGAGGATCAGTGCCGACCAGCAATCACTAGCCCCAAAGGCTTGTCTGCTCACCCACCAGGGCAGGCGGGGCTGGGAGCTGAGGCTCCGGCTTCACAGATCATATCCCAGGGAGAGGTCTGGGGTTGGCTGTGTGAACACAGCCTGAAGGGGCTACTGCACCACAGCTAGCCGGGAGGGAGTCCAGGAAAACGTCTGGAACTATCTAAGAGGCAAGAGACGATTGTTTTGGGGTGCGTGAGGAGAGGGGATTCAGAGCACCACCAAAACGAGCTCCAGAGATGGGCATGAGCTGCAGCTAACAGCGCAGACACCAGACACAGTTATGAAATGCTAATGCTGCTGCTGCAGCCACCAAGAATCCTGTATGCAAGCAAAGGTCACTCTCCACATCTCCCTTTCTGGAAGCCTGTGCAACCTGCCACTGCCACGGTCCAGGGACGACTTCCCCAGGAGAACACACAGTGCACCTCAGGCTACTGCAATGTCATGCTGGCCTCTGCCGCCACAGGCTCACCCCACAATCTGTACCCCTGCTCCCCCTGGCCTGAGTGAGCCAGAGCCCCCGAATCAGCCACTCCTTTAACCTCCTCCTGTCTGGGCAAAGAACAGAAGCCCTCAGGCGACCTACAGGCACAGGCGGGGCCAAATCCAAAGCTGAAGCCAGGAGCTGTGAGAACAAAGCAGAGAAAGGGAAATCTCTCCATGCAGCCTAAGAAGCAGCGGATTAAATCTCCACAATCAACTTGATGTACCCTGCATCTGTGGAATATCTGAATAGAAAACCAATCATCCCAAAATTCAGGTGGTGGACTTCGGGAGCAACTGTAGACTTGGGGTTTGCTGTATACGACTGACATGTTCCTGATTTCTATGTTTATCTTAGTTTAGTTTTTAGCGCTTTTTATCATTGCTGGCTTTGTTTATCAGTTTGGTTGCTCTCTTTTTTATTTTTATTTATTTTATTACTTTTTTAATTTCATTATTTTAATAATATTTGTTTAAATTTTCATTTTAATAACTTTATTTTCTTTTTTTTTCTTTCTTTTTTTCCTCCCTTTTCTTCTGAGTAATGTGGCTGAGAGGGTCTTGGTGATCCAGCCGGGTGTCAGGCCTGAGCCTCTGTGGTAGGAGAGCCAAGTTCAGGTCATTGGACCACCAGAGACCTCCCAGCCCCACATAACATCAATCAGCGGGAGCTCACCCAGAGATCTCGGTCTGAATGCTAAGGCCCAGCTCCACTCTACGATCAGCAAGCTACAGTGCTGGACACCCCATGCCAAACAACTAGCAAGACAGGAACACAACCCTACCCATTAGCAGAGAGGCTGCCTAAAATCATACTAAATTCACAGACACCCCAAAACATAGCACCGGAAGTGGCCTTGCCCACCAGAAAGACAAGATCCAGTCTCAACCAACAGAACACAGTCACCAGTCCCCTCCACCAGGAAGCCTACAACACCTACTGACCAACCTTACCCACTGGGGGCAGACACCGAAAACAACTGGAACTACGAACCTGCAGCCTGGAAAAAGGAGACCCCAAACACAGTAAGTTAAGCAAAATGGGAAGACAGAGAAATACACAGCAGGTGAAGGAGCAAGGTAAAAACCCACCAGACCAAACAAATGAAGAGGAAATATGCAGTCTACCTGAAAAAGAATTCAGGATAATGATAGTAAAAATTATCCAAAATCTTGGAAGTAGACTGGAGAAAATACAAGAAACGTTTAACAAGGATCTAGAAGAACTAAAGAACAAAGAAACAATCATGAACAACACAATAAATGAAATTAAAAATTCTCTAGAAGGAATCAATAGCAGAATAACTGAGTCAGAAGAATGGATAAGTGACCTGGAAGAGAAAAAAGTGGAAATAACTAACAAGAGCATAATAAAGAAAAAAGAATGAAAAGAATTGAGGACAGTCTCAGAAACCTCTGGGACAACGTTAAATGCATAAACATTCGAATTATAGGGGTCTCAGAAAAAGAAGAGAAAAAGAAATTGTCTGAGAAAATATTTGAAGAGATTAAAGTTCAAAACTTCCCTAATATAGGAAAGGAAATAGTCAATCAAACCCAGGAAGTGCAGAGAGTCCGATACAGAATAAATCCAAGGAGAAATATGCCAAGACACATATTAATCAAACTATCAAAAATTAAATACAGAGAAAATATATTAAGAGCAGAAAACAACAAATAATATACACAAGGGAATCCCCCAAAGGGTAACAGCTGATCTTTCAGCAGAAACTCTGCAAGCCAGAAGGGAGTGGCAGGACATATTTAAAGGGATGAAAGGGGAAAACCTACAACCTAGATTACTCTACCCAGCAAGGATCTCATTCAGATTTGACGGAGAAATTAAAACCTTTACAGACAAGCAAAAGCAAAGAGAATTCAGCACCACCAAACCAGCCTTACAACAAATGCTAAAGGAACTTCTCTAGGCAGGAAACACAAGAGAAGGACTGGTGGTTGCCAAGGGGGAGAGGGCTGGGAGAGGGATGAAGTTGGAGGTTGGGGTGAGCAGATGTAAAGTTTTATATATAGAATGGATAAACAACAAGGTCCTACTGTACAGCACAGAGAACTATATTCAATATCCTATGATAAACCATAATGGAAAAGAATATTTAAAAAAACAATGTGTGTGTGTGTGTGTGTGTGTGTGTGTGTGTATATATATATATATATATATATACACATAACTGAATAACTTTGCTGTACAGCAATAATTAACACAACACTGTAAATCAACTATACTTCAATTTTAAAAAGTTAAATAAAGAAGTATGAAAGAAAAGTATGAAATTGATTATCTACTCTTCCATCTTAAGTAAGTAGAAGAACCTAAAGTAAACAGAAGAAAATACTAAAAGTAAAGTGTAAATACAAAGTCTCAACAATAATCAAGGAAAAAGGAGAGAAAACACAAATTATCAACATCAAGAATGAAAACAGAACATCACTACAGGTCCTACAGATATTTAAAAACATAAATATTAAAAGAATATTATGACAATAATACAAAAATATCAATTAAATGAAACTACAAATTACCAACCCTGAAGACAAAGAAAATAAATAACCCTCTATCTATTGAAGAAACTGAATTTGTAACAAAAACCTTTCCATAAAAACAAAAACGAACTTCAAGTACATGTGGTTCACTAGTGAACTCTACAAAGTATTCAAGGGAGAAATAACATCAATTCTGCACAGACTCAGAAAATGAAGGAGGAGGTACCACCTCTCAACTTAATCTACAAGGCCAGCATAACCCTGATAACAAAGATATTACAAGAAAAAAATAAATAACAGGCCAATATCTCTCATGGACATAGACAAAAAATTTTAAACAAAGTATTAACAACATATAGAAATGATAATACCTCATGACCAAGCAGGTTTTATTCCAAGAAAGCAAGGTTAGTTTAACATGAAAATCAAAGTAATTCCTCATACTAACAGAATAAAATAGAAATTATTTGATTATCTCAAAATATGCAGAAAAAGCATTCGACAAAAATCATGAATCTTTTACAACGAAAACACTTAGTAACTAGGAATAGACAGCAATGTCCTCAATATGATAAATTACACCTATTAGTGTAACTAAAAAAGTACAGTTTATATAATAATTAATGGAAAACATTAAACCTTTTTCTTCTAAAATCAGAAACAAGGCAAGGATGACCACTCTCAACACTGTTTGATGTTCACTAAATATTTCAGTATTTATGTTCAATATTTACTAAAGTTCCTAGCCAGGACATAAGGCAAGTAAAATAAATAAATAAATAAAAGGCATGAAGTTTGAAAAGAAGTAAACTATTGTTGTTTACATAAATATTTCCTTAAAACATGGAAGCAAAACTAATGCCCCCAAATAGTGGATGCTTTGAATGAATTTTGGTGAATACAGTCAATAGACTATTTTATAGTCATTTGGAATGATATTCTATAAAGAGTGCTAATAAAATGAGAAAATGTTATAACCAGCTGTGAAAGACATTCTAGGGGAATTCTGGGGAAATATGGACTCATGATTAGATGATTTTAAGGAATTATGTTTAACTTTGTTAGAAGTGATGGTGATATGTGGTTATGTGGAAATTTACATTTTAGAAAATGCATTCTGGGCTTCCCTGGTGGCACAGTGGTTAAGAGTCCACCTGCCAATGCAGGGGACACAGGTTCAAGCCCTGGTCTGGGAAGATCCCACATGCCGTGCAGCAACTAAGTCCGTGTGCCACAACTACTGAGCCTGCACTCTAGAGCCCACAAGCCAAAACTACTGATCCCGCATGTCACAACTACTGAAGCCCACGCGCCTAGAGCCCATGCTCTGCAAAAAGAGAAGCCACCGCAATGAGAAGCCTGTGCACCGCAACGAAGAGTAGCCCCTGCTGGCCACAACTAGAGAAAGCCCATGCACAGGAACAAAGACCCAACGCAGCCAAAAATAAATAAATAAAATAAATTTATAAAAAAGAAAATGCATATGTATGACTGATTCACTTTGTTATAAAGCAGAAACTAACACACCATTGTAAAGCAATTATACCCCAATAAAGATGTTAAAAAGTGTAAAAAAAAAAAAAAAAAAAGAAAATGCATTCTCAGTAATTTAGGGCAAAGTTCTTCAACCTCAGCACTAACTGCAGAAAAGATGGTTCTCTGTTGGGGCGGGGGCGGGGGGACTGTCCTGTGCATTGTAGGATGTTCAGGGGTAACCCTGGGCTCTACCCATTACATAAGCATTCCCCTTGTGACAACCAAAAATATCTCCAGACATTGCCAAATATCCCCTGAGGGGGTCAAAATCGCTCTCAGTTGAGAACCACTAATTTAAGGTTCAATAGCATGAAGTGTGTTATTTAATTTAAAACATTTTAGAAAAAACACACATAAGTAAACAAAAGAAACATAGCAAATATTTAGTGCTAATTCTAAATGATGAATATGTGGTGGTTTATTATACTATTCTATTCTTCTTTTCTATGTGTTTGAAAGTTTCATAATAGAAGTCAAAATAATTGTAACATGCCATAGGTGGAAAACGCAATACTCACTATATATGTGCACTAGGATTATAAATATGTAAAACTATGTACAGAAAAATACTCAAAGAAATGTATCAAAGAGTTTGTGGATGAGTTAGAGTGTGGCTCATGTTTGATTTCCTTCCCAGTTTTTAAAATAATCTGTAATTATATGCTTTTAGACTGAAAAAATTGACAAATCTAAGAGTGTTGAAATGCAATATTATTAATCATTCACAGTCTAATATTAGAAGAGAATTAGCAGTAAGCACAACAGGGACGGAAAACTTTCAGACTTGGAATCTCTCCTCCCTCACTGCAAAGAAAGCATCTTAAAGGCAGAATGGCTTTGAATGGGCATACATCTGCATAATGACTTTCCTTTGTTCTTTCCTTGCCGGCTAATTGAGTAACTTGTTAAACAAACATGCCTTCAGACGCACACCAGATTAGAGCCCTTTGTAAATAAAATTATAGTTGGGAATATGCTTCCCCTAACTGGTAAATAAATTTAGGAATTTAGAGATTTGGCATTGCATGCCAAGATGTCTAAGTAAATCTCAAATTCGTCCACGCTTATGAATAAATGCCAAGGATCGTCAAATGCCAAGAGCTCTCAAGGCAAAACAAGCCCACCTCACTCTCTAAATCAGAGACCCCCTCCAATCAAAATGCCCCACCTGAAAAGCAGTTCCTTTCTCTCCTACCACATTATGTATAAATGGGTGGTCACTGACGTCATGCTTGGTGGGATATCTGCATGGTTTCTATGGCAACAAGGACAATAAAATCTCTTAGGATTCTGTGGCAAAGAGTCTTTTTCTCTTGAGTTCATGCATTTATCCATGCCTCCATTTAGCATGAGTGCTTCCTATGGTGCCAGGCATTTTTTAATCACTGGCGTTACAATAGAGAACAAAACAAAAATCCCTGTCCTCAGAGAGCTTCCTTTTTAGTGTCTTCTTATTTCAATTTTCCCAAGATCCTAGGAAAACACACAACTTTCAGGGGATGAATCTTGGGTATCTTTAATCAAGAGTGAAGTTGTTTGGGCAGTGTATTCATTCTTCGCATAAGGATAAAAATCTTTATCTGATTTGGTATTCATCACACAGCAGAAGTCTTGGACCGTTTTAGGAGAAGCTGACAGGGAAGTGTTCTTGAATCTTTCAGATCAGAATGATGTCTGCCTAGGAGATCAGGAAGCTGAACATGGTCACATTGAGATGGGAAAGGGACTGACAGCTCTGAGGGATAAATGTTCCCCCCATGATGTCCTCTTCTCTCTGGACAGCCAGCTCCTTCCCCACAAAGTAAGGTCAAGAGAACAGGAAATGGGATCAAAGGAGCCTTCACAGACAGGCTGCCTCAGTTCCAATAAAAGCTCTAGCACTTACTAGCTGTGTTTCACTGAACAATGTACTCAGCTTTCTTACCTCCATTTCCCCATCCATAAAGTGAGGATAACAAGAGTACTTCACAGAATTGTCCTAAGGTGTAAGTGGAATGTTTCATGAGAAGCAGTAAAGCACAGTGTCTGTCACATAGTAAACACTCAATAAATGTTAGCTATTCCCCACTAATATAGTATAGTTTATATAATACATAACATAATGCTGGTTAATTATGAGTCATTTTGATCTTAGGCCCAGTTACATACTGAGCACCCACTATGTGTCAGGCATCATGCTAACTACTTTCTATATGCTCTCCTTTAATCCTTCCAGCAGCCTGTGATGGAAGTATTATCATCTCCGTTTTACAGGCGAGGATACTGAGCTCAGAGAGGTGAAGCAACCTACCTGAGGCCACAAAGCCATGAGTAGCATAGTCAAGATTCAAGCCCAGGCCCATCTTACTTGACATTCTATGCTCTCTTTGCAACATAATCCAGCTTCCCCATCTTCTGTCTTTCCAGTGACATCATTATCTCCGAGCCTTCATCTTGCCACATGTTCTTTAAACAACATGTCATTCAGATATAGATACAGACAAATAATGTGTGTACACACACACACACACACACACACACACACACATATATATATACTGGCAATCAGGTGTCTTACTCCATTCAGGCTGCTAAAACAAAATACCACAGGTTGGGTGGCTTATAAGCAACAGAAATTTATTGCTCACAGTTCTGGACGCTGGGAAGTCCAAGATCAAGGTGCTGGCCAATTTGGTGTCTGGTGAGAGCTTGCTTCCTGGCTCATAGATGGCCATCTTCTCTCTGTATCCTCACAAGGTGGAAGAGGGAGGGGAGTTCTTTGAGGCCCCCATTTCACAAGGGCACTAATCCCATTCATGAGGACTCCACCTTCATGACTTAATCATCTCCCAAAGGCACCACCTTCAAATACCACATTGGAGATTAGGTTTCAACATATGAATGGACGTGGGGGATACAAGAACAGGGAAACATTCAGTCAATAGCACCTGGGAAATGGGCTTCCTCACAGGTGGAAGCTCATGCTAATGGCTAAATCACCACCCCAAGCACCTCTGGATCTTTGAACACTATCAGAGGTACAAATGTACTCACCCTTTGACTTAGCAGTTCTACTTTTGGAAATTTATCCTACAGGTATACACACACCTGTGCAAGATGACATATGCACAATGTTATTCACTGCAATGTGGTTTATAATAGCAAAAGACAGGAGCTAGCCTAACTGTCCATCAAGAGGGCAATAATTAAATAAATCATGATACATCCATATAATAGAAAAATATAAAATTATGAATAAGAATGAAAGAACTATTACTAACCTGATACAGAAAGATAAGCAGATACATTGTAAGTTAAAAAGGCAGGATACAGAACTGTCTGTGTAATTTTTTAAAAAGGAATGTATTTATATTTACTTGTATATGCCTGAAATTCTACAAAGATAAAGAAGAAACTGCTAACAATGGCTGCCTATGAAAAGGTGGTGTCAGAAGTAGGAGGAATACTTTTTGCTGGATACACTGACATGTGCTTATTTTTAAATTTTTGAATCATGTGAATAAATTGTCTATTTGAAAATGAAATAATAAAAAACTATGTTTTAAGAGCATTATATTGGGAATCAGGAATCTGAGTAACAGATCAGTAATCTGTCCAAGGGTGAACTTGGACAACTTACCTTACCCTTATCAGCCTCAGTTTCCTCAACAGCAAAATCTCCTAGTCCTAAGATACTGTTACCTAATAATAGCAACATCATCTCGTCATTGCTACCACTTATTAAAAGCTTACAATGTGCCTCATGAAACGATGCTCAACATCACTAATTATCAGAGAAATGCAAATCAAAACTACAATGAGGTATAACCTCACACCAGTCAGAATGGCCATCATCGAGAAATCTACAAATAGTAAATGTCAAATAATAAATGCTGGAGAGGGTATGGAGAAAGGCAACCCTCTTACACTGCTGGTGGGAAGGTAAATTGGTGCAGCCACTATGGAAAACAGTATGGAGGTTCCTTAAAAAACTAAAAATAGAGCTACCATATGATTCTGCAATCCCACTCCTAGGCATATATCCAGAAAAGACAAAAGCTCTAATTCAAAAAGATACATGCACCCCAATGTTCATAGCAGCACTATGTACAATAGCCAAGTCATGGAAGCAACCTAAATGTCCATCAACAGATGAATGGATAAAGAAGATGTGATATGTGTGTGTGTCTATATATATATATATATATAGACACACACACACACAATGGAGTATTACTCAGCTACAAAAATGAATGCCATTTGCAGCAACATGACAGACCTAGAGACTGTCATACTAAGTGAAATAAGTCAGACAAAGACAAGTATCATATAATATTACCTATAGTGAAATCTAAAATATGATACAAATGAATTTATTTACAAAATTGAAACAGAATCACAGACAGAAAACATACTTATGGTTACCAAAGGAGAAGGGGGAAGGGAATAAATTAGGAGTTTGGAATTAGCAGATACACACTACTATATATAAAATAGATAAACAATAAGGACCTACTGTATAGCACAGGGAACTATATTCAATATCTTGTAATAAACTATAATGGAAAAGAATATGAAAAAGAATATATATATAAAACTGAGTCACTTTGCTACACACCTGAAACTAACACAACACTGTAAATCAACTACACTTCAATTTTTTTAAAAAAAGCTTACTATGTGCCAGGACCTAAACTAAACCCTGTAAACAACTACCTCATTGAATCATCACAAGCAATTCTATGAGGTACGGACTATTATTATCCCCATTTCACAGATAAGGAAAATGAAGCTCAGAGAAAGGATGTAACATGCTAGTATGCGGCAGACCCAGAATTTGAACCTGGGTGTCTCTGGATCTAAGGCCTGTATTTTGACTCTATGGTTTGCCGCCTCCATCCAAATTAGCAATTTTCCTCCTGCGCTCCCTGCCCCTTCCACAAATCCCATCCAGAAGTCCCCTTCTGAGCACTGTCAACTTCCACCAGGCCTGGCCCTCACTCATTTCCAATCACTCTTTCTCCAATATAGCTTTAGAAATGAACTGTTACTAATGGCTAGTCATATGTCAGCCTAATGAATGGGATGCAGACTTCCATTAAAATAATGAAATTAGTGAGTTTCGAATTTGGTTACATCGCATGGCACACAACCTCAAGTAATTACCACCCCATGTTCTTTCCCTCGAATTAAAGTCAGTTTATTTATTTAGGGTCTTTGTCTGGGCTATCTCTATTAAGCTCACATCATCTATTTGGGGATGAATTTTTTTTTTTCTTTGGCTTGTTTGTTTAAATGATGTTCGGGCTGTTCCCATGATTAATAAAGTTGTAAATACAGCCAGAAACAGCTTCTGAACCATGTGCAAAAGTAAAGAATATAAGTCAAAGAATAATTCTTTGGGGGTTTGGGTTTTGTTTGTTTGGTTTTTTTTTTTTCTCCAAAGGATGGAAACAATGAGAAAGAAGCTCTTTGAGCTCCAGGAACTCCAATTATGCTGACACTTCTGCTGCAGAAATATACCAAGATCCGTTTTGCAGGAACCCAGTGAACTAGCTAATCAGATTTCCTTGGATAATTTGCTCCAAAGGTCAGCTGCCTTAAAAAGCACCCAGTGCCTCATTATTTGGTGGTGCGCAGGCTGCACGCACAAGCTAGGATTTGGAACTCAGCTTCCCACGGCAAGGAAATAAATCTTAAATTTTTTAGCACATCTGTTACCCTGGCCTTGGCCAAAGTCTCATCCAACTTTGTGATGAGCCTACAGACAAAATCCCCTCCAGAGAAAACACCTGAATTTGAGAGATCTCTGTCTCCCAGATGGGTCTCTCCTGTGTTCCAGGGGCACCACAGATGGCAGGCTCATCTGAAATGTTCATGCCCTTGCTAAATTTCAGGACAGGCTTCTATTGATGTGATGAGTGAGGGGGGCCGAACCTTGGTTAAAATCACCAAGTCCAATTCTACAAAATACCTGTCTAGCACTCCTCAAAACTATCGAGATCCTGAAAAACAAGGAAAGACTGAGAAACCATCAAAGAACAGAGGAGATTAAGGAGGCATGAGACTAGATGCAACGTGGGACTCTGGATTGAATCCTGGACAGAAAAAAAGACATTAGTAGAAAAACTGGTGAAATCCAAATAAAATCTGGAATTTAGTTAATAGTTAAGTTGCAATGTTGGTGTCTTAGATGTGACAAATGGACCACAGAAACATAAGATGATAACGTTACGGGAACCCTCTGTACTATCATTGCAACTTCTCTACAAATCTAAAATTATTTCAAAATTAGAAAAATATTTTTTAAACTTTATATGCCCTAAAAACTCCACTGTGAGAACAAACTAGTGGTTACCAGTCGGGAGACGGAAGAGGAGAGGGGTAACATAGGGGTAGGAGAGTAAGAGGTACAAACTATTAGGTGTAAAATAAACTACAAGGATATATTGTATGACATGAGGAATATAGCCAATATTTTATATCAACTATAAATGGAGTATAGCCTTTACAAATTGTGAATCACTATATTGTATACCTATAACTTATGTAATACTGTACAGAAACTATACTTCAATAAAAAAAATTTAATATTCTAAATTTTTTCAAATTCCATTGTGTTTTATGCATAGTTTGATAAAAATAATTAAGTTTATTCTATAATAAATCTGACACAGTGATCTGAAAACAAAATAAAACACCAAGTCCAGAGAGGAGGTCAAAGCCTGTCCTATGACTACCTTTTTTAAAAATCTTGTTTAAAACCCCAGCAAAGACATAAAGAAACAATAAAAGTAAACTAAAATTAAATTAAAATGCAATGGATGTTCACCCTCTGCCAACTGGGACAGGAACAACCTTGCCAAAGAAGCTGGGCTCCTCAGTGTTTGCTTACCATTCCCCGCAAGCCTCATCGCCCTGAGGGATTCCTATGTGACAAGAAGAGGCCACAGTAGTGAATATTGCTGGTTGAATGCCCACCCTCACAGATTTATAAGAAACCCAACTCCAACTCTCACCCTGTGACCCCTCATCTCCCCTGAGAGCTACTTCATGGAAAGAAATGTATGGAGGCGGCTGTTGTGCCCCATCAAGTCACCTGAGACCAGATGCTGGTCTTGTGTCATGGAAACCTTGTAGGAGGGGTGTCTGAGTTGAGCCTTGAAGGAAGAAGGGGAGGGAGTTGGACAAAGAAAGGGAAGAGGGTTCCAGGGAGAGCACAGTGCATGCCAAGGCACCAAATTGCAAGACTTAGATGCACACAAACAAGTGGACAAAATTGAGGTGGGAGGAGTTAGAAAGGGTCCCCTCTCAAAAGTGTCTCAGTCAGTTTGGGCTGTATAACAAATATACCATACACTGGGTGACGTAAACAGCAAACATTTATTGCTCAGGTTCTGAAGGTTGGAAAGTCCAAGATCATGATGCCAACAGATTTGGTGTCTGGTGGGGATCCCCTTCCTGATTCACAGACAGCCATCTTCTCGTTGTGTCCCCACATGGAGAAAGGGGAAAGGGAGCTCTCTGAGCCCTCTTTTATAAGGGCACTAATCCCATTCATGAGGGCTCCTCCCTCATGACTTAAACACCTCATCACACTGGGGATTAGGCTTAAACACATGAATTTTAGGGGGATACAAATATTCAGTCCATACCAAAGGTTTTGTGTGCTAAGGAATTTAACTTTGTCCTGAAGGTGATGGGGACTTTTAACCAGAGGAGTGAAATGGCAACATTAGCATTTTAGAAACAGTCAACAGATGGAACTGGGAAGGTGGATGGAAGGTGAGGTAGCCAGCAGTGAGGCCATGATCTGGCCAGAAGTGTGAATAAACCTGCCCAGAGACAGGGGCATAGGAAGATTTCTCCCAGGCTGGTACAGGGATGCTGCAGGGAATGAGGGCCCTTGCCATAATAAGAACTGAGGTTACTGTTTCTCCAGTAGCTTTGTAGCTCAGCAGCCATCCTTTCTCAAACTGGAAGATATCCTCTGCTATCCCTAAATTCCATACTCCAAGACTCTGCCCTACATCATGAACTTTTTGCAGCCTACCCTCTGCCTCTGTGTTACACTGTATCTTAAATCATCAACCTAAAGATCACAGTTTCTCATAAAAAATGAAGGACTCGGAGATAGCTTCAGGATGGCGGAGGAGTAAGAAATGGAGATCACTTTCCTCCCCACAAATACATCAAAAATACATCTACATGAGGAACAGCTCCTACAGAACACCTACTGAACGCTGGCAGAAGACCTCAGACTTCCCAAAAGGCAAGAAACTCCCCACGTACCTTGGTACGGAAAAAGAAAAAAGACAAAACAGAGACAAAAGAATAGGGATTGGACCTGCACATCAGGGAGGGACCTGTGAAGGAGGAAAAGTTTCAACACACTAGGAAGCCCCTTCACTAGCGGAGACGGTGGGTGGGCGGGGGGGAAGCTACAGAGCCACGGAGGAGAGCACAGCAACAGGGGTGCAGAGGGTAAAGTGGAGAGATTCCTGCACAGAGAATCGGTGCCGACCAGCACTCACCAGCCCGAGAGGCTTGTCTGCTCACCTGCCGGGGCAGGTGGGGCTGGGAACTGAGGCTAGGGCTTCAGAGATCAGATCCGAAGGAGAGGGCTGGGGTTCGCTGCGTGAACACAGCCTGAAGGGGGCTAGTGCACCACAGCTAGGCAGGAGGGAGTCTGGGAAAAAGTCTGGAACTACCTAAGAGGCAAGAGACCATTGTTTCAGGGTGCGTGAGAAGAGGAGATTCAGACCAACACCTAAACGAGCTCCAGAGACGGGCGCGAGATGCGGCTATCAGCACGGACACCAGAGACGGGCATGAGATGCTAAGGCTGCTGCTACAGCCACCAAGAAGCCTGTGTGCAAACAAAGGTCACTATCCACACCTCCCCTCCCGGGAGCCTGTGCAGCCCGCCACTGCCACGGTCCCATGATCCAGGGACAACTTCCCCGGGAGTACAAGGTGCACCTCAGGCTGTTGCAACGTCACACTGGCCTCTGCCGCCGCAGGCTCGCCCCACATTCTGTACCCCTCCTCCTCCCCAGCCTGAGTGAGACTCAGACCCCTAATCAGCTGCTAGTTTAACCTCATCATGTCTGGGTGGCAACAGATGCCCTCAGGAGACCTACACGCAGAGGCAGGGCCAAACCCAAGCTGAACCCCAGGAGCTGTGCAAACAAAGAAGAGAAAGGGAAATCTCTCCATGCAGCCTCAGGAGCAGTGGATTAAATCTCCACAATCAAACTGATGTACCTGCATCTGTGGAATATCTGAACAGACAATGAATCATTCTCAAATTGAGGCAGTGGACTTTGGGAGCAACTGCAGACTTGGGGTTTGCTTTCTGCATCTAATTTGTTTCTGGTTTTATGTTTATCTTAGTTTAGTATTTAGAACTTATTATCATTGGTAGATTTGTTTATTGATTTGGTTGCTCTCTTGCTTTTTTATATATATATATATTTTTTTTCCTTTTACTCCCTTTGTGAGTGTGTATGTGAATGCTTCTTTGTGTGATTTTGTCTGTATACCTTTGCTTTTACCATTTGTCCTAGGGATCTCTCTGTCCGTTTTTTTGTTAGTTTGTTTTAGTATAGTTTTTAGCACTTCTTATCATTGGTGGATATGTCTTTTGGTTTGGTTGCTCTCTTCTTTCTTTCTTTCTTTTTTTATTACCTTTTTATTTTTTTACTTTTAATAATTTATTTTTTATTTTAATAACTTTATTTTATTTTATTTTTCTTTCTTTCATTCTTTCTTTTTCTCCCTTTTCTTCTGAGCCATGTAGCTGACAGGGTCTTGGTGCTCTGGCCGGGTGTCAGGCCTGAGCCACTGAGGTGGGAGAGCCAAGTTCAGGACATTGGTCCACCAGAGACCTCCCGGCCCCACGTAATATCAAACAGTGAAAACTCTCTCAGAGATCTCCATCTCAGTGTGAAGACCCAAATCCACTCAGCGACCAGCAAGCTAGAACGCTGGATACCCTATGCCAAACAACTAGCAAGACAGTAACACAACCCCACCCGTTAGTAGAGAGGCTGCCTAAAATCATAATAAGTTCACAGACATCCCAAAACACACCCCCGGACACGGTCCTGCCCACCAGAAAGACAAGATCCAGCCTCATCCACCAGAACACAGGCACCAGTCCCCTCCACCAGGAAGCCTACACCACCCACTGAAACAACCTTACACACTGGGAGCAGACACCAAAAACAACAGGAACTACAAACCTGCAGCCTGCAAAAAGCAGACCCTAAACACAGTAAGTTAAGCAAAATGAGAACACAGAGAAATACATAGCAGATGAAGGAGCAAGGTAAAAACCCATCAGCCCAAACAAACAATGATGAACAACACAATAAATGAAATTTAAAATTCTCTAGAAGGGGGCTTCCCTGGTGGCGCAGTGGTTGAGAGTCCACCTTCCGATGCAGGGGACACCGGTTCGTGCCCCGGTCCGGGAAGATCCCATATGCCGCAGAGCGGCTGGGCCCGTGAGCCATGGCTGCTAAGCCTGCGCGTCCGGAGCCTGTGCTCTGCAACGGGAGAGGCCACAACAGTACCGCAAAAAAAAAAAAAAAAAAAAAAAAAAAAAAAATTCTATAGAAGGAATCAATAGCAGAATAACTGAGGCAGAAGAACAGATAAGTGACCTGGAAGATAAAATAGTGGAAATAACTACCACAGAGCAGAATAAAGAAAAAAGAATGAAAAGAACTGAGGACAGTCTCAGAGACCTCTGGGACAACATTAAACGCACCAACATTCGAATTATAGGGGTTCCAGAAGAAGAAGAGGAAAAGAAAGGGACTGAGAAAATATTTGAAGAGATTATAGTTTAAAACTTCCCTAATATGGGAAAGGAAATAGTCAATCAAGTCCAGGAAACACAGAGAGTCCCATAAAGGATAAATCCAAGGAGAAACACATATTAATCAAACTATCATATTAATGATAGACACATATTAATCAAACTATCAAAAATTAAATACAAAGAAAAAATATTAAAAGGGAAAAGCAACAAATAACATACAAGGGAATACCCATAAGGTTAACAGCTGATATTTCAGCAGAGACTCTATAGGCCAGAAGGGAGTGGCAGGACATATTTAAAGTGGTGAAAGAGAAAAACAACCAAGATTACTCTACCCAGTAAGGATTTCATTCAGATTCAATGGAGAAATTAAAAACTTTATGGACAAGCAAAAGCTAAGAGAATTCAACACCACCAAACCAGCTTTTACAACAAATGCTAATGGAACTCCTCTAGGCAGGAAACACAAGAGAAGAAAAAGACCTACAATAACAAATTCAAAACAATTAAGAAAACGGTAATAGGAACACACATATCGATAACTACCTTAAATGTAAATGGATTAAATACTTCAACCAAAAGACATAGATTGGCTGAATGGATACAAAAACAAGACCTGTATATATTCTGTCTACAACAGACCCACTTCAGACCTAGGGACACATACAGACTCAAAGTGAGGGGATGAAAAAATATATTCCATTCTTTTGAGCTGGAGTAGCAATTCTCATATCAGACAAAATATACTTTAAAATAAAGACTATTGCAAGAGACAAAGAAGGACACTACATAATGATCAAGGGATCAATCCAAGAAGAAGATATAACAATTGTAAATATTTATGCACTCAACATAAGAGCACCTCAATACAAAGGCAAATGCTAACAGCCATAAAAGGGGAAATCGACAGTAACACAATCATAGTAGGGGACTTAAACACCCCACTTTCACCAATGGACAGATCATCCAAAATGAAAATAAATAAGGAAACACAAGCTTTAAATGATACATTAAACAAGATGGACTTCATTAATATTTATAGGATATTCCATCCAAAAAAACCAGAATAAACTTTCTTCTCAAGTGGTCATGGAACATTCTCCAGGACAGATCATATCTTGGGTCACAAATCAAGTCTTGGTAAATTTAAGACAATTGAAATCGTATCAAGTATCTTTTCCGACCACAATGCTATGAGACTAGATATCAATTACAGGAAAAAAATCTGTGAAAAATACAAACACATGGAGGCTAAACAATACACTACTAAATAACCAAGAGATCACTGTAGAAATCAAAGAGGAAATCAAAAAAAACCTAGAAACAAATGACAATGAAAACACGACGACCCAAAACCTATGGGATGCAGAAGAAGCAGTTTTAAGAGGGAAGTTTATAGCAATACAATCCTACCTCAAGAAACAAGAAACATCTCAAATAAACAACCTAACCTTACACCTAAAGCAATTAGAAACAGAAGAACAAAAAAACCCCAAACTTAGCAGAAGAAATCATAAAGATCAGATCAGAAGTAAATGAAAAAGGAATTAAGGAAACAATAGCAAAGATCAATGAAACTAAAAGCTGTTTTTTTTGAGAAGATAAACAAAATTGATAAACCACTAGCCAGACTCATCAAGAAAAAAAGGGAAAACACTCAAATCAATAGAATTAGAAAAGAAAAAGTAGAAGTAACAACTGACACTGCAGAAATACAAAGGATCATGAGAGATTACTACAAGCAACTATATGCCAATAAAATGGACAACCTGGAAGAAATGGACAAATTCTTAAAAAAGCACAACCTCCCAAGACTGAACCAGGAAGAAAAAGAAAATATAAACAGACCAATCACAAGCACTGAAATTGAGACTGTGATTAAAAATCTTCCAACAAACAAAAGCACAGGACCAGATGGCTTCACAGGCGAATTCTATCAAATATTTAGAGAAGAGCTAACACCTATCCTTCCCAAACTCTTCCAAAATATAGCAGAGGGAGGAACACTCCCAAACTCATTCTACGAGGCCACAATCACCCTGATACCAAAACCAGAAAAAGATGTCACAAAGGAAGGAAACTACAGAACAATATCAGTGATGAACATAGATGCAAAAATCCTCAACAAAATACTAGCAAACAGAATCCAACAGCACATTAAAAGGATCATACACCATGATCAAGTGGGGTTTACCCCAGGAATGCAAGGAGTCTTCAATATAGGCAAATCAATCAGTGTGATAAACCATATTAACAAATTGAAGGAGAAAAACCATATGATCATCTCCATAGATGCAGAAAACACTTTTGACAAAATTCAACACCCATTTTAGATAGAAACCCTCCAGAAAGTAGGCATAGAGGGAACTTACCTCAACATAATAAAGGCCATATATGACAAACCCACATACATATGGTCACCTTATCTTTGATAAAGGAGGCAAGAATATACAATGGAGAAAAGACATCCTCTTCAATAAGCGGTGCTGGGAAAACTGGACAGCTACATGTAAAAGAATGAAATTAGAACACTCCCTAACACCATACACAAAACTAAATATAAAGCCAGACACTATAAAACTCTTAGAGGAAAACATAGGCAGAACACTATATGACATAAATCACAGCAAGATCCTTTTTGACCCACCTCCTAGAGAAATGGAAATAAAAACAAAAATAAACAAATGGGACCTAATGAAACTTAAAGGCTTTTGCATAGCAAAGGAAACCATAAACAAGACAAAAAGACAACACTCAGAATGGGAGAGAGTATTTGCAAACGAAGCAACTGACAAAGGATTAATCTCCAAAATATACAGGCAGATCATACAGCTCAATATTGAAAAAGCAAACAACCCAATCCAAAAATGGGCAGAAGACCTAAATAGACATTTCTCCAACAAAGATATAAAGATTGTCAACAAACACATGAAAGGATGCTCAACATTACTAATCATTAGAGAAATGCAAATCAAAACTACAGTGAGGTATCAACTCACACCAGTCAGAATGGCCATCATCAAAAAATCTACAAACAATAAATGCTGGAAAGTATGTGGAGAAAAGAGAACCCTCTTGCACTGTTGGTGGGAATGTAAATTGATACAGACACTATGGAGAACAGTATGGAGGTTCCTTAAAAAACTAAAAATAGAACTACCATACAACCCACCAATCCCACTACTGGACATATACCCTGAGAAAACCATAATTCCAAAAGGGTCATGTACTACAATGTTCATTGCAGCTCTATTCACAATAGCCAGGACATGGAAGCAACCTAAGTGTCCATCGACAGATGAATTGATAAAGAAGATGTGGCACATACATACAATGGACTATTATTCAGTCATAAAAAGAAACGAAATTGAGTTATTTGTAGTGAGGTGGATGGACCTAGAGTCTGTCATACTGAGTGAAGTAAGTCAGAAAGAGAAAAACAAATACCGTATGCTAACACATATGTATGGAATCTAAAAAATAACAAAATGGTTCTGAAGAGCCTAGGGGGCAGGACAGGAATAAAGACGCAGATGTAGAGAATGGACTTGAGGACACAGGGAAGGGGAAGCTGGGACGAGTGAGAGAGTGGCACAGACATATATACACTACCAAATGTAAAATGGATAGCTAGTGGGAAGCAGCCACGTAGCACAGGGAGATCAGCTCGGTGCTTTGCGTCCACCTAGAGGGGTGGGGTAGGGAGGGTGGGAGGAAGACGCAAGAGGGAGGAGATATGGGGATATATGTTTATGTATAGCTGATTCACTTTGTTATACAGTGGAAACTAACACACCATTGTAAAGCAATTATACTCCAATAAAGATGTTAAAAAAAAAAGAAGGACTCACATGTGCTTAATAATGTTGATAGCAGAATCATGATATGAGCACTGACTATATCTAGGAATTATGCTAGCCTTCAACCTGCAAAGGAGGATATAGTAATCCCCACTTCACAGATAGCAAAATTGAGACTCCAAGATGTTAAATAACCTCATCCTACAGCTCTTAATGAGGGCTGAATCCAAGAATGCCCGATTCCAATCACCCTCTCCATGGCACCTCACTCTCTCACTTTTAATTTCTCTTTATTCATTTATTGCAAGTGTCCCTCTCCCTCAGAATCAAACACAAAACCATATGGCTGGACCAGAATAAAATCTGAATAGCTGCATGTAGCTGTTTTAAAATGCCCAGTCTTCCCTGGCGGATCTCTGACTTTCCAACACTACAGCCTTCGTGTGGAAGGTTAAACAGCAAGGACAGTGGCTCCAAATCTCTTTTCCACTGGATCAGTGGAACAAGGTAGTCTTCCATCTAAAATCAAATAATAGCTGACTTTTCCTCATTCTTGAAAAAAGTGTATATAGATGGATCAACAGATGGATGGATGGTTGGATGGATGGATAGATGGATGGATAAATGGATGGATGGACGGGTGCATAGATGGATGGATAAATGGATGGATGGATGGATAAATAGCTGGATGGATGGACAGATGGATGACGGTCAAACAGATGCATGGATATGCATTTCCAAGTGAAGACTATTTCTAAAAGGTAACATAGGAAACTATCAACAGTGGTAGTCATTTCTGGGAGGGAACAGTGTATGAGACAACGGTGAAAGTGGGAACTACTTTTTACTCTACAGTCTCTTATATCTTTCAAATTTTGAGCTGTGTGTAATGCTTACATTAAAATAAGTAGCAATATAAAAGTAATTTTAAAACACCTTGTTAAATAGATATATGCATGAATGAGAGGCTGGAAGAATGAATAAATCCTAAAAATAAAAATGTTTTAAATAGATGAATAAATTTTAACAGTTAAAAAAATTTATGTTTCCCATTGATTTTTCTTTAAATCTTGGCACCAACTTCTACTTGTCTGTATTAGAATCTAGCATAATGTGGTTTCCAACTTGGAACACAATCGATTACAAAATTTGGTTATTTTAAGTCAAACAGGTCAATAACAGTGTGGTGTTTTGCACAGAGCATCTTGACTTTAAGGTTTGCCCACACAAATCTGCTCAAGGACTGCTCTGCAGTTACAGGGAGCGACAATAGGGCTGAGGCCTGGACACGTGATCCCACCCAAGTTTCCTTATTTAAGCTCTAATTCTCCTCTCATGCATCAAATCCCACCTGCATGCTGGGCCTCTGAATACTGCCCCTGCATTGCTGGGGGCTCTGAGTAATCGGACCCTGCCAAGGGAAAAATAAGAAGACAAATGACTTCCCCAACCACCATCAATACCATTTCCAGGAAGAAATGAAGAGAGCTGACTCTTGGCCATAAATGATTTGCTGCTTTCCTCTCCATCAGTATGGAAATGGAGCAGGGTTGTTTCAAAGCTGGGTTTTTTAGCTTTCCAGGCAGCTGTGTGGATTCCATACACTAGGGAGGTTGACAACATTCAACAAGACTTTATGGAACTTTTGCTGGGTTTGCATGGACCCCACGCCCTGCCCTCAAGGCATTTACACTCTAATCCAAGATATAAAATATAATCCAAAAAAGAGGAGGCAGTATTTGGATGTCAATTGTCCACAGCAAGTGCCAAGTTATTTGATGGATGGAGGATGGTGACAAGTCTGTGATGCCTGGCAATGCGACAGGACTACCAGAGGTACGTGAAATCACCTCTGTTTAACTATGGGACACCAGTCACAGTTCTATTCCTTCTGGGACAGTTTGGAAATCATAAAATTCTCTTCAAGGAAGAAAATGAGAACAAAGAAAAACCACGTTGGCATTACGGTGCCCCAAATGACAGAGATGGCTCAGTAGGGCCATCTTGTGCTGATCCCTGCCGCCATTCCATGAGCAGGGTACTGCCCTTCCCCCGCCCTTGCCCAAACGTTTTGGTCTCCCTGTGTCTATGAGTCCCAGCAAGCAGTGCAGCGGGGAGCCCGACAAGACAGAGCATC
Organism: Delphinus delphis; assembly: GCF_949987515.2. Lineage (NCBI taxonomy): Eukaryota > Metazoa > Chordata > Mammalia > Artiodactyla > Delphinidae > Delphinus > Delphinus delphis. Next base: position 62,193,130 of record NC_082697.1, on the reverse strand, counting down.
CTATAGGTTGGAACAGTAACAAAAGGCAACTTAAGGAGAAGAAATTTTAGTTCGGTCCTAAAGATTAGATATCCAGCTGTCAAGGAACAGGAAAGACACTTCTGATGAGGGATATGGCCCGCAAAGATTTGTGGCTGGAAAATGTCAGGTCCTATGATGCTGGAAAGTCAGTGTGGGCTGCTGAGCACTCGCTCTTCAGTCGCTGTGGGTAGGAGGCCTCCCTAGGATTTTCTGGGATAAGTAAGGTATCTGCTGCTCCTCCAGGCATCACTGTGTGTATGAGGATAGGGAGGACATTTGTTTCCCTGCAGCAGCTCCACCCTCTCTGTGGCGCCCTTTGGGATCTCCCATTCCATCTCTATCATTGTCCCTATGGACTGGCACTCAGCTAAGCCACGTACATGCATTAGCTCCTTTAACCCTTCACCACTCTTGAGGAGGGATCTACTGCATCCATTTTACAGATCAAGAAAGAGAGGCTCAGAGACGTTAAGTCACTCACCCAAAGTGACTCAGCTAATAAAATAGCAGAGCCATGACTTGAACCAACTTCTCTGCCTAACTCCAAAGTATGCTCTTGTTCTTCTTAAGGATGGGTCTTTCCTATTGCTTGAGACAAAGACAATCATCGCATGTGAAATTGCTCAATCCAAAGCACTTCTGCTTTCAACATAAGTGGTTGCCAAACAGTCTTCCATGTAAAACTGAAGTTTCTCTACAGCCCTGCAGGCTCGTGCCCTGGACCCTCTTGACACCTGGCCAACAGAGATGACAAAATGGGAAGAGTTGGGAAGACTGGGGTCCAAATCCCAGTTCTGCTCCCTGAGTGGTTCAAGCATCACATGTTCAAAACTGAGCTCCTGCTCTTTTCCCCAAAGCTGCTCCTCCTGTGCCGACCTCACCATCAACTCTCCTCCTCACTCACATCCCTCCAGCCACAAAGTCCTCCTTGTTCTTCCTTAAACACGAGTCTCCCAACTCAGAACCTTTGCAGTGGCCATTCCCCCTGCCTGGAAATGCTTTTCCCTCAGATACACATATGGTTCACTCCCTCACCCTCTTTCAATTCTTCACATAAATGTTGCCATCTCGATGTGGCCAAGGCTGGCCACCCCCATCCCCACCTGCATGCGCCAAATCCCTTTACTTGCTCCATAGTTTCCACAGCAGTTACCACTTTCTACAATGTTATGTAATTTATTTATTTTGTTTATTGTTTATTATCTGTCTTCCTCCACTAAAATAAAAGTGCCCCAAGAAATGGTAGAATCTAGGTAGTAAGTGTATGCTTGTTCCTTGGGAAACTGGTTCAACTTTTCTATATGTTTGTAGTTGTTCATAATAAAATGTTAGAGTAATGGACCTAAAAGGTAATGAATTTGTCTGCTTTGTTCATTGATGTATCCCAAGTGTCAGGAACATAGTAGGTACACAATAAACATATAGTAGGTACCCAGTAAACATTACTGAATGAAGGAATTAATGAAGTGTAACACTATTTAAGTGTTACTTTGGGTAAGTTATTTCATCTCTCTAAAGCTCAGTGTGTCACCTGTAATGTGAACAAAATAGCAGCTACTTCCATTTATTCAACAAGTATTCATTGTGAATCACTACATATCAAGAGCTATGTTAGGTACCAGGGTACCAAATTAGGTAATTGTGAACAAAGTAAACCAGGTCCCCCTTCTCATGGAGCTTCCAATTCAGTAAGGAAGACAGATCAGCATAATCACAATTTCATGTAACTTCAATGCTTTCCATGAGATCACCCAATACCTATATATTCCACAGTCAGTCTTGGGGGTTCAGGAAAGACTTCCCAGCTGAATATGAGCACTAATGGGTATATAGGAACTGCCTCCTGATTTCTATTTCATCCTTCTTCCTTATTAATAAAATACTTTTGTTTTGTTTTTCTTCTTGGGGGGGTAACAACGTATCCAACAGAAAAACCGTCTTTCACTAGCATCTCTTGCAGCTGAGGCTGGCCACCTGACATAGTTCTGATCACTGAAAGCAAGGCACAGTGTACCCTGAGCCTTTTGGATCTTTGTCCTTCATTGGCTTCCATGCCTGCTATGTGATGCCTGGAGGTGAAGCAGCCATTTTGCAACCATGAGGATGGAAGCTGCATGGCAGAGCAGGAAGTCAAGGAAGCTGGAGTCCCTACTAGCATCTCTGACTCACTCTACCAGCCATAGCCTGTCTACCACTGAGCTTATTATTTTTCAGGCCAAATAAAAGCTTGCATTCAAGCAATTTTAGTAGAGTTTTCTAATATTTACAGGCACGGGCAATGCTGTGGTCCCATGCAAGATATTGGTGAGGGTGAGTGAATGAAAGTGAAATGTTCTAAACCCAGAGCAAAGCATGTGCAAAGGCCCAAAGGTGCAGAGAGCAAAGTCGATTCAAGCAACAGAAAGAAGTTCAGTGTGGCTGGAATGAACTGGATAAAAAGAAGGTGGTGAGGGATGAGGTTGCAAATGTAAACAGGGATCCCATCAAGTAGGGTTTTAGAAATCAGACTAAAGAAGCACTGAGGAGCCATCGCAAGCTGCTAAGAAAAATCAGAGTTAATTTATGTAATTTGTCCAATATACGGTAGTTGCCCCCAAAATGAGAAGCATTGTGAGTATTGTTTTCTGTCAAACCATTTTACTGAGGTATAATTGAAATGCAAAAAGGCATACATATTTAATGTACAACTTGATGACTTTGGGGATAGGTATATACTTATGAAACCATCACCACCATCAAGGCCAAAAACATATCCATCTCCCCCCAAAGTTTCCTCCCATCCCCTTTATTATAACCATTGTTATTTCGTGTGGTAAAAACACTTAAAATAAGATTTATCCTTTTAGCAAATTTTAAGTATACAATACAGTTGTTAGCTACAGACACTATGCGGTATATTAGATCTCCAACTTATTCATCTTGCATAACTGAAACTTTGTACCCTTTGACCAACACATCCTCTTCTTCACAGCAAAGAGAACCATCAACAAAATGACAAGACAATCTGGAGAATGAGAGGGAATATTTGCAAACCATCTATCTGATAAGGAGTTACTATCTAAAATATATAAGGAACCCATATAGCTCAGTAGCAAAAATGCAAATAACCTGATTTTAAAATGGGCAAAGGACCTGGGCAGACATTTCTCCAAGGAAGACATACAAATGGCCAAAAAACATATGAAAATGTGCTCAACATCATTAATCATCAGAGAAATGTAAATCAAAACCACAGTGAGATATCACCTCACGCTTATGTTAGAATTGCTACTATTTAAAAAAATAAATTAAAAAATTTTTAAAAGATAACAAGTGTTGGTGAGAATATAGAGAAAAGGGAACCCTTATGTACTGTGGGCGGGATTGTAAATTGGTTCAGCCAGTATGAGAAACAACATGGAGTTTCCTCAAAAAGTTAAAAATCGCACTGCCCTATGATCTATTTCTAAGTATTTATCCAAAGGAATTGAAATCAGGATCTCAAAGAGATATCTGCATTATTCATAATAGCCAAGACATGGAAGCAACCTAAAAGTCCATCAATGGGTGTATGGATAACGAAAATGAAATATAGATAGACAGATACATAGATACCTGTAGAACATTATGCTAAGTGAAATAAGCCACACACAGAAAGACAAATACAGTATGACCTCACTTATACGTGAGTATTGTTTTACCTCCAAGTACACACAAACTCCTCAATGAAACGGCGATGCATCGCTTGTATTTGCAAACCCACCAGAGATCACAGACACAAGCCAAGGGAATCCAGTGTGGGAAACAAAAAAGAAAAACACTTCAGCCAGGACAGTTCAACCACTGCTTTACTCGTCTTTGCCACTGTCAGGTTTATTCCCACAGTGACTCACCCACAGCACCACCTCCAGGCCGCTCTCTAAGTGACCGTGCTGACCAGTGACGTGCAAGATCATCTCAGAAAACAGTGGAAACTCCAAGGCAAGGAGGCCACCTGAAGGGGCCCTTTCCCTTCCCTCCTCGTCTCTGGGCTGTTTCCAGCAAACGCAGCGAGTGCCTAAATGAGGGTTTGATCAATGGAGGCCAGGTTGATATTGATAAAGCGGCTGCAGTTTCTGTAAATCACGCGGCACTCATAGATACTGAAGATTAATCTTTACAAATACGGGGCAAAGGGGGAGAAAAGAACCAAGTCAATTTAGCTTCCGATTATTACTTTCTCCAGAAAGCACTGAAGAGTCAAAAGTTTAACTGATGTACATTAGACAGGGAGACAAATCCAGAAATATCACCCAATTACCTGGCAGCTTCTAGAAGGTATTTTTCATGACAGCAGGTGGGTTTGCCTTTTCTAAATCAGGAAGGAGACAAGACACCACTAAAAGGATGTTGACTTGGCCCAGTGCACAAGTGCTAACCTCACCGGACAAACTGAAGGCTGAATATTTGTCCTGAGTCTACAGAGTGTCCTTGAAAACACATCTCCACTGATTTCCTAGTTATTTTTATGTTATAGTGTATGTATCTTTAGAAATTATACTGACTGCTCCTTCCTGAAACAAGAAGGATTTATTTTTTCCTACAAAGAAATAATAAATAACAGTGCTTAGCCTCCTTGGGCCTCTGATTTCATATCTCGAGAGTGGGTACGAGCCCAGTATGTAACATATAGCACAGTTCCTCAACCTTGGCACTACTGACATCTGGGGCCAGATAATTCTCTATTGGAGGGCTGTCCTGTGCACTGTAGGAGTTTAGTGGTACCCCTGGGCTCTACCCACTAGATGCCAGTAGCAGCTATCCCCCCCACCCCCAGTTATGACAACAAAAATTGTCTCCAGATATTGCCAAATGTCCCCTGTGAGGCAAAACTACTTGTGTATAGTAATATGCAAATACACAACATATGTAAGAGTCGGGGAAATGCCATTCAAAAAATCTCCCATGTTGTATTCACACAAAGCAACAAAACCAAATTCTACACTTAATGCCAGCTATAACCTCTTTATTCACAACCGTGTCATAGCCAGACAACCTGAGGCAGAGGTTTTCAAAACCTGGATCACAGAGCAATTTCCTGAGATCAGGGCCAGCTCATTTACAGGGCCAGCAATTACACACAGCCCCTGCTCAGAGGGCCTCACGCTGCTGCTGGCATTTGGAAATTCCTAATAATTTTTAACAAGGACCCCCCCCCCATGTTTTCATTTTGCTCAAGGCCCTGCAAGTTTTGTAGCCAGTGCTACCTGAGGTGCTTATTTTATTTTTTATTTTTTTATTTGGGTGCACTGGGTCTTAGTTGTGGCATGCAGGATCTTTAGTTGCAGTATGCAGGATCTTGGGTTTTTTTCAGTAGCAGCATGTGGGATCTAGTTCCCTGACCAGGAATCGAACCAGGGCGCCCTGCATTGGGAGCACGGATTCTTAACTGCAGGGAAGTTCCTGGGGTGCGTATTTTATTCATTTTTTATTTACTTATTTTTGGCTGCGTTGGGTCTTTGTTGCTGCGCGAGGGGTTTCTCTAGTTGCAGCGAGCAGGGGCTACTCTTCGTTGTGGTGCGTGGGCTTCTCATTGCAGTGGCTTCTCTTGTGGATCACGGGCTTTAGGCGTGCAGCCTTCAGTAGTTGTGGCACATGGGCTTCGTTGCTCTGCGGCATGTGGGATCTTCCCAGGCCAGGGCTTGAACCCATGTCCCTGGCACTGGCACGCGAATTCTTGACCACTACGCCACCAGGGAAGTCCCAATGCTTATTTTAAATTCAGGCTCTTGAATGAAATGAAAACAAGGCCATGTTCACTGAAGCATTATTTACAAAGCCAAGATATGGAAACAACTTAAGTGTCCACTAGGAATGAATGGATAAAGAATATATCTATATGTGATGAAATACTATTCAGCCATTAAAAAGAAGGAAATCCTGCCAACTGCACCAACATGGATGGACCTTGAAGACATTAGGCTAAATGAAGTAAGTCAGACAGAGAAGGACAAATACTGTATGATGTCACTTATACGTGGAATATAAAAAATTCAAACTCATGAAACAGACACTGTCTGTTGGTTACCAGACTGGTGGTTACCAGGGGCTGGGGGATGGGGAAACTAGGGAGATGTTGATCAAAGGGTACAAATTTCCAGTTACGAGATGAATAACCTCTGGGGATCTAATGTACAGCATGGTGATTAGAGTTAACAGTACTGTACTGTATAGTTGAAAGCTGCTAAGAGAATAGATTGTAAATGTTCATACCACACACACACATACACACACAAATGGTAACTATGTGAAGTGATGGATATGTTAACTAATCTTACTGTAATAATCATTTCACAAGATATCAGTATATCAAATCATCACATTGTATACCTTAAACGTATACAATGTTATTTGTCAGTGATATTTCAATAAAGCTGGAACAAATAAAAATAAAATAAACTCAGGCTCCTGAACCCCACTGTTTTTCAGTAATTCAGCTTAATGTCAAAGCCTGCAAGTGACATTCTTTGATTCTGTGACTTAAAAATAAAAGAGAGAAAGAGAGAGATTTCTCTCTAAAACGTAGGAAATTCCAATTAAAAGTAATCTTTCATTTTAAATGCACAGCAGAAACACGAGATAAGTTAGAAGACAAAACTCTGACACCAGTCTGGGAGGGTTAAGAGACTTCATGGAAATGAATACAAAAATATTTTAAATATTTAAATTGTCTAACCTTTCCATTTTTACTTCTAAGTGAGCCAAGAAAAAAAGTCAGATCATTTGAGAGGAATGAAAAAGAACAATTTCCCATTCCTGAACTTTCCACTTGCATATAGAGGATGAAACTGCACAGAATTTTCCTTGTGGGAAAAGGAGAACCAAGTGCCCCTTGTGGATACTGTGCTGGTGGGATTTTCCAAGCACAATTCACACTGCAGAATTTTCTGAACCTGATTCACTTTTCTCAGTATTAATCACTTTTCACTTATATTCCAACTACTATCTCCCCCCGAAAAAAATAAAGCAAAGACCTAAACTCTTGGGAACTTTCATATGAAAGAACTTTCTAGACTGCCTTTAGATGCCCTACTTAATTAGCTATCATGAAAGCAAGACAGAGAGTTCTTCCAAGGAGTTGACCCAGTGTATTGACATGATGCTCTACAGATCTAACATCATACGGGGTCTCTATTCTAGAAAACAAAACAGAAGCAGAGCATACCAAATATGTGTTCCAGCCACTTGACTGTGTGAGTCCGGAAACTAACCTGGCAAAGGAAGAGCTGAAACTTAGAGGATTTGTCAGAATCACAGGGTGCAGGAAAATGTTTCCAAAGGGGGCCCTCACCTGATGCTACCAATAAGATGCATGTTTTGGTCTGAAGGAAAAACATAAAAAATAGTTTCATTTGTTTCTTTGGGTCCTTTGTTGCTGTTAGCTTGATCAAAGATCAAGCTACTCCACTTCTCCGGCCTTGCTCTGCAGAGGCCCTGCAAGCATTTAGGAAAGGAAATTTGGGAGTGGAAACTGGAGAGAAATGACCTGCGTAATAAAAGGGAAGGTTTTGGAGCCCTTTGGGAAAGGGGGGAGGGGCAGAGTTGGAGAGAGAAAAGAAGGATCTAGAAGCCTGTGTGTGCCAGAAAATCATCCTGTCCTGAGGCCCCAGTCTTTAATAAAGTCCCCTGAACTCACAACATGAGTAGGTTTCCAGTAGGCATTGTGGAAGAGGCCAAGTTCTGCGTTTGGGCTCATGGGGGATGAAACTGAGAGAGTGCACGGAGCACCAGAGCCAGAGGCAGGTGGGACCCTGAGAAGACCCCCATCCCTGAGTAAGCAGGAATTAGCAAGAGTAAATTTTACCTAGATCTTTTGACATCCAGGTTACACTCCTTTGTTATAAAAATGTTTGGCAGTTTCCAACCTTGCCTTGGGACCATGAGGTGCTGGATCAGGAGCATTTCTCAGCCACCTCTGGATGCACGTGCGTTGGCAGAGCAGTCCCTGTCAGTGCACAGTCCATCCTGGATCCTACCATTAGGGGCCACGCCTGCCCAATTGCCAACAGCAAGTATCTACATCTCTTTGCTTGATGCAGAACCCACTGATGGTGGCCAGGGCCCACTCTGCCTGTGCAAGTGGCAGGTCAGAAGTACTGGGGAATTAATACACCCCTGGGGGGGGAGGACTCAACCAGCGACTGATTGGAGGGGTGTGTAAATACCCCAGCTCCTCCACTTCTCAGGTGAGGTAAATCCAGAGTGCATGTTTTACCCTGGGGTCAGCACACTTCTCATGCAAAGGGCCAGATGGTAAATATTTCAAGCTTTGTGGGCCATACAGTCTCTCACAGCTACTCAACTCTGCTGTTGTAGTGCACAAGGAGCCATGGACAATACATAAATGAACTGGTGTGAATGTATTCCAACAAAACTTTATTTACAAAAACAGGTGGCAAGCCAGATTTGCCATGGACTGTAACCTACAAATCCCTGTTCTTTGCTATTTTCCAGAGTTAACCAGAGAGATTAAACTCTGTGACCCCCACAGTGGTAACTAACTTGATAATGAACTCTTTATCATCTCCCTTCCCTTCCTGGCCTGTCTCCTTTCCCCCCACCTTGCCTAGCTTAATAGACTATTTCCACCCAAATCCTTGCCTCAGAGGCTGCTTCAGTGAGAACTCAAACTAAAAGTTAGTTGATTAGGGTACTTTGGCTGCATGTAACAGAGAATTGAACTAAAAATGATTTAAATGACACTGACATAGGTTTATTTTATCTTCCACAAAAAGCCCAGGCATAGGTGGTCCAGGAAGGTTAATTCAATGTCAGAGCATTGGGGGTTTTCTGATGCTTACAGCTCATTGCCAAGAACAGAGCACATGACAATGCTAAGCCAGTCACTGCTAAAAAGAAAGAGATGAGTATGCCTAGCTTAGGCCAATTGAGGCCCATGCCCTGAGGCCAGGGGAAGGAAGGACCCTGTCTTCTCTGGGTGTATGGCCAACTGGCATAAACAAAATGACAGTACTCTCAGCAATGAAGAAGGGGGAATGGCTGTTGGGTAGACAACCAACACATCCCCAATAGTACATGCTCAGTAAATGAGTGCATGGGTCCCTGGATTTAAATAATGGATGGCAACTTTCTGAAAGAAAGATAAAGTAGAAAAGGCCATCCTTTTCTAAGGATGCACAAGAGTCATGCAGAATAGGCCCAGAGTGACTTGGATATTCAGGGGAGATCTTAGAGCCTTTAGATAGTTTGATAGCTTGATTACACAATTCAGAGCCATCAGAGAAAGTGAAAGGGGGACGTGGGGAGCCCTTATTTAAGTCAAATACAAATATGTTCTTCCCCTGGTTAATAATGAGCAAAGCATTTTACAGTTCATAAAGCTCATGTCCATCCATTAATCTTTCCATTTAATCAAAAAACAAACTAATGTAATAGCCAGGTCAGGTACTGTGAAGTTCAAATACTTTTGCAAGAAATTAAAGAAGACTGAAATTAATGGCTACAAGTAACAGAGAACTCATTAACTGGAAAACTCAATATTGTTTAGACAGAAATTCTTCCCAGTTATCTATAGAATCAGTGCCATCCCACTCAAAATCCCAGCAGGTTGTTTTGTTTTTGTTTTTGTTTTTAATTAATTTATTTTTTATTTTTGGCTGTGTTGGGTCTTCGTTTCTGTGCGAGGGCTTTCTCTAGTTGCAGCAAGCGGGGGCCATTCTTCATCGCGGTGCGTGGGTCTCTCACTATCGTGGCCTCTCTTGTTGCAGAGCACAGGCTCCAGACGTGCAGGCTCAGTCGTGGCTCACGGGCCTAGTTGCTCTCCAGCATGTGGGATCTTCCCAGACCAGGGCTCGAACCCATGTCCCCTGCATTGGCAGGCAGATTCTCAACCACTGTGCCACCAGGGAAGCCCTTTTTTTTTTTTTTTGAGAAATTAACAAAATGACTCTAAAAATTATATGAAGATGTATTATAACAGCCAAAAATAGCCAAGGCCATCTTGAAGGAAAACAAAGCTACAGACATACCACCAAATATCAATATTTATTATAAAGCTAAAATAATTAAGACAGTAAAATGGCACAAGGGTAGACAAATGGAACAGAAGAGGAGGTCCAGAAAATGTGTGACAAAAACACCTCTGTGATTCAGTGAGAAAAGATGGTCTTTTCAATAAGTGGTGCTGGGTCAGTTGGATATCAAGTGTCAGCAATGATGTAGGGCATCATGGCTGGTGAGTGTAGATTGGTATAAGCACCTTGGAAAACTGGCTACATCTACGAAAGCTGAATATATTCCCTGTAACCCAGCAATTTCACTTCTGGGTATATACATAACAAAATTAGTGCATACATGCATCATAAGGTTTAACATAAGAATGTAGCAGCTTTATTTGTAATTACCATAAAGTGAAAACAGTCCAAATGTCCATCAACTGTGGTTTGTTTATACAGTGGAATGATACACAACTGAGAATGAAGTATGGCCATGTGCAGCAACATGAATGAATCTCAGAAATATGTTGCAACAAAAGATGCCAAACACACATCCAAAAAGTGCATAAAGTATGATTCCATCTATATGCAGTTCAGAAACAGGCAAATTCATTAAGTGAAAGAAGTTAGAATAGCAGTTCTCTTTGAGAGATATTGACTGGAAAGGGGCTCAAGTGAGCTTTGGGGTGCCTAAGATGTTCTAGATCAGGATGGTGGTTACACAGTTTTATACATGTGCAAAAAACTTATCAAGCTATCCACTTATGATTTTTATACTTATTATTACTGTACATATGTCACACTTCATTACAAGAGATAAATCAAGGGAATATTGTTAGGATGATTTCCTGAAGGTGTGGTGCCTAGATTCCTGAGGATTTGACTCACTGCAGAGATAAAGCCTAGGCTACTAGGAAAATAGATGAGGAGCATTTCCTAAGCCTTGGGCCCTTGGGTGACAATTGTTTGGTTCTCCTTGACAGTGGCAGAACACCTTGGCAATGAACTGGCAGTGTAATTACCTGGAAAGGGAAATAACCCGAAAACATAGCCAGCAGCAGACATAAATCATGGCTAAAATAGGAGCCAAGTTCTACCGCAGAAGAACAATATCTTTCGCCAAATCCCAAAGGAAATAATGACAATAATTAACAACTAGCATTTTTTAACTGCTGGCTATGTGCCAAGAATTTACAAGTTTCAATTTACTTATTGAAACCTTGCCACAAACTAAAAACACATCTAATGTGTGGCAGAGTTGAGATGCCAACAGAAAAGTATGGCTCCAGCCCTCATCACCCCGTCCTGTGCCACACATATTTCCTAGGGATTCAGACTCAGGTCTTAACTGTTTCCTGCCCACTTCTCTCCCCACTGGACTGGGTGTTAGGTCTCTCCCTAGGTGTTTCTCTCTTTTATAACCCTCTTCACACTCTCTTGTCACTGTGTGGTTATGTATTAGTTTCCTGAGGCTGCTGTAACAAATTACCTCAAACTCAGTGTCTTAAAACAAAAGAAATTTATTCTCTCCCAGTTCTGGAGGTCAGAAGGCTGAAATCAGTTTCACTGAGCTGAAATTGAGGCATCAGCTGGGCTATGCTCCCACCACAGGCCCTAGGGGAGAACCTGATTCTTGCCTCTTCCAGCTTCTAGCGGCTGTGAGCATTCCTTGGCTTGTGGCTACATCACTCCGGTCTCTGTCTCTGTCTTCATAGTGCCTTATCCTCTTCTCTGTGTGCAATCTCTCTCTGCCTTCCTCTTATAAGGACACTGTGATTGGATTTAGGGCCCACTTAGATAATTTGAAATAATCTCCCCCCATTACAATATCCTTAACTTAATCACATCTGCAAAGACTCTTCCTTCGCAGAAGGTAACAATAACAGGTTCTAGGGATTACAACCTGATATCGTTGGGTGGCCATTGTTCAGCCTACTGTCTCTATATTAACTCTATCACTGTATTCATTATCTCTGTATTAACTCCTTAACAGTACAGACCATCTATGGTCATTTTCAAGTGGCTACACATTTTGACATTCCTCTTATTAAAAGATGGGATCTACCTCTTCTCCCTTGATCATATGAATTCTGTGATTGCTTTGACCTATAGAATAGAGTGGGAATCACCCTGTTCCAGTTTCTGATCCAGGTTTTAAAAGATGGTCAGTTGCTACTTCCTATCTCTTGGAACACTCACTCTTGGAACCCAGCCACTTTGCTCTGAGAAACCCAAACTGCATGGAGAGGCCACATGAAGGTGCCCCAGGCAACACCACCAACTGAGAGCTCCTAGCCAACAGCCAACATCAACTGCCAGGCATGTGTTTGAGCCATCTTGTATGGTCCACACAGTCAAGACTTAGATGACTCTAGCCCCAGCCACTATCTGACCGCAACTACATGAGATATGTGAAGTGAGAAGCACCTACTTCTCAGTCAGTACAGTCGTGAGTGATAAGATCAAATATTTATTTCCAGCTACCATGTGAGCGGGTCATTTTTTTATGCAGCAGTAGATGATCTGAACATTGTCTTATTCAGAGTTGCACACCAAATGCCTGGAACTATGCTTGGAGATCTTGAAATCCAGTGAAGGTGGAATAAATGAAAAACAACCAAACTCTAGAAGTTATGGCCAAGCAGGTGGGCTGGAGATCAAGAATTGTTGATATTAGATCCCAAAGAAAATGACAAGGTGATAGGTTACCAGAGGAAGGCCATGATGAAATAAATTCTCTAGAGCCCTGTATTAGTCAGGTTAGAACCAATAATATACATATATTACAATTATACAATCCCTCCTAATAAATCTCCCAAGAGAGGGAGATTGAGATTTATTATGAAGAATTGGCTCACATGATTATGGAGGCTAAGAAGTCCCACAATCTGCTATCTGCGAGCTGGACAGCCAGAGAAGTGGATGGTGTAATTCAGTCCAAGTCCAAAGGCCTGAGACCCAGGGGAGTTGATAGCATAGATCCTAGTCAAGTACAGGAGATAAGATGAGATGTCCCAGCTCAAGCAGTTAAGCAGGAAGGGGAGGATCCCTCCTTCCTCTGCCTTTTGTTCTATTCAGGTTCTCAGTGGATTGGATGCTGTCCACTCACATGGGGAAGGTGATTTACTTTATTTGAGTCCACCGATTCAAATGTAATCTCATCAGAAACACCCTCATAGACACACTAGAGTAATGTTTAATCTGGTCACCCCGTGGCCCAGTCAAGTCAACACATAAAATTAAACATCACAAGCCTTTTGAGAGGTAATAGGTGGGCAGGTACACTGCTGATCAGGACCAAGTTCAACAAACCTTCAGCCAATGCTTGCTGACTTACAGATGCACAGATTCTACATATCATTTGTTTTCTTTTTAACCATTCCTTTAATTTAATAAGCAACGTACTGAGTACTTACTGAAAGCCAGGCATTGGTTTAGGTAATGGATATTCAGTTGTCAGCAAGTCCCTTCCTTTGTGGAGCTTTGAACCATAGAGTATTTAGGAGGACCTCAAAACCACAGGTAGGGGGTTCAAGGTCCCTTTCTGACCTTAATTACCTTTCTCTGCAGCCTTGCTCACCAAAAATCACTTCCTAAAAACATTAGACCATTAATACTACTAAGTGTGTCTTTCAAAATGGATATGGTGCAGGCAGTAAATCAGGAAAGATTAACTTGGCAAAGTCCTTCCATTCATTTTGGGGCAGCTGTGACAATTTCCTGTCATGGGAGATGGATAGACAGACCCCTTCTGTCCAATGACTCAGCACACCTTCGCTGGGCACAAGAAAGGAAAGTACAGGTGCTAATGAGATGAGCCTGTATTTGGTAGGGAGAGTCAGCCCAAAGCCTTAATCTTCTCAAGACCACCATTATGTGCCTTCACCAAATGCTTCTGCTATAATAATGCACCAGCAGCTGCAGCCATGGAGGTTCCCTGCTCAGATCTTCCCTCACAGGAACCGACTCTCGAGAGCAGAGCTGACCAGCAGTCTCCAGCCACTGCACTTCTGGACCACTGAGGTGTTCATGCCAAGCCACTCTTCCCAGGGCTTTTCCCAGCCAATGGCTGAGCATGGCAGGAGTACTAGAACCAGACTATTCTATTCCAGTGCTGGATTTGTCCAACAGGCAACTTTTGTCTCAAGAACTCCCTATTAGCCTGGCTGAAACTTTCTCAGAGGAGGCTAAACTTCCCTTCCTTCTCCTTCTCCTTTCATAGGTGTCAGACCTGCATCATGACCTGAAGGTCCTCCCTGCCTACCCCTGCGCCCTCCCCATTTTCCTCCCCAGGCATTTCTCCAATAAATTTCTTGCATGATTAATCCCTGTTTTGCCTTCTGCTTCTTAGAGGACCTGAACCGACATACTATCTACAGACAACTGTTATTTTGTGCATGCTTCCTTCTTTTTTTGTTAGTGCATTTAATGTACATCGTTGTCATTTTGCTTTCTTTCCCTATTTTATACTACGATATATGTGCCATCTTATGTTTTTGTGCTTCCTGCATATTATTTATAATCCTTAATATTCCACTGTATGAAAGGATCATAAGTGTCATCTGTTCCTCTTTAGGTGGACATTCAGGGTCTTTCCAATTTTTTCCTAATTAAACGATGCTGCAATAACTGCATTCTGTGGGAGCTTTGGTAACGTTTACTCAGAACAGATCAGTGTACGGAGAACTTCCCCACCAGGGGAGATGGATTCCAGGGGCTGCCTGGGACTGAAGAAAAAGTACTTCATGAGGAACCAGGAGACCTAAGTTCTGGTTCTGATTCTGCCCTATCCTAGCTGCATGACCCTGAGCAAGTCACTTCATTTCTCTGGGCTTCTGTTTCCCCACCCAACAAAAGGGGCTAATATCAGAGGAGGATACTTTGTGAATATCAAATTTAATTTATGTCATCCTTTTCAAAAGATTTTGGATACTAGGGGCCAGAGAGGCAAGGAAAATGGGGAGATGTTGGTCAAGAGGTACAAAGTTGTGGTTATGTAGGATGAATAAATCTAGAGATCTATGGTACAGGCATGATGGCTACAGTTAATAGTACTGTAATGAACACAGGAAATTTTCTAAGAGGTCAGATTTCAGGTGCTCTCACTACACACACACACACACACACACACACACACACACACACACACACCCAAAAAAGAAAAAAAATAGTAGTTATGTTAGGAGATGGTTAATTACCTTGGCTATATTAATTACTTCACTATGTATATATATCAAATCCTGTTGCACACCTTAAACATATATAATTTTATTGAAATATATACATAAATAAATGAAAAACCTGACCCCAGAGAACTCTCTCACCCTCTTTCCACCATGTGAGGACACAGCGAGAAGTCAGCTGTCTAGAACCCAGAAGAGGGTCCTCACCAGAACTCAGCTATGTTGGTGCCCTGGTCTGGGACTTCCAGCCTCTAGAACAGTTGAGAAATAAATTTCTGTTGCTTATAAGCTACCCAGTCTATGGTAATTTGTTATAGCAGCCTGAACAAAGACAGTGTAGATCCAGGCAGGGAAATCATTGGGGCATATTTTGCAATCAACCCACCACAACAGGCTCTGAATTATCTACTCCTGGAAATGGTGGCAGGGCAGACTGTGAGGGGGAAGAGACATCACGAGGAGGCAGGACTGTGGTGCTTGGGGTGGAAGTTGCTGATGAGAAACCTGCCTCTTAAAAGCATCTCCCAGAATGAGACCTACAGGTGCAACATCAAGGTGCCCCTGAAGAAGCGCTGGCAGTGCCTTCCAGAGCCCAGGACTGCTCTCCACGCTGGCCCGACACAACCCTCAGAGGGGCTGGTACTGAAGCCCCCTTGGTCTATAACCACATTCAGGAGGCTGTGCCCTGGGCTCAGAGGGCTTCCTGCCACTACAATCCAGAATGAGTGTGTCCCCAACTCAACTTCCTCGCCTGACTTCCACGTCCGTTTTTTAAGGAGTTATTTGGGAAAAGTTGAAGCATTTGCTTTAAAAAATAAAAAGCAAAAGAACTAGTATATTTTTTTAATCAGCCTGAGACAGAACAAACAACCCAGCCAAAAGCAAAGGGGGAAATGCTGAAAATGCTCATGTCCCTTCAACCACTCCAACCAAGACTTCAGAGGAGGCTCCGAGGGGGAAATACGCCCAGGGCTCTGGCATCCAGAGTCATGGAACACCCTAAGCTTATCTTTCCGGGGAGCAACTTCACATTCACTTCCTCTGGACCCTTCCCCTACCACCCCAGGACCCCACTCCCATTTAGCAACAAAAATACAGCCTTTGGAAGGAGAAGGGGAATAACTATTTAAATAAAAATAACACATCCCAAGTATTCAATCACCCTCTTCACCCTCACCTCGTCCCCCCGCCCCCCAAAACTCTCATTTATCACGTTGATTTTCTCATCTCTTCTGCACACAACACAATTGGGTACATAAGCTCTGTGTTCAATCTTTTAATGGGGGTTATTCAATTTACTCAAGCCAATGTGAATATTTCCCCTAGTTTCCATGACAACCTCTCTGCACATTCAGTCGTAGTATAAATGAGTTATTGCTTTTATGTTCTCATACCCTAAAACAATGGGGAAATTAACATAATGTGGTCATACCAAAAAAAACCAATCAAAATCCTCATATCCTCCCCTGAAATTCACAGACAGCGTTCTGTGAAAAAGAACCAAAGACAAATGAGGCTTTTGCATCTGACAACACTATTAACATTAGAGATTTTATTTCAGATGCATTTAAATGAAGCCAGACCATAGTGACATTCACAAAAGTATACAAAGAACTAAAATGAAGCGGAAAGAGATGTAAAGGCAGGGACCCAACTTCACCTTTCAGACACAGATCATCCCCACGTGGCTGCCGCACTGTGCCTCCCTCTCTGCACTCTGGCCATGCTAGCATTCCTGCCCCAGGACCTTCACACATGCTGTTCCCTAGGCCTGGAACATTCTCCCGCTATTCTCCCCATGCCTGCTAATTTGCTTAGCTAATTCCTGCTCATCCTTCAGGTCTCACCTTAGAAGACATTGCTCAGGGAAGTCTCGCTTCACCGCTCATCAACACTAGGTAGGATTCCCCTGTGTTATATATATAAATATATCCTCATGGCTCCTGGTATTCTTCATTGCCTTAGGTGGGTTTCCCCAGAAGCAGATCCTAAGAGAAAGGTTGAAGGCACGTGGTTTATCTGGAAGCAATTCCAGAAAACACTGGTAAGATAGTGGAGAAGTGAGACAGGGGAGGGGAAGAGGCCAATCCGTGTGCATTGAGCAAGTTAATATAGATAAGTGGAGCTCAGTCCCACGGGGGATTTCTGGGAGCCAGCACAGAGCAGCCCTCATCTTAAAGGTGAGGAAGATGGGACAACCACCCTCCCCTGAGTGTGCATTTCTCTGCACTTCCTTGCCCAAGGAAGCCCCAGGCATTGTTGCAGGTGCTTGCGGTAGGAACAGCAAGTACCGGTGGGTGTGGGCAAGGTACCAACAGCATCTGCCACATCCTCCAATGCAAATAACATAATTATTACTGGAAACTGGAGATCAATGGAATAGGAGACAAGAATTCAAAACCAACAGGCAAAAAGTAACAGAAGCCCAAATGAAGAACAAGGCACTGGAACAGAGGGGAAAATATAGACTCAAGAGATATTTAAGACCTTGACCCTAGTCTGGGTGACTGATTAGATATTGGGCTACAGGTGTAGTCAAAGAGCTGGAGACTGTAGAAGGGGGTGTGTAAGGTCCTTCCTGCCATCTTAAAATCCCCCATCATCTCTTTTGCTGGCCAGGGGCACACCAGGTAGGACCATCCAATCCACGGCAATTCCAGTTCACAGGACAAGGGAGATCAATCTTTAGTTCCAAGTATAGGAGTGGCTGCTCCCCAATGGACTTCAGAATGAACTCTCAACTTCTGTTTGTTGAACTTTGAAGCTTAAGCCTCTGAGCTTCTAGATGGTTCCAAGTGGAGAAAGTAATTTGATTAACCACCAATAGGGAAATGCATCATTAAACAGTGATAAAACCATTCAATCAAATATGAAACCACTAAAAATGACAGCTGTTTGGGGTAGGTATTCATAAAGATTCGAATGTAACAATAATATTAGCAAACAGGAATTATGCTTATTGTTTCCTGATTGTCTTCCCACACTAATATGAAAGTTCAGCAAAGGCAGGGATCTTTGTTTTGTTCAATGCTGCATCCTCAGAATCGAGGCACAAAATTAGTCAGCAGCCAACACAAGGTAAAATTCACAAAGTCTGGCATCCAATCAAAAATTACTCAGTCTACCCAGAGTGGGGGCAAGAGCTGGCCTCGATCACGCCCACCAGTTCCCAGAGGTTCTGGACTCCCCAGTAGCTGCTAGGAGGGGCTGGGGGATAAAACAGGGTGAGGCAAACTTTCACTAATAAAAGACAGGAGGCAGGAGGGAGCTGGCAGATAAAGGACTCGCCCTTCCTACCTCACTACAGACAGTCCTGAGATGCAGTGATTCTACAGAACGTCTCCAGAGGTGGCCCATGGGACAGGCTGTGTTTCTGTAAAGCCGTGGCCAGTCCATGATACGCACCACCTGGCATTTGCTTTCTCTCCTTTCCTGCCTCACTTCCATTTTTCCTCATTCCTCCTTCCTTAGCCCACTGATTACTTAGCCCAATAAATCAATAGTGTATACACTTTCTATTGGGCTCTGTTGATAGGTGGAGAGAACACCTCCCAAAATCTGTGACTCATGGACTATCTCTGGAAGGATGCTGCTCTGCTTAATCTCAAAACTTACTGGCCTAAAACAACAACCATGGTTGTTACAGCGCACAATTTTGAGGGTCGGGAATTCAAGCAGCTTGGCAATTATGCTCCACGTGGTACCCACTGGGGTCCCTCATTGGCTTCAGCTGACTTCTGGGCTGCTCTGAAGGCTCCAAACAGCTTCAGTGACATGCCGGGTGCTGTGCTGGGGACAGCTGGAAGCTGGTCTCAGGGGACCCCTCTCCCTCTCCATGTCATCTCAGGGTCTCCCCACGTGTCACTCCAGCAGGGTCATCGACTGGACTCCTTACACAGTGACTCAGGACTTTAAGACCAAGAGTTCCAAGAGACTGGAAGCAGAAACTACCCAACCACTTAAAGGTGAGGACCAGAACCAATATGGCACCATTTCTACAGTGTTCTATTGGTCAAAGCAGTCACAGGCCAGCAGAGGTTCACAGGGAGGGGAGATAGAGCCCGCTTCTCCATGGTAGAATGTCAGAAAGTTTGCAGCCATCTTCTGATCTCCAGACACAAACACATAAGAAACTGGGAACAGGGGGAGGTAAAGACTGAAGCATTGCAGGAGGGTTCCTTTTACCCTGTTGGCATGATTTGCCATGTGCATTGTATTATACTACTTTTTTCAAGTAAAAAAATGTGGAGGGAGAGACGAGGAGGGTAGGGACAATGTCAGTAAGCCGAATCCTCATCTTCTATGGCAGAGAGTCAATAGAAAATGTCTTAAATTGATAAATCAAGAAACAGCTGCATAAGCATCTTATTTGGAGTTATAGAGATAAATACCAGAAGATCTAAAAATGGAAACAACATTTCAAGGAGTTGCCTCTTGGAAATAGGATTTGGGGAGGGGAGAGAGGAGAGAAGGGGTCATGAACTGCTGCTTTCATTAGAGGCCCTTCTGTTCTTTCACTTTTTACTATGTGCACATATTACTTTGATAAAAAATTTAAAAGGGGAAAAAGTAGGAAAAAAAGATGGTTATTTTTAAAACTATGTAATTAAACTTGGAAAAATCTCATTTTGCTAAGTGAAAAAAAAAAAGTAACAGAACAGGATGGAAAACTATATTCCTAGTATGGTTGTAAGTACGTTTAATTAAAAAAGAAACCGGGCTTCCCTGGTGGCGCAGTGGTTGAGAGTCCACCTGCCAATGCAGGGGACATGGGTTTGTGCCCCGGTCTGGCTGGGCCCATGAGCCATGGCTACTG
The DNA here is from genome assembly GCF_949987515.2 of Delphinus delphis. NCBI lineage: Eukaryota > Metazoa > Chordata > Mammalia > Artiodactyla > Delphinidae > Delphinus > Delphinus delphis. Next base: position 62,173,136 of record NC_082697.1, on the reverse strand, counting down.
AGCCTGCGTGTCCGAAGCCTGTGTTCTGCAATGGGAGAGGCCACAACACTGAGAGGCCCGCATACCACAAAAAAAAAAAAAAAAAAAGAAAGAAAGAAAAGAATAAAAATAAAAGAAAGAAAGAAAGAAAACATATATATGGGGAATGGGAAGACTCCCAAGAAATGTACATACCAAATGATAATGGGTGGGTTTCTTTTCTGTTTCCCAAATTTGCAGCAATGTGATTCTCTTATATTCATAATGAAAAGAAAATAATTCATTACTTTAAATAAATGAATTGAGCAGTGATTAAATAAAAATGTCAGAAGAGTCTCTGAAGAACTCTTGGCTACTACACCAGAACCTTATTTTAATTCCTGGAACTTCCCAGGGAAGGGGGTTGGTTCTATGGATGGGGAGCTCTGTCCATAGACTTGACAGGCTCTAGCCAGGCAGGCCTGTAGACTTGGTTATAAAACCTTCCCAGAAAGCATTTAGTCCATGCAGGTTGGTTTGTGTGTGTGTGTGTTTTGTTTGTTTTGTTTTGTTTTGTTTTTTTGGCTGAGTGGTGCAGCATGTGGGATCTAAGCACAGAGTCTTAACCACTGGACTGCCAGGGAAGTCCCTAGTCCATGTAGTTTTAATTCAACAGAACAATAACTCCTGTAAGCCTCCAATGTACTCAGTTCTGAGTCTAGAGTGCTCCTTTAATCAAGTGAGTATTTATCAAGTACTCCTATGTGCCAGACAAAATGCTAGGGTCTGGGGTTATAATGATAAATAAGACAGGTAAAATCTCCACCCCTTTGGACCCACAGTCTAGTGAGAGAGACAGATGAGTGGCCAGGTGATTCCAATATATCCTAATAGATGCTTTGATTGGGGAAAGTACAAGTGGGAGGAGATCACCTGGAGGACTTCCTGGAAGAGGCCAAACCTAAGCTCAGACTCAAAGAGTGAGCCAGAGGAGATCAGGCAAAAGGGGGGAGAAGTATTTCCAGCACAGAAAATACAATTTGCAAAAGCTAAGAGACGAGAGAGAAGATGGCGAATTCAAGAAATCGGGAGTGACAAAAAACAGATGTCCCATGATCAAAACAGTCAGTCTGCAAGGACAGCTCACTTGGGGGCTCTAGGGCTTGACAGACTGAATTGGAATCCTAGCCCTGCCACTTATAAGCTGTGTGACCTCGGTCAAGATATGTCATTTCACTGTGTCTCAGTCTCCGTATCCAGTGTCTTAGTCTGTTCAGGCTGCTATAACAGGATATCATAGACTGGGTGGCTTATAAACAACAGAAATTTATTGCTCACAGTTCTGGAGGCTGGGAAGTCCAAGATCCAACAGCCAGCAGACTCAGTGTCTGGTGAGAGCCGGCTCTCTGTGTTAGGGGACCACTGACCGAAACCACCAGCCTTGGCCAGGCACGATGATGATAACTGCTTGCCTGAGGTGTCTCACAAGAGGAGGTCCCGATAAAGAATGTGGCGCTCCCATCGAAAACTAGCCGGGAGAATTCAGGAGGGTCTGAAAGTAGGAGGGAGGGAGGAGATGACCAACCTCCCAGAAACCCTCACGCTGGAATGCATCTTGGCTGAGTGATATGCACGCCACCAGGAAGGACCCTGAGTCAGACCAACTACTGGCCAAGAAAGATGATCGGCCAGAGACAACCTGGAAACTAACCCCATCACCATAAAACCTGAGACTGTAAGCCACGTGACAGAGCAGTTCTCCTGGGTTCCCTTACCTGCTGCTCTCCGCTCGGGCGCCCCTTCCCAATAAAGTCTCTTGCTTTGTCAGCCCATGTGTCTGTCTCCTCAGACAATTCATTTCCGAGTGTTAGACAAGAGCCCACTCTTGGGTCCTGGAAGGGGTCCCCCTTCCTGCAACATCTGGTTCATAGATGGCCGTCTTCTAGCTGTGTCCTCACACAGAGGAAGGGACAAAGGAGATCTCTGCGGTCTCTTCTATTAGAGCACTAATCCCAATATGAGGGCTCCATCCTCATGACTGAATCACCTCCCAAATGCCCCACACCTCCTAATACCACCTTGGGGGTAGAATTCCACATACGAATTTGGGGGCGACACAAATATTCAGGCCATAGCCCTGGGCTCTTTCTCCTTCCCCATCCTCCTTCCCTCACCTCCCTTCCCCAAGAGCCCTCCCACAGTAAACCACACCCACCCAAATCCCTGTTTCAGGCTTCAGAGGAGCCCAACCTGTCATACACCTCACAAGGATTCAGATCTGGGTGTACCCACTCCAAAGGCCACGTGTGAAACCACCAGCCTGCACCAGGTCACTTCTATAGGACTGCATGGTGGGATCAAGGAACAGTTGTGATACCAGCCCCATGCCCGGCACGGAGCCCCCACCAGGGTGACAGGCCTAGAGGGGCTGATCCAAAGAAGAAGGCAACAGAAGGGGAGGCAGCAGATCCCAGCGCACCTGCTGTATTCTGATGGGTGCTGTACACTAATGAAGGCAGAACTTGAGCTTTGGAATCAGATCCAGTCCCAGCTCTGCCGGCCAGTAGCCTCAGTTTCTTCATCTGTATCCTAGAGATCATCAGGTTCACCTCACAAGGTAGATTAAACAACTAGCACATGTAAAGTGCCCAGCAAGATGTCTGGCATATCGAGGTACCCAGTACATGTCCACTCCTCTCGTTTGATGTCACCACATCCATGAATGTAAGAGCTGGGAAAGAGTATCTACAAAAGAGATACAGACCCATACCCACTCCTGCTTCTGCCTTAATAGTTTCCAAGTTATTCAGTGCAAGAGACTTAGCCCAGCTAAAATTATTCAAAATTGACCCTGAGATCAGGAACAAATTGGCTACAGCAGTCAGCGATTGGCAAATGCAATCTAAATGCCCCAGGCGGCATTAGAGCCTTCCACGCTGACAGGAAGAGTCAATGTGCATCTTGGAAAATTCTGAAAAAAAAATTAAAGGTCACCACATTTGTAGGCAGAATGGATTTTCTTGAGACCATTACAAACAGACTGCCTAAACTGCAAAGACTGGAAGCTTGACAACTCCCGGAGAACTTCAGGTAAAAAGAATCCCACACTCCAGCTCACAAACATCTGAGCTGCTGCCTATGGGCATCTGAAGGTTCCCCCATAACCCATTCTCTCATTGAAATTTCACAATCAGCCTGTGATGCTCCAATGAACTTGGAGTACCAGACTGGGGCCAGCCCTGTGCTCAAAGTGTCTGACCAGGCAGAGAAGGCACAAATCGGTAAGATAAGTCTGAACATTTCTGTAGGGAAGGAGTCTTAAGCCAAGCAGGAAGACCAAACCCCAAGGCCAAGTCTAGAAGGAAAGAGTGTGCTCATAATTGGGAAAAGCACTGGGTCAGAGGAACATTAGTTCTGGAAACCAGCAGGGGACAAGGTGAGATAATAGCCTTGAGCAGCAATAGAATACTGTGCTGTTTTTGTTGCAAGAACAGTATTAATATTAATAACAATAGCTAATATTTATTGGGTGCCTTCCAGAGCCAGGCACTGTGCTAAGATTTTACATGCATCCTCTTACTTAATCCTCCCAGTGCTCTGTGCAGTAGGTGCTTGTTCCAACACCATTTCACAGAAAAGAAACCCGAGGCTCAGAGAGGCTTCTCCAAGGTCACCCAGGTCATCACGAAAAGCCAGGAAATATGGCCACAGAGCTCAAGACCCTGTCCACGTCGCTTTATTACACATGAGAGCTCGAGTGTGTGTTAGCTTAGCTCAGATAAATAGCAAAAGTTAATTCTGAACAGAAGCTAGTCATTTGTATCCCATTTTTCAAACAAGGAAATTAATTCCCAGGAAAAGTGAAGAGCATAATAGAGCTCTTCACATAAGCTGGCTTCATGGGAGCAAAAAATCCAGACATATCCATATATAATGAAAATACAATATGTTGGTGTGTGTTATTGTTCAGCAAATATTTACTCCTCCCCATTCCCTCTACCATGGGAGGAATATAATTCCCTGCTCCATTAATGTTAGGCTTGCTTTGGCCAGTGGAATGTGGGCAGAAGTGACAAAGGACCAGTTTTCAGCTTAGGCCTTAAAAAGCATCAATTACTTCTGCTCACCCATCGGAAGTTGCCAACTTTCACCAGGAAACCACTGCCTCTCCAGCTTGGGCCTCAGAAGAAAATGTAGGGATCAGACTTGAATGCAACCTACAGCCTAAAGCAGAGTCTCCCAGCCAAACCACAGACCTATGCACAAGAAATAAATGCTTATTTTTATTACCTACTGTTTTTGTGGTGCTTGTTACACAGCTATAGATGACTGATACACTGATCAGTCATCTGATACACTTACACATGTTTATGTGTACATATTACACATGTACATATTATATAGGATACGTATCTGTGGATGTGTGGCATGGAAATATAAGTGTATAAATACTAAAAATATACCTCCACATATGGGCGCTAGTATTGGACAATGGTGTAGGATTTGGAGAAAGAATTAGGTTTGCATTCTTGCTCTGACACTTATTGGCTGTGTGTTTGAGGGGAAACTACTTGACCTCTCTGAGAACAGTTTCTTTTTTGTAACATGGGGACAAAAATCATGACTATCTCATAGAATTATCATGAGATTTAAGTGAAATAATGCACACAATGGGCTTAACATAGAGCCTAGCACTCACTCATTTATTCATTCAACAGATATTGAGTAATGACATTTGTCAGACCCTTTTCTAGGTTTTTGGAATACAGTTCCTAGCTCTGGAAAGGAAAAGTAAAGCAGCGTAAGGAGAACCAGCAGCCCGGGAAGAGGAGGGAAGCATTCCGTGGGAAATTATCTGCATGACATCTGACAGAATAAGTGCTCGCAAAAACAGCAACCACCACTATTCTCGGAATGATTAGCATGTAAGAATGTGGCACCCGGCTGCAAACAAGAAGGAACTCAGCCTGTCGACTCCCCAGCAGACCCCTGGCCTTGGAAGCCTCAGCAAACCACAGCAACACATCAAGGACCTTCACCGTGTGGACACAGCCTCAGGCACTTTTGAAGCTGACACACAAATCCTGCAGCTCAAGCCAGACTCATACAGTAGGGTCGAGAACAGACAGGCCAGCTGCTGCTGAGAGACTGGAGCTCTGCTTCCCCATGAAACAAGAAGGCTCCTGGGGCCTGAGCCATACTTCGAATCCACTGATCACATCAAACACACACTGTTGTGGGCAGCAAGCAAGAGAGGTGTTCAGGTGCTGGAGGGTGAGGTCAGCTGACAGGGACCCTTTCTGTAGGTGCTGGGGAGCCAGGGATGCTGCAGGGGTCTTAGGCAGTTGAGAAACACACATGCCTTTGCAAACACACTGAAATGCGCGTGCCCTTGAGGCCACCTCCTGTTTTTCACTCTAACTGGCATGTTTTCCCATCTCCTCAGAACCAGCCCCGGGAGGTGTTACATAGCTGTAAAAGTGTGGTCTTTGGAGTGAGATAATCTGGGTTTGCGTCCTGACTCCATCACTCACTGGCTGCCTCCTTGGGCTCACCACTTAACCCAAGGAGCTACCCACTCCCAGCGCTGAAGATTAAATGAGATAACCTTATAACACCTTACGTGCAAACACCTTGAAAGCACAGTACCTGGTACAGGTAATACTCATAACTGTGGCTCCTGTTATCGACTCAATTTGCAAATGAGGACACTGAGCCCCAGACAGGTTAGGCAATGGGAACTCTGACCTTGCCATCAAACCGTGGGAATTTTTCCTCTACCACACTATCCCCAACTGATCTGCTTCTCCAACAAACCTTAAAAATCCTCCAAGGATAAATTTTGATCTACCTGGAGGCTTGCTGACTTAACTCAAGGACCTAACAGATGAATATTTTCAGTACATGAATAAAGTTGGCCTTGAGACTATGTGAACCTGGGACTGAGGTTGGGTCCCTATTGATTAACCACATGGTATGAATGCAACAGATTAATTATGGTGACCAAGCCTCAAGCTCAGATGCTTACAGAGTCTGGGTTGTACTAGGGTGACCATCCATCCCAGCTTGAGCACCAAAAGTCTCACATCCTGGGAACCTGCTCAGTGCTAGGCAAACTGGGACAGCTGGTCACCCTTTGTTGTAGCATAACTGAGTGAAGGAGTAAAAAGCTGTTGCATCTCTGTTTGGGTTTTCCATTTCATGTACATGTACAGTGTGGTATGAGCAAGGGCTCTGGGGCCAGCCTCACTTGGTTTACATCCTAGCTCATTGCTCACCAGCTACGGGACCTTGGGATGACTTACCCAACCTCTCCACATCTCCTCTCCTGTGAAAATGGAGCTAGTAGAGCCCCTGGCCTATAGGACAGAGGTCCTCGACACTGTTGATATTTTGGACCCTATCATTCTCTGCTGTAGGGGCGACCTGTGCATTGTAGGATGTTTAGAAGCATCCTTGACCTCTACACACTAGACACCAGGAGCACTATCCCCACCAAGTCATGGCAATCAAAAGTGTCTCCAGGCATTGCCAAATGTCTCCTGGGGGGCAAAATTGTCCCCAGTTGAGAATCACTGGTCCAGGCAGTGTTGTGAGGATAAGTGAGGTGATGCACACATCAGGTTCTTTGGAGAGTCTGTTTCTATAGGAACAAACAGACTAAAGCCTTAGTGATAAAGCAGGAAGATGGCAAGCCAAGAGATGAGCAGATGGGACATGGGATGGGCGAGAGGCTGGCAGCCAAGTGACTGCTGGGTGGGACAAACCCTGCGAATGGAGCCCAGCCTGGCCAGCATCCTTCTCACGTGAACCTGAGCTTCTATTCCACCCCAGAGACAAAAAGTTGAAGGGATTACTCCTTAGTTGCTGGCATAGCGCCATCATAGAGAACAAAATCCTCTCTCACTGTATGTATTTCTTTTCCCTTGAATGTGTTCATATACTTGTAAAGTGCACCTGTTCATCAAATGTTGAGTGCGTATTACTGTATGCCAGGTATATAGTGGTGAAAAAAAGGACAAAAGTCTCTGCCCTCATGGAGCTTTAAACATATTGTGCTGGTTTTTATGTAATGCATTTTTAACCAATAAATGTGTCATGCTGTAGAACTGATTCCATTCCTTATGTTTTTCTCTCAGTACTTTCTTTTTAAGATCTATACATATTGCTGTGCATAAATCAGACATATTCTTCTATCTGCTACCTGGTAGTATTCCACAGAGCTCATCCACCATGTCATACTTATCTATTCCCCCTCTGGTGGGTACCTCCATTGCTTCCAAGTCCCCACTGCCACAAACCCACTTCCTTGAACATTCAGGGGTGAAACTTTCTCTGGGGTATAAATCCAGAAGCAGAATTGCTCTGTCTTGGGTCAGTGCCACTCAGACTTTACCATGCACATGACTCACCCAGGGATCTTGTTAAAAGGCAGATTCTGACTCAGGGGGTCTGGAATGAGACAAGAGAACTTACATTTCTAATAAGCTCCTAAGTGATGCTGATGCTGCTGGTCCAGGACCACAGAGGATATGCAGACATCATTTGTTTTAGTGCCAGATCTCTCTCCAGGACCACTGCACCCGTCAACATTCCAAGGACTTGCCTTTAAAAGAGGCCAAACCCCACTGAACTCACTGACATGGTGTAGACAAGTGGCTCTGTCAACAGCCACCATTACCCAAAAGCACTGTGTCCCACCATCCGCTGATGTGCACACGACCACTTTGCCATAAGTTATCCTTGATTTCTAAGTACATCAGAAAATGAGAGCCCCTAAATTCTGGAGTGAAGTGACCTAGGAGGGCACCCAGCCCAAGCCCTGGCTTTCAAAGGGAGAGGCTGAGGCTCAGAGCTGTGCAAGTAATCGCAGACATTTTTGGCAGAGCCAGGTTTCGACATTCCTGTCTCTTGTCATTTTGTTCCTCTACCGAGCCCTGTTCCAGAGATCAGAAACTCGTCCATGATTTACAGGAGTTAGTTCACTTTGCTGATTTTTCTCCATCTCTCCCTCCCCATCTCATCCCCCTCACCCCACACCCTGCTTTTTAATTCTTGCCAGAACCATCCATTTTGCGACCAAGTGTTGACTTCAATTGATATATGAGACGACTGACATTTCAAATATTCCAGGCAGAGGAGAGACTTCTGATCACAACCCAGTCTGAAACATCTCCTCCACGTCTCCTTCCTTACTCCTTCTGGGCAATAATTGTCCCCCACACCAGCCCACCTCCTCCCCCTTTGCCCCAACATTAATTTCCCCTGATTCATTTTTCATGCCTTTGAATTCTGCCTTTTCAAACCAGAATATGTTTCTGTAGCTGTTTCTCATACCTCCCTTCCCCTCATGAATATTTCAAATGCAATAGTGATATGATCGCTCAACCTTAGAGGCACACCAGCTTTATCTTATTTATCTTACTGAGCTGCTTCTGATCCTGGGATTAAGTCCAAAACAACCTTTGAGAGTTTGTTTGGGTTATTTTCCCCCAGGCTGTTGCTGTCGTGTATGTAAATTATAAAGTGAAGCAGCCTCCCTGCTCCAACCGGGCCCCAGTCCTGGGCGCAGGCCCTTGGCCCCAGATACCAGCTTTGCCAGTGCCAATTCTGCTCCAGCGAGGTGTGAGATGTGAGACACGCTCTTCTCAAAGCCAACTGTCAGGCCTCCTAATGGGTCCCTGCCGTGGCATAAATCTCCCCTAACTTCCAGTCCACTGGTCCCTTCAAAGCACAAAATTAACTCATGGTGTGACCTTGGGTAGGTCGTTTCACCACTCTGGGGCCAAGGTTCCCTGTCTACAAACAAAGGTAGACCCTAAAGTCTTTTCAGCTCTAAGGCTCCACATGATGTAGTATAACAAACAGAGCACAGGGTTCAGAATCGGGAAGTGCCTCGTTCAAATCCAAGCTCTACCACTAAATTAGTATTATGCCCTTTAACTCTGTCTACCACTAACTAGCAGTATGACTCTTAATTGTGTCCACGACTAACTAGTAGTATGACTCTTAACTGTGTCTACCACAAACCAGCTGTGTGACCCTTAACTAACTGTGTCTACTACCAACTAGCTGTGTGATCATTATGCAAGTTACAGAAGCTCTTGGAGCATCAGTTTCCCCCTCAAGTAAAACACACTTGGCTTTTGGGGTTGTAGTGGGGTGACTGGCCATCCCATTGGGCTTGCCTGGACCTGGGGAGGTTCCAGGGACACGGTACTTTCAGTGCTAAAGACAGGAAAGTCCTGAGCAAGCCAAGACTTGGGTCACCCTAGGTTGTTGTGAGAATTAGAAGTGAATTCGGTGACATGTAAAGAACCTTGTACATTGATAGAAATTAGTATATAGCATTAAAAATTATTGTTAATTGTTATGTCCATAGCTGTAGAGGAATTATTTTCACTTCTGGTTTTTTCAAGAATTTTTTAAAAATTTTTTTTGAAAGCATACAATCATGTGATAAAAAAGATTTGAGGGCTTCCCTGGTGGCGCAGTGGTTGAGAGTCCGCCTGCCGATGCAGGGGACACGGGTTCGTGCCCTGGTCCGGGAAGATCCCACATGCCGCAGAGTGGCTGGGCCCGTGAGCCATGGCTGCTGAGCCTGCGCGTCCGGAGCCTGTGCTCCGCAACGGGAGAGGTCACAACAGTGAGAGGCCCGCGTACCGGGGGGGAAAAAAAAAAAGATTTGAAATGAAAAGCAAAGCTCTCTTGCTCCAGCTCTCCTCCCAATCCAGCCCCCATCCCTGAAAGGCAAGCACCTATAGCCCTTCTTAGTTTCGGATCTGTCGAGGCTGACCTTGCCGTACTCACCCTCCATCTGCTCCTGTGTCCCCGGTACTTCTGGCCTTAAGGATCAGCTTCTGGGGCAGGGTGGTATCTCACATGTAACAATGCTGTGGCAGGGGTGCTGAGGATCGCAATTAGGAGTGGGAGCAGGCCCTGGAGCCCCCTCTGCTGGAACAGGCATTAACTCTTTAGATGCTGGACCATGAGGAGGTGGGAGGCATGGCTGGCAGAAAGAGAAGCAGCTATATACTGTGGTATGGAAATGTTTCGACCCTGGTGAATGTCAGCGAGCATCGGCTCTGCTTATGAGGGCCCCACCGAATTCAGAGGTGAGGACATCTCCCAAGTGGAGAGACTAGGATACGAGTCGGACATCTGGACCTCCAGGCAGAGTTATAGCCAAGGCATCCTGGACACCCGTTTTGTATCTGCGTCTCCCTGGCAACGCTGTCTCAAGGAGATCACGGTCAGCTGGTCTGGGTCAAAGCAAGTCCATTTGGAGTGGGAGAATATTAGCTCCACGAGGTAGATGTAATCAGCTCAGGGAACCGTCACCTCCTGGAGAAGCCCAAGTGGCTGTGTGTCATGCCACAGACAGGAAGAAGACACTATACCGGCTGCTGATCACCCTGCCTGGGACAGACCATCAGTTTTCATATCGCCACCTGACAGGTGTGCAGGCTGGTTCATACTCCTGTCAGCTGGTGTTCCTTGTCAACACTGGTGAAGCTCTCACCCACAGAATCCAGACCTAGCACTGAGAAAAGAGCAAAGCAGTCCTAGAGAGAAGCAGTCTCTCCACCCCGCCAGGTGGGTCTTGAAGGGGACAGAGAGAAGAGGAGACATTTTATATCCCTATGGCACTATCCCAACCAAATCAAAACCCCACCCCAGAGAAGCTGGTAGTGTTGCAGAAAGATCTGCAAATTGAAAGGCCAGAGAAAATGAATACTAGCCTTGAGTCTGCTTCTTATTTCTGGGGCTCTATCAGTTAAGCTTCTTTGGTTGCAAGGAACAGAAGTAAAATCAAACAAAAATTTAAAGGGGGGAACTCACAGCATCAAAGAAAGAATACGGTACCCACACCTAAGGAGGTCCCAGGGCTCTCCCTGCCAGAAACACCAGGACCATCTCTCTACAGTGGTGGTTCTCAATCCTTGCTGCAGGTAGGAATCAACTAGAGACTTTTTAAAACCACTGACACAGACACCTCACCCTCAGAAACTGGGATTTAATTGTTATGGGTGGGGCTATCTTCTCACTTCAAAGATGTCCCAATGATTCTAATGTGAGGCTAAAAATGAGAACCACTGTTCTTGGGATGCTACTCCAAGTGTGGTCCACAAACCGGCAATACCCGCATCACCATCACCAGGAAGCTTGTTAGAAATGCAGATTCTCAGAAACCCCTGGACCTTCTGAATCAGAATTTGCACTTTAATAGGATCTTTGGGTAAGTTTTGAGCAGATTAAAAGTTGAGAAGCACAGGGCTGGAGTGTCATGGAATGACTAGGGTTTAACCCCTGATCTAGCCACTCCCTGAGGCTCTGCTTAAGAGCAAAATCCGCAGACAACAAGCATTGGACTGTGCATGCTTTGGTCACACCATGACAGTGGGTGGGTGAGTAGGAAATGATGCTTGGAGCCCCACCAAACCCACAGGCAGGAGACAGGCTGCCCTGAAAGCAGTGTGATGCCGGACAGATAAAGACTACACAGGCCCTGCACAGTGATCCTGGACAAGTTCAGAGATGATGATGCCAGCTACCACTTATTAAATGCTTACTTTATGCCATTCACTGTGCCAAAGACTCAAATTAGCTCATGTAATCCCCCCTATAATCCACAAGGCAGATGTTAATTACTATCACTACTACTATTTCATAAAGGAGGAAAGTACAGTTTAGAGCAGTAGATCTCAAACTGTAATGTGCATCAGAATTACCCAGAAGGTTTCTTAAATCACAGATATCTGGGGCCCACCCTCAGAGTTTCCGACTCAACAAGTCTGGGATAAAGCTCAACGAGCTGTATTTCCAACAAGCTCCCAGATGACACTGACGCTGCTAGCCTAGTCACACAATTTGGAAGCTAGGCATTAGCCCTTCAAGAGGGAAAAGCAGTAAAAACCAAGTTAGTGACTCTTCAAAAAGCACTAATGCCTCAAAAAAAAGGTAATGCCAAATATTAGGCAAGTCCCCATCTTCACAGTGAGAAATGACCCACTTTGGTTTAGAGAGAAGCTTTTCCCAAGAGACACGTGCAGCTGGCATTTTGCAGAGAGAGCACAGTGGAGGGAAACAGACCTGCTTAGAACTACAGTTAATGGGAATTCTTTGGAATTCACAGAATCATGAGAGTCGTTTCCTTCAGCCACACACCTGGCTGGGAGGGTAACAATTTTCTTAGGAAGAGGATACACGAATAATGTTAATACCAGAGCCCTGACTTTTATTTGCAACGTGTGCCAATGCTTTTCCTCAAGATAGACCTTTAGGGAGCTGTGCACAGTGCAGCTAACCATTGGGTAGAGTTACCATCAACTGGTCATTTCTATCTTGCAAATCAAGTAGAGAATAACACTCATAGAAGTCAGACTGCCCAGGTTCATATCTGGGATCCACCATTTACTGGCTGTGGTCATTATGCAAGTTGCTTAACCTCACTAGGTATTCTATCCTCATCTGTAAATGGGGAAATTTTTATGATTCTCTAACCTGTAAGTTACTGGAAGGACTAAATGAGATAACACATGGAAAATTCTTAGTAAAATAATTGGAATATTATGAGCTCCCAATGAGCCTTTATTTAATTATTATTATTGGTGGGAGTGCTGGTGGTGCTAAAATATTGTTGGCAATACCTAGCTCAGGATCCTTATCAACAACTGCAATCATGATTCTGACATCTGACCGTCCCATGCTGCTAGTGGGAATGCAAACAGGTACAATTTTTCTAGAAAGCCACTTGGTGATATATATCAAGAGCCCCACAAATACTCCCTTTGATTGAGAAAGTCTGCTACTAGGAATTTATTCTAGGGAAGTGGTCCAGTAAAGCGATAAAGATTCATGCCCAAGGATGCTATCACATTATTGCCAATAGTAAAATATAAAGTGTCTAACAATTGGAAAACATTTTTAAAATTATGCTATGTTCATACAATGGAATCCTCTACAATAATTAAAAATAATGTTCACGGGGCTTCCCTGGTGGCGCCGTAGTTGAGAGTCCGCCTGCCGACGCAGGGGACGCGGGTTCGTGCCCCGGTCCACGAAGATCCCACATGCCGCGGAGCAGCTGGGCCCGTGAGCCATGGCCGCTGAGCCTGCGCGTCTGGAGCCTGTGCTCCGCAACGGGAGAGGCCACAACAGTGAGGGGCCCGCGTACCGCAAAAAAAAATAATAATAATAAATAATGTTCACAACTTTTAATTGGGCATAATCTAAGTCATGTTATATTTTTGAAAATACATATGTAAAATTTCATATAGACTATGAACTCAATTATGTAGACATATGAAAGGCAAAAGAGAATAATCCAAAACTTATCTACTCTGGCTCTTGAAATGGGGCTTCTCATAGTTTTGTATTTTTACCGATTTTCCTCAGTAGTCATCCTTAAATCAGAGGGCTTGGATAGAATCTGTTACAAGAGATTTCAGCAGACTAGATAATAGCTTAAAGAGATTATTTCTGTCCAGGTGTGCCGTAAGTTATAGGAACTGCTTGTAAATGTGGGTGTAATTAAAATAGGGATCTAGTGTTGGAAAGAGAAATGGGAGGTAGAAAGGAATGAGGAGCAGGAGTAGATGCTGTTTCCGTGCATTCTTGAGACATTCAGAAGGATGAGGCGAAAGAGCAGCAGGAGGGCTGAGGGAGCAAGATCAGAGGGTTCTGGGACCCTCCCATGTGGTGTCCCAAAACTGACCATTAACCAAACTAAAGTTACATAATCTACAGATTGGGAAAGGGAATGGAGAGATAGCCCATGGAAACACAGGGCATTTTTGAGCTGCGAATTGACAGAAACTGTCTGTCATACAGAGTGAAGTAAGTCAGAAAGAGAAAGACAAATACCGTATGCTAACACATATATATATGAAATCTAAAAAAAAAAAATGCTTCTGATGAACCTGGGGCAGGACAGGAATAAAGATGCAGACATAGAGAATGGACTTGAGGACATGGAGAGGGGGAAGGGTAAGCTGGGACAAAGTGAGAGAGTGGCATGGACATATATACACTACCAAATGTAAAATAGATAGCTAGTGGGAAGTAGCCACATAGCACAGGGAGATCAGCTAGGTGCTTTGTGTCCACCTAGAGGGGTGGGATAGGGAAGGTGGGAGGGAGGCACAAGAGGGAGGGGATATGGGGATATATGTATATGTATAGCTGATTCACTTTGTTATACAGCAGAAACTAACACAACAAAGTAAAGCAATTATATTCCAATAAAAATGTTAAAAAAAAAAAAAACTGGCTTAACAAAGAAATTAACTCTAGGTGAGATCTGTCTTTACGTTCAACGAAATATCTGTTCTTAAACAGTGTGGATCAGCCTGCTTCCTCCTCTTCCAGTTCTGCCTTCCTGTGGCTTCATCCTCAGGCAGGCTCCGCCCTCAAGCGGATGAAGATGACAGCCAACAGCTCCAGGTTTCCATCCTACCAGCTGTGCAACCTCAGCAAAGAGAGAACATGTCTTTCTCTACGGAGCTAACAAAAGTCCTGCAACTGATTCACTGTCCCAAATAAAAGGCCTGTTCCTGAACCGGTCAATGGGGGAATGACATTCTCTAATCAGCCCAACCTGGATGGGTGATGCCCCCTTTCCCTTGAGCCATTCACATAGACTGAGAATAAAGAAGGGGAGGTTCCCCAAAAGAAATGTGGGACACTGGTCTAAGAAAAAGAGGCATGGAGACTGAGCAGACAAAATCAACAAAGAACCACTATGTAGAGCTTTTCCCCCAGAATATGAATCAAAGACTCAACTTACCCCCAGATGATATCAGGAGGAAGGATTCAACAGTGCGCTCCAGCCAGGGCCAAGGCTCTCAACTAGCGGGGATTCCTCCCTCCCTCCAGGGAACATTTGGCAACACTGGGAGGAAGGGTGCTCCTGGCATCTGGAGGGTAGAGGCCAGGGATGCCGATAAACATCGTACAATGCACAGGACAACCCCCTTACAACAAATAATCATCTAACCCAAAATGTCAACAGTGCAGAGGTGGAGAAACCCTGAACTAGGGGGATCATCTAGTTTATCATCCAAACCAGAGCACTTTTGAGACAGGCAAAACCAGGAAATCATGCATAGCAGAGACTGTCCCAGCAAACCAGGACACACGGTCACCCTGCCCCCAACACACGGTACAACTAAGAGGTGACACCATCATCACTGGAGGCTGAGACTCAGGGGTCACTCACATTTGGCAGTTTCAGGACCAAAGAGGCTGACCTCCCACAGAGGGCTTATTTCTGCCCTATCCCACTCCAGGTACTGCTTACAGTCCCTGACATCTACGAAGTCACAAAATCTACCAAGGTACAAGCACCACCTCAATGGAGTTGCCCCAAGGGCGGCCTACAGCTGCTACTTCGAGAAATTGTCTCTGGCCTGGCCCATGCTGCAGTGAGAGAGGCCAACTGCCTTGCTTGGTGGAAGGAATCCCACCCCAGTTAAATTGCAGGAGCCCTGACAGAAAGGAGGCAGAGGGAGAGGGGAGTTGGGAGCCTTGCGAGCTGCTCCTGACTTTCCCTTTTCATCTTGGAAGAGCCAATTTCAAACTTGCCTCGAGTCATAAAAGAAATTGATTTGATTCTCTCACCCTTGCTCGGAGTGGACACATGTCCCCCACTGGAGCATCTGCTGCTGGTAGATCCAGGGCAAGGGATCCATGCCCTTGAAATGATTTTGGCTTCAGGACGGGTCAAAATCATTTGCCTGAAGCCTGAGAAGCAGCTGCCTCAGAATTCTCTAGGCTCTAATTTTTTGCTAGCAAGTTCCAAAAATGATTCTCATAGCTAAGGTGAGTCCCAAGTCAAAGGAGGTTTACCGAGAGGGTTGTGCATGGGAAGGACTGGTCCTTGACAAATACCTGAACAGAATTCAGCTTTGGCATCTGTCTACTCCCTCTACATATTAATAAGCATGATCATATTGAGTCCCTGTATGTGCCAGGCATGGTCCCTGGGCTTCAATTCCTGATTGTGACACCCATTTGTGACGGACACATCTAAGAGGACTCTCTTGTACAGTCCCCTCCCCTTGAGTGTGGGTGGAACCTGTGACTTGCTTCTAACCAAGAGAATATGGCAAAGGTGCTGGATGTCATTCCCCTGATTATGTTTTATTATGTAAGATGCCATCTTAGCAGACTAAAAGAGAGAACTCCCTTGCTGGCTGTGAGGAAACAGTCACCACGTTGTAAGACCACATGGCAAGGAATGTAGGCAGCCTCTAGGAGCTGACAGAGGCCCCAGCTAGAAGTCAGGAAGAAAACAAGGACTCAGTCCTGCAACCACAGAAAATGAATTCTGCCAATAGCCTAAGTGATCTTGGAATCAGGTCTTTCCCCAGTCTAGCCACTGATGAGGCTGCAACCCCAGCTGATACATGGATTGCAGCCTGGGGAGTGCCGGAGCAGAGGACCCAGCTAATCTGTGCACAGACTCCTGATCCACAGAAACTGAGCTAATAAATAGGAGGAACGGGGAGTATTATTTCAAGCTGCTAAGTGTGTGGTAATTTTTACACAGCAATAGGAAAGTAATACACAATTTTTCAGATGAGGAAAACGAGGCTCAAAAATAACTGTAGAAAGCTGCAGCTAGAATACAGGTACTTGAGTTTGAGGTCACCTAACTCCATCTGCCACCACACACTTTCATTATAGAAAAGTAGAAAAAGCCATTTACATCAGGTTAGTTAGAGATCGATTCAGCCGGTGAACCCAGAAGCTTAGTATTCTGGTCTTGGCCCTGCCCAGTGTTCACTGAGCAAATCACTGCACTGCTCTCAGACTGTGTTTTCTCATCTGTGAAATGGGTACAGAGCACCAAACCCATGGAACTGATGGTGATGATGATAATGATGATGGTGATGATGGTGATGATGGTAATGCTATATAATGCTTATCCTCCACTTCTTCAGTCCAGCCTTCCTATTTGGACTTCAGACTCTGAGTCACTCTCTCTCTTCATTCAAACACTACTCTGAGTGGTATAATACATGTGACCAATATTTGTACTAAGCACAGTACATAGGCTAAGGAAATTCAGGGGAAGCAGACACTCTCCATAGGCTCAAACCCTCAAAGTCTCATAATCAAGGGCAGCAGAAGGGAAAACAAATATGTTTGTTTTCAAACAACTTGCATGTCCATTGAAGTCTCCTGTTGGTCTAAATCAGAGAGGGTCAAAGCCCACTAGGCATCCATCCTGGTGGGTCCAAAACCCTCCTGGAAGTTTGTATGAATTGCTTGGGGAGTTGACACTCTCATTTATTTATTTCCAAGATGGGCCTAGCTGCTCCACAGTGTCAGCAAGACCCAGAGGCTCCTGTCCTGCTCTGTCATCCTCCCTGTGTGGCAAGGTCTCCTATCACTGTCACAGATGGCAGCTGCGCTGTCTCCCGTTACACATCTCAGGCAGGAAGGAAGGGTGGGGCTCTTTCTCCTTGCGCAGCTCTCTTTCTATCAGGGAGCCCTTTATAGCTGTCAGACAGTTACCCCCCTCATTCATCAGCCAGAACCAGATCACATGCCCATCCCTAGACCAACCACTGGCACAGGGGAATGGCCTTCACAAGTCACCCCTGGGGCTGAGGACAAGCCCCACCTTCCCTAGGTATATGGTTGCCTGATACCTGAAAAAACAAGGTTGTGTCAACAAGGACCAAGGTATGATGGCTTCTGGATTAGTTCAGTTAATGGTTCAACTTGACACCCAACACATAACCAGCTTGGCAGTTGTAAAACATCTCTCTGGCTACAGGGACCAGAGTCCTGGGATGGACAGAACCAGAATGAGCCAGAGACCAGCTAGGAGGCTATCCTACTAGTTTAGCCAGAGGTAAACATGGATAGAGCAGTGGGCAACTCAGCAGCTGTCAGGGGGATCCACTGTCTAAACCTGTTCAAATGGAAAATAAAACACTGAAAACCACACAAAACAAATTGGTGGCTTACTGAATTATTACAAGGCAAAATCTCTGCAGCTACCTCTCATCAGTAAAGAATGAGAAGTTTGCCAGCTCCAACCCCACCAGAAGCCCCACCGTGCCCTTCATCCTGATCACAGACCTTCCCCATTTAATGCTGTCCCAACTTATACAGTCATCCCTTCCTTATATGTTTTTATAGTTCTATCACCCACATGTGCATCCTTGGACACTATAGTTTAGTCTGACCCAAGTTGTAACTTGATATGCCTTTTCTCTTTTATAGATAAACTTTATTTTGTAATAATTTTAGATTTACACAATATCTGCAAAGATAGTACAGAGACCTCTCATTTACTCCCTCACTTACTATCAGTTTCCCCTAATGTTATCATCTTGCATTACTGTGGTACATTAGTCAAAACCAAAGAACCAACATTACTAGTAACTAAAACCTAGACTGTGTTTGGATTTCACCAGTTTTTTCATTAATGGTTGCTACTGTTGTTTTTCTGTCTCAGGATTCCATTCAGAATACCACATTATTATTTTCTTTTATTTTACCAGCTTTACTGAGGTATAATTAACAAATAAAATTGTAGCTACTTAGAGTGTACAACATGCTAATATACATATACATTATGAAATGATTAGAACAATTAATTAACACATCCATCACCTCATAAAGTTACCATCTGTGTGTGTAATGAGAACATGTAATATCTACTCTTCTAGCAAATTTCAAGTATAAAATACAGTATTATTAATTATAACAACATGCTGTGCTTTATGCATCTTATAACTGGAACTTATAAGAACTTATTCATCTTGTAACGGGAACTTATAAGAACTTATTCATCTTATAACTGGAAGTTTGTACCCTTTGATCAGCATTGCCCCATTTCTCCCACCCCCCAGCCTCTGTTCTTCTCTCTGTTTCTATGAGTTCAACTATTTCAGATTCCACATATAAGTGAAATATAAAAATAAGATTTTTTTTTTCTTCTTAGATTCTACTTTATTTGGTAAAACTCAGGAACACAACTAGTTCACATTTCCCCATAACCCCCTGACCTCCTTTTCTCTGAAGAAGGCAGCTCCCCTGACACAAAAAGGCTGAGGCTTAGGTATTGTCCACCATTTCTATGTAGATTTGTCTTTGTCTGGCTTATTTCACTGAGCGTAATGTCCTCCAGGTTCACCCATGTTGTTGCAAAAGGCAAAATTTCCTTCTTTTTATGGCTGAATAATATACCTCTGTGTGTGTGTGTGTGTGTGTGTGTGTGTGTGTGTGTGTGTATCACATTTCCTTTATCGATTCATCCATCAATGGACACTTAAGTTATTTCCATATATTGGCTATTGTGAATTGACACTGGTTTTGGCAATGATATTTTGGATAAGACACAAAAAGCAGACAACAAAACCCCGTTACATTTATTCATCGGGTCTCTTTAGGCTCCTCTGGTCTTTGATGGTTTATCAGTCTTTCCTTGTTTTTCATAACCTTGGCAGTTTGGGGGAGTATTGGTCAGGGATTTTGTAGAACGTCCCTCAATTTCAGTTTAATGCTTTTCTCATGATTAGACGGGAGCTGTGGATTTTGGGAAAGAATACCACCAAGGTGAAGGGCTCTTCTCTTCATGATGCATCTTTTTAAGTTTCTTTTAATCTACAGGTTTCTATTCTATCCTTTTCTTTACCTTACAACTGATCTGTGGAAGGACCCAGGACATCTGGCTTATAGTTATCCAGTCTGGATTTTGCTGACTGCTCACTCATGGGATGGTTCAATATATTCCTCTGTCCTGTGATGTTACTGCAAGTTGGCAGCTGGACCTAGATTCTTAGGTTGAGATAATCTCATTATAAGGCACAGAACTCACTTCAAGAAGGGTACAGAGTACATTCATTTCCTAGGGCTGACACAACACAAACTGGGTAGCTTAAAACAACAGAAATTTATTCTCTCACAGTTCTGGAGGGCAGAGGCATGAAATTAAGGTGTTGGCAGGGCGATGCCCTCTCAGAAGCCTTTAGGGGAGAAGGCTTCCTTGTCTCTTCCAGCTCCTGGCAGCCTCAGACGTCCCTTGGCTTGTGGCAGCATCACTCTAACCTCTGCCTCGTCATCACATGCTGGTCTTTCCTCTATGTCTGTGTCTAAATTACCCTCTTCTTATAAGGACATGAGTCATATTGGATTAGAAGCCCACCCTACCCCAGTACGGCCTCATGTTAACTAACTACATCTGCAATGACCTTGTTTCCAAATAAGGTCACATTCTGAGTACTGGGGGGGGTTAGAGCTTCAACATATCTTTGATGGAATACAATTCAACCCATAACACAGGGTACCCCACAAAACCCAAAGAAATACAGCAAGGCTTCATGGTAGAAAGCCAGCAGGAGCCAACACAGCTTGTCCATGTCTTTCTAAGACTGCCTGACCTGTCCTTCCTATGTCTCTGTTTATGTGTTTTATTCCCTCCCTCCTTCTCTGTCTCTCCATACCCATTGTACTCATTTTCTCTGCTCCAGGCGCCCATAAGTCAGACATGCCTGTACTGGCATCAATTTTCCATCCCCTCTAGGTTCAAACACCCACCAGTGATGAGCTCAGATTCTAAATTCCAAATTCCTGGAAGAGAGTCCACAGGGCTTAGCTTTGACCCATATTTGCCCTTTGGTAGATACAACTGGCCATGACCAGAGCCAAAAGAATCACATATGCAGGGTTCTGAATTTTCCAGGGCTCTGGGAAGGGCAAGTTTCTTAAGAAAAGGAATGGAGGTGAAGAATAAACAATAGGCTGAGAAAACAGCTGGTGGATAAAATATTATTTCTGGTAGAATATGTAAGAGGCTGCTGTGTTCTAAAACACAAAGAAAACTCCCTCAGGATTCTCAGGGCTGTCTGAAAGGAATTTGAAAGCAGCTGAATTCTCACAGAAAAGGCAAAGTGGAATCAGAAAAATTGTGACACTTGGTTCAAGTCTATATCCCCTATTTAGGGGAGCATAATTTACAACCCTCTACATACTGTCCCCTCCCATTTTCCTCATCCCCCTGGACTAAAGTTCTAGGGTGTGGAGTCCAACCTCATCATGTCTGAAATGCAGGGTCAAGAACACACTCCTACCTTGGCTGTTATAACGGAACACCACAGACTGGGCGGCTTCAACAACAGACATTAATTTCTCACAGTTCTAGAGGCTGGGAAGTCCAAGATCAAGGTGCCAGCATGGCTGGGTTCTGGCGAGAGCTCTCCTCCTGCCTTTCAGAAGCAGCCTTCTAGCTGTGTGCCCACAGAGCAGAGAGACTATATCTTTCATGTCTCTTCTTACAAGGGAACTAACCCCATTCATGAGTGCTCCACCCTCATGACCTAAAGACCTCACCTCCCAATACCATCACACTTGGGTTTAAGCTTCAACTTATGAACTGGGGGGTGGGGACACAAACATTCAGTCCATAGCAGACAGTGAGGGAGGAGGAGGAACAGTGAGATTCAACCTGGGAAGGGCTGGTGTTGAACTCTCTCTCTCTGTGATGGATGAAGCCCCATTGGTCCTCTGGGCCCTGGTAACTCCTCTCAAGGACTCCCACACCCATTTTCTCCCTGCAGCAGTGAGCCCAGCCCTGCATTTCATAAGAAACTGTCATCAGGAGCCAAAAGATATAGGAAGAGCTGCAGTGAAGGCTTCGAGGGTGCTGGAGGTGCCAAGCAACTCAACAAGAACTTCCCTTCAGCTTCCCCTGAACTCATTACTTCCCAGCTGGTGGAGTGGCTCACCCAAGACACAGAGCTGGTTCATCAGTTCTTGTATCAAGGCTGAGAGCAACAGGACTGGATTGTTGTCTTCCTTTGTAGAGCCGGCAAGGTGCACCAGGAAGAAGTGATTGCCAAGGTGTTCTCCACCCCTCTCCACATGTGACAGATAGAATTATATTTAACTGTGTGCTAGTATGTTACCACTGTGACATTAACTTATTTACCCCCCACACTGGTGTGTTATTCCCATTTTAAAGATGAGAAAACAGAGGATCACTCAACTGGTAAATGAAATATCTATTTGCCTCTAAATCCCTTGTGCTTCCACACCAAGCCAAATTGACTCTTGGATAGATCTGAAGAACAGAAGAAAATGGCAGATACTTCCAGTAGATGTCTCAGAAAGAGTTTGTTGAAATTTTCACTGTGAACATCTCAGACTTAAGAATAAATGCAGTTGACTGCATAGTGATTTGCAACAGTCAGGATTTTTTCTGATGCAAATGAAACCCAAACCAAACTTGCGTAAGCAAACGGCATATTAACTTACACCCAGGGGTACATTCAGGCATAGCTAGATCCAGGAGTTCTGATGATACAAACAGGAATCTGAACTTCATCTCCGAACTCTTTATTTCCTTTGTGTTGGCTTCATTCCCAGCCTGTTCCATACACTAGCTCTTCCTAACAACTTTCAGCTTATATTCTACCAACTTAGCAACTCCAGTAGACTGACAGTCCCAACAAAAGTCTCAGGGACAGTGCTCATTGGCTTGGCTTGTGTCACACCAACTGGTTCATAACTGAATGAATCACTGGTTAGGATGTTGGTCCAGAACTGAATCACATGCTTACCCCTAAAAGGGTGGGTGAGAAACAGTCCCTAACAAACATCATAGTCTGGAAATATAGGGGAAAGAGGCATGATGTTCAAAACAGTTAACAACTAGTATGGCACAGAAACCCACTAGTCAGAATGGATGCTGGCTATAAATAACCAGTGTGGCCATACATGTGTGTGTTGGCTAAATATCAACTCTGTAGAGCAGTGATTGCCCAAAGTGAATTTTGCTCTTACTGGAAGAGAAGCAGATGGATGCTGAACAAGCAAAAGTACAGACTTCCTCTATAGGGTCGCCTGATATGCCCTTCTCCCATCCCTGTTCAGGTGGCAAACTCCTACTCACCCTGCAAGACCCAGCCAAAGAATCTCCTCCTCTGTAAGCTTTTACTTCCCCAGCTCAACCTACTCCAAGTGGTTCATTCCCACACTGGGGCCACTGCCAGGCCTTACTGCTGCCTTTACAATATCACCTTTCACACACTCTCCCAAGTTTTGGTATATATTTGAATTCCTAGGGCTAGGCCTATCTTTTTCATTACTGTATCTCTAGCATTTAGGATTGGGCCTTTCACATGGAAAACATACAATAAATATGTGACGAATGAATGAATGCACATATAAGTTACCCCCAAAGAACCACAGGGCAAAAGGAAAGGAAAGAAAATTACAAGAAAAAGAAAGCTTTCCTAGAAGGAAAAGATAGAGTAAATCAGACAAATAAAAAAATACCATCCAGTACAAAATTAAAGTTCAAAAAGATGAAGGGTTTTTCCCAGTTTCGCAAACCTACTAAATGTTGGAGTTGACTTTTTCCCAAACACCATGTAGTGAAAGGAAGAAAGGAATTTCTGCAAAAACATCAGGTAAATCAAAAATTCATCTTCAAGGGATGGGGCTGGAGTTAGATCCTGGAAGCAAGCAGGAAAATTTAAGGAGGGGGCTGGTATATCCATGAGGGACCCCAAATATATTCCTGTCACCCCAACAGGAAGCAGAGAACCCAAGCAAAGAGAAGACCCTTGGGACTCAAAAACCTTGGAAAGCCTGGGAACACCCAATGCAACCCCTCACATGTCTTGGTGCCTCAAAGAAGGACACACCAGCCTCATGTTACCTAAATCAATGAGAAATAAAAGACCAGTCCCTTAATATAAGCCCCAACAGCCTTAATTCCTTGTGCTCAAAAGGCACATGAAAAGATGCTCAACATTGCTAATTATTAGAAATGCAAATCAAAATGACAATGAGGTATCACCTCACACCGGTCAGAATGGCCATCATCAAAAAGTCTACAAATAACAAATGCTGGAGAGGGTGTGGAGAAAAAGGAAACCTCCTACACTGTTGGTGGGAATGTAAATTGGTACAGCTACTACGGAGAACAGTATGGAGGTTCCTTAAAACACTGAAACTAGAGCTACCATATGATCCTACAATCCCACTCCTGGGTATATATCCAGAGAAATTCATAATTCAAACACATACATGCACCTCAGTGTGCATTGCAGCATTAATTACAATAGCCAAGACATGGAAGCAACCTAAACGTCCATCGACAGAGGTATGGATAAAGAAGATGTGGTATATATAAATACAATGGAATATATTATTCAGCCATAAAAAGGAATGAAATAATGCCATTTGCAGCAACATGGATGGACCTAGAGATCATTATACTAAGTGAAGTAAACCAGACAGAAAAAGACAAATACCATGTGATATCACTTATATGTGGAATCTAAAAAAATGATACAAATGAACTTATTTACAAAAGAGAAAGAGACTCACAGACATAGAAAGAGAATTTCTGGTTACCAAAGGGGAGAGGGGGCTGCGGGGAGAGATAAATTAGGAAGTTGGGATTAACAATGTACACACTGCAATATATAAAATAGATAATCGGGGAGACCTTCAAGATGGCAGAGGAGTAAAATGTGGAGATCACCTTCTTCCCAAAAATACATCAGGAATACATCTACACATGGAACAACTCCTACAGAACACCTACTGAATGCTAGCAGAATACCTCAGACTTCCCAAAAGGCAAAAAAGTCCCCACGTACCTGGGTAGAGCAAAAGGAAAAACAGAGACAAAAGAATAGGGATAGGACCTGCACCTCTGAGAGGGTGCTGTGAAGGAGGAAAAGTTTCCACACACTAGGAAGCCCCTACACCGGCAGAGACGGGGTGGGGGGGGGGTGCACTGGAGCCACGGAGGAGAGCGCAGCAACAAGGGTGCGGAGGGCAAAGTGAAGAGATCCCCGCACAGAGGATCAGTGCCGACCAGCACTCACCAGCCCAAGAGGCTTGTCTGCTCACCCGCCGGGGCAGGTGGGGTCTGGGAGCTGAGGCTCGGGCTTCTGAGGTCAGATGCCAGGGAGAGGACTGGGGTTGGCTGTGTGAACACAGCCTGAAGGGGGCTAGTGCGCCACAGCTAGCCGGGAGGGAGTCTGGGAAAAAGTCTGGACCTGCTGAAGAGGCAAGAGACCATTGCTGCCGGGTGCACGAGGAGAGGGGATTCAGAGCACCGCCTAAACGAGCTGCAGAGACGGGCGCGAGCCGTGTCTATCAGCGCGGACACCAGAGACGGGCATGAGATGCTAAGGCTGCTACCGCAGGCACCAAGAAGCCTCTGTGCAAGCACAGGTCACTATCCACACCTCCCCTCCTGAGAGCCTGTGCAGCCCGCCACTGCCAGGGTCCCCTGATCCAGGGACAACTTCTCCAGGAGAACACATGGCAGGCCTCAGGCTGTTGCAATAACACGCTGGCCTCTGCCCCGCAGGCTCACCGGGCATTCCATACCCCTCCCTAGCCCCGGGCCTGAGTGAGCCAGAGCCCCCTAATCAGCTGCTACTTTAACCCTGTCCTGTCTGAGCGAAGAACAGACGCCCGCAGGCGACCTACACACAGAGGGGGGTCCAAATCCAAAGCTGAACCCCAGGAGCTGTACGAACAAGGAAGAGAAAGGGAAATCTCTCCATGCAGCCTCAGGAGCAGCGGATTAAATCTCCACAATCAACTTGATGTATGTACTCTGCACCTCTGGAATACCTGAATAGACAATGAATCATCCCAAAATTGAGGCCCTGGACTTTGGGAGCAACTGCAGACTTCGGGTTTGCTTTCTGCATCTAATTTGTTTCTGGTTTTATGTTTATCTTAGTTTACTATTTAGAGTTTATCATTGGTAGATTTGTTTATTGATTTGGTTGCTCTCTTCCTTATATATATATTTTTTTTTTTCCTTTTTCTCTTTTTCTGAGTGCGCATCTGTATGCTTCTTTGTGTGCTTTTGTCTGTATAGCTTTGCTTTTACCATTTGTCCTAGGATTCTGTCTGTCCATTTCTTTTTTTCTTTTTTTATTACTTTTTGATTTTTTTTCTTTTTAATAATTTTTTTTAGCTTTTATTTCAATAACCTTATTTTATTTTTCTTTCTTTTTTTCTCCCTTTCTTCTGAGTAGTGTGGCTGACAGGGTCTTGGTGCTCCAGCTGGGTGTCACGCCTGTGCCTCTGAGGTGGAACAGCCGAGTTCAGGACATTGGTCCACCAGAGAACTCCCAGCTCCATGTCATATCACACAGCAAAAGCTCCCCCAGAGATCTCCATCTCAACACTAACACCCCAGCTCCACTCAACAAACTGCAAGCTACAGTGCTGGACACCCTATACCAAAGAACTAGCAAGACAGGAACACAACCCCACCTTATCAGCAGAGAGGCTGCCTAAAATCATAATAAGGTCACAGACACCCCAAAACACACCACCGGACGCGGTCCTGCCCACCAGAAAGACAAGATCCAGCCTCATCCACCTGACCACAGGCACCAGTCCTCTCTACCAGGAAGCCTACACCACCCACTGAACCAACCTTAGCCACTGGGGGCAGACACCAAAAACAAGGGGAACTATGAACGTGCAGCCTGTGAAAAAGAGACCCCAAACAAAGTAAGCTAAGGAAAATGAGAAGACAGAGAAACACACAGCAGATGAAGGAGCAAGGTAAAAACCCATCAGACCAAACAAATGAAGAGGAAATAGGCAGTGTACCTGAAAAAGAATTCAGAGTAATGATAGCAAAGATAATCCAAAATCTTGGAAATAGAATGGAGAAAATACTAGAAACGTTTAAAAAGGACCTAGAAGAACTAAAGAGCAAACAAACAATGATGAACGACATAATAAATGAAATCAAAAATTTGATTTTTGATTTTCTCTAGAAGAAATCAGTAGCAGAAAAACTGAGGCAGAAGAATGGATAAGTGATCTGGAAGATAAAATAGTGGAAATAACTACCACAGAGCAGAAAAAAGAAAAAAGAATGAAAAGAATTGAGGACAGTCTAAGAGACCTCTGGGACAACATTAAATGCACCAACATTCGACTTATAGGGATCCCAGAAGAAAAAGAGAAAAAGAAAAGGATGGAGAAAATATTTGAAGAGATTATAGTTGAAAAATCCCTTAAAACGGTAAAGGAAATAGTCAATCAAGTCCAGGAAGCACAGAGAGTCCCATACAGGATAAATCCAAAGAGAAACATGCCAAGGCACATACTAATCAAACTATCAAAAATTAAATACAAAGAAAAAATATTAAAAGCAGCAAGGGAAAAACAACAAATAACATACAAGGAAATTCCCATAAAGGTAACAGCTATCTTTCAGCAGAAACTCTGCAAGCCAGAAGGGAGTGGCAGGACATACTTAAAGTGATGAAAGAGAAAAACCTACAACCAAGATTACTCTATGCAGCAAGGATCTCACTCAGATTCAACAGAGAAATTAAAACCTTTACAGACAAGCAAAAGCTAAGAGAATTCAGCACCACGAAACAAGCTTTACAACAAATGCTAAAGGAACTTCTCTAGGCAGGAAACACAAGAGAAGGAAAAGACCTACAATAACAAATCCAAAACAATTAAGAAAATGGTAATAGGAACATACGTATCAATAATTGTCTTAAATGTAAATGGATTAAATGTTCCAACCAAAAGACATAGACTGGCTGAATGGTTACAAGAACAAGACCCGTATATATGCTGTCTACAACAGACCCACTTCAGACCTAGGGACACATACAGACTCAAAGTGAGGGGATGGAAAAAGATATTCCATGCAAATGGAAATCAAAAGAAAGCTGGAGTAGCAATTCCCGTATCACACAAAATAGATTTTAAAATAAAGACTATTACAAAAGACAAAGACGGACACTACATAATGATCAAGGGATCAATCCAAGAAGAAGTTACAACAATTGTAAATATTTATGCACCCAACATAGGAGCACCTCAATACATAAGGCAAATGCTAACAGCTATAAAAGGAGAAATCGACAGTTACACAATCATAGTAGGGGACTTTAACACCCCACTTTCACCAATAGACAGATAATCCAAAATGAAAATAAATAAGGAAACACAAGCTTTAAATGATACATTAAACAAGATGGATTTCATTTATATTTATAGGACAGTCCATCCAAAAATAACAGAATATACTTTCTTCTCAAATGCTCATGGAACATTCTCCAAGACAGATCATATCTTGGGTCACAAATCAACCCGTAGTAAATTTAATAAAATTGAAACCATATCAAGTATATTTTCTGACCACAACATTATGGGACTAGATATCAGTTACAGGAAAAACACCTGTGAAAAATACAAACACATGGAGGCTAAATAATATACTACTAAATAACCAAGATATCACTGAAGAAATAATAGAGGAAATCAAAAAATACCTAGAAACGAAGGACAATGAAAACACGGTGGCCCAAAACCTATGGGATGCAGCAAAAGCAGTTCTAAGAGAGAACTTTATAGCAATACAATCCTACTTCAAGAAACAAGAAACATCTCAAATAAACAACCTAACCTTAAAGCTAAAGCAATTAGAGAAAGAAGAACAAAAAAACCCCAAAATTAGCAGAAGGAAAGAAATCATAAAGATCACATCAGATATAAATGAAAAAGAAATGAAGGAAACAATAGCAAAGATCAATAAAACTAAAAGCTGGCTCTTTGAGAAGATAAACAAAATTGATACACCATTAACCAGACTCATCAAGAACAAAAGTGAGAAGACTCAAGTCAACAGAATTAGAAATGAAAAAGGAGAAGTAACAACTGACACTGCAGAAATACAAAGGATCAAGAGAGACTATTACAAGCAACTATATGATAATAAAATGGACAACCTGGAAGAAATGGACAAATTCTTAGAAAAGAACAAACTTCCAAGACTGAACCAGGAAGAAAAAGAAAATATAAACAGACCAATCACAAGCACTGAAATTGAGACTGTGATTAAAAATCTTCCAACAAACAAAAGCACAGGACCAGATGGCTTCACAGGCGAATTCTATCAAATATTTAGAGAAGAGCTAACACCTATCCTTCCCAAACTCTTCCAAAATATAGCAGAGGGAGGAACACTCCCAAACTCATTCTACGAGGCCACAATCACCCTGATACCAAAACCAGACAAAGATGTCACAAAGAAAGGAAACTACAGAACAATATCAGTGATGAACATAGATGCAAAAATCCTCAACAAAATACTAGCAAACAGAATCCAACAGCACATTAAAAGGATCATACACCATGATCAAGTGGGGTTTATCCCAGGAATGCAAGGAGTCTTCAATATAGGCAAATCAATCAGTGTGATAAACCATATTAACAATTTGAAGGAGAAAAACCATATGATCATCTCAATAGATGCAGAAAAAGCTTTCAACAAAGTTCAACACCCATTTATGATAAAAACCCTCCAGAAAGTAGGCACTGAGGGAACTTACCTCAACATAATAAAGGCCATATATGACAAAACGACAGCCAACACTGTCCTCAATGGTGAAAAACTGAAACCATTTCCTCTAAGATCAGGAACAAGACAAGGTTGTCCACTCTCACCACTATTATTCAACATAGTTTTGGAAGTTTTAGCCACAGCAATCAGAGAAGAAAAATAAATAAAAGGAATCCAAATCTGAAAAGAATAAGTAAGCTGTCACTGTTTGCAAATGACATGATACTATACAAAGATAATTCTAAAGATGCTACCAGAAAACTACTAGAGCTAATCAATGAATTTGGTAAAGCAGCAGGATACAAAATTAATGCACAGAAATCTCTTGCATTCCTATACACTAATGATGAAAAATCTGAAAGAGAAACTAAGGAAACACTCCCATTTACCATTGCAACAAAAAGAATAAAACACCTAGGAATAAACCTATCTAAGGAAACAAAAGACCTGTATGCAGAAAACAATGACACAGATGAAAGAAATTGAAGTGGATACAAACAGATAGAGAGATATACCATGTTCTTGAATTGGAAGAGTCAACATTGCGAAAATGACTGTACTACCCAAAGCAATCTACAGATTCAATGCAATCCCTATCAAACTACCAAGGGCATTTTTCACAGAACTAGAACAAAAAATTTCACAATTTGTATGGAAACACAAAAGACCCTGAATAGCCAAAGCAACCTTGAGAAAGAAAAACAGAGCTGGAGGAATCACGCTCCCTGCTTTCAGACTATACTACAAAGCTACAGTAATCAAGACAGTATGCTACTATCACAAAAACCAAAATATAGGTCAATGGAACAGGATAGAAAGCACAGAGATAAACCCATCCACATATGGTCACCTTATTTTTGATAAAGGAGCCAAGAATATACAATAGAGAAAAGACAGCCTCTTCAATAAGTGGTGCTGGGAAAACTGGACAGCTACATGTAAAAGAATGAAATTAGAACCCTCCCTAACACCATACACAAAAATAAACTCAAAATGGATTAAAGAACTAAATGTAAGGCCAGACACTATAAAACTCTTAGAGGAAAATGTAGGCAGAACACTCTATGACATAAATCATAGGAAAATCCTTTTTGACCCGCGTCCTAGAGAAATGGAAATAAAAACAAAAATAAACAAATGGGACCTAATGAAACTTAAAGGCTTTTTGCACAGCAAAGGAAACCATAAACAAGACGAAAAGACAACCCACCAAATGGGAGAAAATATTTGCAAATGAAGCAACTGACAAAGGATTAATCCTCAAAATATACAAGCAGCTCATACAGCTCAATATCAAAAGAACAAATAATCCAATCCAAAAATGGGCAGAAGACCTAAATAGACATTTCTCCAAAGAAGATATACAGATTGCCAACAAACACATGAAAGGATGCTCAACATCACTAATCATTTGAGAAATACAAATCAAAACTACAGTGAGGTATCACCTCACACCGGTCAGAATGGCCATCATCAAAAAATCTACCAACAATAAATGCTGGAGAGGGTGCGGAGAAAAGGGAACTCTCTTGCACTGTTGGTGGGAATGTAAATTGATACAGCCACTATGGAGAACAGTATGGAGGTTCCTTAAAAAACTAAAAATTGAACTACCATACGCCCCAGCAATCCCACTACTGGGCATATACCCTGAGAAAACCATAATTCAGACAGAGTCATGTACCACAATGTTCACTGCAGCTCTATTTACAATAGGCAGGACATGGAAGCAACCTAAGTGTCCATCGATAGATGAATGGATAAAGAAGATGTGGCACATAAATACAATGGAATATTACTCAGCCATAAAAAGAAATGAAACTGAGTTATTTGTAGTGCAGTGGATGGACCTACAGTCTGTCATACAGAGTGAAATAAGTCAGAAAGAGAAAAACAAATACCATATGCTAACACATATATATGGAATCTAAATTTTTTAAAATGGTTCTGAAGAACATAGGGGCAGGACAGGAATAAATCACAGATGTAGAGAATGGACTTGAGGACACAGGGAGTGGGAAGGGTAAGCTGGGACAAAGTTAGAGTGACATGGACATATACACACTACCAAATGTAAAATAGATAGCTAGTGGGAAGCAGCCACATAGCACAGGGAGATCAGCTTGGTGCTTTGTGACCAACTAAAGGGGTGGGATAGGGAGGGTGGGAGGGAGGGAGACGCAAGAGGGAAGAGATATGGGGATATATGTATATGTATAGCTGATTCACTTTGTTATAAAGCAGAAACTAACACACCATTGTAAAGCAATTATACTCCAATAAAGATGTAAAAAAAAAAAAAAAGATAATCAACAAGGACCTACTGTATAGCACAGGGAACTATCCTCAACATTTTGTAATAAACTATAAGGGAAAAGAATCTGAAAAGATATATATATATATATCTGTATATATATATAAAACTAAATCACTGTGCTGTACACCTAAAACTAACACAATATTGTAAATCAACTATACTTCAATAAAAATAAAACTTTTTTAAAAATGAAAAGACAACTTACATAATGGGAGAAAGTATTTGCAAACCATGTAGTTGGTAAGGGGTTAATATACAAATATCTAAAATATAGAATTATATATAATAAAATTAATATCCCAAAATATACAAGGAACTCATAAAACTCAATAACAACAACAACAAAAAATCTGACTTAAAAATGGGCAGAGTACCTGAATAGACATTTCTCCAAAGAAGACATACAAGTGGCCAACAAATACATGACATGGTGTTCAATATCACTAATCATCAGGGAAATGCAAATCAAAACCACAATATCACCTCTCACCTGTCAGAATGGCTCTCATCAAAAAGACAATAAATAATAAATGTTGGCAAGGATGTGGAGAAAAGAGAACCCTTGTGCACTGTTGGTGAGAATGTAAATTGTTGGAGCCAATATGGAAAACAGTATGGCGTTTCCTCAAAACAATTAAGAATAGAACTACTATATGATCCAGCAATCCCACTTCTGAGTATATGGGTATATATGTGAAGGAAATGAAATCAGAATCGCAAAGAGATATCTGTACGTGCATGTTCACTGCAGCATAATTCACAATAACCAAGACATAGAAACAACCTAAATGTCCACTGAAGAAAATGTGAGATAGAGAGAGAGACAGAGATAGATACAAAGAGAGAGAGAGAGAGATTATTCAGCCATAAAAAAGTAATGAAACCCTGCCATTTGCAACAACATGGATGGATCTTGAGGGCATTATGCTAAGTGAAATAAATGTACAGAGAAAGACAAATACTTCATGATATCACTTGTATATGGAATCTAAAAAAGCCAAACTCATAGAAACAGAGAGTAGAATGGTGGTCCAGGGGCTGCGATGGGGAAATGAGGAGATGTTAGTCAAATGTTATACTTCCAGTTGTAAGATGAATAATTTCTTGGGATCTACTGTACAGCATGGTGACTATAGTTAACAATACTGTACTATATACCTTAAAGTCGCTAACAGAATAGATCGTGTGTTCTCACCACAAAAAAAAAAAAAAAAGTAATTATGTGAGGTGACTGAAGTGTTAACTAACCTTATTTGGTAATCATTTCACAATATTTGAGCAACAAATCATCACAATTGTACACCTTAAACTACACAATGATATATACCATTTGTACCTCAATGAAGCTGGAGAAAAAAATGTTTCTAAGTGCATATGGTCAAGTCCAGGAGGGACCAGGCACAAGATCCCAGTTGTCCTCTCCCAGGGGCACTGTATGGACAGCAACTGATTCTCCAAGAAAGAATGTATGACAACACGTACAAAGTATTACCAACCAAAGAAGTTCATCCAAGCCCTGTTGTCCAGGGTTTTTATTGAGGGTCACATAGGCATGGAGCACCCGCCCTCACGGCTGATCTTAGCTACTCAGTTTCCAACCCCTCCAGAGGGCAAAGCCTATGAGATGTACAAAAACAGGCATTCCCCATAAATCACATTGTTGGCATAGATTATCTGGCACGTCCCAAGGTCCCACTAAACAAAGACATTCTTAGCAGGCAGAATATTCCAAGGACTTAGAGGTTATCTCCCAGCAGCCAGTCAAGGGCCAGACCTTCCTTTGGAAAGTGCAGGATTCAAACACCGCAGACCTGCTGAGTCAACCAACCCTTTACAGCAGAAGGACAATATTCAGGTGAGAACGACACCACACTCTCTAGTTACTGGGCAGGAAAGCAAACAAGTGGCTGAAAGGAGACACATTCAGGCAGAACCAGGGCCACCTCCACCCCCACACTACATAGAACCCCCCACGTGGGCAAGAGGAACACTGCCCCTCCCCGGAGGCACTTGTACGCAAGTTCCGTTCCTCCGCAGGCCAGAGGGTGGCCCTTTGCTGAACACTCACGCCCCACTGTGATGTTTTTTTGGTTTTTTGTGTGTTTTTTGCGGTACGCGGGCCTCTCACTGATGTGGTCTCTCCCGTTGCGGAGCACAGGCTCCGGACGCGCAGGCTCAGCGGCCACGGCTCACGGGCCCAGCCGCTCCGCTGCATGTGGGATCTTCCCGGACCGGGGCACGAACCTGTATCCCCTGCATCGGCAGGCGGACTCTCAACCACTGTGCCACCAGGGAAGCCCGCCCCACTGTGATGTTTAAAAGCCCATCACGGGTTGGGTTTTCAGGGAGACAAAGGCAAGGATGGAGATCTGTGTGCAGGAGGTTTACCAGGGAGCATCAGTCGTAAGGAAGGAAAGAGCAGCAGGCAGGAGGTGGAGCAGTTGCTATGGACACCAGAGGCAATCCCATGGGGAACCTTGAAACTGGGGCATTCCTTCAGAGATGTCCCAAATCAAGGCAAGGGACATGGCCTTTGGAGCCCTTAAAAATCAATCATTGGTTGTGGATGCCATAGGCAGAGGGAGGATTTCCTGGAACTGGGTAGTTTCCTTCAGCCAGAGGCACAACTCAGCTGTGAGCTGTCAGCAGCCAAGTCTCCTGAGAGCTGGGCAGGCACGCCTCCACGGTCCTACATAGAAGGCTGGGGGCACGGCACCCAGCACAAAGCCTGTCACCAAAGAGGGAAGAGAAAGATGGGAGAAACTTTGAATTGATTAAGATTTAAAACCCAGGATGGCTTAAGAATCCTGAATTGATTGTATACCCAGGAGACTAGGTTTTCAACCAGAAGAGTCTTGGTGAACCTTGACTTGACAAGACTGAGTCTAGCACTGGAGTAAAAAGGGGCTGATGTGGATCTAGGAAAAAGAAGGAAACTAGGATTCAGAAACACAGCAGACCTCGTGGACTGGGGTAACTCTAAATATGTGGTAGTTTATCTCTGAGCCCAGCAACTCAAGATGTAGCAAACAGACAGCATTCCATCTCTCTGGCCTGAAGAAGAGCTGGGGAGGAGCAAGGCGGCCACAGCAACTGTGAGTGGTCACTAAGCTCCATCAATCTGATCTCCTTGAGGAAGGTGATGCTCCCTCCAATATAAAGAATAAAACTTTCCTTTTAAACTAGAAGACATAATATTATAAGCGCATAACCTCTTTGCCCAGCAATTCCACTTCTAAACACTTATCCTACAGATGAACACATACATATGCACCAATGTACATACAAGCATAGGTTGTAGTGGAAAATGACAGAAAACATCCTCAATGTTTAGCTTCAGAGAACTGGTTAACTAATTTATACATATCTATATGCTGGAACACTTCACAGCCACTAGAAAAAAGGAGGCACCTCTGGATGTACTGATATGCAACAAAGATACATAACAAAGACACCTTATTAAGTGAAAAAAATCAAGATGCAGAATAATGTGTACACTGTGCTATCATTTATAGCTTTTAAATTGGAAAGGGACCATACATCCATACATTATTCTATACAAAGAGTGTATCTGCTGGAAGATTTCAAGAGAAGCCAGCGACATTTGTTACCTTTGGGGAGGAAGAACTGGTGGTTGGGATAAGAAGGAGACTTCCTTTGCGCTGTACGCTTTGTTTTTACTGTTAAAATTTTTTTGCCATATGCACATTCCCTATTCAGAAAAGACTTTTTTTTAGCTAGGAACAATGAAAAATCCCATAGGCATGCAAACTAAATTAAGTAGCCATTCCTATAGCTGCAACATGCCTTTAAATTTGCAAGCACCCTGGCCTCCAAGATTGATTGGTTGTGAATTGAGAATCTCAGCGATTTCCTTTCACAGGGACAGATGTTGACATTGTTCCTCTGATTTTTTACAGATGTTTGCCTTCCAGAATCTTTGTGTTTTTCTTTGCGGTACGCGGGCCTCTCACTGTTGTGGCCTCTCCCGTTGCGGTGCACAGGCTCCGGACGCGCAGGCTCAGCGGCCATGGCTCACGGGCTTAGCCACTCCGCGGCATGTGGGATCTTCCCGGACGGGGGCACGAACCTGTGTCCCCTGCATTGGCAGGCGGACTCTCAACCACTGCGCCACCAGGGAAGCCCCAGAATCTTTAAAATCGGATTTCTCTGTCAATTTGGAAATCCCAAATTTCTCATACCAAATGAAGATAACAGGGAAGTTCGAAACCATTACCACAGTTTGAAAGAGTTTATAGGTGGCAACTGGTGATGGGAAGGGGGAGATATCTAAGGAGGAGGCAGGACATCTCTTCCATAAGCCCCCTTGTCACTGTGTGCCTCAGTTTACCTGACTGAGCTAGCTGGACGGGAAGTTTGTGTCAATATATAGGACATGGGCTTTGGAGTCTGAACAGCCATGGGTTCTAATTTCGGCTCCACCCCTCTCGGGCTGTGCTACTTTGAACCATTTCTTTAACTCGGCTGGTCCCTTTTCTCTCATCTGTAAAATGGGGCTAATATCACCCACCTTGCAGTGTGATTTTGCAATTAGGTGATGCAACGAATGGAAAATTCTTGGCACTGCTGAGCACTCCACGAATCCTTTTTCCCCACCCCCTCCTTGACCACTCCTCTGAGTTTTTCCTCCTTCGTCATGTCCATTTTTTGCTTTAAGACATCAGGGGCTTTCACGGGATGCCCAGGTTTTCCCATTTTGAAACATTAGACGGAAATGTTCACCAACCCCCAAGACTCTCCTGACCTGTGAATTCTCCCCTTAGGACTCTGCTCTCCCTAAATGACAGGAGACAGGAATGTTATCCACTAATAAAAACCAAACCACTGCTGCTTGTGCATCTTAGCTAATAATGCCCAATGTGCATTGAACACTTACTCTATCAGGATCTTGATAGGCATTTCACCTGCATTATGCCATAAAATCCTCTCAACGATAAAAAGGCACTATTATTACTCCCATTTATAGATGTGGAAAATGAGCACCAGAGGTGATGGAACTTGTTGAACATCTGAGTGGTAGATCTGGGAATCAAACGAACCTGAAGCCCAACCACAGAAAAATCTCAAGGTCAAGCTGGGTCTCGCCACTTATTATTAATAAGGCTTTATGCACCTTGGATGGATATGATGTGGGGGTGAATTCTGTTCTCACACCAAATGCAGTCCTTTGGGGAGCTGGCACTTATAAGTTGTGCAGCCATGGATGACTCAAAGCATGTCTTAGAGTCTTAATGTCCTCATCCAGCAAATGAGGACAGCAAGGATGACAGAGAGGGCTTAAAAAGGGGTTTTGGAAAAGGAAATGTTATGGACTGAATGTTTGTGTTTCCCCAAAATTCACATATTGAAGCCCTAATCCTGAATATTATTGTATTTGGAGGTGGGGCCTTTGGGAGGTAATTAAGTGTAGATGATGTCATGAGGGTGGAGCCCCCATGATGCCATTAGTGCATTTATAAGAAAAGGAAGAGACCAGAGCTCTCTCTTTCTCTGCCATGTGAGGATATAATGAGAAGATGGCCATGTGCAAACCAGGAGGAATCTCACCAGACCCCAAATCTCCCAGCACTTTGATCTTACACTTCCCAGACTTTAGAACTCTGAGAAATAACATGCCTATTGTTTAAGCCACCCAGTGTACGGTATTTCGTTAGCAGCCCAAACTGACTAAGACAGTAAAGGATGGTTGGTCCTCCCTCCAACATTTCTACTTTCCAATGCCCAGCTTGGGAAAGGCAATCAGGACAGTGAAAGAAAGCATGCATCACAGACATGGGTGTTCCTGTGCTATTGGTATTGGAAAGGTCAAACAGGATTATAACCCTGAGAACATACAAAACTTGGAAAAATTTATTAAGGGATATTAGGTTTACACATACACAAAAAAATGAGTTCTTTGCCTGAATAATTTAGAGAACATTTAAGAGAACATGAGTTTGAAATCTTAGAGCTTTGTTTTGTATACTGATAAACAGTAATTGACATTATAAAGCTGATGTTTACTGAGTGGGTAATTTATGCCAGGTACTGGTTGCTAAGCATATTCTATGCATTGTATCATTTAATTCTCACAGTACTATCACTACCCTTACAATCTTGGGTCCATTTACCCATGCACAGTAAAGCCAATCTACTGACACCAGGCTGTGGTGAAGGGAAGCACAGCATTCACTGCAGCCGTCGAACAAGGAATTCAGGCAGCTAATACTCCAAAGACTTGAATTCTTTGTTTGGCACCTGCAATAAATGCTGTGCTTTCCTTCACCACAGTCTGGTGTCAGGAGATTGGCTTTACTGTGCATGGGTGAATGGACCCAAGTTTGATTCAGTAACAATTTTGGCACCCAAGATGGGATGGCAGTCCCAAGGGGGCATTTCACCTGCGGCACATGGGCCTCTGGCCAGTGGCGGCTTCCAGATCCTGTCCAGCAGCTGCCTGAGCACCTTTGTCTCAGAGACAGCCCTGAGTGCTTACCAATAAGCAGGCATCATTATCCCAGGGCGCTTTTGATTTTTGTGGTAAAGGAAACAAGAGGCAGGCAAAGGACATGGCGGGGCAGGGGCAGGGGTGGGGGGAGTTCTGTCCCAGGAAGGCCCCATAGGGTCCTGCTCGGTTACACCCTTTTCAGATAAGAAAAGTGACATTCAGAGAGGTTAACTCGCTTGCCCAAAGTCACACAGCTTCTAGTAAGGGGTAGAGGCAGAGTTTGATCCCAGGTAGTCTGATTCAAGGATTCACCCACCACACTCTACTGTAATAATAGAAAATCCTCATGGAATTTTCCATCAGAACAAAACATCTGCCCCGCCCCAGCCAACCTTTTCATTTACTATATCTCTGGGCACATGGAGAATAAAAATCAACCATAAAAGGAAGGGCCGGAGATGCCAGTTTTATCAAGGTCCTACTGGGTAAAGGGAAGGATGGCTCAAGCTGCCTAAAGGAGAACATTGACAACAGTCACTTTCCAGGGAGGGAGAAAGCACCTTAGTACCCGAGAGCGGGTGGGCTGGGCACAGCCTGAACTGATGGTCATCTCCAACCGTAATTAGACTGGGAAGAAAAAGTGCTCTTCTAACTGAGCTAAAGGAAAGTTAGAAGCACTTTAAAAGTTCTGGCCAGAGCATGCAGCACTGATGTGGGAGGTGAAGGAGTCTGGCTTTACCCCGCAAACAAAAGGAAAACAGGAGGTAAGAAAGCAGTCGCTCCCGAAGGAAGCATCCGTTTATTTCACTCTGCCAGGTGCCCACAGTTGATGTTTTTGTGTCCCTAATATAATCAGGGGCCCAATCTCTGCATTCAAGGAACATATTCCAGCAACTTGAAAGTAATTTAACAGCAGGTCCCCATGTACCAATCCAA
Source organism: Delphinus delphis (assembly GCF_949987515.2). NCBI lineage: Eukaryota > Metazoa > Chordata > Mammalia > Artiodactyla > Delphinidae > Delphinus > Delphinus delphis. The sequence goes on along the minus strand of NC_082697.1, from coordinate 62,134,091 downwards.
AGAATATCACGGGGCACAGGTTCTCAGCTCCATCAGGTCCAATGCCCTGATGTTCTTGCTGATATTTTGAAATGGAGATGAGATTGGGAGATCCAATTCCTAATAATGCTCCTAAAGTCCCCTTTCCTGCCTCACCAGTTCTCCTGCCTTTCTCAGTTCCCACACAGGAACCCCCATAGAGTTCTTTTGACCCCCAAACACCTGATAGTTTATTGCCCTACCCTCAACATTGTGTCTCTCAACCCCTGTCAAGTAGATTAACTTAACCCTTTTGTCTCCACTTTTTAGCCATCTCTGCTCTCTTCCTCCCCAGATTTTACATGAGAAAAGTCCCAGGAACCAGCCAGGACAAGGTCTGGGCTCTCCTTAAAATGCAGAGAAGGCTATGAACCCCCTCAAAATAAATCTTTCCCCCATGGAGAAAGAACATTTGTGCCAGGCACCAAACTAGACCTTTGAGATACAATATTTCTTGGCACCTACTAAGTAGGGAATGATTAAAGTAATTATTATGTAAACCAGGGGTCAGCAAACTACTGTCTGCATATCAAATCCATGTCATCTGTTTTCCTACGGGCTGCAAACTAAGAATGGTTTTTACATTTTAAATGACCGGAAAATAAAACAAAAGAGGGGTACTATTTCATGATGTGAAAATTACATAAAATTCAGAGTTCATAAATAAATTTTATTGGAATTCAGCCACTCTCATTTGCTTCTGTATTGTTTATGCCAACCTTCAAGCTACAAAAAAGAATTGGGTAGTTGCTACAGAGACTTTATGGCCTGAAAAGCAGAAAATATTTACCATCTGGGTCTTTCCAGTAAAAGTTTGCTGACTCCTGGTTTAGACACGGAACAAGTGCCCTTGAGCACCTACAGTGTGCCAGGCGCTAAGGTTACAGAGAGAGAGGGCAATCAACAAGGATATTCCTTCTCAAAATTTCTAAAAGCGTGTTATTCTGAATCATGTAGACTTGGGATCCCATCTCAGCTCTACTGACCTTTTGCACATGTTTCTTGACCTCAGTTTCCTCATATATAAAGCTGGGTTGTGGATGACCTACTCACAGGGATATGTGGATATAAAATGACACAACCTGTGCAAAACTCCTCAAACAGAGAAAAGAGACCAGCGGTTCACAGTTCCTTCCTGGTTCTCCCTCCCACCCCACGTGTGCCGAGAAAGCAGATGAGAATGAGTAAGCGGGGTCACAGCCTCCTTGTCTAAATGTTTCTTGTTAGAAAACATCTTTCTTCTTAACATCCCTTCCTATGTGAAAAATCTCCGTCAGAGGAATATGAAAAGGCCCTAACCTACAGTCAGATGGAAGGCAAGCGTGTGATCTCACAGCTACATCATTTTCGTCTGCCCCTATACTGATCTGATGCTGCCCCCCTTTAAAAAAATAATAATAATATGAAAATTGGGAAGTGGAAAATTTCATCCTCTGAATTTTTCAAAGACTAATTCAGTTGTAATCACAGAAGATTGAAACGAGGATTCACGACACATATCTCTTCCTCCTGGGCAGATGAATCTATGACTTGCATTTGATTTTAAATGTCATTCTCCTGCATCGTCAGTGGGTTTGATTGATAGAGCACATGAGGCCACTCAGTAAAATGATACAGTGGAGATCAAAGCATGAAAGATAATTTTCGTCGAAATGTCTGTAGCCGATGGTGAGTTATAAGCCGTTGTCTCCCACTTTATGGAACACAATTTCATTTAAAGCCGAAATCTGTCACTTCAGCATTGTTTATTGAAATGCGTCCCACACCACGGTCTCCAGAAGAACAGTGTCAAGTCAAAAGGTAGAAAATCAAATGGATACAAAGACCTCAGGACAAAATAAAGTAAGGGGAATGGCTTCTGATCTGCATAAATATTATCCACCGGTGATGCATGTGGAACAAGAAATGAAGTCACTCATCTGCAAGGTAAATACGCGGCATTGTCAGAGGGGCCTGACAGAGCCCCACAAACCCAGGGAGTGCTGCTCGGCGGCTCATAGGTCTCCGTTTCATAACTCTGCTTTATTCATGGGTCCACAAGGAGAGTCACAACTGGGTTTTTATATTTGCACAACTTTTTTTAACCTTTTCTTTTGCATTCATTAATATTGTCAATATATCATGATTGAGGATCTACCTGAGGACCATCGGGAGTTATCTAGAAGGCAGGAGGGTAGAACACAAGAAACTTCAGTTAAAAGCTATGGGCTTGAGTCCAGGTGTTCCCACTTTCCAGCTCTGGGAACTTGAGCAAGTCCCTTCACCGTTCTGAACCTCAGTTTCCCCATTACCGAGTTGAGGGGAAATGAGTCCAGACTTGGAAATGCTTCGTACATTGCTGAGTGCTTCACAGATGCAAGGCCCAAGGATAGCACCATTCTAGGCACTGTCACTGATGCAGGAAGCCTTGGTTGTCACTGATTCAATGAAGGTGTCTCTACAGCTAAGGGTCATCGGTCTCAGCAGAAAGGTTTTATGGAGAAAATGACTCCATTGAGGCATCTTGATTCCTCTGACACCAATGGACTCTATGACGTTGTGACAGTCACTTTGGAGATTCCTGGATTGCCTAGTTCACCAGGATGCTATATTCTGGAACCTTCACAGTCTCCTGCCTCATCACTCACCACACCCCACAAGCTTTTCCTACACTTTGGTAGATGCTACTACTGCTTATCTAAGAAAGAACCCCTTCTTCTTTGCTAAGGGAACCCCAATTTTTTAGGTACTGAACAGTCACATGATTCAGGAGAAGCTATAGCCCTCCTGAGCCATGAAGAGTAAACCTTGATTGATCTAAACCAATCATAGTAATACTGACCCCCTTTCTAGTGATTGCTTTAAGAACAGGCACGTGACCAATTGTGACCAAAGAGGATTGATGGGAACTTTATTGGGTGCCTTTAGAAGTATCTCCTGTTGTCAAAAAGTGATACAGGAAGACAAATTTTCTCTTCTGGTCTTTGGACATTGTTGTGTGAGGATGTGATTTTGGAGCTATGGCAGCCATCTTGTGGCCAATAGAGGAAAAGACTGGGACAAAGGCCACACTCCATAAGTCAGAGCAGAAAGATGGCAAGAGCCCAGGTCTTTGATGATGTGACTGAAATACTGAATAAGCCAATTCTAGAGTTATCCTACCTCCAAACTCCTTTTTATGCAAGATAATAATTCTCCAAATGAGTTGTTTAAACCATTTGAGTTTTCTGTTACTTGCTAACAAATACATGTGGATTCCAAGTTGTTATTTCTTTGTACGGAATTCACTCCTGATACAATTCACCCTCGCTGGCCTCACTGGCAGGTGGTGGTTGGACTGCGGGGCTGGGGGGGGTGGGTGGTCTAGGAGGACTTTTCAGGACAGGGTTGTAAAGAGCTGCCTTATCTCTGATCCCTGTTACTAGGCCTCAGGCTTTCTGTACCCCTCCTCCAACCACCCACCCACACCCCATTGTTTGGCTAATTCCTCTTCATATTTCAGGTTTCAACTTAACAGTCACTTCCTCAGCCAGACCATCTCTGGCCAGCACCCATCCAAGGTCAAAATACCCTACGATTTATACATTCTCATAGCTCCAATATGTTCTTCATAGTGTTTATCATTATTTGTAATTATACATTTATTTGTTTCACTATGATTAATGTCCAACTCTGTAAGCTCCATGAGGGCAGGGACCACATTGTGTTTACCACTTTATACCCAGCCCCTACAACAGAGACAGATACATAATAGTTGCCTCAGTAAATATTTATTGAATACATGAATTAACTGGTTGATCAACGCCCCTACATTCCAGTCATACTTGGTTCCTGAAAATACCCAAATTCTGGCCTGAAATGTCCTTCAAACCTCCATTGTGTGCAGTCTTGAGAAACAGAAGCCAGAGGGGACAGAGTCTCCTTCCCACAATCAGGGGGCTCGGAGGTTTTGTGGAATGAAGAATTTTCAATGCTAAAATTATTATAGTCCCAGGAAAATCAGGACAGTTGGTCACCCTACATGTGACTGAGCATGGGTCTGGGCACAGCCAATCAGATGATTTCTCCTGCGATTTGCCTCCTGATGCAAGAGCATGGGGCCTATTGGATTTCCATGGATTCTCTGCAGGGACAGCTGTGGTCTGCAGACCAGCCCATCCCCAACACATGCTGTTGGTGGAGTTGCCGCCATATAGCCCTCTACGGCAACCTTGGTTTGGGGCCCTTTTCCTAGGCTGGTCCTTCAGGACTCTCCTCAAAATATTCTCTTTTTCTTTAGAGTTATTTTGTGGGGTGAACAACTGAGAACTCAGAGACGCAGACAAAAAATCATATCTTATTGTTTAAGTCCCCAGCACAAGCCCTGGCACAGAGTAAGTGTTAGTGAGAGGTTTACTGAATGAATAAATGAGCTGACCCCCTCTCTGGGATATGGTATCAATCAGGATCATGGCAGGAAACACATGGCTTGCTCAAGTGGTATAATCAAGAAGAGTTTAATAAAGGGCTATGTACAGAGCTTTGAGCGAGATTTAGGAAAACCCAAAAGAAATGCTGCAGTACCCCACAACTAGCAAGAGTGAGGAGCCAGTACAACCCCAGAAGAGGAAGAAGATGAAACAGTTATGGAACCCAAGGAGGGTAGCTATAGCTGTTGGAGAGAGCTGCCTGGCAGGAGCTGCGACCTTCAGTAGAGAGAGGCAGCCAACCCATGGCAACTCAGCGGGGAAGAGCCAGAGGAATAAATCCCCCAATCTCTCTCTCCCCCCACCCTCTACTATCCTATGGGGGTCCTCTATTGGCCAAACCCAACCAGCCACAAGAGGGTAAGGGAGCTCGGGTGATGCAGTCCACAAAGGTCAGCCTCCTGGGGTACAGAGCAGGAGAAGGATGGGTGGAGAGTAGGTCTGGAGTGGCAAATGCTAAATATCCAGCACAGAGAGAGGACAGACTAAGAAAATCTCCTTCACCCAGAACCTCCAGCCCCAGAAGGGCCAAAGCTCTTTGGAGAGTCAATCCCACCCCACTGACACCAACATCATCAACCAGCAGCAGGTTTACCCCAAACTCTGGTGTATCTCCTTCATCTGTATAAATTTCCACCATGATTTTGCTAGTAAGAGAAACTATCCTCCAAAACCCAGAGTAACTAGAGAGCCCAGAAGTCTTGGGGCTTTCCAACTTTGAAGCAGATCCAGGGCTCAAGAGAGCCAAGAAGTCATATCGATGCCAGAAATCTGGACCCAGGCAGGCAGTGTGGGTGAGCCGCCCCAGCAGATGTGCAGGCTCTCTTCCCTTCACCCAAAAAGCAACAAAAGCATTTCTTATTCACTGTGGCCCCTTTGCTTCCAACTGGGGGTGCAATAACTTCTAAAAGTTTAGTGTCATCCAACATCAACAGTCTCTCCTTCATGCACAGAAAACAGAAACTCACTCGTCTCCAGGCAGGAAACATGGACTCAAGCTTCCTTCTTCTCATTTGATGTCTGCCACCCTCAGAGAGTCAGTTATGGTTAGTGGATTTTTAAATGGCACTGGGGATGGGGGTGGGGGAGAAGGATTTCCTAGTGATAAGGAATAAAAATGCAAAAGTTTTATTGATGAGATATGCATGTAAAGGGCTTGATATAGTGCCTGACATGCAAAAAACACTCAATAAATGTTTGCCAACCAGTATCTACTATCTTCATTCTTATTAATACTAGCCATTTATTGAGCATCTACTATGGGCTAGGTGTATTATGGAGATTTGATCCTCATAGCAACTCTGCTTGAATAGCTATGGTATTTTCTGCCCCATAATCTTTTTCTAAGAACACCCCCACCCCACCCCCACCTCCTGTGATCAGAGTTGACCCAGGGACAGCCACATCACCCAAGCAGGACCAGACGGTTCTTTCCTTGGAATTTTGGACACTGGGACCAAGAGAACCTCTTTGGTCTCATTCCTGTCACTGGACCAACGAGATGTAAAACTTCACATTTATTTCATGCTCTACACAAGAGATGCAAAAACAATTCTGTAGATGCATCAATCCTAGAGCCAGTTTTCCAAAGCCCAATGGCCATGCTGCTTTTCCGTGGCCTCTTGTTCAATGAACTAACCCAGTATCCTCCCAGTAAATTCCTTTGCATTTCAGATACCTTGAGTTGGGCTTCCGGCACTTGTAACCATAAGCATCCCTTGAGACAGGTATTAATATCTCTACTTGAGAGATGAGAGCATCAAGGCTCAAAAAACAGTGAAATAAGTAATCTTCCTAAGATCTCCCAGGTCCTAAGTTGTAAAAGCCAGCATTCAAACCCAGGATTGTCTGATTCCAGGACAGGCTCACTCTGCCCCAGTGTACCAGTTCTCCTCAGATCTGGATTGACTTAATTACTCCCTTTCGGTGTGAAATTTAAAAAAAGAGAGAGAGAGAGAGAAGTAAGGGAGAGGCACCCAATACAGGTTTGGGTTTAACCAAATAGAATTGAATTGAGTGACTGCGTTTCCATGAATCTAAGCTACATGTTTTTTAACATTTCATCATTTTTAAAACACACTCATCTTACAATCAATGTAAGTATTTAATGTAGGGTTTCTTTTTCCCCCAAAGAGCTGTTATCAAATCAATGATCTAACTTACAATCAACAGTACCTTATAAATAAGGAAATACGGTAAAATATTGTCACCTTGGGAAGGTACCTACTTACTCCAATGATGCTGCCATTGTTGAAAATACTTCTGGAGTTCTCCAGAACTCCATTTCTTGAATGGAGTTCAAGCTGCCACATTGGGGCAGCTCATTTTTTCAGGGAAAGAGACTCCAATGACCATGTGCCCTTCTTGTTCCCACTTTCTACCTGGGCAGTTGCTGACACTACATGGCAGCCAGTCATAAAAGAAAACTGAATTTGTATCCTCTGCAAACTCAGAGAACACACTGGTCTCATTTATAAATACCAAATTTTGAAAACACTTAAAATTTGGAAGGTTGCCTTAGTCCTAAGTAAAATAAAGTCTTTGGAGGGACACTTCATCAGCTCGTTGGAACTGAAGGATTTCACATTTGCATCAGTTCAAATCCAACCAGCTCTCCCTTCCCTTCTGGGGAAACAGGACTCTCAGACATTCCTGGGTTGGATGGGCAGAAAGGGTGACTTGGTACAATCCCTATGGAAGAGAATTTAACAATATCAAAATTACAAAATTACCCTTTTAACCCAGCAATTTTACCTCCAGAAATTGATGCTACAAATGCACTTGCATTCATATGCATAAGATTACACACAAAAACATAATAATATCAAAACATTGGAAATGCCATCAATAGGAAACTGGCTAAACAAATTATAGTATGGCCATTTGATAGAACACTATTCAGCTGCTAAAAAAAAAAAAGAGAGGTTTCTCTATACGCTTTCTATGCACTAATATCTCCCCAAAATACTGTACTAAGAAAAGCAAGGTATAGAACAGTATGTGTAACAGATTATATTTTGAATAAAGAGGGAAAGGAGAATTTGTATTTATATTTGCTTGTATTCATGTATATAAATTCTAGAAACAATGTTAAGAAACTCTTTAAGGTGGGATTTATGAGGTGTCTTTTGCTGTATAAAAAATTACCCAAAATAGTGCAGCTTAAAACAACAAGCGTTTATTATCTCCCAGTGTCTGTGGCTCTGGAATCCACAAGCAGCATAGCTGCGGAGGTTCTGGCCCAGGGTCTCTCATGGCTATAAGGGAGACGTCAGCCAGGACTGCAGTCATCGGAGGGTTGTCTGGGGCTGAAAGATAAGCTTCCAGCCTCACTCATGTGGATGCTGGCAGGCCACAGGTCCTCACTGGCTGTTAGCTGGAGACCTCAATTCCTCACCTCTCCCTAGGGTGCCTGAGTGATCTCACAACACAGCGGCTGGCTTCCTCCAAAGCAACTGATGAGAGACAGACACAGACAGAGAAAGAGAGATGGACAGACAGAAAGAGCCCAAGAACAAAGCTGGAGTCTTTTATAACCTAACCTCAGAAGTGACATACCATCACTTCTGCAGCATTCTGTTGGTCACAAAGACCAACCCTGTTACAATGTGGGAGGGGACCACAAAAGGGTGTGAATGCCAAGAGGTAGGGATCACTGGGGAACCTCCTGGAAGCTGGCTACCTCAGGGGAGTACTGAGATGCTGGGGGATGGGGATAGGAGAGAGACATTTTACTATATTTTTTACATTATTTCTCTTTTGAAATTTAAACTATTCAAAACATTGGAATTTAAAAGAGTGAGGGGAAAAGAGCATGCCCTGAGGGACAACCAGCAGCCCCAGGATCAGAGTTTGAGACTCCCTGTAATAGAACCATGGTTCTCAAACTGGGGCACAGGTACCCCAGGGGAACCCTACTGTATCCCTGAAACATTCAAAGCTACAGAACAAACATGACTGTCTTCCTTGTAGCATCAATAGACTTTACTCTGTGAGTAACTTAAAATAGATACAGCACGACGTAGAACACAGAATTCACAAATATCTAAGATAAAACATGAAACTTCAAAGAAATGTTCACCCTTGGAGAGACTGTTTTGGGCTACACTTGCAGAGTTTGAAGTCATTCTCCTTTCCTTTTAGGGGTATTTTTTTAAAAGTTTGAAAACCACAAATGACTTCTAAATGTTTTTTAAAAATCCAATCCACCCTCAGAGGACCAATATGCTGTTAATTCTAAAGATTACAGGCAAAATAGGTTGCCCATGTTCTTAGTCTTGAGGGCAGCATCAGGAGAAGGTGCATACTCCAATAGTGGCTATTTGAAAGGGGCAACACACAAGTGAAACCCTCAGCTTTGCTCTATTTTTTTAATATAGGCCATGACCAGCAAATGGAGTTTGGTTTCCCTGCTCTGTTTCTCCATTTGGTACTTTTCCTTCCCTCCCATGCATTCTCCTGAAAACCAAAAGTGAATCATGTTGTCCCTTGAACAACACATGGATGGTAAAGTGATAAAGACCCTGGACTCTAGAGTCTGACTGTTTGAACCCAAACTCCAGCACCCCTACTCAGTTACTGTGTGACCTTGGGCAAGTTCTTAATCTCTCTGAACCTGTTTCTTCACCTGGAAAACAGTGAAAATAAAAGTATTCATGAGATCAGATTATATAAAACTCTTAGCCCAGACTCCACATAGAGTAACCATTCAATAAATATTAGCATTATCACCATCAAGGAAAAGGCTTCTGATAAAATAATTCTATTGAGCAATGAATGGCTATAACAGTAATGAATTCTTGGTCGACCAACCAGCCCAATGGCTGACAAGCGACAGATAAAACTTAGCGTTTTCTTCTTTATAATTTCCCTAGATTCCAAATTCCCTATAATGAACATGTATGACTTTTGTAATCAGACATAAAGCTGGCATTAGCTCTCTGGTGGCTCATCCTGAACCCCAGCAATTGGCCACTGATTTCTGCTTTAGCTGACCCATCTTTAGAGCATGGCTAATTACTCCAATTAAAGACAGAATCTCACCTTGTTTTTTGTAAAAAATAAAAATAAAATAAAATGGATATACACCCTCCAGGCAACACAGAACTTCCCAAGCTAGAGAGAACAAGAGAAAATTAAAAATGTCTTTCTCCAGCTCAAATCCCTCCTCTCCCCACCCCCCATTCTCTCCCATCACCCAGCCTGGGCTCCAACACCCTGGAGAAAAATTGAGAGCAGCTAACTTTGTGCTTTCACTCTGGAAAATAATGAGCACAAAGCAGGGGGTGAGGTGGCCCTGCTATTACGGAATGGTAGGAGAAATCAGGATGAATTAGGGAAGCGTAAATTCTGGAGCATGTTTTACAACCCCATTAGTTCTAAGCACACAGGATTTCAAGTCAAAGAGCATCCACACACATACCCTTGGATTATTTAAGAGATAAGACGTATACAAAATTAGCATACAGATCAGATGAATGCAACTGAGTACTGCTAAAGTGGGCTATAAATGCCTGAAAAATGGTTGTTTCTCTGAAGAGAACTTTACACCACTCCAAAATCTTGTTCAGGAAGTGTGAACTGTAAATCAGACGAACCCCACTCACATCCTGGTTTTGACACCTAACTCTTGTATCTCCTTGGGGCAAGTTACCCAACCTCTCCAAAGCTTCATTTCCCTACCATTAAAATGGGTATCCTAGTACCTCTCCTTCTCACCTCACAGGGCTATGGGAGGATCTAAAGGGACACGGTAAGCAAATGCTTTCTAAACTGTAAAGTACTGTGCAAATACAAGATAGTGTTAATCTCTTCTCATAGACTTATTTACACTCTGCTTTGTTACAAAAGAGGATTTATGGTAGATATTAGCAAGGTTCTTTATTTTATTTTGAATTTCAAGAAAGAAAGAAATAAGAATCCTTGTTTTCTATAGGGACACAAATACAATTTCCATGATGACACAAATATAATTATTTACCTAACAAATTCTTTGATCAAACACAGTGGAAAGATAAATTCCCCCTTGGTCTCGAGGCTTCAGTTACCCACACACTCTAAATCCAAACAAAAGTGCTATTGAGTGCCTACTATGTGCAGTACCCAACACAATGTCTAGCACTGAAACACACATCACATACACCACCCCCATACACAGCACATGCAAAACACACCCTTTACAAGTGGGAAGAACACAGATTTTTGGAGTTCAAAGGGTCTTAATGCAAACTGGCTCCCAGCTCTATCTTTTCTCTCTTTGAGACTTTGGTGAAGTCTTCTCTGAGGCACCATTTCTTCATATGGCAATTGGAGATCAAGCATCCTCAAAGCCTCATGGGATGATTGGTGATATTAAATGTTACGGACCTAGCACAGTACTAATAGAATTTTAACAAATGGCAACTACTGTTATTTTCTATCATTGCACATTTTAGAGTGCCTATTCTTAGAGTACTTCAGACAAATAATTTTTTTTTTAGGCAACTAAACAACAGCATTAAATTTATTTTTTAATTAATATGAGTTCTCGTAGTGTTTAGAACACAGATCACAATGGATAAAAGCTTGCTTCTTTCCCTCTTCAAAAAATTTACAGTTCTTACACGTGACATTTAATGGAGTACTGTGTGTCACCCTACAAAAAATAAATTTAAATTGAAGAAGCAGAAACATGGGAGAGTCCTTGTTTGGCCTTAATTTGTACTTGAGTACAATAAAATCTTATCCTATAAGCTAGAGTCATAAAATTAAAAGTCAGGAAGGAAAAGAATGGCTAATTAGGCGCTGAAAGTAAAAATTCTTTCTTTATTGCTGTTTCGTTAAGACCTAACAATTGGTCAGACACAGGGGCTTAGATGTGCCATTCTAGTTAATGGTCAGTTACAGATTTCCACCACAAACTCATCTTCCTTCCAGCATCTTAAATCTCAGGCACTGGGAGCTAATAAATAGAGAAAGCTCTGAGGCCCAGGGCAATCTCTCTCTCAATCCAATCTCTCTCTCACTCTGCCCCCTCCAGCCTGCCATAACTGGTTGTAAGGCTCCTGATTTCATGCCCAGAAACCCAACTCTAACTCAATTCATCACAAAAGGAATACATTGGTTTATCCAACTGGCATAGTTTACGGAAAGAACCAGAGCCCCAGGGACTAGAGAAAGGACTCACTGCCACTGAGGCATGCACCCTCACCTCCCCCATTTCTCTCCTCCATTTGTCTTTGCTCAGCCTTATTCTCCATCTCTCCCTGTGCGCGAGGAAAAGCAGATGCTGACAGCTCCATATTCACATCCTACCTGTTTAGGAGCCATGATAAATTAATCCCAGGGGAGATCCTGATGGACCCTGTTCAGGCCAGGCACTGCCCTATGGTCAACATTGCTAGATAGAAGGGGCACTGTGGTTGACCAGGCATGTGCCGTTTGCCCAGCACAGCAGACAATGGCAATGCCCACCCGTGTCCCTTGAACCCCCATCACCCCCATACAAGCCGAAGGCATGCCACTGCAAGCCCCTGAGACTCAACACCTGAACACTTGTTCTTGGCCGAGAAGACGAGCCAGAAGTTCCAGGAAGTAACCCCCCACCAGGAGCATCCCTCAGACATGTCAGATGAGAAATGGAAGATGAATATCTCAGTTTCCTCACCACTCAGATGGGAACCTCTGAGGTGTGTTCCACACTGTCAACCAGAGCTCACCAAAAGGACTGAGCCCCAGCGCCTGTAGAAGTAGCTTTCTCATTACTGCACTCCTTATTGACTTAAATTCCATTGTCTCATTTCTCCCTGTGAAGGTTAATTTTATTTATCACCTTGACTGGGCCATGGGGTACCCAGATAGCTGGTAAGACATTATTCTGATGTGTCTGTGAAGATGTTTTTGGGTGAGATTAACATTTAAATCAGTAGACTTAGTAAAGCATGTTGCCCTCCCTAACGTGTGTGGGCCTCAGGTAAGGGACTGAATAGAAATGAATAGGGTGACCCTCCCCCAAGCAAGAGAGAATTCCTCCTGCGTGACTGCCTTTGAGCGGGGACATCAGGATTTTCTTGCCTTCAGACTCAAACTGAGACATTGGCTCTCCTGGGTCTCCAGCTGGCTGACTCATCCTACAGATCTCAGGACTTGTCAGCCTCCATAATTGTGTGAGCAATTCCTTTTAATTAATTAATTAATCTCCTACTGGTCGTGCTGCTCTGGAGCCCCCTGACTAACACACATCCATGACTTCCTGGAGTCATCCTACAAATAACCACTTACATGCAAATCCTTATCTCAGAGGCCTTCTCCTGGAGAAACCCAGCCTCAGATACGCCTGACTTTTTTAGGAGAAGAAAGATGCCTAGGAACTGGCAGCCTTGCTGAACCACACAGAAGGAGGAAGAAGTGCTTCCTAAACAAGAGGGTGCTGGGCAAATAAAAACAACCTAAACCCATCATGGTTCAAGTTGCTGAGCAGGTAGGATGGGGTGAAACACAGCTCCCACCAAGTGTGAGCATGTGGAGGGTGGTTCCTGGATTGACCTGACACAACGGCAGAGTGCTTAGCTGCTCAAACATCCATCTCAACCAAGCTTTCTCCATGAGGATCGGTTACTCTGCTATGGGCCCGGGCCGCCCGTGGCTTCTCCAGCAGGCATATTGGCTCTGTGGTGCTGACGCCCTGCTCTATTGCTGTTTGGTCAGCCTCTAGCCTTGACTCCCAAATTTGCTCTGACCCATGTGATTCCATGCCTGAACTTGACTTTCAAATTTCAGTTTCTCAGGTATCTTTAAGGCACAGGTTGCAAACTTAAAGGCCCACAGGGGGCAGATATGTAACACGAATGAAGAAGGCTGGAGATGGGAAAACAGGGCTGGGTGGCGAGTGAGGCAAACTGGAAAGCACACGCCTCATCGAAGCAAGGATTCCATCCTGGGTAACTTGTGAAAATGGAAGTTGAATGTTGCCAGGCTGCCACTACTTTTTAAAGAGAAGCAGAAAGTACAGGTTTTTTTAATGTGAAATATACAGATTACTGAATGCTGGCAACTTACTTTTTTAATGTAAGTAGTGAGCCAAATCAACGTTCCCGCCAGCCCTATGCTGCACGGGCCATCACATGGTGGCCCTAGGAATAAGTCTCACAGACCTCCCACTATAGGGAATGAAACTGACCAGGGGCTACTGTGATCTGAAATCCGTATGCTTCCACAGGCTGCCACCTGGGGTGACTGAGTAGGGCAGGGACACTCCTTCCTGAGAGACAGAAGACTCCTGTCCCCAAAGATGGCTTGAGTACTCCCCTATAGTGATGCCACCCTGACTTCCCTCCTTTCTCTCCTTCACTGGAGGTCGGACTTGCTGTGCTGTCTGGGGGCTCTCCCTGCTTCTTCTGGCTCTCTCCCCATTTTTTGTCACAGGTGGTTCTCCTAATAAAAATCGTGCATGTCTGATCACATACTAGAGCCTGTTTCTCGGAGGAACTAACACAGCATCTTGTAAATTCTGCTTTCAACACTCAGCACACAATCACTTATATACTCCACACTCTGGCTATTCGGGTCTAACTCTAACCCAGCTCCCACCCCTTGATCCTCCCCGCTGCAGGGACTCCCACATTGATTGCCCACGAGGGGGACACTTCAGCCTAAAGAACTCAAATTTCAGAGGGCTCCAGACAGTGTAGTGAACTTGACTCCTTTCATGATGGAATGAGGGCCATGCGCATGGCCCTGGAATAACTCTAGTGCCTACAGAAAAGAACATTCTTCCAAAAGAGATGATCTGAACTTTCCTACCAACACTCCTTGAGTACAAGAAAGCCTCTGCGATGGCCTGTTTCTGTTTATTTCCCGAATCCCGTCTTCCCAGCATCCTACCTCTTGTGCAGACACAGAGGGGAATCTGTTTTGGGAGGAACTCATGCAAACTCTGCAGCTAAATCTTTCATCTCCAGCCTTGATGGTGTCTGGTTGTGCCCCATGAGGCAGAGAAAGGACATAGGATGCAATTTTGTCGGGAATCAACTGGTTAATAATCTACCATGATCAGAAATCAGCAACATAGTAGTTGACTGTTGACAAGAAAGCACTAAAATTTGAAGTCAGGAGGCCTAAACTAGGTTTAAGTCCTGGATTCTCAGCCACTTGCTGTGTGATCTCGGGCAGGTTACTTAAGCCCTCTGCACAACCACCCAATACCTGTAAAATGGAGCTAGTGATATTCACCTCTTAGAGTGGTCGTAATATCCAAATTGAATGCAGTGAAAATACTTTGCAACTGAAGTGCTTGGACTGACCCTTCCATTTTCAACCAAATGATTTTTTCAGCACATCAAAAGAATCTGTTCTTAGAATGAATGAATATGTAAGCAACATGGCTGAATATATAAGTGCATCAAATCATCATGTTGTATACCTTAAACTTATACAATGTTGTATGTCAATTACATCTCATTAAAACTTGAAAAAAAATTTATTCTTTGATTCTAATAATTAGCTTGGGTATGTAAAGGCTAAACATAAGCACAATTGAAGGAATAATGATGGCGATGGAAATGTTCTAAAACTGGATTTTGGTGATAGTTGCACAACTCTAAATATCAACAACTAAAAATCACTGAATTGTACATTTACAGTAGATGAAGGTTACAATGTGTACATTATACCTCAAAAATCTATGTTTAAAAAAAAAAACAATGAAAAAATAACGATGACCTTCTCTTAACCACCCCTTACCCTGGCCTCCCAAAGCTGTGTGATTTGGCCCCTGTCTGAGTCTCCCAACAACATCGCTTACCATCCTTTGTCACTTAGCTCTCCTCCAGCCACGGTGCCCTTTTTCCTGTCCGAAGCTTATTTCTGTCTCAAGGCCTTCGTACTTGCTCTACCCGCTGCCTGGACATCTTTCCCCAGGCCATCACCCCTCTGCTTGCCTCTCATAATTTAAATCTCAGCTCAAAATCTCCCAGATGCCCTCCCCGATCGCCCCATCTAATGGCACTCCTCACTTCAGACATTCTCCACCACAAGGTTGCCAGTGTTGATTTATTCAGAATACTTCCTACTCTTGAAAATCTTTATATACTGACTTATTTATTGTTTGTCTCCCCAGCTGTTATGTGAGCTCTATAAGTGCAGGGAGCATGTCTCTCTTGGCACTACTGTGTTGTCAGCATTTAGAATACTACCTGGCACATAGTGGGAGCTCTGTAGACACTTGCTGAATGATTGTCAAAAAAGGACATGAATTTAATGCGCTAACAGCCCAATATCTCTTAAGGTCAGTTTCCTCACCTGTAACATGAAGATACTGTCACCTGGGGTGATAGTAAAAATGAAAGCAGTTATTAAGGGACTCCATAAATGCTAGCTGTCCTTCCTCCCAAACTTTTTCCCTTCCTTCCTTCCTCCCTATGACTAAAACAGTCATAACTAAACAAATTATCCTTTAGATGGAGACCAGAAGCAAAAATTCCAACATTATCAGCCAACTGCCACTTAACATCTGCAGATTAAATTTGCTATTGTAGATGCTGTGTCTTCTCCCCAGGAGCAGTTGAGACATCATGACCAAAACAGTCAAAGCAGGCACACCCCGATCTCAAACCTCAAGTAATGAACCTAACAAAATCCTTGCAAGTGCTGATTTCAACTACCCATGTACACACCTGGTTTAATAAATGACTTTTCCTCACATTGAGAACAATCATCTTTGACATGTAACAGAAACTGAAATTCTAAAGGAGAGCTTAAGGCAGCAATGAGAACATCTTGTCTGTTGACTGCCTGCTACCTGCAAATCAAATTAACACCAGATCTCTGGGCTAGCCCCTTTTACAGGTTGGGAACCTGAGGCCCAGAGAGGGAGAGTAACTGATGACAGTCATTCAGCCAGTTTGTGGCAGAGCCAGGAATAGACACCAGCTCTTCTTATTCCCTATAAGTTTCTTTCTGGTATTTTAGGCTGGCTGCAGACACAACCGTTATTTTTGCCAATCAGCATCCATTCTCCTTTGTTGGTTATAGCATTTCTGTTTTCTTTTTGGGGAACAATCCTTCTTTCACTGTTCATGCATGTAGTTTAGGTAGGACTGACACCATCCCCTGGGACAAAGGGTGAGCACATGACTCAGACTGACCAATCACCATCCTCTAGTTTCACAGTCAGAATAATTGGTTCAGAGATAGGCACATGACCATTATGGTCCAATGAGAATCAGCCCCAGGGCTTCTGTCAAGTCTCTTGGCAATAATAAGTTCCTTTCCCCCTGGGATTACTAGGCCAGTAAGAGGTAAGTCAAGAGCTGCTGATGACACAGAAAAAAGCCTGTCTGAGAATGAAGCCAACATAGATGAAAATGGAACCGAGAGCTAGAGATCAGAGAGATTCCAAAGTACATCATTTAAGCACCTTGATCCAGCCATACCTGAAATCTAAGTCTGTTTGTGGGTTTTGACATTGCAGGGAACAACAGCATATAACTGAAAGAGTTTGGCTAATACACCACTTCACCTCTCATCCAATTTCATGGAATATAAAAGATATTATCAATTTAAATTTACAAAGAGTATAGATATAAAACCCCTGCTATCTTAAAAAAGAAATTTTCCTACTCTTTCACTATGTGCCTAGGGCAGTCCTGTCCATTCTGTGTTTCAGCTTTTTTCTCTCTCAAATTGAGCAAATTCAACATACCCTACTTGCTTTAAAAGGAAAGTCAGGTAAGAACACAGCAAGGAGGCAGCTGTCTGCAAGCTAGGAAGGGTGCTCTCCCTAGAGACCAGTCAGCCGGCATCTTGACCTTGGACTTTCCAGCCTTCAGAACTAACTTTGCTACTCTTCCATCAAGAAGCAGACTCTATTTCTCCTGCAACTGAAACTGACGTGGCCTTTCTGATGCATGATTCCCAACTGGCCCAGAAAGCTGTTTTCTCGGTTTTCTGCCAGCTCATCAGCCACAGGATCCAATCCATTGCCAGCACAGGCTGTTAAAACTCCAACCTGGGTCCAGAGATGGACTTTGGACTGTGCAGGCACAAAGGATAATAGACAGAAGATACTGAAGCTCAGAAGTTTAATGTCAAAAAAAAAAAATCTTGAGACGGCAAACAGCAGAAGCAAGAAGAACTACAATTCTGCAGCCTGTGGAACAAAAACCACGTTCACAGAAAGATAGACAAGATGAAAAGGCAGAGTGCTATGTACCAGATGAAGGAACAAGATAAAACCCCAGAAAAACAACTAAATGAAGTGGAGACAGGCAACCTTACAGAAAAAGAATACAGAATAATGATAGTGAAGATGATCCAGGACCTCAGAAAAAGAATGGAGGCAAAGATCGAGAAGATGCAAGAAATATTTAACAGAGACCTAGAAAAACTAAAGAACAAACAAACAGAGATAAACAATACAATAACTGAAATGAAAACTACACTAGAAGGAATCAATAGCAGAATAACTGAGGCAGAAGAACGGATAAGTGACCTGGAAGACAGAATGGTGGAATTCACTGCTGCGGAACAGAATAAAGAAAAAAGAATGAAAAGAAATGAAGACAGCCTAAGAGACCTCTGGGACAACATTAAACTCAACAACATTCGCATTATAGGGGTCCCAGAAGGAGAAGAGAGAGAGAAAGGACCCGAGAAAATATCTGAAGAGATTATAGTCGAAAACTTCCCTAACAAGGGAAAGGAAATAGCCACCCAAGTCCAGGAAGCACAGAGAGTCCCATACAGGATAAACCCAAGGAGAAACACGCTGAGACACATAGTAATCAAACTGGCAAAAATTAAAGACAAAGAAAAATTATTAAAAGCAGCAAGGGAAAAATGACAAATAACATACAAGGGAACGAGTCAACGGACAAAGGTTAATCTCCAAAATATATAAACAGCTCATGCAGCTCAATATTAAAAAAAGAAGCCAATCCAAAAATGGGCAGAAGACCTAAAGAGACATTTCTCCAAAGAAGACATACAGATGGCCAAGAAGCACATGAAAAGCTGCTCAACATCATGAATTATTAGAGAAATGCAAATCAAAACTACAATGAGGTATCACCTCACACCAGTTAGAATAGAATGGGCATCATCAGAAAATCTACAAACAACAAATGCTGGAGAGGGTGTGGAGAAAAGGGAACCCTTTTGCACTGTTGGTGGGAATGTAAATTGATACAGCCACTATGGAGAACAGTATGGAGGTTCCTTAAAAAACTAAAAATAGAATTATCATATGATCCAGCAATCCCACTACTGGGCATATACCCAGAGAAAACCATAATTCAAAAAGACACATGTACCCCAATGTTCATTGCAGCACTATTTACAATAGCCAGGTCATGGAAGCAACCTAAATGCCCATCAACAGACGAATGGATAAAGAAGTTGTGGTACATATATACAATGGAATATTACTCAGCCATAAAAAGGAATGAAATTGGGTCATTTGTTGAGACGTGGATGGATCTAGAAATTGTCATACAGAGTGAAGTAAGTCAGAAAGAGAAAAACAAATATCGTATATTAACACATATATGTGGAACCTAGAAAAATGGTACAGATGAACCAGTTTACAGGGCAGAAATTGAGACACAGATGTAGAGAACTAACGTATGGACACCAAGCAGGGAAAGCAGCGGGGGGTGGGGGTGTGATGAATCAGGCGATTGGGATTGACATGTATACACTGATGTGTATAAAATTGATGACTAACAAGAACCTGCTGTATAAAAATTAAATTAAATTAAAAAAAAATTTTTTAATCTTTTTTCTTCCCTTTTCCAAGGATCTTTTTGTCAAATTTTGTAACAGGAAAAGAAATGTCAGACACATGAGTGGGTGAAACTTAGAAGCACTTTAGAATAATTTGCCTTCAAATTGTCTGATTGTTATTTGATTATATATAGATTACTTTGACATGTTCTGGTATTCATTTTTAAATATTATTTCTTATTTATAAAGAACTTCATGAAACCATCACAATTAACTGCAACGCTTAGATTTCTAAAACCTTTACCTCATATTAAGTATTTACATAAAACTTTTGTCTCCATACATTTCTGTCCATGTACTGAACCAAGTTTAAATAAAAGAACAGTATATTTTAAACATCAAAAAAAAAAAAAGAGGAAAGTCAGATTGCCTTATCCAGGAAAGTACAGAGAAAAGTATAAAATATTATTATTTTCCAAGAAATTCCAGCACATACGTCCAGGAGCTTATGAACAAGGGCTTAAGGGTCAGACTCACTGGATTCAGATTCTAGCAACATAACTTACTGGCTGTATGACCTTGGACAAGTCACCTAACCTCTCTGGCCCTCAGTTTCCCATCTGTAATAGGGAAACCCCAATCATATCTATTGCACAGGACAGTTGGAGAAATTAACAAATATACAGAGTGCTTATTGTAATATCTGGCACAGTATAAACACTCAAAATATGCATTGTGTAATTGTTGTTGATACTATTTATATGGTTGATACTATAATAAATGCTGTTAGCATTGATCCTTATAGTCTGATCCCAACACAACTTCCTATAACCAATGGAAAATTCTGCCCTACAATCCACCAGCCTCCTTAGCATACCCAGCTAGATGGCTTGTCAAGGAAATGACTCAAACTTCTCCAGTCAAGACAACTTCCAGAAAGAAAAATAAAGTACAGTGAGCCCAGCTTCAAATGCCATTTGGGAAAGTTTCCCAATTACCACAACACTTCTGCACATCAAATATGAATTACTTTAATTGCCTCATAAGAACATACTGTTGAAACATTTGACTTGCCCAGAACTAATTGTCTGTCAAAAAGATATTTTGCAGACAAGCAAATCACTTAATTGGACATCTAATTTAACTGAAACCTTTTTTTCCGCACTTATTTCATGCTTTCTTCCCTTGTTTTTGCCAAATTGTGAATGCTGGGCACTGCTTTCAAAAATAATTTACCTTGGTTTTTTTCCCCTCTATTATGAAAGTAATTCATGTTCATTATAGAAAAGTGAAAAAAATTTTTTAATTCAAAATGAAAAAACAACAGTTACCCCTAGACTCACTGACCAGAGAAAGACTAACAAGACTTTAGCAAATCTCCCTCCCAATTGTTTTCTATAATAGATTGTTCTACATAGTTAACAAAAACATATACTCAATTTTGCAGCCTGAACTTTTCACTTTATATTTTAGGTTGAACATTTCCACTTGCCATTCCAAAAGCTTCAGAATATTTTCAGAAACAGCAGAATATTTCCAACAAAAGTCTGCCTAACCTCCCACCTAATGTTGGACCTTTGAGTGCTTTATGAATAAATTTTTCCTTATGTTTCAGATATATTTTTCTTAGGAAAGATTCTGTTTATTGGGAGACAATTATCCATGCATCTCTCACATTTCTGCACATCTTGTACCAGCCTTTGTTCCCACCTATCTTTACAAGGATGTCTGTATAGCCAACGGCATTGGAAGAGAGAGATAATGGGGCCGAAAGCAGATTCACTGGCTGACCAGGACTGTAAAGATAATGCCTCCCTCCAGAGCAAAGGTTGGGCAGCCCCTTTATGAAGAGACTGGGATGCCTCAGCTGTGATGCAAACCCACTACATGCACGGCAGCCACCAGGGTCCACCTCCATGTCACCCTTGAGGAACTCTGGGGTCCAGGGGAATGGGCACAAACATGAAGCACATGCTTCCTGCTGTGCCATGAACAATGAAGTCTTTTGCCTCTGACCGAGCAGTCTCATGTCTTCTGCCCACATCCATGAAACAAGCTAACAGGATAACTTGTTAGCCTGCACACAGAGCAATAGCTCAGACCCTTCACAGTTCCTGACACCATAAAAGCAAACTTGATGGGTCAAAGGGCATGAACAATTGCCAAGGCTCTTAACACCTATTTCCAATTAGCTCTCCAAACGTAAATGTGAATCGTTGCCTAAAATTTGTCTTGTCTTCAGGAAGGAATATATCTGCCTGACTTGAGTTTCAGGTAGATTTCATATGGAGCCCACACCAGCCCAGGCCATCATTCTTACCTCACGTCCTGTAAGACGCAGTTTTCCTCACTATTCAGGTCCTTCAGTTGAGCTAACTTTCTTTTCTGGATTACTCTTTTGTATAATAGAAGTTGGGCATGAAGGTCAGAATGAAAGGGGAAAGGGGGAATTTGTTTAATTTCTACCACTTGCCAGACACAGTACAGAGAAACTTGAGATGACATGGGAAGAACCCATTATTTTAATCTACCAAGCAGCCCCTGCTCTAAGAAGCTTTAATGGGACCTGTAATTTATTTTTTTAATACATCTTAATTGCTTTACAATACTCTGTTAGTTTCTGTTGTACAACAAAGTGAATCAGCTATATGCATACATATATCCCCATATCCCCTCCCTCTTGAGTCTCCCTCCTACCCCTCTAGGTGGTTGCAAAGCACCGAGCTGATCTTCCTGTGCTATGTGGTTGCTTCCCACTAGCTATCTATTTTACATTTGGTAGTGTACATATGTCAATGCTACTGTCACTTCGCCCCAGCTTCCCCCTCCCCGTCCGTATCCTCAAGTCCATTCTCTATGTCTATGTCTTTATTCTTGCCCTGCCACTAGGCTCATCGGCACCATTTCTTTTTTTTTTTTTTAGATTCCATATATATGCATTAGCATACGGTATTTGTTTTTCGCTTTCTGAGTTACTTCACTCTGTATGATAGACTCTAGGTCCATCCACCTCACTACAAATAACTCAATTTCGTCTCTTTTTATGGCTAATATTCCATTGTATATATGTGCCACATCTTTATTCATTCATCTGTTGATGGACATTTAGGTTGCCTCCATGTCCTGGCTACTATAAATAGTGCTGCAGTGAACATTGTAGTACGTCTTTGGATTATGGTTTTCTCAGGGTATATGCCCAGTAGTGGGATTGCTGCATCATACGGTAGTTCTATTTTTAGTTTCGTAAGGAACCTCCATAGTGTTTCATAGTGGTTGTATCAATTTACATTCCCACCAACAGTGCAGGAGGGTTCCCTTTTCACCACACCCTTTCCAGCATTTATTGTTTCTAGATTTTTTGATAATGGCCATTCTGACCAGTATGAGGTGATACCTCATTGTAGTTTTGATTTGCATTTCTCTAATAATTAGTGGTGTTGAGCACCTTTTCGTGTGCCTCTTGGCCATCCATATGTCTTCTTTGGTGAAATGTCTATTTAGGTCTTCTGCTCATTTTTTAATTGGGTTGTTTGTTTTTTTGATATTGAGCTCCATGAGCTGTTTGTATATTTTGGAAATTAGTCCTTTGTCCATTCTTTCATTTGCAAATATTTTCTCCCATTCTGAGAGTTGTCTTTTCATCTTGTTTATGGTTTCCTTTGCTCTGCAAAAGCTTTTAAGTTAATTAGGTCCCATTTGTTTATTTTTGTTTTTATTTTCATTACTCTAGGAGGTGAGTCAAAAAAGATCTTGCTGTGGTTTATGTCAAAGAGTGTTTTTCCTATGTTTTCCTCTAAGAATTTTATAGTGTCTGGTATTACATTTAGGTCTTTAATCCATTTTGAGTTTATTTTTGTGTATGTTGTTAGGTAGTGTTCTAATTTCATTCTTTTACGTGTAGCTGTCCAGTTTTCCCAGCACCACTTATTGAAGAGGCTGTCTTTTCTCCATTATGTATGTTCTTGCCTCCTTTGTCATAAATTAGGTGCCTTTATGTGTGTGGGTTTATCTCTGGGCTTTCTATCCTGTACCATTGATCTATATTTCTGGTTTTCTGCCAGTACCATACTGTCTTGATTACTGTAGCTCTGTAGTATAGTTTGAAGTCAGGGAGCCTGATTCCTCCAGCTCTGTTTTCCTTTCTCAAGATTGCTTTGGCTATTCAGGGTTTTTTGTGTTTCCACACAAAATGTAAAATCTTTTGTTCTAATTCTGTGAAGAATGCCATTGGTAGTTTGATAGGGACTGCACTGAATATGTAGCTTGCTTTGGGTAGTACAGTCATTTTCACAATATTGATTCTTCCAATCCAAGAACATGGTATATTTCTCCGTCTGTTTATGTCATCTTTGATTTCTTTCATCAGTGTCTTATAGTTTTCTGAGTCCAAGTCTTTTGACTCTTAGGCAGGTTTATTCCTAGGTATTTTATTCTTTTTGTTCGGATGGTAAAAGGGATTGTTTCTTTGATTTCTCTTTCTGATTTTTCGTTGTTAGTATATTGGAGTGCCAGAGATTTCTGTGCATTAATTTTGTATCCTGCAACCTTACCAAATTCATTGATTAGTTCTAGTAGTTTTCTGGTGGCATCTTTAGGATTTTCTATGTATAGTATCATGTCATCTGCAAACAGTAACATGTTTACTTCTTCTTTCCAATTTGTATTCCTTTTATTTCTTCTTCTTCTCTGATTGCCATGGCTAGGACTTCCAAAACTATGTTGAATAAGAGTGGCGAGAGTGGACATCCTTGTCTTGTTCCTGATCTTAGTGGAAATGCTTTGTTTTTCACCATTGAGTATGAATGTTTGCTGTGGGTTTGTCATATATGGCCTTTATTATGTTGAGGTAGGTTCCCTCTATGCCCATTTTCTGGACAGTTTTTATCATAAATGGGTGTTGAATATTGTCAAAAGCTTTTTCTGCATCTATTGAGATGATCATATGGTTTTTATTCCTTAATTTGGTAATACAGTGTATCACATTGATTTATTTGCATATATTGAAGAATCCTTGCATCCCTGGGATAAATCCCACTTGATCATGGTGTATGATCCTTTTAATATGTTGTTGGATTTTGTCTGCTAGTATTTTGTTCAGGATTTTTGCATCTATGTTCATCAGTGATATTGGTCTATAATTTTTTGTGTGTGTGATATCTTTTTCTGGTTTTGGTATCAGGGTGATGGTGGTATCGTAGAATGAATCTGGAAGTGTTCCTACCTCTGCAATTTTCTGAAAGAATTTGAGAAGGATCAGTGTTAGCTCTTCTCTAAATGTTTGATAGAATTCACCTGTGAAGCCAACTGGTCCTGGACTTTTGTTTGTTGGAAGATTTTTAATTACAGTTTCAATTTCATTATTTGTGATAGGTCTGGTTATATTTTCTAATTCTTCCTGGTTCAGTCTTGCAAAATTGTACCTTTCCGAGAATTTGTCCATTTCTTCATGGTTGTCCATTTTATTGGCATATAGTTGTTTGTAGTAGTCTCTTACAATCCTTTGTATTTCTGTGGTGTTAGTTGTGATTCTCCTTTTTCATTCCAAATTTTATTGATTTGTGTTCTCTCCCTTTTTTTCTTGATGAGTCTGGCTAAGGGTTTATCAATTTTGTTTATCTTCTCCAAGAACCAGCTTTTAGTCTTATTGATCTTTGCTATTGTTTTCTTCGTTTCCATTTCATT
This sequence comes from Delphinus delphis, assembly GCF_949987515.2. NCBI lineage: Eukaryota > Metazoa > Chordata > Mammalia > Artiodactyla > Delphinidae > Delphinus > Delphinus delphis. The sequence continues at coordinate 62,109,246 of NC_082697.1, read as the reverse complement.
TATTTCTGCTCTGATCTTTATGATTTCTTTCTTTCTACTGATTTTGGGTTGTCTTTGTTCTTCTTTCTCTAGTTGCTTTAGGTGTAGGGTTAGATTGTTTATTTGAGATTTTTCTTGTTTCTTGAGGTGAGATTGAATTGCTATAAACTTCCCTCTTTGAACTGCTTTTGCTGTGTCCCATAGGTTTTGTGTCATTGTGTTTTCACTGCCATTTGTTTCTATGTATTTTTTTATTTCTCCTTTGATTTCTTCAGTGATCTCTTGGTTATTTAATAGCACACTGTTTAGCCTCCATGTATTTGTGATTTTTACAGTCTTTTTCCTGTAACTGATTTCCAATCTCATAGCATGGTGGTCAGAAAAGATGCTTGATACCATTTCAATTTCTTAAATTTTCTGAGGCTTGATTTGTGCCCCAAGATGTTATCTATCCTGGAGAATGTTCCATGTGCACTTGAGTAGAAAGTGTATTCTGCCACTTTCAGGTGGAATGTTCTATAAATATCAATTAAATCTATCTGGTCTGTTGTGTCAGCTAAAGCTTGTGTTTCCTTATTTATTTTCTGTTTGGATGATCTGTCCATTAGTGTAAGTGGGGGTGTTAAAGTCCCCTACTATCATTGTGTTACTATCGATTTCCCCTTTCATGGTTGTTAGCATTTGCCTTATGTATTGAGGTGCTCCTATGTTAGGTGTATAAACATTTGTAACTGTTATATCTTCTTCTTGGATTAATCCCTTGATCATTATGTAGTACCCTTCCTTATCTCTTGTAACAATCTTTATTTTTTATTTTTTATTTTTTTATTTTTTTTGCGGTACATGAGCCACTCACTGCTGTGGCCTCTCCCATTGCAGAGCACAGGCTCTGGACGTGCAGGCACAGCGGCCATGGTTCACGGGCCTAGCCGCTCCGCAGCATGTGGGATCTTCCCAGACTGGGGCACGAACCCATGTCCCTTGCATCTGCAGGCGGACTCTCAACCACTGCGCCACCAGGGAAGCCCAACAATCTTTATTTTAAAGTCTATTTTATCTGATGTGAGTACTGCTACTCCAGCTTTCTTTTGATTTCCATTTGCATGGAATATCTTTTTCCACCCCTTCACTTTCAGTCTGTATGTGTCCCTAGGTCTGAAGTGGGTCTCTTGTAGACAGCATATATATAGGACTTGTTTTTGTATCCATTCAGCCCGTCTGTGTCTTTTGGTTGGGGCACTTAATTCATTTACATTTAAGGTTATTATAGATATGTATGTTCCTATTACTGTTTTCTTAATTGTTCTGGGTTTGTTCTTGTGGGTCTTTTTCTTCTCTTGTGTTTCCCACCTACAGAAGTTTCTTTAGCATTTGTTGTAAAGCTGGTTTGGTGGTGCTGAATTCTCTTAGCTTTTGCTTGTCTGAAAAGCTTTTGATTTCTCCATCGAATCTGAATGAGATCCTTGCTGGGTAGAGTAATCTTGGTTGTAGGTTTTTCTCTTTCATCACTTTTAGTATATCCTGCCACTCCCTTCTGGCCTGCACGGTTTCTGCTGAAAAATCAGCTGATAACTTTAAGGGGATTCCTTTGTATGTTATTTTTTGTTTTACCCTTGCTGCTTTTAATACTTTTTCTTTTAATTTAATTTTTGTTAGTTTGATTAATATGTGTCTTGGTGAGTTTCTCCTAGGGTTTACCCTGTATGGGACTCTCTGTGCTTCCTGGACTTGGGTGACTATTTCTTTTCCCATGTTAGGGAAGTTTTTTACTATAATCTCTTCAAATATTTTCTCAGACCCTTTCTTTTTCTCCTCTTCTTCTGGGACCCCTATAACTCGAATGTTGGTGCATTTAGTGTTGTCCCAGAGGTCTTTGAGATTGTCTTCAATTCTTTTCATTCTTTCTTCTTTATTCTGCTCCTTGGCAGTTATTTCCACCATTTTGTCTTCCAGCTCACTTATTTATTTTTCTGCCTCAGTTATTCTGTTATTGACTCCTTCTAGTGTATTTTTCATTTAAGTTATTGTGTTGTTCATCTCTGTTTGTTCTTTAGTTCTTCTAGATCTTTGTTAAACATTTCTTGTCTTTTCTCAATCTGTGCCTCCATTCTATTTTCAAGATTCTGGAACATCTTTGCTATCATTACTCTGAATTCTTTTTTGGGTAGATTAACTATTTCCTCTTCATTTATTTGTTCATTTATGTTTTTACCTTGCTCCTTCATTGTGACATATTTTTTTGCTGTCTCTTTTTTTAATGGGTGGGATTGTGTTCCTGTCTTTCTGGTTGTTTGGCCTAAGGCTTCCAACACTAGAGTTTGTAGGCTGTTGGGTAGAGCTGGGTCTTGGTGACAAGATGAGGACCTCTGGGAGACCTCACGCCAATGAATATTCCCTGGGGTCTGAGGTGCTCTGTTAGTCCAGTGGTTCAGCCTCAGAGCTCCCACCGCAGGAGCTTCGGCCTGACCCCTGGCTCGTGAACCCAGATCCCACAAGCCATGCAGGGTGGCAGAAAAAAAAGGGGGGGGGAACAATAACAAAGAGTAAAAAAATAAAATTAGGCTAGGAAACTAACAGATATGTTAGAAAGAATATAAAAATAAAAATATAGATGAAACAACACCAGAAGGTAAAACAGAACCACAATAGTAATAAAGAAGAGAAGGAAAAAAAAAAAGAAAGGTGGAAAAGGCCTTGGCTGTTGAGGGTAGTGACTAAGCAGGAGTGGGGTTTGGGCAGTGGGCGGGGCCTATGCTCAGGACCCACAGGGCTTGAAAAGACTCTGGGGGCTGTGGGGGGTGGGGCTTAGGCTCAAGGAACGGAAGGGGCCCAGGCATACCTCGGTGCCTCTGGTCTCAGAGAGTGGGGTACCCCACCTGGGAGCCCAGCAGGCTTCCCAGGCTGGAGTGAGCGGGGCAAACGCCCTCCACCCTCCAGTCCTGGAGGGCCCCTCCCGACTGTCTCTCCTGTTCTCCCCTGGCCTCCCTCCTACGTCTCCAGGACCAACGCAGCCCAGAGGGGGTTTCTGAGGATGTAGGACCCAGACCAAGAGCTGGGAAGACTTCCCCAGGCAATTGGGCAGGGGAAACTCTGGGCACAATGCCCCCTGATCTGAGCCCACAAAGGTCCCTCCAAGTGTGGGAATCCCTCCCCCCTCTTAGCCACCCCTCAGGGGCGCTGGTCCTGTCCCCAGCCTCCACTTCTCCTCACCCCTCAGTCCCCCCACGTCCTACCTGTTCACCTGGGGGTTCCTCCCATCTCTTTGGGCACTGAGGTCCCCCACCAGCATCTGGTAGATGCCCTAGTTGTGGAGAGATGCAAACTCCACGTCTTTCCACACCGCCATCTTGACTCCACCCTGGGACCTGTACTTTAGCCCCTGACCTGGCCATATGGGTGCATGACTATGTGACCTAAGCTGAGCCAATCAGAGTCCTTCTCCAGGATTTTTCACATGGTAAACATGTAAGAAGGTCTCTTTCATCCTGAAATAGAGAAGGTTGTTGGAGCCATGGTTCTAGCCAAGTATGGAAAGGCAATCTGAATAAACGAAACCACCACAGTGAAAACAGATCTGAGATCTGGGGATGGTTTACTGCAGGTTCCAGTGGCCCTCATGCTCAACTGTACCCCTGCCTTTCCCAGATTTGGTTACTGGAGTCAATAAATTCCCCTTTTATTGCCTAAATTACTTCCAATGAGTTTCTGTCCTTCACAACCAAAATAACCCTATTAATAGTAGCTAGCACTCAGTGAGTGTTTAATGTGCTATGCCCATTAATCCACCTAAGCCCTTCTACAATGTGGGTAGTAAGTGCTTATATTAACCCCCAATTTACAGAAAGGGAAAATGGGATTAGCAGAAGTGAAATGACTTGCCCAGCGTCACTCAGCTAATAAGAGGCAGAGTCTAAATTTAAACCCATAACCCACACTCTTCACCACTGCCTTATAACACAGATATATTATCCTTTTGTGGTGCTGGGGAAGTTGGAGAATCAGGGACTGAAGGACGAGGAGCTCAGGTGAGCACTAATCAGGTCACCGTTCACAAGGTCAAAGGCATGGGGGGCAGCGGCCCTGTCCAAGTCCAGCCAGTTCTCAGCATGGTCAGTGGCAGGGTGGGCCCTCTCCAGCCATCCATGGTGTCATGGACTGAACATGACACAGGTTCCTCCAAAATTCATATGTTGAAGCCCAATCCTCACTACCTCAGAATGTGACTATATTTGGAGATGGGGCCTTTAAAGAAGCAATTAAGTTAAAGTGAGGCCTTTAGGGTGGAATCCTAATCCAATCTGCCTGGTGTCCTTCTAGGAAGATGAGGTTTGGACACACAGAGAGATACCAGGGGCTCGCATGCACAAAGGAAAGACCATGTGAGGACACAGCAAGAAGAAGGCCACCTGCAAGCCCAGAGTGAGGCCTCAGAAGAAACCAAACCTCCTGAACCCTTGGTCTTGGTCCTGGACTTCCAGCCTCCAGAACTGTGAAGAAAATAAGCCCTAGAAAACTAATGTATATGCTAACTCGTCACCACTGTATCAGTCCCTGCCACACAGTAGGTGCACACACACATGCACACAAGGATTTTTAGAATACAGAATCAGTGGATGCTGCTTCCATGTTGATAGATGCTCATGAGTAATTGATGTCCACTCTGGGGACCTGGTTTGTTTTGGGTTCCCATCCCATCAGGCCCTTCACACCTGCCGAGGAAACACTTTGCATGAATCTCTTGCCGCTATAACAGTGCACATCTGAAGTCAGAAGAAGCTTCCAAATCAAATACAGACAGGATATTTGACACCTGGCACCCTATCCGTACTTTGGTAGGGAAAAAAGATTCTACATCACATTTTAGTCTTGGCAAAGAGAAAAACAATCAAAAATAAAAGGACACCAGCCTAGAAATGGAAAGATTTCAGATAATGAACAGAATTGTACTAAGACACTGGCAGAGGATTTGCCAGGGGTTGGTCCCTGGGGAGCTGATCGCTTTCTGTTGGCAGGGCTGCTGGCTCTGTGTGTGTGTGTGTGAAGCACGAGATGACAAACCCTGGGGTCAGGCAAGATGACGGAGGAAAAGGTTAGGACAGAATATTATACAACAACCTTGGGAAATGGCTTCATATTGTCTGAGAGGGAGCAACCCAAAGCTTCAAGCTCCCCTCAAAGGAAACTGAAACTAGGCTCCCGTGTACTCAACTTGGATCTCATGCATATGGACACGCACATGCCCTTCTCCTCAATATTCAGAGAAGACTCTGTTGTCCACTTCTCCAGAGAGAGGGGTGAATTTACTATACAGCTAGTGAAGCTGAGGCTTCAGGCCCTTTCTTTCCCCAGGTCCCTGTGCGTGCTGGGCTTGTGGAGGGCGCTAGGAGGGAGGGGAAGCCAGGTTGCAAGCATAAAGCCCCTCCAGGTCCATACTTTTGATTCATTACCTACAGAGAACTCAGAAGAATGGAATTTAAATATCCAAAGGCTCCAGACTTGTCTTTTGATTAATTTTCTCATTCCAAACAAATATTCCCTTTTGTGTCTAATTTTATACTCATAATTTTATATTCTTTTTCCTACAGAGAGATCCCCAAATTGTGTAAGCTTCAGGTCCCACAAAACCTGGATCCAGTTCTGCCAAAGTGATAAATTCTTTATGACATCTACAGAGAAATCCTGGTTATTTCTGAGCATCTCAAATTTTCTGTTACAAAGACAGGTTCGATTTTGAATATCCTATTGTCTAACTTTAAAGACCCCAGGGGAAGGACTTTCCTGGTGGTCCAGTGGCTAAGACTCCACGCTCCCAATGCAGGGGGCCTGGGTTCGATCCCTGGTCAGGGAACTAGATCCCACATGCTGCAACTAAGAGTTCGCATGCCGCAACTAAAAGATCCTGCATGCCACAACTAAAGATCCCTCACATGGCAACAAAGATCCCACGTGCTGCAACTAAGACCTGACACAGCCAAATAAATAAATAAATATTTTTTTAAAAAAAAAAGACCCCAGGGGAAGCTACGTCTTGATCAAGGCAATAAAATCTCCAGGCTAGATGAATTTGCAGGAGTGGGTTAGTGGATTCTGAGGGTTGTTCTCAGTTTCCCATGTAGAAAAATGAGAAACATCATTAATGCTTATCTACTTTATTGGGTTGAGAGGATTAAATGAGTTGGTATGTGTAGACCACTTTGAATATTGCTATCTCCTTACAAAGTGCTATGTAAATATCTGTTGTTGTTATTACTCTGTGCCAGGCACTGTCCTAGATGATGGAGAATACAGCAACAAATAGAACAGAGAAGGTATCTGTCCTTATGAAGCTTATATTCTAGTGAAGGAGACAGACTTCTTTAGCAAGCAACCCCTGATTCAGCCATGCCTGAAGCTAAACCTACATCCTTGAACTTTCCAACCTCCTGAAGCATGAAGTTCTTTTTCTTTCCCAATTTCCTGAAGCATTAGGGCCCATTTGAGCTGAATTTCTCTCACTTGTGAACAAAAATGCTGTGACTAATACAAGGTCCCAAAGCCTAAGCTCTTCCTACTCTCCTTTGGCCTCTTTTCAGCTGAGGGTCTACTAGTTAGCTCCTAACATGTCTCTGAGGGCCCCTTTAATTTGTAACTAACACCATCAGTGTGTCAAATCTGTTAAACCACCTGGTGAGGCCCTTGAATATTCAAACCAGTCTTTCAGCAGAGTTAGAAACCATAAACAGTCAGTTATAACAAGCATGAAGTGGAAGCATGACGTGGATCATTACACAGGACAGCAATAAAATCCATCTTGGTGCCTACAAGTTTTATGGAAACCATGACTATGTTTTAAAATCATTTTTTTATATAAAGAATGATTTACTAAGTAAATTAGATTTCCTCATGTTTTATCTTATTAATCCAACCTTTAATATAAGAAGGATAACTTCTTAATTGCCAGTTAATTGCATCAATATAATGCATTTGTCTCACTCCTTAGAGGCGCCTCCACAACCAGAGGATATTCGCCACCCTGAAAGAATGAGGAAGACACAAGAGGTGGTGGGTGTTAGTGAAACACGCAGGGATTTGGAGTCTGACAGGCCTGGTTTTAAATCCTACCTTAGTTTGGACTTCCCCAGAAACAGACCCTGAGGTCCAGGTGCAAGTAGTCTATTCAGGAGGTAAATGAAACAGGAGGGGGAAATGAGACAGGGGAGAGAAAGCTCCCGAGAGGGTAAATTATCAAGCAAGTGACCGCTTTGGACGACTGGAGCTTAATCCTGATGGGAAAGTCTGGGAGGCAGCGTGGAACACATCCAGTCGTGTGCTGATGAGCGTTTAATGACTGACTTTCTGGAAAAAAGTGAAAAGCCCTGATGTGTAGTGTTTACCCATCGCCATGGTGTAAATCCTCCCACCGTGGCTGATTTCAAACCACCCGCATGACGTCACTGAACACGAAGCTGGGGAAAGATGCACACAGCCAGCTCTTGCACACATGAGCACGTCTCATAGCAGTCTCACCCAGGGGCCAGGATTTTTCCTGGTGGGGAGACAGGGCTGCTGTAGTTATCCACCTACTCCCACCCATCCCTGTTGAAGGGATGCTTCCGGGGAGGGTGGTGTAAAATCCCCAGCTGTTCCATGTTGTTACTCAAGTGAGTAAAGAAGGTTACAACCAGAGAAAGTCTTCAGGCAGAGAAACACAAATGCATTTGGTTAGCCAGTGCACACGTAACAGGTAAGAGTTGGGAGATACGGGTGAAGTGCTAAGAGTATCCACTACCTGTGTAACTGTGAAAGAGCTGTTTCATCTCTCTGTGCCCCCAACACGTCATCTGTAAAATAAGGAGTCATGAATTCTTTCAACAAATATTTGTGGAGCACTTACTATGTAGCAGGCAATATGGAGGCCAGTGAGGATATGATCTTGAGCAACACTTAGAAAGTTATTGTTATGGAGCTTACATTCCAGCCCAGAAGGTGGGGGGCCGGGGTGGGGGGTGGAGGGAACAGCCTCTAACTCTACAAACCATGAAGTAACAAAAATCATCTCAGAAAAAAAAAAAAAATCATCTCAGAGTTAGAGTGATGTGATGGAAATTAATGTGGAGGAAGGGGTGTGGATGCGAACACCTTCTGAAAGGGTAACATTTGGGGTGAGGCCCAACAGATGAGAATGTGTCATGTGAAGATCTAGGGAACAGCATTCCAGGCAGAGGGAAGAGAGAATGCTAAAGTCTGGAGGGGGGAAAGAGCTTGGCTTGTTCACAGAAGAGAATGGAGACCAGTGTGGCTGGATCAGAGCAAATAAGTCAGCAGGTACTAGGGGAAGAGATAAGAGCTGTAGGCAGGAATCAGTGTACGCAGCGCCTGGTCAGCCTTCATCAGGGATTTGGATAATGACACAATCTTGCAGATCTGTTATGAGGGTGAAATGAGTTCCCATGTGTTTAACAGACATGACCATTTTATTAACCCAGGAAACAGCCACACCTCTTACTTTTCCAATTAATTTCATGCCTTCTTACCATGCTCATAGGAATAAGAAGGCCAGGATCTCCCTCTAGATTTCCGTTCTTACAGTCCAAAATCCAAAGATTTAGTTAATCCAAGGGTCACTTTGAAACTCCAGGCAAAGAGAAACCTGAGGTTTGATCCATTCATTGCAGCCCCATTTTCATCTCCCCTCATCCCCAAGGCTTCCACAAGGTGTCACTGTTGAAACCCGGTTCAGTACAGCTGGGGTGTCTGTGCTGTGACAATCGACACCCACATAGTCCAATCCCTATATAGGACCCAATAATCCACCTCCACACTTCAGCTTCCGGGTTCCAGCTCTTTGAACTTATATGCAAACACTTAAACCTTTCATCATATGCTCCTCTCTAAGGCCTTCAGGGTCCTACACTTAAGATCTGACTTGGGACCATCCTAATCTATTCTTAGTCTAGTGTTAAACTGGGTCAGCAGCCAGGACATCTTCCTCCTTCAGGGTAATTTTATTTCCAGAATTTCGTTTCCCTTCTCTGCCATTAGGCATTAGCTGCCATCAGGCATTCACATCCATCCAAATAGATTTCCAAATCTCATAAAGAAGGGACTGGGAGAGGAGTGAGTAACTGATTATAATCACTGTATTTATTAAGCTCTTATTCCATGCCTGGCCCTACATTGAGATAAATAGCTAGATACAAATAGACAGATAGACAGATAGATATTTATAATATATATTAATATATTTACAGTATAATTAAATAATCATATATGTATGTTATTTTCTTTTAATCATCACCATATCATCCCATTTTACACATGAGAACACTAAGACTAGGAGGTTTGTTGCCAGAGATCACATGCAAATAAGTAACAGAAGCAGGATTTGGAACTAAGCAGTCTGATAAGAGAGCCCAAGCTTTTAACACTATGCTATATAGCCTCTCTGACCCACATCCTACTAGAAAATTATCTGAGTTATTTATGCAAATTGATGAACCTTCTCGCCAGAAATCCCTTTTGGCACCAGAGGTCTTGGAATGGCAGGACTGCTCGTATCAGAAAAGCTTTTGTTGCACCCTATTCCCAGAACCACCTGCAGAACAAAGAGGGTCAGCACAAGTGACTGACCAGGAAATAATGACAATCTCCAGCATGTTTTCACCAAACATGCAGTTCCAATTAATAAAGATCAGTTACTTGCAGTTTTTCTGCTTTTTAAAGTCCTGGCTGAGGTTGTCTATTATGACACTGAATCCTTGCACAATCCAGAGAAGACAGGCAACAGTCAGCTTTCTTGGTGTCAGTAGGACCCTGTCCCAAAGAGCCAGCCATTTTAATTAATACAGTTGGAACTCTTTGCAATATCCTTGTGAATTTGAAGTTACAAAGACTGGCTCAATCTGTTGTAAGAACCATGGTGGAATGCCTTTGTAATTCCTTCCATTTTTTACTTTCTTCCTGATAATTCCCAGTTTGGGGGAATGTCTGGGTTTACATTGTTCCCTGCTTGGGGGGATTCGATTATTGGACCCTCCTCTGCCCCAACTAGCCAGCTGTGAAGTGGTTCACTGCACACAGAGTCGCTGCCACTGCTGAGTTATGGATCAGCAACACCACAGCCACGGGGAGGGTAGACACCAGATAACCAAGGCCAATTCCCTTATCTACTGAGCCTCCACTTCCCATCTGTGAAACTGTATTCATCATGTTTTTTGTCTTTCTATATTTTACGATGCTTTGACATCTGGGGGCCTTCCAGACTCAGGGAAGGACTGCCCCTCCCAGGGCTAGCTAATTCCTAGAGACAGCAGACAACTTGACTTTGAACATGCCTTTGACATGCAAAACAGCCAATCTCCAGTCTACACCCCCATCTACCTCCTTTTATCAGACTCCTACAGTCTGGGGCACTATCCCTCTGCCCTAAATCACACCAGGGCCAGGTATCAGACAACTAGCAACCATCCCTATAACCCAGAGCCTGCCAAATTACTCACATTATCCAATCCTGAACTTGCTCAGGATACTTACCCTATCTCACCCACGGAAACCACAATAAATGCTCAGGCCCATGCTTTCCCCTTGCTCCTTCTGCCTCCTGACTGACACTGGGACTTCCCCATGTGGCCCTGCATGGCATAGCACACCCCTTCCTCTTGGGAACTGTAAGTAACAAAATATCTTTTCAATGGCAATCATCTCCTGATCTGCTGGCCTCACCAAACAGGAATAAAACCAAAATCCTGGGTACATTCTAACAAAGTAATGAGTATTAAGATGTCAGCTTATGGTATTATGTGCTTCTGAGACGCTAAAAGTGCCTAAATAAAGGGCATACCTTTTTCAAAGATACTAATAAAGAGAAGTAAGATGGTACTATGGGAAAAGTGCTCTGTAGGGCACTAGAAGATCAAAAGTTGTATGCAACTCTGCCATTCATTGGCAGGTCACCTTGGGCATGTCCTTTAATCTTTCCAGTCCTTAGTACCTTCATCTCCAATTGGGGGTTAACAATACTTGCCTCACCTGCTCTACAGAGCTGTTGTGAGGACCAAATCATATCAAGATGTGAAAGCACTTTGTAAGCTTTGAACCACCACCAGGAGTAAAAATTCACTAGGCCTGAGCTGCTAGGAGGCAGTATAGCATGGAGGTTAAGAACTGACGCTCTTTAAGTTAGACTACTTGGGTTCCAATGTAATCTCAAACAATTTGACTCTCTAAGCCTGGGTATAATAATATAACAGGATCTTCCTCACAGGCTTGGTTTGTAGTTAGGATAAGGTGAGGTATATTCACCAGAAAAGGAGACAGCAGGGTTGGGGAAAGAAATCTAGACTTCTCCTCACAGAAGGGGTAAACTAGCTAAAGATCTGGAGGAAGGATTTGCCCCCAATGCTCCCTTCTAAAATGAGGAATCCAGTGATTTGTACCAGTGTTCCAAGCCATTGTCAGCCCTGGGACCCAGTCTCCAGAGTATATGACACATGGTCAGTGCTCAGGAAACAGGAAGCATGGCCAGCATAGAGAATAAATAGATGCTCAAGGTCTCCCCTCTAGCCTCCCTTCCCACCAATGAATAGAATCATGATTTGATCCCTCTGTCTACCATACTGGTATTGAAATCTGTCTCCAGTGTCTCTGACCTTAAAGAGCTCTATCACATGTCTCTTAGACACATACCTCAAACTCAACTTGTCCAAAAATGAATTTATCCTGCCTCTCAAATAATTTCACTCCCATTTCTGGGCTCCCTTTCTCAGTGTATATCATCACCATTCATGCACTTCCCCAAGCCAAGTGCTGAACATCATCTTTGAGTCTTTCTCCCTTATGCCTCATATTTAACCAACTGCCACATTCTCCTTAATTTGCCTTCTTAAGCCATGGGCTTAATTTGGGAACCATTACTTCTCATTTGGACTTGTCTTCATGGTCATATATGGTACCTGGAGATCCAGCCATTGCATCCCAATCCCAGACCAACAGGACTAGGCAAAGAAAGGAATACCCCTCCCTCTGAGAAAATTCCCATATTACCCTTCTTTTTGCATTTCATTGGCCAGAACTAAATCACATGGCCACAGCTAGTTTCAGGAGAGATTAGAAAATGCGGGGTTTTTCAGCTGAGTTCATGTCACCCTGATTAAAATCAGAATTTTGACTTCCTTCCTTCCTCAAAAATTCAGTCTTAAAGTCATTAGATGGAACCAAACAAGGTAAGCATCCATGACAGGGGACAGAGGTCTGCCTGGCATGAGGTGTTGAAGCCTGAGGGGTGTATAACCTGAATCTAATCATGAGAAAACATCAGAAGAATCAAAAATGAGAGACCTTATACAAAATAAATGGCCTGTACTCTTCAAAAGTATCAAGGTCAAGAAAGTAACAAGGAGACTGAGGAACCCTTCCAGAATAAGATATGACAACTAAATGCTATGCAGGATCCTGGATTGGATCCTTTACAAAATACATTATTGGGATAGTTAGTGAAACTTGAATGGGGTCTATAGATCAGATGGTAGTAATGTATCAATGTTAATTTTCTGATTTTGATGGTTGTATTATGATTATGTAGGAGAAGGTCCTTTACTGTAAGAAATGCACACTAAAGTATTGGAAGATGAGGGGCATCATGTCAGAAATTTATTCACAAATGATGTGGGGAGTGGGAAGGGGGTTATTTGTACTATAGTTGCAACTTTTCTCTAAGTTTGAGATTTTTTCCAAAAGAAGAAAAAAATTCAAGGCTTTATTTCAGAAAAGAAAAGGGAATATGGATGTTTGAATATGAAATTGCAGGCTCCACCACAGATGGAACTTAAATAATTTATCAGAGGAGGTCATTCCAAGGAAATAATATTTAAAGCCAGAGACAGAGATGAAAAAAAGAGCCATCTACGTGAAGAGCAGGGAGACAAACTTTTCAGGCAGAGGGAACACATGTGCAAAGTAGCTGAACTTTAAATTTTTAGAGTTATGACCCTTGTAACATGGTTGAAAATAACAAACCATTATTGTGTCAGAAACATGAGTGTGCCTCTGTGTATAGGAGCTTGTATCAGTCAGCTATGGCCACATTATGCTGTGAAACAAACAACTGCAAATTCTTGGCAAGCATTTACTTCTCATTCATTCTTTTGTGGGTTGGCTAGGGCAACTCTACTTGAGGCTGCAGGTCTACAGTTATGCTGGGGTAACTCTGCTCCATGTGTCTCTCATTTTTCTGGGACCAGTGACTAATTAAGGCATGCAGTTCTCGTGGAGAAGGCAGAAGCACAAGAGGGCAAGCCTTATCACACAAGCACATTTTAGGCATCTGCTAGGTCCTCTCACATCCCATTTGCCAAAGAATATCACATGGCCAATTCAACAAAGGGTGGAGAAGTACCCTACAGCCCTCATCTAGGCAAAGTCACATGACCTCACTGAACATCAGTGAGGTAAAGGAGAGAATGAATATTTACTGAACGATAATCTAGTCTACCATAAAGGTCAAACACTTCACAAAAGAGCCACCATTAAAAATATCTTCTGTCGGGCTTCCCTGGTGGCGCAGTGGTTGAGAGTCCGCCTGCTAGTGCAGAGGACACGGGTTCGTGCCCCGGTCCGGGCAGATCCCACATGCCGCGGAGCGGCTGGGCCCGTGAGCCATGGCCGCTGAGCCTGCGCGTCGGGAGCCTGTGCTCCGCAACAGGAAAGGCCACAACAGTGAGAGGCCCACGTACAGAAAAAAAAAAAAAAAAAAAAAAAAAATCTTCTGTCTAATCTATTTTTTTGTTTGTTTGTTTTTGTTTTTTTTTTACAGTACGCGGGCCTCTCACTGTTGTGGCCTTTCCTGTTGCGGAGCACAGGCTCCCGACGCGCAGGCTCAGCGGCCATGGCTCACGGGCCCAGCCGCTCCGCGGCATGTGGGATCTGCCCGGACCGGGGCACGAACCCGTGTCCCCTGCATCGGCAGGCGGACTCTCAACCACTGCGCCACCAGGGAAGCCCTGTCTAATCTATTTTATAGGTGGGAGAGGAGGGAGGATGAATGCCAAGGCCTTTTTAAGAGTTTCATAGACCCTAAACACACTTACTTTGGGAGGCCTCACTAGACAGCATTTCAATCATATTACAAATTTGCCTATATCTTACGTTAAATGGATTTTTTGCTATAAAACATTTTTGAGCAAATTTTTAAATTTTGCTTCTGAAATTATTTGGCAATAAGTGGCTTATTTAATTTCTGATTGCATGTGATTTCTTGGCAATCTGCATACTCAGAGGCTCTTGAAAGTGGGAAATTCTAATCTACCAGCATTTTCAGATGTAATGAAATCTCTATGAACACTAAATTTAACAATTAGCAATATTGACAAAGTAGCACAGTTTGTGGGAGGTTTTTTTTTAATATTCATTAATTCAACATTGCTGCTTTCTCTTTACATTTTGGAGCCAATAATTTTTTTTCAAGTCTTAAACATTTTTGTACAACCGTGAAAAACTTGTAGATCCTAGAAAGACTCTGTACCTAATGGATTAAAAACACATTTTTCCTGGAATCAAATCTAATTGGAATTGGCCATGACATGCGTACCTTCCAACTCCAAACCCCAGACTCCTTGCCACAGAAAACTGAGAGCTGCTAAGTGCAACAGAACCCAACCCGTTTAGAAGGCTCTCTGTCCGGCAGAAGGGAGAATGGTTTGGGTTTGCTGATCAGCAGAGGCCTTCATCTCATTCCACTTCCTTTGTAAGGTAAATAAAAGTGTCATCTTCCAAGCTTGGCTCACTTCATATAGTATGAAAAGTCTCCCTTCCCAATGCCTTGTTATCATTTCCCTGTGGTGATTAAAAAAACAAAAGGTAATAAAAGTTGGCTTATCAGTTGCTCCTTAAGGACCAGGATGTGACTGAAGGAGCAATAAGGTATCCCAAAGCCCCAAGGAAAGTTTTCTTGATAATGTAACAGAGCTAGAGCTAATGGTGTCAGAGCCAGTCTTATTGATACTGCGCACCCATAAACTGCTTGCTTTCAACTAGTTACATACGTATTAAAGGGAGTCAACATATCTTTGCAACAATCATCTGTATGGACACAAAGTATCACAAACATTTAGCTCTCTGCCCCTTCCAGTGATTTGGCAACATGGGAATAATCACCAACCATAGATTCTGGAAAAGGGATGAATGCTAATCTCTCTGGTTGCCCTCTGTTGGGCTCCTTCTGTGCCAAACATTTCACATGTGTAAGTGGGATGGTGTAAGTTTCAAATGTAGCCATGTTTATGTTCCTTTCAATCCCCAGCACCTGACACATGTAAGCCACCCAAGATATACTTGCTGAGTGAATAAATGAAAATGTCAATGGTTCCAAGACCCTACCTTCCAGATTATCAGCAGGATGACCCTGCTTTTGAGGTCCTTACACATATTCTCTACCCAAAATCTCTTGGTGAGTGTCTGGGAGATGTGTCACATCAAGTGCTCCATGAGTCTATGCCTCTGTTTGCACCATTGCCTGTCTCCTCACCTCACCATCCTTCCCAAAGCCCCTGTTCACACCTTAATCAGATACTCTGCAGTTCAGGGACTCCCAACCTCCTGGAACAAGGCTAATACTGTCACATCAAGCCTCACAGGAGGAAGGAGACACTTGCTTTCCTGGGCATTTTCTATTCATGATACATTTGCTAATTGAAAAAAAGCAGATTATAATGCTGTATAGATAAAACACAAGGAGAAACACATTTTTAAAAAAAATTAGAAACATGTGCACAAAACGTTAATACGATTATCTCTGGGTGGTAGAATGCTGGTTAATTTTTTTTTCTATTCATTTTTTTCTGTATTTTCCAAATCTGTTTATCAAGAACAGGTTTGCAGGGGATAATAAATGTTTGGCTTGTTTGAGAAGTGTTTGTGATAGCAAGTCAAGAACTCAAGAGGCAAGGGCTGTGCTCCTTAAACCCTGTAAGACCCTAAGGTGGGTCAGTCCACCCAACCATCAACACCCTATTTACAAGGGATGAAAACCACCTCACCAGCAGCAGCCCTACTCTCAAATAAAACTTAGCCCCCGAGTTACAAGCCAGTTTAACCATGAGCACTAATCACGCTCACTTCCTTCTCAAATCCTCCCGAACGGTCCATTTCCCAGATGTCAGAAGCAACCCAGTTCCATCATGCTATTTTCTGTCTTCCAATGATTTATCTCTTGGTCCTTCTTTCTTCAAGATTACGACTTTGAGGTTCCAAGCAAACATCTTGGCTGCACACATTCTTAAAACAACAGTCATTTATTCACCTGTACATTCAACAAATTATTTAGTGAACGCCCATTACGGCCACTGCTTAACATAAGTGCTATGGGGATGCTGCAGTGAGCAACACACAGATTTGGTCCCTGCCCTCATGGAGCTCATGATCCAGTGGAAGAATCAGACATTAATCAAATAAACACAAAAATGAATGTGAAATGGATCAGAAGTCAGAGTAAGTGTTCTGTAGGAAGGGATATGGTTTGATACATAAGGAGTTGTGGACAGCTTCCAGGAGAAGTACCTGGGCTCTGAAGAGTGAATAGGAGTTAATGGGTAGGTAATGTGGATTAAGGTGGGTCAGCAGAAGACTGCAGCTTGTGCAAAGGCCCTGTGGCAGTGTGCCCTTCCAGGGAGTGAGAAGAAGTGGAATATGAGGCTAAAGAGATGAGCAAGGCCCCTCTCCATGTGAGACCCTGTAAACCACATTGAGGATTTCGGTCTTTATCCCAAAATTAACACAAAGCCATAGGAGGGTAACAAGCCCTCGAGTAACCAAAAAACTTCAATCGGCTAGATCCTTCTCTGCACTTGCCTTTTAGGGAAAGGGAGCCTAGAAGTCAAAAGATGGGATTTCAGTTTAAAAGGTTTCCAGCGTCTGCCTGGGGTCAATCCATCTCAAAAGCTAGATTAATTGCTCCTATTAATCATTCATTATGTGCCAGGCACTGTGATGACGGTACACTTTATACAGTATCACATTTAATCCTCACAAGATTTAGGTCCTATCACTATCCCTATTTTACAGATGAGGAAACTGAGGTTCAGAGAAGTCAGTAACTTGCCCCCAAATGCATAGCTAGTAACTGGCAGAGCCACGGCTCAAACGCACATGATCCTCTCTCCAAAGGCTATTCTTCTTCCCCTAAGCCATACTGTTGCATCTGGGGTGGTGGGAACTAGGAGATGATTTTCAGAATTATAAGACTCAGGTGCTGAAGCTCCTTAATCATCAAAGAAAGTCTGGAAAGATAAGGTGTTTGCAGGAAGTCACAGCAGGAGAGGACATTTTGGACAAAAGGGCAGCACGGAAGCGTGAGCTCACACGGCACGCTCATAAATATGGCAGGGATGGGGTCACAGAGTGGGAAGGGACCAGGGGGAGATGGACTAGATTACAGTGGTCCTGGGCATGCATGAAGTAACGCCACAGTGACTCTGGCATCAGCAGTTGTGAGGCAGCCACAGACATGAACAGTTATATAAAACCATCATGTTTTCAAAGTACAGCCCACTTACGGATCGCAGAAAGATGCTTCATCAAACCTCTGCCTGCACTTTGAGCTTGAAAAGGATGCAATGTAGTCAATCAACTTCAATGTGGAGAGGAGACAGGCACAAAGGGAGAGACACTTCACCCCTTTTTAATAAATGTGTCCAGGGGAGGGAGTTGGCCAGCAGTGTACGGTCTCCAAGGTCTAAAACATCACATCAGCAGTGACGGGGGGACAGTGGGACACACAGGATATCAGCTGGAATAACAAGTAACACCTTCAATAAGCCAGAGGGGTTCTTTCTTTTCTTCCTTGTTGATCTGAGCCCTGGAGAAATGCCACAACAATTTATGGAAAGAAAAGTTAAAGGTAGACAGCGCCTAGATATTATTTCTGCCAGCTCATTTTAGTTCGTTTCGTTAACATTTTGCATTTGCAAGTTGACATAGTTTAATAATAACTGTCAATGTCAATGATAAATGCCATCATGATGGCACAAATACCCTTCTGGGCTTGGGGGGTGGTGGTGGAGTGGGGGCTGACTTCCCTGTCTCCTGTCCTTTCAGTTCTTATTAATAATGATGATAATTCTCACTTCTATAGCTCTGTGATTTCAGAGAGCTTTAGGCTTTCTGAGAGCTCTCACCTACTTTACTTCATTTGTTCCCTCCGCAATGTGTGGTACCTTTTTTGTCTCCCTCTAGGAATCTGAAGTTTGACAGGGTCAGAGAAGGCCACACAATTCAGGGAGTCCATATACAAAGAGGAACTACACACTAAAATGCCTGCAGAATACATGCAGGTCACATAAATGAAGAAAGAGGGAGGGATGGAAAGCAATAGAGAATGGTGGGGTCTCTGGAGCTCATGCCCCATTAAGAAAGGTGGGGGCAGCTGCTGCATATCTTGTACCGACCACCTGCTTCCATGTGGAAATATGGGCCCAATGCTGCCCAACCTTCTAATACACTAAGAGAAGATAAAAGGCCAGATGCTATATAAAGCTCCCAATTATTAGATGATTCCAACTGGATTTTTTTTTACATGTTTATTGGAGTATAATTGCTTTACAATGGTGTGTTGGTTTCTGCTTTATGACAAAGTGAATCAGTTATACATACACATATGTTCCCATATCTCTTCCCTCTTGCGTCTCCCTCCCTCCCACCCTCCCTATCCCACTCCAACTGGATTTTTTAAACACCATACTTATCGAACAAAATACATTTGAGGACTGGAAGTAGTCCTTGGGCCCCCCAGCCTATCTCTAGAGCCACACCTAGAGGGATTTGTTAAGTTGGAACTTTATGGAGCTGACAAAAGGGTTCATTATGATCAACTAAACCACATTCAAAAGAACAACTCCTTAAATTTTACATGTACTGGGAGTCACTGTTTCCAGTGACTCAAACTAACTTAAACAAAAAGAGTAACTTATTAAAATGATAGTTTAAAAAATAAAAAAGGCTAAACAACCAAATCTTGGGAAAGGTACAAAAGAATGTAGGCTTCAGGAATAGCTGGAACCAGGCTGCTGGAGTTCATCAGGGCTCACATGTCCCTGTCTTTCACCTCTGTTTCCCCCTGCACAGAGAGATTCATCTCTCCCACTGCAGACTGGCCTCCCTTCCAACCACCAAAGTTCCCAAGTTTCACACTGTGGGCCTCCCATCCTCAGGAAAGTACTGATTAACAACAGAAACCTCTTCCCACCCCACTCCCAGGGAAGAATTCTGACCACACCAGGCTAGTGCAAGTGCCTATAACTGGACCAGTCACCAGTGGCGATAAAGACAGATATCTTAGTGGGCCAGCTTCAGTGAGGTGCCCTCCTCTGAGCCAGTCCATTTTGGCCAGGGGATCAACATGGAAGAACATAGCAGCCGCTACCACAGCCGTGTGGAGGGTGGGGCCGTTGTAGGAGAGGTGAGGGGTTCTGGATACACGTGGGTTCAGTCTCCATGATGGACAGTGATTTTGAAGGGGAGGAGCTGTAGTGGCCACCCCATGGTGCTGCACAGACCACTCCCAGCTGCCAGGGTGTTGGCTCTCAATGTCTCACCACTGAGCCCTCCCCAGAAATCTCCCTTGGCAAAAGACAGCTGCCTCGACCAAGGTCACACCCCCAGGGAGCAGTCCTCATCTCATGATGGGTCAGTGTCAGGCATCAGGTGGAAAGCCTTTCTCAGCTTCAGAGCTCTGAGAAGGATTAGCTGAGGCCTCCATTGCCACCTCCCCACAGTCCAACTGCTCCCTTTACCTAATCCTGCTTCCCTTCTTCACGGGTGTGACTCCCCTGTCCACTTTCCGCAGGCAAGTCCCCATCCCAGAGTCTGTTTCCAAGGAACACGACCTAGGAGAGTGGATACCAAGAGTGGACCCTGGAATCAGACTCTAACCCGTGCTTTGGAGCTGGCTCACCCGTTGGCTGCCTGGCAGTCAGAGCTCCATGGTGGGAGGAAGGTGGAATAGTAATTTCTCTTGGAAGGCTGTAGCAGCACAATTGTTAACCTTCCCACCAGAGGTGATCTGGGGTGGGGTACTGGTGGAGGGGTGTGTGTGATAGCCTGGGAGTTTGAGAGGTTCAGAAGAAATCATATCAGAACCAGGCCCAATACACATGGAGACAGAGACAAGTCTGATTCAACTCAATCCCCAGCACAGGACCCACCCAGGGAATGTGGCTCAGACATTTATGCTAAGAAGTACTCCCCTTTTCAGGCTCAGTCTCCTTACTTGCAAAAACGGAATCCCTTCCAAACCTGAAATTCCCTAAGTCTAAGGATGAAGAGATGGATGAGATAGACAGATGGATTTGATGGACTGAGAATAATAACCCTGAGGTGAGGTGGGCACTGCTCACTCCTGCCCAGGGCAGACTAGTGGCAGAGGAGGCCTGGGCTCCAGCCATGAGCCCACCAGCCCATTCTGTCCAGCACCCACCGAAAACTCTTCTGCTGCAGACTCCCAGCAGTTGGTACTGGGGCCAGCACATAACAGATGCTCAGGGGATGTGGCTAAATGTCTTTACTGATTACAAGGCACGTTCTCATCCATCATCATCACCCAAGACTCTCAAGAGCACCATGCAATGCATGAAGACTATTTCCCCCATTTTACAAATGAGGAGCCTGAGGCTCTGGCAGCTCAGTGGCTTGTCCCAGGTCATGTGGCTAAAAGAGAGACAGAGCCAGGATTCAAACCCTGGCTTTCATTCCTTTGCTCCTGACCACACCTGAGGCCCACCTAGATGGAGAAGAGGTGTGTGGACGTTGCTGCGTTCTCCAGGGGAGACAAGCCAAGGAAGCATCTGTGCATCTGTCCCTGCCCAGTGGGTCTCTATTTGGCTCACTGTGTCCTCACCCAAACCAGCTTCTACACCCCTGCCCCCACCACCATCCAGGCCTTTCCTGGGCCCTTCCTGCCCACAGTGCCCCTCCTCATACACCCAACCCCTCTCACTCCAGGTTCCACTGGAGTCTGGCCTCTCCACTGACTGCCTCCTAGATTCCTGCCTCCTTCCCTAACCTTGGCCTCTAGCTTCTGACAGGCTGGGGTCTCGGGCCTGGATGAAATGACCTCTGCAGGGCCCATACTCCCTGGGTGTATATTTTGGGGAGCTCTTCTCATATTTCATCAAGGCATTAGGCCTCCAGGAAAGACTGGTAGCTTCTTGCACATAGAGCGGGGTTGAGATTGAGGAGGTATGCTGTGAACTGAATGTGCCCCCTTCCCAAAATTGGAATGTTAAAGCCCTAACCCCCAATGTGATGCTATTCAGAGATGAGGCCGTTGGAGATCAGGGTTAGACAAGGTCATGAGGGTGGAGCCTCATGGTGGGGTTAATGGAGATCTCTCTCTCTCTCTCTCTCTCTCTCTCTCTCTCTCTCTCTCTCTCTCTCTCTCTCTCTCTGTGTGTGTGTGTGTGTGTGTGTGTGTGTGTGTGTGTGTGTATGTCTCTCTCTGACTCTCTCTGCCATGTGAGGACAAAGCCAGAAGGTGGCCATCTGCAAGCCAGGAAGAGAGCTCTCACCAGGAACCAAATTAGCCAGCACCTTGACCTTGGATTTCTAGCCTCCAGAACTGTGAGAAATAAAGGTCTGTTGTTTAAGCTGCCCAGTCTATGGTACTTCGTTATGGCAGCCCAAGCAGAATAACACAAGCTGCCTTTCATTCTCCAATGAGGCCTAACCCAGTACTGTGCACACGGCTGATCTAGACTTTGTTCAACACCACGTCCCTGCACCAGCCTGGTGGGAAGTCTCAGGACAGGGAGGTGCAGTGAGGGGATGGTGGGTGAAGAGGAGGTGGGATCAGACAGAGGCTGCCTAGACACAGCCTCCTGGCAGACTCACCGAGAGCCCTGGGAACAGCTGGCCGTGCCTCCCCAGCACACCCTGCACCTGCCCCTGTCTGGCCACCTCCCAGGCTGACAGGCGCCCAGCCCGACAGCCAGCTCTTCCCTCAGACACTTGACAAGGTGGGGACCACTTCCCTTGCCCTCCCAGGACAGCCTGATGGCAACTGCCAGCGCCCAGGGAGCCAGAACGCTACCCACCTGGACCCCAAAGGCTCAGTCTGATCTCAGCCTCCTCCAAAATCAGAGCCTCAGCAGAGTCAGAGGAAAACTGAGTTTCCCTGCCAGGTGGGCACGTGACAGCAGATGACCCAAAACCTAGGAAAGGGGTGTGATTGGGCCGTGAGGAACCACAGACCAGCTCTCTCTCTTCCATCCACATCTCCCATAAGCAAACTGGAGAAAGGCCCATGCAGGTCCATGGGAAGAGACCAAGGAAAGACATGAATGAGACAGGGATGAGGAGAACAATGTGAAAAAATATGTTCATTGTCACTCATATGTTGTGTGCTTTGGTAGCCTCGTTCCAAGAAAATCAATTTTTTGGCTTGCCCCTCATCTTTCTAGATTTGCATGGGGTCTTTTAAAGAGAAGTTCACATGGAAAGAAAAGTCAGCTTTGCAGCCATGAAGCTGTGACCACTTTTATTTAGCTGATGGAGATTTACATGGTGAGGAAGACAGGGCAGTTTCCCAGTGGAACCCCAAATTTGGCTTCACAAATGTAATCTTATTTAACTTTTTTCCTAGTCTAATGTAGTTTTTTTAATTGAGATATAATTAATGTATAACATTGTGTAAGTTTAGGGCGTGTGACCAGGTGACAATGCACGTCAGTACTATAATGCAATCACCACCAGTGTTGCGAACACCTTCACACGCTAATTAACTCGAATTTGCTTGGCCTTTCTCAGGATATGGGCTTCTAGACTAGCCCTCATTTTTAAATTTTTTTCTTTTGAGCAAATACCATGCCAGTACTTCTGTCAGACAAAAGTTCACATGAAGATGGGAGGGTTAGTGGCTGAAAGATAAAGATAACACAGGAGGTGGGGGAGTCCAATCCTCTCCCAACCAGGATTCGTTACACATCTTAAGTTGAGACGCGTTCTTCCAGAATTCTTTGCTTTGACGTGGGTGTTTAAACCAATTCCACTCTCGTGACCTACTCCCCTCCCAAAGGCCGCACTGCCGAACACCACTGTATTGGGGGTTAGGGATTCAACATATGAGTTTTGGGGTGACACAAACATCCAGCCTCTGGCAGTAGCCAGGACTCTGAAGAAGGGGTGCAGGTCACCACAACAGCAAGGCCGAGGGAGTACAGTGTGGCCTTTTGAGCCAGACTGTCCTGAGACTTGGAGACTGCCGGGTAGTGGCGGGTGGACAGACAGTCCTGGGTTCAAATTCCCACTCTACACCTATTGTCCATGGGATCTGGACAAGCCACATAATCTCTCTGAGCCTCGGTTTCCTCAGTTGAAGAATGGAGTGTTTGTGAGGATAAGATGACTATTCTGCTTGCGGTGCCAAGCCAGGGACACGTTTCGAGTCAATTCAAGGCTCCCTCCTTGCTGCAAAAACTGACCTCTAGGGAAAAAAAAAATTCTGTCTTGTCTAGCCATTACAGAATATTGCCTTCTCTCATAACCTGATGTGATACGGAAACATCCAATGAAGAAGCCAACAGGTATTGAAATATCAATTACAAGATAATTGTTGGGCTTCCCTGGTGGCGCAGTGGTTGAGGGTCCACCTGCCGATGCAGGGGACGCGGGTTCGTGCCCCGGTCCGGGAGGATCCCACATGCCGCAGAGCAGCTGGGCCCGTGAGCCATGGCCGCTGAGCCTGCGCGTCCGGAGCCTGTGCTCTGCAACGGGAGAGGCCACAGCCGTGAGAGGCCCGCGTACCGCAAAAAAAAAAAAAAAAAAAAGATAATTGTTAATCACTGCAAGTCCAGCCTATTTCCAGGGAAGCATGGGCACGGACACCCTGGACCTCCGAGCCAGGCTCCCAGAGCCCAGGCCTTCTGTTTAGGCTGATGCCAGGGCTCTGTCTCCCAGGGAAAGGAGTTTGATACAAGGAAGAACTTTCATTATCTTTGCCCTGAAGCACCAGCAACTGCCTACAAAGAGCAGAGTGTGGAACGAAGGGCAGTGAGAAATAAATCATTGTGTTTCCTCCTCAGTGTCTAGTCCATTTAGAAATGGGTAGATTCAGAGAAGTGTTTCTTTGTTCGGTCCCACTGTTTCTGTGATATCAGAGAGGAACAGGTGACCAAGCTTGACCATCTATCTGTCAGCCCCCCTTCACACTTGGTGGGCAGAGGCTGTGTTGGACCAAGTTCAGAGGCAGGACCACGTCTCTACCAGGCCTCCTGCAACCAGGGGAAGCTGGAGGCTTGGGTGAGTCCACTGTGGGGACTGTCACTCTCCACCTCCCACAACCCTGCAGTTCCCCAAGTCTAAGACGCTTTGACTCTGGAATTCGGTAAAGCTCACTTGTTCGTTTACTCAGTCAGTGCTTACTGAGCGCTTACAGTGTGCCAGGATCAAGCTGAGTGGAGAGGATTCAGAAATGGCAAAGATAGCATGATCCTTGCCCTCCCAGAACTTGTTCTACTACAGGGGTTCTCAGCCTTGGCACGATGGACATTTTGGGTCAGATCCTTCTCTGTTGTGGGGGCGTCTTGTGCACTCTAGGTTGGTCAGCAGCATCCCTGGCCTCTACCCACTGGATGACAATAACATCCCCAGTTGTGACAACTAAAAAAGTCTCCAAACATTGCCAAATGTCCCCCAGGGGTCAAAATTCCCCCTCCCCCCCCAACAGTTGCAAAACACTGTTGTGATGGGAGAGGCAGCACAGTGGAAAGAGTACAAGCTTTGGAGCTAGATGAGCCTGGGTTCTCCCACCTTATTTGCTGTATGACCTTAGGGGAATTACCTACTTCTCTGAACCATAGTTTCCTTATTAGCAAATCATGGGTAGTAATCATACTTTTGTAAGGTTATTAGGAGAACTAAAGATCAAACGTGTGAAGTACTATGGCAGACATTGTTGACAGCCACCCAAAAGCCATCCTCTCCACTCCAGTTCTTCTTGCTAAAAGAACCCCAGTACTACTTAGGGGTTCTTATCTCAGGAAAGTTGGCTCAGTCCTGTCCTTTCTGGGGAGTGGTCATGTGACCCAGGACTAGCCAATGAAATATAAGGGGCATCTGAGGGAGGAGGTCCTCTGGGACAGACCCCTCTCTGATAAGAAAGAGGTTGATAAAGAGTGTGGTGATTTTAAAATATGTGCACAAATTCTTTGATACTCCTCCCTTCAAAAGGTAGAAACTAACTGCCTTCCTTTTGAAGGGAAGGTTAAATTTACTGACTCACTTCTAATGAATAGAAAGTAAAAGAAGTGACAATGTGTGACTTCCCAAATTAGAACATGAAAGGCATTGCTGCTTCCTCTTTGGGCTCAGTCTCAGATGGCCCTGGGGGACACAGCAGCCATGTTGTGAGAACACTCAAGCAACCCCATGGAGAGTCCCAAGTGGAGACAAGTGAAGGCCTCCAACTGACAGCCAACCCAACTTGCCAGCCATGTGTGGAAGCCATCTTGGAATGGATCCTCCAGCCCTGGTCAAGCCTTCAGAACACTGCAGTCCCAGCCAACATCTTGACTGAAACCTCA
The DNA here is from genome assembly GCF_949987515.2 of Delphinus delphis. Classification (NCBI taxonomy): domain Eukaryota; kingdom Metazoa; phylum Chordata; class Mammalia; order Artiodactyla; family Delphinidae; genus Delphinus; species Delphinus delphis. The sequence continues at coordinate 62,083,723 of NC_082697.1, read as the reverse complement.
CAAGACACCTTGAAGTAGAACCACCCAGGTGAAGTACTCCTGAATTCCCGGACATTGATGATAAATGTTTATTGTTTTAAGCTTCAAAATTTTGGAGTAATTTGTTATGCAGCAATGGATAACTAATACAAGGAGAAATTACGTGAACACTCACATGCTCCATCACCTCCCTATCCTGCCTTTGGATCTGGTCAGATGAGGACATGAGGTTAGAGCCGTGGCAGCCATCTTGGAACCAGGAGAGGGAGGCCAGGAGAGTCCCCAGGATGCTGACCAGAGCCAAAAACCATCCCCAAAGCCCCAATTCCAGACATCTTGTTACAGGAGAAAAATATCCCCTATTCACTTAAATCAGGGTTTCCTGGTACCTATAGTTTCATGCCTTGAATACAGCAAGTTATCTATGATGCTATGTTTACTGTAACTTCTCAAGTCTCCTCCCATGAATTCCAACCCCTCTCAACTCCACACCAGGTGCACCCACATCCTGAACAGGAGGGACTGGGGATGACGAGAGGTGGAGGGCAGGGAAGTAAGAAGCTTTGAAGCTGTCACCTTTCACGCTTTATTCTGAGATCTGATATTCCTGACAGGCCAGGATAGACTCCCCTGCTCTTGGTCATCTTGGACTGCCATAACAAAATATCATAGACTTGGTGGCTTAACCAACAGATATTTATTTTCTCACAGTTCTGGAGGCTGGAAGTCTGAGATCAGGGTGCCAGCATGGTCAGGTTCTGGTAAGAGTTCTATTCCTGGCTTGCAGACATCTGCCTTTTTGCTGTGTTTTCACATGGTGGACAGAAAGAAAGCTCTGGTGTCTCTTTCTCTTCTTATAAGGGCACTAATCCCATCATGAGGGTCCCACCCTCATGACCTCATCTAAACCTAACCACCTCCCAAAAGCCCCATCTCCAAATACCTTCACATTGGTAGTTAGGGCTTTGGGGGGACATGACAAATCACAGAAACCTCAATTTTCTCTTCTCTATACTAGAAAGGAAAACAACAATGCAATTCCCTTTCCTATCCATCATCGTATTTACGGAGGGCTATAGCAGTTCTAAAATTTAGAGGCATATTTGTTTAACAGGAGTACTGGACCTCAATTATCCAGGTAGAAAGCAACAAAAGCAAAGCAAAACCATTATGTTCATGTTTAAAAGATTTCAGGCAAGGGATGGGGGAGGAATGGCAGAGTTAAAGTTTTCTGTATATTTATTTTGATTCTATTTTAATATCTGGTCTCCTTCTAGTAATTAATCAAGCTTGAGTTCTGGGGCCCAACAGTCTGGGTTCAAAACTGGGTCAGCGCCCCACTCACTGGTGGTGACCCTGAGTTACTTCACCTACAATACTGATATAGGTTCAAGGAGGTAACATATATAAAGTGCTTAGGATGGTGTTTGGAAGACTGTAAACATTCAATCTCATGGTAGCTATTTATTATTGTTGTTGTTACTACCAGCATTTTTATTATTACTAAGGAAAGAGGGAGGCCAGCAGCCAGACCATGGATTGCGGACCCTCCAGGGAGTAGCCCAGAGAACTGGCAGAAAATTCACAGAACTGGGAAGCTGTGAAGTAGCTCTAGATGCTGGGCCTGTAACCTTTTGAAACTCAGTTATCAGTTGCCTCATCTATAAAATGCGAGTAGGGATTTGCATCTTAGAGGATCACAAAGAAGGTGCAGGAAGCTTGAAACAGTGTCCTGGACACACACACAATTACCTTCCCAGGCTCTGACACCACTGGGATTATGAGCTGGAGTTTCAGGTATGAGAACACATGTCCAGGCTTTTCAGGACAATGAAGACTGTCTTCAGTGGAAAGATGAAAAAGCTGGCTAAGAAATATTCCTAATACATAAAAATTATATGAAATTCAAATCTCACTGTCCATAACTAGGCCCATTCGTTTACGTGTTATCTATGGCTGCTTTCATACTACAACAGCAGAGCTGAGCAGTTGCTACAGAGACTGTAAGGCCACAAGGCTAAAATATTCACTATCTGGCTATTTATAGGAAAAGATCCCTGGTCTAAGCCAGAAGTTCTCAAACTTAGTATCTATCAGAGTCACCTGGAAGGCTTATTCAACCATAAATTGTGGGTCCCACCCCAGAGTTTCTCATTCAGCATGTTGGAGGGTGGAAGTGTGGGGAAAGGGCCTAGAATTTGTATTTTTAACTAGCTCCCAGGTGATGCTAATGAGGCTGGACTGGGAACCACGTTTTGAAAACCACTGATCCAAGCCCATCATGGTAATTCTACTTCCCTTGCCAGTGATTGGCTTAAAAAAGGGCATGTGATGCAGTTCTGACCAATGAGATTCAAGGGGATGTCAGCTGTGGGGGCTCTGGGGAAGTGATCATAAAAGGGACAAATGGAAGGGCTGGGCTCTCTTCTCCCCTTTCTGTATCATCTTGAAACCATGAGGGGCACCCCTGAGGACAAGAGCCTTGTGCTGTGGAGGGCAAAAGAGCAGAATGGTGGAAAGAGACTAGATCAGCCATCACACAACAAAATGCTTGAATGAACCAATCACAGGGTCACCTACTATGAGGCAATAACTGCACTGTTGCCCAAGCCACTTCCAGTCGGGTTCTCAGTGATTCAGAGCCAAACGCGTCCTACGTGGTCCCACTCTGCACAGCCACGTGGCAGGTTCCAGCTCCATCCCTCACCACTAGGAGACACCACAAATCCCAGGCTATGAGGGTTGGAGTAAGGCATGTGGGCTGCACTCCACACCACCCTACAGGGGTTAGGGCAGGTCTGGTATAGGAGAAAGAGCATTATTTGGGGGCCATAAAACCCCACGTTGGAGCCTTAATTTCACCACTCAGTGGCTATGTGACCAGAACACTGTTCACCCCATACTCCAGGATGTGATTTATCCCTGCCCATGGTTTAGCGGAGCAGCTCTGTCTGCGGATCTGGGCAGGTTACTTTCCTCTCTGGACCATTATTAACCATTAGAGGTGGCATTTGGTGACCACTCACCAGGTCCCAGGCACCGTGCGAAGTCCTTCACCTCTATGAGCTCATTTCATTGCCACGTGACCCTAAGAGGTGCAACTATCGTTCCCCCGACTTTACAGCTCAAGAAACTATGGCTCTAGGAGTGCAGAGAGGATCCCGACTCAGATCCGTCTGGCTCACGAACCCACATATTTGAGATCCACATTGCAAGGCCAGGTTAAATGGCAGAATGTTTGCTGAGGGCCTCAGCACATGTCAGAGGCTCGGGAAACATCACTGCATCTGAGTATCTAACATGCTCATTCCTCTCTCATCTGCCACCGCTCAGTCGAGAAACGGGGGCGGAATGTTGACCCCACTCTCAGACGCTGGCCAGCTCTGGCCAGTGAAGCTGACATGAGCGTCAGGAGAAATACTGGAGATGACACGAGACGTGGACAAGGAGCCCCGCTGCCCTGAGAACCACGGCGGGGGCTGCAGCGTGACTGCCTGTGCCAGGCCTACCCAGCATCTCATCCACCGGCTCGGGTTCCCGGCCGCAACCTGACCTTACCTGCCTGTTTCCGTGCCTGGCTGAGCATCCCCCGCCACCCCCTCTGGCATCCAGGTGTCTAATCAGCCCTGTTGAGTTCCCCCCAGAGAGCCGGCTGTTTGCCTTGTCCCTCTGGAGGGCAGGCGGAGGCAGAGGAATGGGCAGCAATTCTGGGGCCGTCACAACTCCTGGCTGAAACCAAACATGACAGATTTACCATTGGGCAGGCTGTTCCATTTATTATTTAACGCTTGCAATAAATATTTGCATGACCCAGCGCTGGAGGGAATGCTCTGTGATAACTCACTGAGTTTCCCTGCCAAACACCACCGCAATCAGATTCCAAAGCCGCAGCAGAAACTATTTTATGCTCTTCTAAAGAGGTGGGCAATGGCCCTCTGGTAGAAAACATTCTCTCGTCCATCTCCAAAGATGGAAGAGGGGGCAGGGAGACTAAGTTCCAAGAAGCAACTAGAGGAGGAAGAGGATGAAGATGATACCTAACATGCACTCAGTGCCTGTTGTGTGCCAGGCTCTGTGCGGAGAGCTTCGTTCATTTGTTCAACATGGATCTTGAGGGCAGAGCTGCCAGGTTTAGCAAATAAAATACAGGACACCCAGTTAAAGCGGAAATTCAGGTAACAATGAATACGTTTTAGTACAGTATGTCCCATGCAATGCTAGAAAATTATTCGATGTTTACCTAAAATTCAGACTTAACTGGGAACCCCGTTTTTCTCTGGTAACCCTAACTGAGGTTATGCCCAACTGTGACCAAATAGCAAAGGGGATTTATTTTCAACTGGTGGGTCAGGGAAGGGCCCTATAAGAAGGTGACACTTGAGCAGAGATGTCAAGGAAGGAGACATCCATGACCAGAGGGGAATAGAGTTCCAAGAGGAGAGAAAAGCCCATGCAAATTACCTGGGGTTGGAAAGAATGTGTGCATTTGTGGAGCAGAGGGAGGCCACAGGAGTGGGGCTGAGTGAAAGAGGGGGAGTGACAGGTGTACCACACATGGCCTGTGGTGACGATAAAGAATCTGGATGTTATTCTAAGGCAAAAAGAAGCCACTGGAGGGCTTTTCTGCTGGAAGTGGCCAGATTGGGGTCCGACTCCTGCTGCCTTGATTTCTGAATCCAGCTGTGACACAGAGGACCTGACATTGGCAGGAAAAGAAAAGGAACAAGAAAAGGAAAAATTGCTTTAAAGGAGAGCTGGTCAGGTCTTGCAGGAAATGTTCACACAGTAACAAACCAGCCGCTTCAACAGAAACCTCTGTGTTTTCCCAAAGATTTTCCCCCAGCCAGGCAGCCGCGGGGAGGGGGACGCCAGCCATGACAACGCTATCAATTTCCATTTTGCTTTTGCCAAATACAGAAAAGGACATTTCAAAGACTTTTAAAAATAACTTCCAAACTACTCAAGGTTGGGAAGAAAAGAGGGAGAAGAATTATAGTCGGCCTGCTCTAGAGTAGAGATAATGACAATAAGTACACATAAAACAACTGCATTTCTACACATTACATCATCTCCTACTTAGCCCTATGAAGCAAGGAGGGTGGATGGTGGTAACCCCAATTCACAGAGAAGGAAACTGAGACCTAGAAAAATAGGGTCCAAGAGCTAGGAAAGGACCAGGCAGGGTCTGGAGCTACGCTTATCTGGCCCTAAAGCCTGGACTCCCCAAAGCACTCTGGAGACTTGCTATGGGCTGAATTGTGTCTCTCCCCACCCGTCGCCCCCCCCTCCCCAAATTTCATATGCTGAAGCTCTAACCTCAATGCAACTGTATCTGGAGAAAAGGTATTTAGGAGGTAATTAAGTTTAAATGAGGTCATAAAGGTGGGGCCCTAATTGGATGGGACTGTGTCCTTATAAAAAGAGGAAGCGCATGCACGCGCGCGCGCGCCCTACCACCCAGCTATGTGGAGCAAGATGCCTGCCCCCACTTCCACATCAGCCTTCCCAGCTGACATCCAAAGCAGCCTCCCACCTGGCAAGCCTGTCCCTTCTGCCCTTCTTCCCCAGGACTCACATGCCTCAGTGGATGTCAAACAGTAAGCCGGGCAGTACGAGGACTCCTCCTCTGGAGAGGAACATGGGGGCAGAGTGGGAGGAACACACCTTTAGTGTTAGAAAACCTGAGTTTGAATCTCAGCTCTACCACTACCTAATAGGGTGGCCTTAAGCAAGGAACTGAACCTGTTTCCTCTTCTGAGGAATGGGGATAATACAATCTACCCCACTGGGATCACTGTGGAATTAAATAAAGATGCTAGATTTAGAAAAACCAACACAGTGCCTGGCACAGAGTCAGCACCTGGTTACTAATCATAATTACAATAATGATAACACTCAAATCATGGGATTCAATGTCCATTCAACAAATTTTTATTGAGCACCTGCTATGTGCTAGGCACTTGGGGATACAACAGAACACAAGACACACCACTCCATCATATGAAACTTATAATGGAAGAAACAGACTTATGATATAATGAAAGAAACATATTTGTAAAAATTCAAGTATAAAAAGTATTAAAAGAGTTGAAGAGTGCAGTAAAGGAAGAAAGGTTTCTGTGAGATAATCACCTACTTCAGTATCAGAGACGGCCTCAAAGGATATGTCGGCTGAGGCGAGGGGTGTGAAGGAGTCAACCAAGCAAAGACCAGGAGGGACAAGAATTCCCAGTACAGAGAGAGCAGCACGTGCGAAGTCAGAAAGACTGGGCTTGTACTGGGGGCACGGAGGGGGGATGGGGGAGGGGAAAGGCCGAGGATGGGTGACGGAAGGCCAGTTCAGCTGAAGGAAGCAAGGAAGAGAGAGGCAGTTATAGAAGTCAGCCAGGATCAGGCTGTGCATCATCCATCTCTAAGTCATTCTGAAATCAAAGAGGAGGCACTCAAGCTAACACAGCACATTGGCTGGCACAGAATAAGCTCCAAAAATATGAGTTCCCTTCCCTACCCTGGAACAGCCAAGATAAATAAAAATGGCTCCTGTTTTGAATTTCTGGACTTGATTTTGTCTCGCAACTGTTTCTTTTAAAAATGTCCATAGGCTTCTCTGGTGGCGCAGTAGTTGAGAGTCCGTCTGCCGACGCAGGGGACACAGGTTCGTGCTCCGGTCTGGGAAGATCCCACATGCCGCGGAGCGGCTGGGCCCGTGAGCCGTGGCCGCTGAGACTGCGCGTCAGGAGCCTGTGCTCCGCTACGGGAGAGGCCACAACAGTGAGAGGCCCGCGTACCGCAAACAAACAAACAAACAAAAATGTCCATGGACCAACAGGGTGAGGTGGGGAAAGGGATGTGAGGGAACAAGTTCAAAATCAAACAAGCCAAAAACTCCTGGCTGGAAACCTTCTCTCTAGATCGTTGCAGGAATGGCCACACTGGTGGGACCATGGGAGATAGAAAAGAAGTTGGCAGAGCCTGGAATTCTTTCTCCAACCAAGACCCAGATGCCAGGCAGGTAGTGAAGCCGCCCCTACCCCATCTCCACCCCCATGGCCTGTCTGAGGACAGAGTCTGCCAACCCCCTCCTAACACCAGACCGACCCCTCACAGGCACTCTAAGCTGAAGGCATTGGCCTGGGCCACTGTGATGCCAGGAAAGCAAAATGTATTGTTGGCAAAGAGCTCAAGACAGACAAACAAACAAAAACTGGCAGTTGGTCACGACAGAGCCACAGTCTGAGTCTATGACAAGTCATCCAGCTTCAAGTTTGGTGTGATGCAGGCCCTTCTTGGACTTTTAAAATTCATGACATTTTGTTTATTCATTCACCACCCACATCGAACTTATAGTAGACTCCAAGAAATATATATGACAAAATTATAGAATATAAATTTAAACTTGGGACTAGAGAAAAATAATTTAGAATAAGAGAGAAAGGCAGGAATAGAGCAGGATGGAAGGTAAAGATACACAGGCCAGAAGGTCAGTTCCTAAACTGGATCTGAAAATGTGGCTCCGAGTTCCCCAGTGGCCAAGTCAGAAAGGGCAGTAGAAGCTGTTCTCGTGGTACACAAGAAGAAAGACGCTGGACTTTCCAGGACCAGCACTGTCCTGCCATGTGACCCCAGATAAGTGATTTAACTTCTACTTGGACTCAGTTTCCCCATCTCCAAAAATGGATGAGAAACTATTGAATCTATGTGAGTCCTTCTTTAGATGATTAAAAAAAAAAATGCTGTAATAAAAACCAAGAATGGCTGATCTTCCAGCCTAGACTCACAAATAAGAATCACAAACTCAAACATCTATAAGGACCAGTTAGCAGCAGAAATGAGAGGCAGTCTGGGCATAATACAATAGGGAGTGGAGGAACTGTTGTGAACTGGGCAGCCCATACTCTTCTAAAGGAGGCAGCTGCTTCTCACCTCCAGCTAATCATTGCCCTGCAAGAGCGTGGGTCCATCTTCTGATTTTTTTTTTTTTTTTTTTTTTTGCGGTACGCGGGCCTCTCACTGCTGTGGACTCTCCCGTTGCAGAGCACAGGCTCCAGACGAGCAGGCTCAGAGGCCATGGCTCACGGGCCCAGCCGCTCCGCGGCATGTGGGATCTTCCCGGACCGGGGCACGAACCCGTGTCCCCTGCATTGGCAGGCGGACTCTCAACCACTGTGCCACCAGGGAAGCCCCATCTTCTGATTTTTAAGAGGAGCTCAAAATTGGGATTTTTAACGTAAACTCTTCTAACTTCTAAATGTTTGCTTTTAATTCAAGTTTACTTAAAACAAAGCACAGGTCAAACATAGCCCCACCTGAAGGCCAATTCCAGAAAGAAATGGTAAATCCCTTTTGTGTTACAAATGGCTTTTTCTATCTTCAGGGTAAGTTGCAATCCCCAGCCCTTATCTTCCCCCAGCTGAGCATCTCAAAGAAGCATTTCCCAACAAAAGTGTGATTCTTTTTGAATCCCATCCTACACACACTGTTGAATCCCTACTGTATTTTAGGAACAGGGAAGGATACACCAGTGATAAACAAGTCTCCACTACATAGCCAGATGGGCCTGGCTGTGTACTCCATCAAGACACTAGACAGCTCCCAGAAAAGTTCTCAGGTTTGGTGATGTCTACAGAAATCAGCCGTTTCACCATCAACTTCAAAACGTACTGCTAGATTTATTTCTACTAGAAACCAGAAAACACCCATTCCTCTAAGTGCATTTTCCTCTGGCCAGCCCCCTGGATGAGGTTTTCTTCATGGAGCCCTGGCACTCTGTTCAGTCCCAATTCAGTTCAACAAGCACTTGCCCATTGGATACAGGTACCTTGCTAAGAACTGGAGGCATCAATATGAACAATATGATTCCACTGGTCCACATTCCAAGTAAGTCTGAGATATGAGAAGCAACTAAACTTATCCTAGAGAGTATTTTAACTCACAGAGAGCTAAGTGATACAATGGAAAGTAAGTTACCTTGACCTGGGTTTGAGTTAGAATTCTCCCACCCACAAGCTATGTTATCTTGGGCAACACACCTACCCCTTCTGTGGCTAGTGCCTCAACTATTTTTTTTAAAAAACGGAGATATAACACCAACTAGCTTACAGTTTGTTGGAAACAGGACTGGCCCATACTGCTGCAAAGGTTATGCACTGCAAAATTCCAAGGACTGCTGTTCACCCAGGAGTTGTGCAGTACCGGATATGAAGAGCTGTATACAGCTGTATACGAGCCTGGTTGGAATGAGTAAATACTACATATGAAAGAAACAAGCAGAGTGTCCAGCACATTGTAGGGGCTCAACAAATGAAACTGTGGCTAGTACAAAAACCAACTGGAGGGACTTCCCTGGTGGCGCAGTGGTTAGGAGTCCGTCTGCCAATGCAGGGAACACAGGTTCAACCCCTGGTCTGGGAAAATCCCACATGCCGCGGAGCAACTAAGCCCGTGAGCCACAACTACTGAGCCTGCGCTCTAGAGCCCACGCACCACAACTACTGAGCCTGCGCTCTAGAGCCCGCGCACCACAACTACTGAGCCTGCGCTCTAGAGCCCGCGCACCTCAACTACTGAGCCTGCGCTCTAGAGCCCGCGCACCTCAACTACTGAGCCTGCGCTCTAGAGCCCGCGCACCACAACTACTGAGCCTGCGCTCTAGAGCCCGCGCACCTCAACTACTGAGCCTGCGCTCTAGAGCCCGCGCACCTCAACTACTGAGCCTGCGCTCTAGAGCCCGCGCACCACAACTACTGAGCCGGCGCGCCTAGAGCCCACGCTCCACAACAAGAGAAGCCACTGAAATGAGAAGCCCACGCACCGCCAACAAAGAGTAGCCCCCGCTCGCCGCAACTAGAGAATGCCCGTGCACAGCAACGAAGAACCAACACAGCCAAAAATACACCAAATTAAAAAATAAAAACTGGAAAATAAACCCTACTTTTCTTAACTTCTCTTTTCCACCATCTTTTCAACAACAACCTCACTGCATAAATGGAAGCACTCCTGAACAATCAGGGTCCCTCAGACTCAGGCTGAGCCCTTCTCATCCATCAGGCAACGACTGCGCTGTGCTTCCTCCTCCAAGGAAATATACATACCAGTCCTGGAGCCTTGATTTATGCTGCTGCCGTTCCTGTCCGTCTGCCGTCCTTCCTTCCCCTCCTGGCCCAGCCTGCATTCAGGCTGCTAACTGCAGCTCAGGGCCCACATTCTTGCTTGGTTCAGAGTGATTCTCCAGGACATGTGCTCAGAGTCCTCACCCCTGGGATTTTCTTTTCCTTTTAAGCTTTGAATTGATTGTCTCAAATGTTTAAAAATAGCTGGCATCTCACTCTCACCTGCTGATTTTGGAGGTGGTATTGGCCAGGTCGCTTTCCATTGCAAAGCAACAGAAAAGCAGCTGGAATCAATTCAGCGAACAGTGAATTCATTCTTTGACACGTCTGAAGAGTCCAGGGGTTCAGGTACAGTAGGACTCAGGGGTCCAAAACGATACTATGGGATCAACGTCTCCATCTCTTGATTCTGCTCTCCTCTCTGGTGGAGCCATGTGGCGGCTTCTGGGGACTCTGGGTGTTAAAAGCTGAAGAGAAACTTCCAGCCAGAATAAGAAGCAAAAGACAGTACGGGTAAGTGAAGCAGGCTGAGTAAAGACTCCAGGAGTGCAAACTTCAGTTCCTGCCCCCATTTCGCTTCATTCAGCCACCTCAGCCCTGCAGGGAGATTGTTTCTTCTGCTCAGCGTCCAGCGTGTTGGAGGAGGTCATAGAGAGGATGTGACCTCTGGGTGACCCGCGAGCTGGCCCCGGGCAATGGAGGCTCCTCACCGCACCCTTGTCCTTGGAATGTGCTGTTCCTGCACTAGGAGCCATTTCAAGGACGCAGCCTTGAGAAAGGCGTCGTGGAGACCATCTGGCCGGGATACACGACTGAACCCCATCAAGGCCTCTCTAAACTTTGAAGATTCTGTCAGACGCGTACAGAGGCCACGTCATCTTGCGGCATCCGAGACAAGCCTCGTTTGTATAATAAATTCTCTTGCTTGTGAAAACCGCCACCTACCAATGCGGAGCGGCTGCCGCTTTCCGCAGTCTCTCCTGGCCCTGCGTGTCCCGGGCCATTTCCGAATTTCACCCAGGAAGCTCCAAAGTTTGGGGCCTACACAGCGGAAGCCTACACAGCGGAAGCCTAAGGTCTACCTCCCTCCCCGAGCTGAGGCAGAAGTCCCACCTCTTCCTGTTCCCAAGGCCCTCCCACCTAGCCCTAGACCGGAAGCTGCAAGCCCTCCGGTCATTGGTGGAGCATATTTGACTGTCAGAACCTGCAACCAGTGAAGGATCAAGTTGGTTCCAGCATCAGCCCTACCAACTTCTGAAGGACTATTTCATCTCTCAAGTGTCTCTCACTGCTTCTTATTGTAGGTGTGAGAAGCCCAACTTATTGGTAAGATACTGAACAGTCTCTAATTATTACTATTATTATTAAATACAATAATATTATTATTAGATATTAGATATAATACTAATAGTAAATTATTAGATTATTATTAGACATAATGGCATATTATTGTTAATACTATTATTAGATATAATAATAATATTATTGTGGTTACCAGGGGCTGGGAGGTTGTGGAAATGGGGAGAAGTTGGTCAAGGAGGTAAGTTATAAGATGAACATATTCTGGGGATCTAATGTACAGCATGGTGATTAGAGTTAATAATACTGTATTATATACTGGAAAGTTGCTAAGAGAGTAGATCTTAAACAGCCTTACCACAAAAAAGAAATGGTAATTATGTGATGTGATAGAGGTGTTAGCTAACAATATGGTGGTAATCATTTTGCAGTATACAAAAATATTAAATTACCTTGCTGTATACCTTAAACTTACACAATGTTATATGTCAATTATATCTCAATAAAAATTATTAGTTGTTGTAGATATAATAATAACATTATTGTTGTTGCTATTATTATTAGAAGGAGGATGAGGAGGTGGGGAGGAAAAGGGAAGAGGAGAAAGAAGGAGAAGTGACATTTATGTAGCATTTAATACCTCCCAGGCGTTATTCCAAGCACTTTGCATGTATCTCTTATTCCTTACAACCACCCTATGAGGCAGGTATTCTCATTTATCTCATTTTACCGTCTGGCTGTCTCACACCTAAGCCATGAGCCAGGATTTGAACCTGGGTGGTCTGGCTCCAGAGGCCGCACCCAACACCATTAGACTATAATTAAAGGAAGAGCGGCATGTACAAGCGTAACTGAAAACAAGCACTTGAATTTCAACATACTCACTCTTCATCTCTGCCTCTGTCAGTTTTTTCCTTCTCCCAGCAGATGAGCTTCCCTCCTGCTGGCAGGAGATGAGGCTCCCAACAGCCCCCAGCCTCATGTCTCACAGCCTCCACCCGATAGAAGGACAGACTGACACTCTCTCCCTTTCCAAGTTCAAAATCCCAGGGAAGGGCCCCGACTGGCCCAGCTTGGGTCACGTGCCAAACTCTGGGCCAGTCACCTGTGGCCAGGGGACACTTGTGTCAAATCAGTCAATGGCAGGTGGAGGCAGGACCCCACTAGGGTTTCAAAATGTCAGGGATGGGAAAGAAGGTAAAAGTCGTCCTCATGAGAAGGGAGGCGTGCTGGGGACATTAGCATTTATTTCATCCTGAGAGCAAGGGAAGTTTGCCCAGAAGCCTCACTGGGAAGAAGCCAGTTGGCCAAGGATTGAGGGCCCTCCCAGCTGTGGCCCTTCTGACATCTGGTCCAGATGCTGGCCATCATTCCCTCGAAGTGCACATGCAGCTTTAATGAGGGACTAAAGAGAGCAGTCCTCCCAGACTCCCTTGAAGGGGCATTATCATGCATTATCATCCTGCTCTGCCTGCCTGCATGAAGTATGAAGGGGGTCTTTGAAGACACATCCAGAATGTTTAGCAAATGCTCCAGAACGGCTCATCTGAAAATTTCCCAAGTGTCGGACTCATTGTTTAATCTGTTACATTACACAGTTGAAGTTATGGCAGGAGGTGGGCTGTACTGACATTCACTGCCATGTCATCCTGTTCGTCAGTTCTGCTACCTTCCTCCTCCCCCACCTCCTCAATCCTGAGTTACACCTTAAGACTCCCAGGTTGGCGGGGCAAGAAAGCAAGCTCTACAACCAGTCAGAGCTGGGTTTGAATCTTGGATTTACCACTTACCAGCTGGGTGATATTGGGAGAGCTTTTTGACCTCCCTGAACCTCAGTTTTCTCACCTGATGAGTGAAGATACGAATATCTGCTTTGTAAGACAGTTGAGAAATTATAAACAATGTACGGAAAGTTCTATATTAGGCTAGAATGAATGTACTGCAGTGTCAAATAAATCCTCAAATATCAGTAGCTTAGTGCCACAAAGACTCTTTCTCACTCACTCCAAGTTCCCTGCCACATTAGAGGAGCTTTTCTGTGGTGGGACAAAATAAGGCCAAGTCACCAAGGATGCTAACACCAGCAGAGGTGACAGATGGACAGCATCTAGTCCACGAAGCAACCCCTTTCATTCAACCCCTAAAATTACAGAAGGGATGAATTAGGCCAGATACACACAAACACTTCCTCCCCTAAAGGACTGAAGACCTGAAAAAGGTCATCATAATAAACCAGATAACAACAACCAAATTAGAAAAAGCTATAGCACTCAGTGTTGGTAAGATGACGAGTTTCCTTGTGGATGGCGACAAACCCTTTAAAAAGCAATGAGATGATAAAGGTCAAAAGCTGTAAAAATGCTCACTTATTACCCTTGGAATTCCCACTCCTAAAAATTTAAAGAAATAATTCACCAGTAGCAAAGTTTTTTTGCATAAATATGTTTACTGTTTTTATTATCTGAAAAAACCTGGAGCAGCTTAACTGTCCAACAGTTGGAGTACACAGCCTATAATCATGATTGTTATGAAAACTCAGTGGAGCCACACAGAAAAAGGATTATGATAAATGAAAGAAATCAGGTAAGAACTAGAATATATATTCTGGCTCGAGTAGGAAAACTACTTAGGGACAAGGACTAGAAGAGAGCAAGAAATAATGGCAATACTTACGCGGTGTGGGGAAGACTGCAGGCTGCCCATCAGATTTGGTCCTTCCCTTCCTGCAGGACACACAGCTAACCAGATCTCCCAGCAGCCCTTGCACCTAGGTGGACCCACATGACTGAGTTCAAGTCAGTGGAATGGGAACAGACGTGAGGTGCCGCTTCCTGTTCTGGCCCATAAAATCCTACCATGCATGCTCCACCATGCTGTGTCTCCAAGGGGACCTTACAAGCCACATGTTGGAGAGATGGCAGAGACTCTGTGAGCCCCAAACAATTGTGCATAACATAAACCAACCCCTCCCCATTCACCCGAGACCACCCTTCACAGTAACATGAATCAGAAATAAACTTCCATTGTGTATGTGCCATTCAGCTTAGGTCTATTTGTTATAACAGTTTAGCCAACTCTGATGAATACACTGATAACAATGCCTGGTGGCTAAGAGCTCAGGCTTTGGCGTCAATGATACGCTTTATGATCTGTGTGACTTGGGGAGGTCGCTTAACTACACTGAGCCTCAGTTTCCTCATCAGTGTGTTTTGAGTATCAAATGAGAAAAATACTATAAAGTCCTTAGTTCTGTGCCTAAGGTGAAGCAGGGGCTCAGCCAATGGTTCCAAGTGTTCTGGAAGCCCAGCACATCCTGCGCTTCCTTGGATTCTGGAGACATTTGCCTAAGCTAGAACAAGCTGTGTTTCCAACCCTTGCAAACGAGAGTACTGACTAATACAACACTGCTCCAAACATTAATGTCTTTCTCCCAACTCGTCACTCAGGCAGGGGTGGTCCAGCCTGGGCAAACCCAGGGAGAGACTAGCTCTCCCTTAGGCTTAGGATGGAGCCAGGGGCAGTAACTGACTTAATGTCCTCTGCACCTTAGTGGCAGAACCAGGTCCAGAAACCAGGTTCACCCAAAGCATCCTTTCCCAAGATGTGGCCCCATCCCTGGTGCCCACTCAGGTCAGGCTGGGCTGTTTTCTTGGACAGAGAAGTCACAGACCAGCAGTGGTCAGTGGGCTGTGCCCAGGCTGAGAACATTTCCCAGACCAGATGGTGTGTCTCTGGCAGGCCTTCAAAGCCAGCAGAGGCCAAGTCATGCCCCAGAGGCCAAAAGGCCCAATATGGTGTGGGCTGGTCCAGAGTCCCAGTGAGCAAGGCATCCCAGTGCCCTCCTTGTTTGCTAGCTAGTGACCACCTGAGGGGCCCAGAGCAACAGGTGGACAAGGCAAGCCCAGGCAGGGGCACTGAGCCGGAAGGGGGCTCGTAACCTCAGCTCACATACACACACACACAACCCCATATATAAATGCATGCACACACATCTCACACACACACACACACACACACACACACACACACGTCTCCCAAGTGCAACACCTGCTGACAGCACAGCGGACCATAGGGGCCCAGTGTGGCGTGGGGGAAACCCTGGAGTATGAGCCCACATTTTTTTGCATTGTCAGGGGGATAAAAGATATTTGACAAAACTCTTGAGTCACATCCCCCATGGGGTCCTGCCTGCCTGCAGACCCCACCAAACCAGCTCCATGCACACGGCCCCTCAGACCCTTCCTCACCGGGCCGCCAAGGATTGACCACTATTCCAGCAATTGCAGAAAGATCTGGATCTGTAGCAGCAGGTCACTGATGGCCTTAGGCCAGGTGTCCTAGAAGCAGAGCCAAAAGCAGGGACTTGGGCAGATATGAGTTTTTAAGGGGGGGATTTCAGGAGAAGGGAAGTGAGGGCCCCAGGAAGCAGAGGGGAAAGAGCCGAGCAAGAATGTAATATCTTCCCTCAGCCTGATCCCACAGGGAGCTCTGGAGCACAGATTGCACCACCGTGAGGCAGGGGCCAGCCAGCCCTACTGCTGTGTCAGTTACTCACTGGGGCAAGGCATCCCCTCCCGGGTAAGGTATCTCGCATCTGGAGAGGGCAGTTCTCCAGAGAAGAGATAGCTGTGAGCTCTTAGCAGCCAGCACTCACAGCAGCTGGGGAAAGGTGCCCTGGCCACGTAAACAGGATCTGGGTAAGACTCCTACAGTGTCTGCACCAGTGTGGACCAATGTAATTGTCTGAAGCTCTAAAAGGAAGCGGTGAATTCACCTCTACTCAGGGATGGTTTTCAGAATATTGAACATCTGTCATGGCATGGGCACTGACCAATCAGAACACTGTGACCAACCCCAATGGCTGGCTGTAAAACATGGGCACAGCTACACCAGTGGGTATCAGCTGAATGTCAGCCCGCCTCTGAGAAGGGATTATACCAGGAAGCAAGCCCTGCAGCAGGTGCTCTGTGAGCACTACTTTCCTGAATCCTCACAACCGCCCTGTAATGCCCCCTTTTCCTCATTTTACTGTGGAACAGCCACAGGCTCAGGGAAGTTAGGCAGCTCGTCCAAAGTCACACAGCCCAGTAAATAACAGGGCCACGACTCGCACTCAGACCTGTCTGCCTCCAGAGCCAGTGAACATTTTCCACTCTGCCTCACTGGCTTGAAAGAGATTTAAAAAGAAGGCAAGCAAAAGGAGCCCTTCTTCAAAGAGACACGAGGGTCCCTCGGTGATGCTGGGATCATGATTTTATCATGTTCAGAGGGGAATGAAAGGGACAGGAAACAAGCGGTGTGTGATCTCCTGTCACGTAGGGAGACGCTCTTTTCAGAGAAATGTGCATTCTGCAGAATCAATATGCTCTGAAGCCTCAGAGAGCCAAGGAAGACAAACAGCCCTGACCCCTGCACGTGAGAGCCCTGTTGCGAGGGATAATAGAAATTAAATGGAGTCATCTGGAGCAAGTAGGATATTAAACATTCAATATTAATGATCCGTTTCAGTCCCAAGGAAGTGAGCCTTGGGCTTTGCCCAGCTGTATGTTCTGTTGTTAAAAAGACAGACTTGTCCTGAGATGGGGAATCCTTGCCCTCCCTGCTAAAGGATGATGACAGAACTGTGTCCCCTATCCTGGAGTCAGCAAAATTTTTCCTTAAAGGGCCAGATAGGTAGTAGATATTTTGTGGACTGTGTGATCTGCGTTGCAACTATCCACTCTGCTGTTGTCGCTCAAAAGTAGCCATAGACGATATGCAAATAAGTGGGCGTGGCTATGTTCCAATAAAACTTTATTGACAAAAATGGGCAGCCAGCTGGATTTGACCCACAGGCTATAGTTTGCCAACACCTGCCTATACTATTCCTTGGCTTTTCCAGGTAACTAATGCATGCAGTCTGGATGCTGGGCCATTTCCTGGCCCCAAGACATATCCCTAACTTGGGCTTTTTGTCTCTTGGGGTCATTAGCTATGCTGAAGGTCGGGCAACAGAGGTTAAATGGCACAATATGAATTCATGCCCACAAACTAAACCAGGAAAAACACTACTAGGTTGAGCATACGACACTGTTGCATTTGACCTTTTTTTAAAATAAATGTTTAAACTTTCTATTTTAGAATAGTTCTAGAAAAATGGTAAAGATAGTTAAGTTCCCATATGCCCACATATTGATGCATTATTATTAACTAAAGTCCAAATTTATTTAGATTTCCTTAGTTTTTAGTGTCCTTTTTCTGGGCCGTTTATTCAGTCATTGATTTATATCAGTATGGAACCATGGATATTTATTCTATACTTTGAGTTATAATCCAGTACTACTTTATTTTGTTGGTCAGATTGTTCCAGCTTTGACTATGGGAGCTCTTTCAGCTGGCTCCTGGGTCCCTCTGAGATCCACCCCCATCAATGGGGTGATTTGTCTTGTTTTGCTTACTGCTTCTGAGACAGGCTGGGACCCTTTGCTGCAGTGCTTGTACCTGGACAATCCTCCAGCAACAAAATATAAAGAAACTATGAGGAACTAAAAATAGATGTGTGCACGCACAGTTGGGGCAAATTATGGACAACAAGATACAAAAAGACCAAAAACCCAACTTCTACTTCTGAAGAGCCAGAGGCAAAAACAGGGTGTCGGGAGCAAAAGCAGGGTACTGCACATGCCCCCTGCACACAACACCAAAGGGGTGGGCAAAACACCTAAGCCAGCCCTCCTGCCCAATCCCTGGACACACCCCCACCCTCACCCCATATAAGGAACCAGCTCCCCCCACCTCAGAGAGCAAGTAAGGGAAACTGTTACTTGTTTTCGCTCTCCAGCTGCTGCAGCAGGGGCCCCAGTAAAGCCCCGCCTGAATTTCTTGTCTGGGCTTTTATCAATTTCTATTGATTAAGGAAGGCCAAGAACCCTGGTCGGTATCACTTCCTTACTTTCTGACACTATACGATGTTCCCAGCTCATCTTTTATATTTCCCACCCGAGTCCTAGAATCAGACATTTCTCCACCGAGCCCGGGTGCCTTTTATTGGAGAGGGGTGTTATTAGAGAATGGAGATCTAGGCACTGGGTGTTTGTTGCTACTAAGCTCTCATTGCTTCTAGCCCTGCTCCGCTGGCAGAGCAAGGAAGCATATGTGTGTTACTAGCCTGTGTGTATGCACATATGTATAAATATTTCCATATGCAGCCATCTGTGTCTATATGAAATGTGAGTTCATACTGATGTCTCCAACTCTAATCCATCACCACAGGGATCATTCTAGTCTTCCCTCCTTTGCTTACTTGTATCCTTCCACTCCAACAATGAGAAACCTGGCTCCCATATCCACTATCCATTTACTTGTTTAATTTCAGTACGCATGTGTAATGGTTGGTTAGTCAATCATTTTGACCTATAAAAATGGCAGTTTCATACGGTTCATCCTAAACAGAAGACAAGTGTGAATTGGTGACGTGGTCTCCATATGAGTCATGGGATGGATCATGACCAACATTATTTCTAATGACCAGTCATTCATTCATCCATCAATGAATGGGTGGAGCGTTGACAACTGTTTACCCAACCACCCTATCCTGGGTTCCCCCACCTCACTGGCCATTTCCGCTCAGTCTCTCTGGCAGCTACCCCACACCGTCCAGGGCTTGACCTCCTGGCTCTTCCTCAGACCCGTGAAGCTCATTTCCTCCTCAGGGTCTTTCTAATTATTGTCCCCTCCACCCGGGCAGCTCTGCCTCCCGACCTCTGCCGAACAGGGCCCTTCTCTAATTCGGGTCTCAGCTCAAACGGCACCTCCTCAGAGTGGCCTTCCCTGACACCAATCACCCTCTACCCCGTCGCCCTCTTCCCCTCTTTTTTTTACAACACGTTCTCATCCAGGAAGTTCTCACTCACCCCTTTCATGTCCCTCTCCTCCGTCAGCATTTTGCTTCCGGAGAGTTGAGGCCCGGCCGCATGTTCTCACCACTAACACCCAGTACACAGAGCAGGGCCTGGCACAGCACAGATGCTCAACTAATGCTTGTTGAATGAACTAATGACTCTCCCCAAAATCAAACTTTACAAAGTACCCAGTAGACTAGAGGTCAGCGACATTTTCTATAAAGGGGCAGATAGTAAATAGTTTAGGCTTTGTGGGGCATTACAGTCTTTGCCACAGCTACTCATCTCCACTGTTGTAGGATGAAAATAGCCACGGACAATTTGTAGATGAATGGGTGTGGCTGTGTTCCCATAACGCTTTATATACAAACACAGTGGCAGACCAGATTTGGCAGGGGTGGGGGAGGCATAGTTTTGGGGTTTTTTTTTTTTTGGCAATTTGTAATTTTTTTTTAATTGAAGTATAGTTGATTTACAACGTTGTGTTAGTTTCATGTGTACAGCAAAGTGATTCAGTTTTATATATATATTTTTTCACTATAGGTTATTACAAGATATGGAATATGGTTCCCTGTGCTATATAGTAGGTCCCTGTTTATCTGTTTTTTATATAGTAGTGTGTACCTGTTAATCCCAAACTTCTAATTTATCCTTCCCCCACCCCCCCTTCCCCTTTGGTAACCATAAGTTTGTTTTCCATGTCTGTGAGCAGCTACTATGCAGAACAGTATGGAGGTTCGTTAAAAAACTAAAAATAGAGCTACTGTATGATCCAGCAATCCCAATCCTGGGAATATATCCAGAAAAGATGAAAACTTTTCAAAAAGATACATGCAACCCAGTGTTCATAGCAGCACTGTTTACAATAACCAGGACGTGGAAGCAACCTGAGGGTCCCTCAACAGATGAATGGATAAAGAAGGCGTGGTATATATGCACAATGGAATATTACTCAGCCATAAAAAAGAATGAGATAATGCCATTTGCAGCAACATGGATGGACATAAGAGATTATCATACTAAATGAAGTCAGACAGAGAAAGGCAAATATTATATGACATCACTTATATGTGGAATCTAAAAAAAAATGATACAAGTGAACTTATTTACAAAACAGAAATAGACTCTGGGGGCCAGAGTTTGCTGACCCCTGCCATCAACCAGTGTCAGTCTTAGACCTCATCTTCATATGTGATCAGTTCTTTGCCATCATTAACTGAGTATCAGTCATCACTTAGGTGAGGCATTCTCGAAACTGTACAAGGGAAGAAGCATTTTTAGTAGGCAACAAAATGTTCTTTCTCTGTATTCCCGCCCACCCCAGCCCATGAAAAGGAAGCGAGAGAGGCCCATCTCAAGTTTGATCACTCAGCGGCGGTTAGCCATCTCTTCCTCTCGGCTCTAAGAGCAGTAACAGGATAAAAATGCAGGAGCTGTCAGCTTCCCTCCTCTTGCCAGCCGCCTCCCCTGCAGAGACTAGGCAGGGAGGGGTAGCCATCAGTCCTCAGAGGAAGGGATTCCACACAGACTTGGGGACCACTTGTTCCAATGCATTCATCTATTTTACAGAATCTTCAAATTCCAAAAAGCAAATGCAAGATGGGCTGCTGTTTCATCCACAAGGTAGAACAGTGAAACAGTCACTCATCCGAAAGGGTATGTAAGCGGGCAGCATCGTAAACAACCCCAGGTGTGGGGACAGAAGGGCTGTAGTGACAATGGTCGTTATCCATCCAAAATCCTACCACTGTATCATGAAGCATAAACGCTCCCACTGAGAAGGGGGGAGGGAGGGGGTCCCCTCACACCTTCCCCAACTCAACACAGTAGGCCCACAAGAAGATGAGTTTCGGGCTTCCCTGGTGGCGCAGTGGTTGAGAGTCCGCCTGCCGATGCAGGAGACACGGGTTCGTGCCCCGGTCCAGGAAGATCCCACATGCCGCGGAGCGGCTAGGCCCATGAGCCATGGCCGCTGAGCCTGCGCGTCGAGAGCCTGTGCTCCGCAACGGGAGAGGCCACAACAGTGAGAGGCCCGCATACCGCCAAAAAAAAAAAAAAAAAAAAAAAAAAAAAAGAAGATGAGTTTCTCCCCTCCCCTAGGCATGTCATGATAAGGTCACAGTTATTTGCTAATGAAAAAATAAAGCCAAAAATGGTGGGTGACTTCGACCAGGCCCTGTCATCAAGTTTTGAAGGGAGTGGAGCTGACTCCTATTGGTTTTGCCCACCCGGGATCCCTTGTTTCTCTGGGAAACACAGCAACCCCCTGCAGGAGCTTCGTATGGCACGGACGGAGGTGTGGCTCAGCGCTGGCCAGGGCCCCATGAGCAGTTTGCCCATCACTCCTTCACCTTCCCCAGATGGACACAGGGTCTGTGAGATGGAAGTTCTCTTTCTTTTCGGTCTGCAAATTGGGATGACACAGGCCCAACGCTGCTGGGTGACCATCTTCCACAGAAGCAGAAAAATCAGAAGTCAAAAGCCAGTTTTCCCAAATTCTACTCATAGTGGAGTCCGTTCCACATCTGCCCCTGCCACTGCCTCAGGCAGAGCAGTGACTGAACAAATAGAAAAGGACCCAGTTTCAATGTCTGTCAGTTTCCAGCAAAGGGGTCTTTAAGAGGTAATCACTGAGAGGTGGCGTAGAGCCTTGATGGGGGGAAGAGCATAGTCAACACACAAAGGGAAGCAGAGCCAGGAGGCTAAGACATGCCCTAGATCCAGCCATGCACGGAGCCAGACACTCCTTGGTTTCTCAACTACATAGGCAGTGAAATGCCCCATTTTGCTTAAGCTAGTTGGAGTTGGGTTCCTGTCACTTAAACCAAAAGAGCCTTGACTAATACAAGTAGAAATGCATTGATTTACTGGGAGTCTCTCAGTCACTGTCCATTCATGACAGACCTTTAGTGAGTACTGTTCCTGTTACCTAATGTCGCATACCTAATGTTACCTAATGTTACCTAATGTTGCATAACCCCAAAACTTAGAGGCCTAATACAGTCATATATCATGTTCCCAGATTCTGTGAGTCAGGAATTTGGGGAGAGCTCAGCCAGGCAGTGTCACCTGGGGGGTCTCTGAAGCAGCTGCAGTTAGACGTCAGCTGGGGCTGCAGTCAACCAAAGGCTTGACTGGGGCTGGAGGATCCACGTCCAGGGCTCCTGAAGCGCATGGCTCGCAAGCTGGACTGGCTGCTGTCCAGGGACCTCAGCTCTCCGAAGGCTGTCTGCGTACCCTCACGCAAGGCGGCTGGCTTCCCCCAGAGCCAAAGTGGGAAGTGCAGTGCCCTTGAATTTTTTTTTATTGAAGTAGAGTTGATTTACAATGCTGTGCCAATCTCTGCTGTACAGCAAAGTGACTCAGTTATACACATACACTACATACATTCTTTTTTTTATATGCTTTTCCATTATGGTTTACCACAGGATATTGAGTATAGCTCCCTATGCTACACAGTAGGACCTTGTTGTTCATCCATTCTATATAGAATAGTTTGCATCTACCAACCCCAAACTCCCAGTGCATCCGTCTCCCTCCCCCCCTCCCCCATGGCAACCACCAGTCTGTTCTCTACGTCCGTGATTCTGTTTGTTTCATAGATAGGTTCATTTGTGTCATATTTTAGATTCCACACATAGTGATATCATATGGTATTTGTCTTTCTCTTTCTGACTTACTTAGTATGATAATCTCTACTTGCAGCCGTGTTGCTACAAATGGCATAATTTTGTTCTTTTTTATGGCTGAGTGGTATTCCATTGTATATATACACCACATCTTCTCTATGATCTGTTGATGGACATTTAGGTTGTTTTCATGTTTGTGCAATGCCCTTTATGACCCCGCCTGAGAAGGCACACATCATCACTCACATCTGAGTGCCAGCCCTGACTCAGCACGCGAGGGGACCACACACAAAGGCAGTGGGGATCATCAGGGGGATGATCTTGAGGCTGGCTCCCTACCTCAGGCACCCGCCACGTGTGAGGGACTGGAAATGCAGATGATTGAGACACAGTCCTCACTCCCAGTGAACACTCAGCCTAGACAGAACGGAATGCAACTATGCACACTTTGTCCGAAAAATCCTTCCCAACTCTCCTCATCAGGTTGCTCCAGCTTTTGAGGAAAGGGGAATCTCACCCACTGGATTTGGATTTGTGTTTAGGGAATTGGATTTAAGCATTTAGTCACATAACTGGTTCTGGAAACAATGCTGACGGAACAATTAAAAGGTCCTATGGCCCGATGCTCCATTGCACACACGGCTGCATGTCACTGTGCCTTGACTAAATTTATCACAGCTTATGCCCACATCTCTGGCAGATGACATTCACTTTCTAAACCCCTGAATTATTCCCAGACAACCTGGCACACAAATGCACCGATTCATTTTGTGCAGCAGGAGTTAGCAGAGCACAGTGGTCAAGAACTCTTGCACCTGGGTTCAAATCCCACCTCTGCTACTTGGTAGCTGCCAGATCTTTAAGTCTCAGTTTCCTCCTCTGTAAAGTAGGGTTGAAAACATACCTGTGTCATAAGGTCATGTGGACAAAGCAGTTCATGCATGAAACGACTCAGCATGGCACCTGGCACATGGTCACCATTTGAGAAAGGCTAGTCTTTCCGCGAGTGCTCTTAACTCAGGGAGGTAGTCATTCACTTTTCCCTACTTTCACGAATCTTCTTTCCTTACAGACCACTGAGAGTTGGGCACAAGGACCGCCTCTTCCCTCCACCTCTCTTGCAGCCACCAGCTCCTCCCCACTACACATTCCTCACACCCACCCCTTCCCACACCCTACTCCAACCATCCTTGCTGGTTGGTTGATAACATTCCAAACAAGTAAACCAGGAAAGACTGAGGTGAAGCCAGCACCTTGGAAGGGCACTTCCCTGTCGGTCTTTGGGGTGTCCTCACTGAGGTTGGGGCTACTTTAATAAGCAAAAAAATGTGCAAGCAATGGAGGTCTTCAGGGACCCGCCATTTTAGACATTTTTCTCAGGGAAAAAAAAAATCTGTCTCATATAACTTTTGCCCCATTCAAAAGCCTCTAACTATTCATACTTACACCTCACAGGGGAATCAGGGGAGCTGTCCTGAGATTGCCAGCAAATGAAGACAACTACAGGCAACAGAGTAGGCCCAACTTCCAAATGGACCGAGAAAGACAGCAGCCTTTTCCAGGAACGGAGCCCTTTAGAAGACCCACCACCACCAAGGGTGACATGTAGCAGTGACGGGGGTAGACTGCCACTTAATGGCAGCGCCTGGAACTGGATGGAACATATTGACATTTAGTCGTATCTTTCACGAGCTCTTAACCTTTACACTGTGTCAATAAAAAGCCCCATTAACATTTAAAAGGGATGTTTCTGGGCGTCCATTTGGAATAAGAGTTAGAACACACTCCAAGAAATGGATTATGTATCTCAACTGTCCCAGATCTCTAAGAGTTTATTTCCTTTCATGGTGAAAAAGTAACACCCGTGAAATGGCCAACAGCTCAACAGCCGCTGGCTGGAAACACAGCAGCTCTTCGGGTGGCCACCAAGGGGCCGGGAACCCTCCAGCTGACTGTCTGCACTGGTCGTGGCACCCAACAAGACCTTCTGCCTTATTTTTCCTCTTTCCGTTCTGGGTCCTTCCAGAGTTGGCCTAAACATCATGCCTGGGAAGCTTCCCTAAGCTCTCAGGTGGGATCGGACCTCTGCTCTGTGACCCCTCGGCCATGTGAGCCTCCTCCACCAGGAGGCCTTCAGCTCTCCACACGGCCCTCGTCCACCTGCTGGCTTGTCTTCCACCCAACGATGGCTGGGTCGTGCGCTTGGGGGGGCGGGGCCCCGTGCCCTGTGCTTGTTCATTCCTGCAAGCACGCATGCATTCACTCATTCATTCCTTCTAGAATGCCTACTCCACACCAAGCGCTGGGGACACGATGAGGAACAAAGCAGAGGGGCCCTGTCCTCGTCCAGCTCCGTTTATACCGTCGTCTACTCTGCTCATCGCATACCCCGGTGCCTGTCACACATGGGACTCAATAAACATTGGATGGATGGATGTCCCCGCTTCCAATATAACTTATTAACTTAATTACTTCCTATAAGAATTAAACTAATGCTGTTCAAATGGTGAGCATTCCTGTGGATCCCTTATGCAAACCCGCAGCCTTCAAGCTTCACACATCCTACGTATGCATTTTGTTTGTCTCTAACATTTAAAACGTGGAAGAGTTCACATAAAACTGTCTTCCTGGCTTCTCTAGAAAAATGAACGCATGTTCCCGCAGGGCACCGGGGAGCCAGAGCCCCTGAGAACCTCAGGCTCCTTTAGATCAGGTGGGGGTGGAGCTCTTCGCTGTGCCACAACCCCTCCTCCCCTGTCTTCCTACCACCGCTGAGGCCAAAAGCCAGCTGCCGTGTGTCCTCTCGCCTTCACTCAGGACTCACGTGCCCCTCCAGGCGGCTTAGTCGGTGACCCCAGCATTAGCCCATGTCATCCAAGGACTACACCTGAGATGACCTACAACACAAACAAACGGGCAACTTTATTGAGTTTTACCTCCTAACACACCCTCCCAGTAGTAGACACGGGCTGTGTGGTTTCTAGCAGGGACCTCAACTGCACAGGGAAATTAAGGGGAAGGTCAATCCAACAGGTGCTTGATTAGGGGGCCAGAGCCCCCATTTACTAGAACTCTTCTTGAAAATGAAGCAGAAGACTGAGGATTACATTCGCACACCACCGGCACAGCTTAAATACTTCTTTGACAAAAATAATAATAATAAATTATCTTCAACTCAGAAAATCAATTGTGCTCAGCAGAGTGACAGGAGGGTCCATTCACGGTATGGCACCGGGGCTGGGCGAGGGGCGGGTGGGGACAGGCAGCATGTCCTCCACGCCAGGGGCCTGTCCCAAGGGAGACTTCCTGGCCTCTTCCCCTCACGTCCGCCTCGTCTTCTGTTTCTTGGCTTGTCTCTTAGCGTCTTCCGGGCCACTACTGTCAGAGGCTGCCTGGCCGAGAGCTCGGACTCCCTGCAGGCGACTTGTCAGCTGCAACAGCAAGGGAATGAGCTGGAAAGAGAGAGAGTATGAGAGACGGGGACGCCAGGAGAAGACTTCCGTCCAGTGGGACATCAGAGACCCTCCCCCATGCCGCTCCCTCCCAGGCCCCGTCACCACCTGCTCTGTGCTCTCAGGCAGATCTCAGTTCAGACCAGGGAAGGTCTTTGTACTAGAGACGGCCACCAGAGACCCAGAGGTACTCCAGGTTTAAAGGTTAGGAGAGCTGTTACAAGAGGGTTATGGCCTTGCAAGGAGGCCTTAGGAATTGGACATGACCTAAAATGCTGTAAACTCTGTAACAGTGGACGTTCTTCCACTGCCACGTCCCAGTCATGAAGGATCCCTCCCCCCGACACATCTGCTGCCCATGAGGTCTCGGGACCCCCTACCCTGTCGTGGTTGTAGCCAGCCAGCAGGATGAGCAGCGTCAGAGGCAGGGCGATGTAGGATCCCTGTGCGATGTCCTGCTCGGGCAGCTTCCTCTGCAAACATCGAGAGCATCGTCACCCCCAGACACCAGTGCTCCATCCACAGCCCTGATGTGCCCGGCTTCTGAGCCGGCCCCCCCCCGGGACCCCCGGCACACTCAGTACCCAAAGTAAGGAACTGAAGCGACGCAGATAAATCTCAAGTGAATCCTCTGCTGCACAAACCCTCCTCACTTGCTCTCTGAAGCTCCGGAATAACCAGATTCCGATAAAAAGGTGCTACTCAGCCCCGCACCCTTCACTGTCTAAACTGACAGGACAAACAGCTGCGGGCCGCAGGGGACCCCTGTGGTTGAAAAGTAGAAGGGTCTCATTTTGTTGGGTCCCAGCCGCACACATGGACTCTTTCCTACAAGGAGGCATCGAGAACCCACTGTTCCAGGCTTAGGGACACAGTGAGCAGCAAGCTAGTCCCAGAGGTCATACCCATTGAGGAGGAGAGGCAGCGCTTGGGTCCCAGGGGCCATTCACGCTTCCTTCCAGTGGAAGGACTGACTTTCATCTGGGCCAGTCAGAACAGACCACATTCCCCAGCCTCCCTCGCAGCCAGGTGGGGCCCTGGAACCAGTTCTGGCCAACGGTACAGGAAGAGAAGTGACGGTGCAACACCCAGGCTGTACTCTCAGAGAGAAATGGTGGGCCCTCCCTCCTTGCTGGCCAGACAGCCTCCAGCCAAGTGCGCCATTTCGGAAGGTTGGAGACGTGCTGGAGGATGGCAGAGCCACGGGAGAGAAGGAGCTGCAGGCCCCGGCACCTTGGAGCTGCCATATGACCCCTGGACTGCTCACTCCTGGTGCTGACATAAGACAGAAACTTCCCTCTTGCTAAAGCCCCTGAAATGCTGGGTCTCTGTAACAGCAAATGAACCTATACCCTAACTAGCCCACTCCACCCTGACAACAGAAACAAATAAATTAAAAGATAACTTTCGGTTGACGATGAAACAGGTTAACGGGCCAGAGCACTGGTTCTCAAGATACAGCCCAGGGGCCTCCCTTTCAGGAGATCTGCACGGTCCAAACTATTCTCATAATAATACTAAGATATTACGTGCCATTTTCATGCTCTTACAAGTGTACAGTGGACTTCCCCAGAGGCTGCAAATGTGATGATGTCATGACTGTAACAGGTAATGGGACGTGTGACTTATGGATTCTTGTGTTTTCAGCATTTCTCAGTTTTAATTTCTAATATGATAAATATATATATAACCCATATAAATCACAGCTCTTTGAGATTCGCAACAATTTTTAACAGTGTAAAGGGGTCCCAAGACCAAAATATCTGAGAACACGTAGGCTGGGGAATGACTGAGGGGCCTTTTGACCTGAGATGAGTGAGGCAGAGTGACATGGTCCCTTAATAAACAGAAGGGCAGGAACAGATTTCCATCCCTAACTGCCTATTTCAACATTTTTTGACATGTCTTAGATCCCAGACCATTTTCCATTAAAGTAAATCCTTAAGGAGAAGTTGAAGTCAGCGGGAAGTTACAGAGCGATTATGAGAAGAAGTTTTGAGGACCGCGGTCCAGGCTCCAGGCCAGGTCTTCCCGTGTAATCTCGGGCAGTCACTTTAAGACTAAGTTGATTCAACTATAAAATGGGGATAATACAGACAACACCTACTGCAGGCGAATGTTGTGAAAGTTCAACAAGATGAGGTGTGTGGGGCGGTCAGCAGTACGTGAAATACTGGGTCAGGCATCAACAACGTGGCTGTCGGTACTGACATTCAACACGGGATAAAGCAAAGCGCCCTTACGGCTCTCATAAGCGTATAGCAATGAGCTGTCCAGCAGACGGCTGGAACGTGGTAAAACCCGGATCTGCTGACCACTCCCAGGTAAGTCACTCAGCCTCTCTGAGCCTCCATAAAAAATGGAAGAATGGCACCTCCCCATGGAAGGATTGTCGTGAGGACCAGCAGGACACCCCGCCAGGCCATCCCTTCCCTGGCACATGGCCCTACTCTCACCGTCTCAGATGTGGGACCACACTCCTGGCAGCAGCTACGAGGCCTGGCTGCTCAGCCCCCACCAAGTGGCACCTCTGTTCTGCCCAGGCCGCCTACGTGGCTCCCTGCACCGAGGGAGTGTCCTGGCGAGCCCTGGTAGGTGTCCCAGGCTGCAGCCCTAGCGCCGTCCATAGAGGCTCTCTCCCTCCCCTAGGGTCACCATGCACCTCCACTCGGAGACAAATAGTTCCCCTACGTGCTCATCTATTTGGCACTTTGTGACCGAGTCTCCGCTGAGCGGAACTGGGAGGAACCCTCTATTCAGGTAAGATCATGGGCCAGGTCATCGAGCACGAGCCAGAAACCAGCAGAGGAGCCACGTTCGAGTCCGGGCTCTGCCACGCACGAGCCCCCAGCCTTCTCTCTACATCAGGGATGATGACTCCCACCAACTTCCTACACGGGATGGGCTCTGAAAAGCACTCAGTGGTACCTGGAACCATTCTTCACACCCTACGCCCAGAAACTCCTTCCTCCTTACCGTGGGATTAAAGATCAAGGTGATGTGTTTATGATAGCCCACTGCCGTGAAGGACACTTGCGGCAGGACGTAGTCATACTGGGACCTGGGCAGCGTGGAGTCCAGAAGCACCACGTAATTCTGTGCACAGGGAAGAAGTTGTTGTTTTCATAAAGGACAGCTGGGGCAAAGCAAAAGAAAACTAACTCCTAATGTATGACTGTGATGTAAAGGACTTTATATTTCTAAAGAAATCCCCAAGTTTACACTTCCAAGCCTAGGTTGCTAACTCCCAAGGGGCGGCCTCAGCAGGCTATTCCAGCACTGACAGCCGTGCGTCCCTGACGTCTCTGAAGAGGCGCTCAGAGCTTGTTTTTACAAGCGTATCCAACCACTGCACCTACGGTGGTCCTTGGAGAATCTGACTTTATGAAACACATACAGTTCTGATGAGTCAGTTCTGATGAGGGGGGCACATGATCAAACTGAGGAAGACTGTTTTTAATCTAAAACGAGGTTGACTTTCAAGGGACGATACTTAAGTGGCTCATTAGCTGGCGAGTTCTAAGACGCAGCGTCTCTGCAGTGGTTCCAGTGACGGTCATGGTCCTGGTGTGCTGAGCCCCGACCAGGGGCCCGGTGCCATGAGCACATTAGGCAAATGCCTGTTCTGCTCTCAACCACTGACAAGATCAGGATTATTGCCCCCATTTCACAGATGGGGAGAGCGAGGCCTGAAGAAGTGAAGCATGACATGCCCAGGGTCTCTCAGCTGTAGGGTACCGAGCAGGCTGTGAGCCCAGGGGAGTCTGTGTCCATGGTGTTGTGCTGCCGAAAGTGGCTTGATTACAAAGGGCACCTGGAGAAGTGGGGAGGAGGCCCCAAACTCCATCACAACCTGCTTCGTTATTTCACAGCCATTTCATGCTGAAAAAGGCCATAGAGTATCATCCCCGTGGCAAACGGTAAGAAGCCGGGGGAGGGACCACACACACACAGGCTCGCTACTCACACCCTCAGGCTAAGTCCCCCGGAAAGGGACCAAGTTCTCTGCAAAGTTTGCTGCCACCGCGCCAGCCACGATAGCTTGCTCTGCCCAATTAAAATGGATAGGAAACATCCTATAATCAGTAAGTGATGAACATTAAGGCCTCGGTTAAATAGATTATGGTATTTCCTCTATCATGGACTACTGTGCAACCGTTAAATATCATGCTATGGAAGATTTAACGATGGGGAAATTATTTGTGATACAGTTTTCATTGAAAAGTAAAGACTACAAAACAATGTACAAGCAAAGACTACAAAACAATGTACGAAAAAGTCCCAGCTTTCCATTATCAAAATAAATATATATGTGTATTTATATTTATACACACATGTGCACATGAATCAAAAAAAGACCAAAAGGAAACCTACCAGCACATTAACAGTGGTTACTTCTGGATGACGGGATTATGTCTGATTTCCACCCCCCTCCCCAATCTCCTGCCATGAATGTGTATTATTTTTGTAAATAGAAAAAGAGCTAATTCCAAAAAAATAATCCTTAGAGAGCCCCACCTCCTCTGATTCAGAAAGCACGACATCAACTGTGCCAGCAAGGTGGTATGAGGGGGAAATGGGAGAACTGTGTTTCTTTAGCTGAAAAGTGCAACCACTATGACAAAGACGGAAAGCAGAGTGGAGCGGGCATCACCTGGCCGTCTCTGAGCAGGGGCGGGAAGTGGAAGAAGAGGGATTGGCCCAGGGAGACCGTCTGGATCGGGTTGTCCAGGTTGTCACTTTTGTAAAGCTTTACCTGGAGAGCAGAGACAAAGAGGGCGTGCTTTTAAAACTGAAAACACGATAAACATTGCATTTCAGACACCCTCAGGTCAGCTTATCTCTTGTGGGGAGAGGATCTCTGGAAACATGGATCTTTGAAAGAGCAACCGTCCACCCCTGACAGGCCATTCCTAACGCATCTGAGATGCCAGTGACGTGACACGTGTCGAAATGTTAAGATTTTAAAATAGATTCTGATAACTTATGTTAACACTCAAAATAGTGTAGTGATACTATTGAAGAGAATAGCTTCTAACATGTCTATAACATGCCAGGCCTGCTACAGGCACTTCACATACATCGTCACCAACCTTGGCTATTAAACAGGCATGGTAGTCATCCCCATGGAGACTCAGAGAGCCTGCGTCACCTAAGGTCGCACAGTTATCGCCTGGTAGAGCCTGGGACCCAGCCCTCCTCACTGCTGGCCTCGCCCACCTGGCGTGGCCTCCCACATGCTGTATCCTCAACCCCACAGGTATTCCTTAAACTTGAAATGCATTCCCATTTTGCGTTTGGTTCTTTGGCTGCTTCCAGAAGCAATTCAGTGCTTTGTTGGTGGCCCTTCTTTCTCTCCAGCCCAGGTTCGCTGCCTGTTCCCACTACCATCTGCAATGGGGCGTGAGACACGGGAGGTACAGCCCTGGCACCATACCCTCCCTCCAGTTTCCCCATCCCTGCCCAGGCCTCTTCACACTTGGGCATCACCCACCAGGCCCACAGACAACATGCCCGCAGCCCCTGAAGGGCAGCTGAGGTGAGTTAACCTAAGCACATGTTCTCACTCAAGTCAAATGCTTCATTGTATATATTACATGTGCCTCTGAAAAATACTTCCCCATGGCGATTCATTAACATCGTTCCAGGCATCACAGGGCACTGTACAGACACTTCTTCCTTAACTGCAGACATGCGGGTTCTGTTAGAGCTCCAGCAGGTCTTAAGAGGCCACTGAGTCCAACTCCGTGGTATCACAGAGCAGGGGACAGAATCTAGAAAGTGACGAGGTGCTTTGCCCTAAAACCATCTTTCGGTTTTAGACTCCAGATTGTATTGCTCGTTCATTAGGTTTCTACTGTGATGCTTCCAAAGACACACACGGCTGGCAAAACAGTGATCTGAAACTGGACCACGTGTCTCTCCAGCAATCAGGAATCATTCCCCCAGAGGCATGCTGGGATTGAAGATTCTTAAATCTCAACCTCAACCCTCAGCTAAAGCAAGCGCTAGACAGGCCCGGATATCCTGCTCCCTCTCATCTTGAAGCCGGAAAGAACAGAGCACTTGAACCTTAAAAATCTGGCCTTACCCATAATGTAGGAAGATACTCGGATGAAGTGATCACATTTCCACTCAAGTCAAACTGATTTATCTGCCGGAAAACTATGATGTTCACATCATCAATGTCGTTATTCCCAACCTGAGAAGAGAGAAGGAAGACTGGGGTTGAGGACGCTGGAAGGGGGACCTCTACTCCAGCCGGGGGATCTCCTAGGAGCTATTTCCTAGCTGACTTCACTTTGTATTCAGGGAGCAAAGCTTGCCGTTCCAGCAGCCTGAGTCTATGGTCCCAAACTGACAGGAGATGGGCGACACCTGGCCCATGGGCACGCTTTGTTTGACAAGCACAGTTTTTTTCTTTTTCTAACTTTTAATGACTTGTCAACATTCAAAAAAAGCAATTTCATTTAAAAAAAGCCAGATTTCCCAGCTTTTCTTGAAAAAAGGGAAAGATGTTCTTGCCTGGCAGGGATTGGCAGGAGCCAAGCTCCAGCTGCCCCCCCCCCGGGTGGGTGGGTGCCCCCGTTTTTGACCTTTTCATATGTGGGACCATAGTCCACATGGCTGCCTGTGATCCTGGTCTGAGTCCCCATGGCAGGGAAATACAAAATTATAAGACATAGCCATCACAACCATTTAAAATGCCAGATGCCATAAAGACATGAAGAAAACTCACTTTCTAGGCCAAAAAGTCCTAAATGGCCCACCGGCCTCCTAACCCCTCATAATCTTTATGCTTAATGCCACCTAATAAAGCCAGCAAGAGGCAGGCCCTCTCGTCCACCCAAGCCCTCTACTCTAGCGAACAAGACTTATTCTATGGAAGAAAACCTCACTGAAAATGATTCCAAGGCCACTTCCTGGGACCTGGAGGGCTGCCTCTTTAGGGATCAATTAGCTAAGTTGTGATCCTAAAGATCAAGAGGCTCTCCTTGGTGGGAAAACAAGGTCATCTAAATATAAGAAAAGTGGGCAGCCCCATCACCAATTAAGCCCATGTTCTCTTTATTACCCTCCCTTGATTTGAAATGCTACTTAGCCCTTAAGATCCTTAACTTGCAGAATAATGATGGGAACTTGCAGGGGAAGTGGGGAAACAACAGCTGGGATTTCTTCTCTGTACGCACGACAGCGATGCTATTCATTAAAAGCCCAAGAAAATGCTGCTTGTGAAAATGACACTATTCCAAGAGGGCCCTTAATTAGGATTTAAAGCGCCCCCCGCACCCCGCCCCAGCCGAAACAGATGAAAGGCAGACAGCCACAGGAGTGCTGAAGGATTTTTGATCAGGGAAGCAATCATGCCACGATTCCACTGAAGAATTTCATGTCATACCGCAATGACCCGGTGGTGAGGCAGGGCCCGTTCAATGTGGTCGTTGCCTTCTGCCTTGAGCTGAACGTGGTATACACATCCCGGCTGCAAACAAAAGCAGGAGTCACTTCTTTGGAAAGGGGCTTGTCACGAGACCTGATCTGAGCCTGCTCTGCCTGCAGGCCCCCATCAGAAGGGTGCCTTCCTGTTCCACCTCAGTTCCTAAGATGTGGCCTGTTAAACTTCTTAAGAGTTCCTTGAAAAAGCACCCTGATGCAGAAACATTTTCCTGAAGTTCTACAATTCCTTCAAACCCCATTCAGTTTCTCCTACCCAACGGAAATTAAATGTGGTTTCTGATTCCAAAACTGCAAGTGTGATATGCTTATTCTGATAAAATTATTCTTCCCTTGCTGCCCAGCCCGCCCCTCTAGCTGTGTATGTGCACTGAATGGTATCTGGAATGACATTCCCAAAGGGGTATTATTTCTGGGGAGTGGGATTTGAGGTTTTCCCTTTTTTAAAACAAATTTCTTCTTTATACATTTTATTCTATTCCTCAAATGTATAGGCATATATGATGTTTACCAAAAAAAAAAAACCCACACTTTTCTAAAAAAACTTTTTTTGTTGACACTGCACACATGAAGGATGTATATTATTTACTTAGATAATTTTTTGGCAGATAGCAGTAAAGTACTTTGTTCTAATAAAGCCAGCAGATTATGACAATTTTCCAATAGAGGGAAGTAAACTGCCTTAAAGAAATGAAGTTTTTTGTTTGTTTCTCACATTGCTGTATGGGCTAGTTGCAACTCTTAATAAAGAAAGATATGAGTTCAAGATATGAGCCTTCTCGGAAGGCTGCAAATCAGACAAAATTAGCTTTACGCAAGGCTTTAAGAGTATAAAAGAACCCACTGTTTGTCAACTTCTGAACTACTTTTTTTCTTACACACTTATTAAAAGAAAAGATCTGCATCTTTCTGCAAAGGATGACAGATCACTTATACTAGCGGGGTTTTAAAAACTTTTAAAACAACCAATTGCTGATCATCAACTGCACACTGGACCCGATGACACATTAGGATCTAGAGCCGGGGCCAAGTTCAAAGTTGACCGTGTGCATCCAAGAGGGGACAACCCTGAGATCGTAACTGTTGATCTATACGTTAGCGAGGATAACACGGCCCTGGTCTCCTAAAATCGTGTGCACTGTTACCTTCTTCTCTGTGTGCGGGCAGAGCAGTGTCCGAAACGGCATTCGCTCTACATTAACCAGGGGCCCTTCCAGGTGGTAGCTTAAGGGTGATTTTTTTTTTCCCTTTCAAAATTTTATCCTTTTTGATATGTTGCTTGAACTATTTTATAATGAGCACACGGGTACCTTTACAGAGACAATAAAGCTATTATTAAAAAAACAAGAACAATCAAATTTATGATCACCAATGGTGATTGCATTAATTCACTTTATAGCTCAGTGAGGACTAGCAGCATTGGGTCTGGTTCAAAATATCTACCTGCACCTCAGAAAGGAAAGACATGCATAGCGATTTGTAAAGAAAAGAAGGGACGGGCACTGCTGAAGATGGGAACAATGGGCACTGCCCTCTCATGCCCATGCCCAGCCGGGCAGGAGCCCATCGGGCAGCTGCTCCCATCCTAACCGGCCCGACTCCTCGCTCCTGGCCGGCTGACTCTGGGATTCACCTTCAGCCTCTGGCAGCAACACCTAGGGATGCAGCTTCTCACCCAAGATGCCTTGACAAGTACAGTGACCGGAAAGATCAACTGGGGAAATGAATTCTAACGGGGGTTGAAATCTTTGGGAAATGTTCAACAAGGGCTCTCCAGCCCGGCATCCTCTGGGAGACTGGAAAACTCAAATCTAAACCCTAGATGGGAAACGTCTAGCCTTAGGCTATTCCTCCAGAATCTGAGGCCTGGCACGTGAAAAAGGCGTGGGCTGCCACAAGGGGGCGACTCTAAACAACACTGAAACCACTAATGAATTAACACCTATTACGAGGAGGGTGTGGGGCAGCATCATTTAAAACGGAAATCTATTGTCGTGGAGAAGAAAACGATATTCGGTTTAGTTAAATAAAATGTGTTAAGTTGGTGAGTTTAGAGAAACATGTCTGGGCCACTAAGACCCTCGGAAGAACCAACACGGTGATGCGGAATCTGCATTCCTACAACCATAAGAGGGAGGTGAGCCTGAAACACCGAGTCCCCCCAGCCCCGGCCAGGGGAAGGCAGACTGAAGTGCACAGGCTCCTGCGAGGCCATCCACCTGCTGCTAACTTAGACCAAGAAAAGCTGCAAGCAAACACCTAAGCTGGCAGTTCTGGTGAGGACCACCTCAGGGGAAGGTGCTGTCTGTTCTTGCTTTTACCACTTACGGAGTCAGTGTATCACACACTGCTCCATGTGTTTTACGTGTATTAACTCACTTAATACTCACAGCCATCCTGGAAGGTAGACATTATTCTCATCCTCACTTTACAGATGATGAAACACATAAAAAGCATGAGACACTTGCCTGAACTTACACAGCTAAGAAATGACGGAGGCAGGGAGAAAGGCATTAGTGCAGCCCACGAAGGACTAAATTTCAAAGGCTGGGCCTGCACTGAAGGCAGGAGACAGAGAAGCTGGCTCTAAGGACCCGTCGCCCCTCCCGGGGCCCTGGCTACAGCCGGCCTGGGGGGCGGGGGACATCCATGCTGCCGCCACCACTCTGTGCTCTCTGGAACCACTGCTACGAGGAAGGAAAGCAGGCCTGGGGGACAGCAGGGAGCAGTGTCCCGGTGGCAGCATGCTCCACAGAGGGTGGGCCTCTCCAAGGGCAGAGGAGAGCGAGAAGGGAGCGTCGCGGTCAGGCCATCCAGACTCCTGCGGGAGCAAGAGCGCCGCTGTCTCGCCGAGTCTGAGGAGAAGATACTGAAGACGGGGAGTGGTGGGCAGAGGGCACAGGGAGCCCACCTGTGGGTGTGCATCCGGCTGGGCCATCAGAGCATACGTTCTCCAGTCCTCCCCAAGCCCATCTTCCTCCTTCAGCTTTTTGAACCCTCCTCACTCACCAAGCAACCTCCTGACCTGACTTCCCCATATCTGCGGGTGGGGATGGGCGGACAATGGACATGGATGTTCTTACCTTTGGGAAAGGACAGCATCGCCCCAACATACCTAAGTAAACTGGCAAACGGATTTGCACCTCAGCTCATGCGATTCAGGCAAACATCAGTCAGTTGCCAAGAGGTGTACGACTATCCCTGGGGTCAACTAAGAACATCCAGTTTGTGAATCTGAAAGGCTG
Organism: Delphinus delphis; assembly: GCF_949987515.2. Classification (NCBI taxonomy): domain Eukaryota; kingdom Metazoa; phylum Chordata; class Mammalia; order Artiodactyla; family Delphinidae; genus Delphinus; species Delphinus delphis. Next base: position 62,046,675 of record NC_082697.1, on the reverse strand, counting down.
AGGACCAAACCCTGGATCCAAGTGGCCCTGTCCAGTGGGTGCCATCAACCCACATTCTGGTTTGGTGACTCCTACTTAGTGTCTGCTGAATGAGCAAATGAATGCATGGATGTGCAAGTAAAAGTGAGGAAAAAGGCACCATAAATTCTGAACCAAATGTTGCAGTTGAGCAGCCAAAAGGACAAATAAGTCGGTTATTTGGCCTGCACAGAGTTGTGGGTTGTTTTTTTTTTTTTAATTGGTTGTTAACCTTCTAAAAACCAGAAGTTTTCACATTTTTACAAACTCAAAACGATCTGGCAACCCTGAGTCTGTCTTCCCACACAGCTGTGTAGAGCTGGAGCTGAGTGGCAGCTGCCCCCTTCTCGTGGGCCAGGCCCTCTCCAGGGCCCCGCAGTCCACACCACTCCCTGCCAGGCACCCAGCATCCTCCAGCCTTTCACACTTGTCTTCTGGCGCCACAGGCATCTGGTTTGAGAGCCCTGGCCTGAGCCACACTACCCATGCTAGGCAAAAGGTGCCCCAAACCCATGGTTTTCCACCTTTATTTCACTACAAAACCCCCAACCCAGTACATCAGCTACGTAAAAGGTAAGTATGTCAGCTACAATAGGGATTGGGAAGAGTTCCAGAACCTACGCTGCCCTGGCAATGCTCTCGACCCCATTCCTAGTAGTCTTGGGGGTACCACAAGGCACTGCTGAACCCGGTATGCAAAAATCCACTAATGAAACACGTCCAAAGGCTCACCAGCAATCCACGTAACCTGAACTTCCCTTCTTCGTCTGTCACGGTGTCTTCTCCGTAAATACTGCAGTCGTTCTGGCCCACTGCTTCCACGGCAACACCCTGTTCTGGTTCTCCATTTAAGGAAGAAACTGTACCATAGCAACTAGAGGGACGAGAGAAGAAACAGAACATGACATTCTTGGGGTTTTCTGAAGCACACAAAAGATTTCAGGGAAAGTGTCCTGCATTTACTAACAATTTACAGTGCAAAATAGCTCAGTGGAGAACTGCCCCAAATGACCCAGACAACTCAGTTCTAGCTGTGTCACTTGCAAATCGAGCCTTCCTGCCGGAGGGCTCAGGCCAGCCAGAAGGCTGTCATCAATTTCTCTTCTTGTACATCCTAAAGGATGCTCCAGAAAATTGTAATTAAAAAAGGATAAGCTTTATTTTATTCCACTTTATTGTATTTTGTTAAGCTTTAATTTAAATAATGAAGCATCCAATAAAATGAAAATAAGTCACTTCCCCTTTCATTCCATTTTTATATTCGATTGAAAATGGTCCGTTTTTCTAAACCCACTCTTTCTGATTAATCGATCTTTGCCTCGAGTGCTTTTGTAAATGTGTATAAATATATTTACTAATATTTGTATAAACTGTCTCTGAAAGTATTCAGAAACACTGGAAAACCTAGGTAGCTCAGAGACCAGGATAGGAGGGAAACTTCACATTGTACAGACTCTTTCCAGCATTTCCAAGTTTCACTCAAGTGAATGCATTTCCTCCTTTTCAAAATGTAACTCCCTCAAGTTTCAGACTTTTTTAAAAAATGAAAATTTTTAGGAACTAAATAGGGTCTTTCAGGCCAATTTCAAAATAGGAACTTTGTGACTGAATCATTCGTTTGAAGGGAGTTCCCTGTTGGCCTAGTTGTTAGGATTCAGCACTGTCACTGCTGTGGCCTGGGCTCGATCCCTAGTCAGGGAACTGAGATCCTGCAAGCTGCCCGGCATGGCCAAAATTAAAATTAAGAAAAAAAAAGGGGGGGTGTACACTTGTTGGAGATATTAGAAGAAAACGGCAGCAGTCAGGAGCCTGTGGACCTCATATCTTATATCCCTTGTCTTCCAAATAAAATCAGTATGAAGACTGGGATGAGTTTCTAGAGAATAGAAGCGTGAGTGTGATCCCACAGCCCGGGCTTGGGAGAGGGGGGTGCAGGTGGGGCTGCCTACCTGTAGGCCGTGCGGTAGCCGGTGATGGTGATCTTCAAGTTCTGCCCCTCCTGCACCTCGATCATCTGCGAGGATGGCTCAAACCGGAATTCTTTCATCATGGGCTTGAAGTAATACTGGCCGGGGCTCTGCCGAGAGACAACCACAAACTGAGCCTCTGCTGCAAATCTAGGTATGGCTTCAAAGGGGGCGGCTGAAGTCATGATGGACCAGAATTAGGCCCAAGAGCTCCATGGCTTCCTAGACACCCAGAAATGGTAACTCTAACTCTACAATAAATCATTACAGTGACAGCAATTACAAGTCTAACAGCAGCTGTCATCATGGTGTGCCTACAAGAACGCTGTGGGGTAGAAATCATATGTGAATTTTATGAAGGAAGCAACTGAGGCTCAGAGAGGTCAATTAACTTGCCTGAGATGACCCAGCAAGTAAGTAGCAGATGGAAGATTTGAAGCTGGGTGCGCATCACTGCACAGCATGTGATCTTTCGGATACACCTCACTGCCTGTTTGCCACATCCCTGTAACAGTCACTTTATTCCCAGGACTGACAAGATGGCCAATTGACGTGCACTCCTGAGTGCCCACCACTCAGGGCCTCATTGTACATCCCCAGTGAAAAATGGGTGCTATCCTCCCACCATGGGGCGTGTGCTTTGCAGAAGAAACACAAGCTCAACCCCCAAACGAGACTCGGCATTATAAACAGCACGATCCTGTGGTGAAACAAAGGGATGCCTGAGACAGGAGCCGCTGTGGCCGGGGTAATTAATTACACTGTCTCAGTGACAAGGGGGTGACCAGAAAACAAGAAGTCTGTGCAGAAGGGAACACGAATCAGCAGCATTAAGTTCTAGTGAGAGCAATCCTCTAATTACGTCTGGTCCCCGAAGAAACGTAAAACACTCCAGGCTGGTTTTCTGTTCTCACGTTGTCAAGCAACACACAAGTCACGGCCGCCGTGTCCCGGCACTCTCACGGGGGAGTCAGGCAGGCAGTAAACTACCAGACACCTTACCAGGTTTGAGAAGGTCAGAATGCCGTTGTCCTGAGTCAAGAGGTTGGAACGAAACACACCACCGCTGAGGGATAAGAGGACCCCAGGGAGGGGCTGGTCGTCTTCAGCTTTTATCTGGGGGTGGAAAAAGGAACCCCAGAGCAAGGTTAATTCATATTAACCATGAACAAGTCAAGAGGTAATCCTTAATGGGTTGTTTTTCTTTTACCGTTATTCACTGGGGGAGACAAAAGGTCTCCTCTTCATCCCCAGGGTAACCAATGTTAATAGTTTGGTGTGCAGCCTTCCAGAACTCTCTGTGCCCACACAAATCTTATCAGCATTATGGCTGCTGTTGACGGACTTCATAAGTGATCTGGTGGGGCTGGGGGAGGCCCCCTAAACTGTACGGTTCTGTAACTGCAAGTTGCTTTCTCTGCCCTCAGCCACTTTCCCGGCTGCCCTCGTCCACCAGTCCCCACCGATCAGCCTCGCTGCTTCGGAACAGCTGCACATCATTCTAAAGCAGAGGTCAGCCAACAATGGCACACAGGCTAGCCATCGAGTTTAGTGATGGAAAAGGAGAGACGATCTGAATGTCCCTGAGCGTGTGTATCCTTGTGCACTTAAGTTTTTCTTTTTCCGAACAGTCAATTCCTAGGAGTAGAATTGTCGGAAGTGTGCACTCGAAATTCAGAAAGAAACCCCCAAACTGCCCTCCATGGTGGCTGTAACCATTTCCAGCTCCAACAAATTACCTATGTGTGGGAAAATGCGTGCTCGCCAAGAAGATGGATATTGTCTTGATGACTGCAAATCTCACCCCAGACCCAGTGTTCCTTTGCATTTCCCCAGTGACTACCGAAGTCGAGTGTTTCCTGTATGTTTATGAGTGACTTGGATGATTTCCGTGAACTGCCTTTCATATCCTTGGTTCATCTTTTCTCTGTTGGGTTGTCTTTTTTTTTTTTAATTTAATTATTTATTTATTTTTGGCTGCATTGGGTCTTTGTTTCTATGCACGGGCTTTCTCTAGTTGCGGCGAGCATGGGCTTTCTCTTGTTGAAGAGCACAGGCTCTAGGCACACAGGGTTCATTACCTGTGGCACACGGGCTCTAGAACGCAGGCTCAGTAGTTATGGAGCACGGGCTTAGTTGCTCCACAGCGTGTGGGATCTTCCTGGACCAGGGCTCGAACCCGTGTCCCCTGCATTGGCAGGCAGATTCTGAACCCACTGCGCCACCAGGGGAGTCCCATGTTGGGCTGTCTTTTTCTTATAGATTTTAGGAGACCCTGGTAAACAGGGAATGTTATTTATGGTACAGATATTTCTTCCCAGTTTGACTATCTTTCAGTTTGGTTTAAAATGCATTCTGCAATATAGAATTTTAATTTATTTGGCCTCTATGTTGAAAATATTCAGCCTCAAGATCTCCAGACTCACTCTGTCCATTACACAGCATGCTTCTTCCCAAGAAGGACTGAGGCAAGAGAGAAAGACATTCTGCATCCTTCAACAGAGAACAGAGTCAAGGATGAAAGCTTAAAATACTTCCCAAAAGGTATGCACACAAGCTTAAGTCAACAGATCTCCTAATTACAAGTGAAAGAAGCCAGACCAAAAAAAGAGTACATCCTGAATGATTCCATTTATATAAAACTCTAGGAAATGCGAAATGATCCAAAGTGAAAGAAGGCAGATCAGAGCAGTGGGGAGGGGCAGGAGAGACGGGTTGCCAAGGGTATGAGGAAATTTTGGAGGGTGACGGATGTGGCCACCATTTTGACTGTGGTAGTGTTTTCATGGGGGTCATCATATGTCAAAACTGTCAAATTATACACTTTATGTGCAGCTTACTGTATGTCTATTATACCCCATAAAGCTGCTTTTTAAAAGCACACAGTGTTACCTCAAAGCTCACGCCTGCCAAGGCATAAGCCTTAAAGTCTCCTATGGTTCCTTCCACCGCAGTCAAAACGTAGCCCTCCTTCTGCGAAGACACGGTATACTCCAGGTCACTGTGCAGTGGCCCAACACTGAGTAAAAAAGAAACACTGGAGATGGCTTTGCTTCAAATCCTGGAAGAAGCATCACCTGCCCCAAGGAAACCTGGCTCCCCAGTTTCTTTCTAGGCTCCCCGACTGATCCCAAGCAAATGTTTCTTAGTCACGGCCTTACCTATAGGCACCTTTGTCGTCAGTAAAGACTGTGATCAGGGGTGAACTCGCCCCCTTTTCACTGATGACAATCTCCACTCCTTCCAACTCTGGGTGGATCTGGCCTTCCAGAAATAAGCCTGCTTTCCCTTGTATCTCAATCAACTTCCCTGGGCAGCTTTCTAAAAAGGGAAGAGATAAACAGAAGACTAGGTTGGGGCTTCCCATTAAAGAAGGGCCTAAAACGGAGATATTGGAAGCCAGCTCCAATGAGGCTGCTGTCTGTACCAGAATCCTCAGTGACTGCAAGTGGCCCAAGCCTCTCACCATTGACGAATGGCCTTGTTCAACTGCCAGGAATGTTAGCAGGTACAGCCTACAAAGCTGGCTTTCCCCTGCTCCTCTCCCTTGGCTCTCACAGGCCACAGGTGAGGAGAGAAGCCGTTACTGCAGGTCAGAGCCTGTGCGGCTGGACCTCAGAGGACCGGTATGGAAGGCTGCCCCGGACAGGCTGCCTGCTGGACAGCCACGCCCTTCAATACTCTCCTTCCAAACACAGAAACGTCCAGGGTTTAATGAACCCACGATGCTGGGAAAAGCTATTGGTAGCCTAAATATTCCACCAGCAATCACTTCTGGTTATCCAGTCCCCAAAAGACCCTCCCATAACCCCGACCAAAAAACATAAACATCACAAACGGTTCGGACACACGAAGACATTTCAGACGTTTCAACAACTGATGCTTTTGCTTTTTATCTCCCTTCTGGTGTCAACCTGATAACATCAAGGAAAACTGAGTCCTTTTCCAAAAAGATCCCCCAATTCTAATAGTGAAAGTTACGTTTACTGATTTAGACCTTTCGTTCATCCACTCACTCATCAAGTAGTAAGATCTATGTGCCAAAGGGGACTGAAGTGCCTTACAAAGATGGTTTCACTATAACAGCAGCACAGAATAAAATTTTAATTGCAGGGAAAGAAACACTTGCAAAGGTGTGTCATCGGCTCACTGAGCTGACATTTACCTCCACTGACGGTGGCTTCCATGGAAGGAGGATAAAAGAGCAGCTCTTTAGACGAGGGTGTGACAGTGATTTTCTCCCCAGACCTAAAATAAGTAAGATACTTCAATGTGGCTGGTCTGTCCCCCCATGAGGAAGGACATCAGAACAGACGACCCTGCAGGGAAAGCCGGAGAGCGCTTACCGTGCCCAGTAGGAGAAGTCGTAGGAGAAGGGGCCCTGTAACTCGTCCACCATCTCCTGCACAGGGGGCTTGGTCCTTCCCTCAACCCCCTCCTCTCCACCGGTCTTCTCCCTCTCCTGCCTGCGGCTCTCGATCTCGGCCAGCTGCTGCTCCCTCCGCAGCTCCTGCATGGACCTCAGAGGGCCGAGGACCAGGGCAGGTTCGCTGTCGATGGAAGATCTGGAAGAAAGGAAGGAGCGGTCCAGAAGACGAAGTCACGTATCCCTGTAGTCAGTGGGAATCAGACATTTCTGCAAGCAGAGATCCAGCAGTAAAAAAAACCCAAGCACCTCATAAAGCCACCAACACATTCTTCTCCTGTTTTGAATAAACTAATAGCTTTTTAAAAACAAAAAACTGAACTTCTTTGCCATGGTGGACGTATCTGATAGATCTGGGCTGGGATGAAATACCACTGACTTTATGACTTGAAGGAAACATCAGATTTCCCGTAGGACATGGAGTCCTTCCCACACCACACCACCATCTTCTGTCTCTCTTTCAACCTTTATTGAGAACATACTCTGCAAGAGAACCAGGCACTGGGGAGACTGTACACAGGACAGACAACATTCCCCAACCTCATGGAATCCACATTCTAGTGGGAAGAGGCAGACAATCAACAGAAAAACGTTGTCAGGTGATAAGTACAATAAGGAAAAATAAAGCAGCGTGGAAAGATAAAAGAGCTGGTGGGAGGCAAGGGGCACTACTTTTTATTAGGGGCTGAGCCAAGTCCCTTCTGATAAGGTGACACCACTGCCACCTGAAGGAAGGGCGACAGAGAGCAAACCACTTGGCTCTGGGTGAGGCCTCAGGCAAGAAGGTGTCGAGTGCAAAGTCTCTCGAAGCCTTGGAGGCAGCTCCCTGCCATGCTCAAGGGACAGCGAGGAGGAGAACAGGGAGGCCTGGGCAGAGGGACCCAGGCAGAGCCAGATCAGGTAGAGCCAGATCAGGTGTCAGACTAGGGCTTGGAAAACCTTGGTGTGGACCCTGAGGGGATGGAGTTTTAAACAGAGGAATGACAGGGTCTCCACTTTTAAAGATCACTTGGACTTCCCCATGAACAACACACTGTTATAAAGCAACAGCCAAAACTCGGACGCCAGACAGGAAGCTGCGGCAACAATCCCAGCAAGAGACAAGGGTGGGTGGAACCAAAGTATAGAGGCCAGGTGCTAAGAAAGGACCGGATGACGGATATACAGTTGGCCCTCCATTTCCGCAGGTTCCGCATCCGAGGATTCAACCAACCGCAGATGGAAAATATTTGGGGGAAAAGATATTCCAGAAAGTTCCATAAAGTAAACCTTGATTTTGCCACATGCTGGCAACTATTTACATAGCATTTACATTGTATTTACAACTATTTACATTGCATTTACATCGCGTTGGATATTATAAGTAATCTAGAGATGACTTAAAGTATATTTAAACTATACAGGAGAATGTGCATAGATTATATGCAAATACGACTCCATTTTATAAGGGACTTGAGCATCTGTGGATTTTGGTAACCACGGGGGGTCCTGGAACCAAACCCCATGGATAACGAGGATTGTACAGTTGAGGATTTGCAGATGGATTGGTTGGGTATGGGATGCAAGAGAAAGAAGAATCAAGGACCAACGAGAAAGATGGAGCTGCCATTTCTGAAACAGGGACGGCTACAGAGGAGGTCTGTGGAGGGCGACCACCAGGAATCTGGTTTTGGATCCGGGAAGTACAAGATCCCCATTAGGGACCCCACCCCCGGCCATGTCCAGCTGGAAGATGCATTTCACATAATTTTCAGCAAAACCAAACCAAACAAAAACTCTTCTGAGGTTACAAAAATAAAGTTAATAAAGACTGAAAACAACGTAACACGCAGTCACTACTGGTAAAAATATGACTTTCTAGTCATACCAGTAATTCATACTTTCCAAGCAGGAAAATACTAAAAGACATTGCTCCAGCACCAGGCAAAGTGCCAGGCCCACAAGACAAACGCAGCAAGTCCTTCTCCTAGAAACCATGTCACCCTGGTGAATAGGTATCCCATCAATTCAGTCAGAGACCACGGGCTGCCCCTGACACTCCTCCCTCCCTGACCCCACGTGGTCAGACTGCTGCCGCGTCCCTTCAACTCAATCTCCCTGACAACTCTCCAACCCGTCCGCTTCTCTCCATCCCCACCGCCATCCGCCTGGCTGAAGCCCCATCCTCCCTCGCCTGGACTCCTACAAGAGCCTCTGCCCCCACCTCGATCGACTTCAACTCTTGCGCCTCTTCTATCTGTTCTCCACTCAGCAGCCAGGGGGACCTTCTTGAAACAAAGAGAAAGTGATCCCTCTACTTGAAATATGTCAGAGTGTCCACGGGACACAGCTAAGACCCTTAACGTGGCTGGCCCCCAGAAGCCCACCTCTCCTGCATGGACCTCAACCCCCTGACAAGGTCAAAGTCAAAGCACTTATGACAGCTTTTATTTTACAGTTCTGTATGTGACTCTTGGACTACTGTCCGCTGCCCCCATGAGACTCTAAGTTCCACGAGGGCAGGGGCTATCACCTACGCCCAGTGCCTAACCACTGAGGATTCTCCATCCATATTTTCTTCACGGAAGGACGGGTGGACAGAAAGATGGAGACACTGCTGGAAAGGCAACTTCAAATAAGGTAAGCTGGGAGAAAGTTACTCAGATTTCCATTCTATTTGACAAAGATGGTCATATTGTCAAAATTCTTTCCTTTCTTGAGAAAATTAGGGTATCAGATGCACCCACCACACAGCAAAAATTCCTCTCAAAGGTGACATTCACACAAACCTGACCCTCAGTGAGGGACTGCCTTTCATACACTTTCTCTCATGACCCTTCTCATATAAGGTGTCATCTCTATTTCCCAAGCCTTCGAGAAAGGCTCTAAAGAAAAATAGGCAATTTTTTTTGAATTTGCTAAAACGCTTGAAATACAGTGAACAAACCAGAGATTCTTTTTTTCCTTAGCAAAGACAGGAAGTGTAACGAGTTCAAACAGAAATTTAAGACGCTGAAACGAGCTGTCAGGAGACTCTTCCTCATCCACAGTTAATTCCTGAGTCATAAAAGGAAAGGAACAGGCTGTTGTGAATTTACAGCTATGTCACATAAGTATAAGAGCGAAGACTGTTTGTACTACGCCTAGAGATAAGAAATCAAGAATAATTCTCAGAGCGTCCATTAGAGAAGGTCTGGTCCACCACCCTCCCGTGCTCAGCCCACCATGGAACACTAGCCTTACTTGATAGTCACGGTAACATCCATCATTTTGTCAGTGGTGATAGTTCCAAGGACGTGGTGGCGAATGGCTGTCAACGTCAAGATACTGGGTGAAGACCTATAAATTAGAGAAGTGGAAAGAAAACACCACATCACCTCATGGTTCTCAAAGGATCACAAACAACATCACTTATGGGCGACCTTCCTGACCCTGAAATATACTATGTGACACTGCTCTTAGCACTTCAGAACTCCTGAAATACATACAAGTGTCTTTAAGAGTAAACTGATTCTCCACACCAAAACTTTACACCTCCAATTCCCTGTGAAACCCACAAGCATTTGTAAAAATAGAAAAATGGTAGACTTGAGCTTGAGAAATTCTCATCAGTGAGGCTGGAAGATTCAACAAACATTGTATTTAAGCCACTTCCAAACCACAGCCTTCCGTCCTGGGTTTACAGAATTCTTGGGAAAGAGAGCTTTACCTTCATTTCCTCAGTAATTTACCCAACTGTCTTAAAATCCTTGTCTAGAAATTCTTTTCCATGCCTAACCTTACCGCTTCCAGAAAAAATACAAAAAACTCCCGTGTTCTCAGCAATGAGTGAAGAAGAGAGTCACGCTCACTCTCCTCCACAGGAGACACACAGACACCCCGGAGCAGTCGGCGCCCGGCTTACGTGTCATAGGTGTAGAACGCTTGCTCGAACCGGTGGCAGGAGCGAGGGGTCACCTTGTACACGCCTGCAGCCAGGAAATCAAAAGTAATTTTCAGAGAAGAGCGTCTATTATGCTGAGCAATTCCAACATCCGAAATCCAAAGGCGGTGCCTCTCATTTACAACCTATCATGGATGTGCAACACGGGATCAGAACCTTTTCCGCTGCATACGATGGCTTCTTACCAAAGACCTGATCCACTTAAAGGCCCACTCACAAAGCAAGGATTTTCATTTTGCATAATTTAACAAGTCACAGCACTTGAGTCTACACAGACCAAGCTAACAGACACGTGCACGAGGAGGAACAGGAAGTACATTTCTACTGCGAATCAGACTGAGAATCTTCTACCTAATAGATTCTGTTAAAGATCCAAAAGACAGCCACAGCCTGGACTCCTTCCTATAAATATTCCTAAGAGGGGGCATGGGGCAGGGGAAGGCCCAGAAAATTATGCAACAACTGCAAAAACACTTTCATGCCATGAGCTCACGTGGGGTACACTCAGATTAGGGGCATATGATGTCATTTGCCAGAAGAATAGTTTCAGGAAGGAGCAAAGTGTAACAGTGGATTCTCCCAAATGGTCTTTAACCAACATTTTGGCCATATGACCGACCAAAACATGAAATTAGTTCAAATCACCTCTGCTGTTTCTGTCACACTGATCAAGCCTCAATTCAGTTACGAGTAGAAAAAAAATTACTAGGTTTCTTCATTCATTTTGTTTGTTCTTTCATTTGACGAACACTGACAGGGCAACACTCGGGCCGGGTATTGTGCCAGGTGTTGGTACACGGTGGGGACAGATACGGTCCCTGCCTTCGCGGGGCTTGCCATCTACAGAGAGAGCATTCGACAGCCACGTGCACACCAGGTGTGACGGGTATGGGCAGGGGAGGAACTGGGCACTGTGGACACGAGCACAGCAGGGAGCTCTCAACGACACTGTGGGGCCAGTCTCCCTGGGGAGTAACATTGGAACCAAGAAGTGATGGGCAGGCAGGCAGAGCTGGGTGAAGAGGGGGTGGGGCAGGGAAAGCACTGAGGTAGAGCACAGCATCTGAACCACAGGCTTGCTGGCTGTCTCCCTAACAGCTGTCCTTCCTGCTTACGTTTAGGGTGAAAATGCGCCCAGCCTCAGGCAGCAAATCCAACCTCCCCAGGCTCCCTTTCAGCTAAAAGTGGCCTTGTGACACGGTTCTTGCCGGTAAGACATGAAGTTTCCTGGAGGATGCGGCACGGAAAATGTTTGCCCGCCCCTCTCCTCATCTTCCTGCCTTAAACATAAGTTTTCTGGGGCAACAGTAGGCACTTTGAAAACACAAGGTAAGAAATACCAGGGAAAGAGCTAAAAGAATCACAAAGACACCAACCCTAACATCTACCAGCTGCTGAACCCATGCCTGGTGCTGCCAGACTTTGCTACTGAGCCAAATTAACTCCGCTTGTTGGGGGCTGTCGTATAGATTTTGTTACCTGCAGCCAATGGCATCCTGATTAAGACACAGGACAGAGTGGCTGGAGCAGAGTGTGACAGGTAGAGCCAGATTATACAGGAGCTCAAGGTCTGATGAAGGGTTTTGTATAAGAGTACCCCCTATCTGTGGGGTATACGTTCTAAGACCCCAGTGGATGCCTGAAACCACAGGTAGTACCAAACCCTGTACATATTATGTTTTCACGTACACTAATAGGTGGGTAATGTATACAGCGTGGACGTGCCAGACAAAGGGACGATTCACATCTCCGGGCTGGACGGGAGCAGGATGGTGAGAGATTTCATCACGCTACTCAGAATGGCATGCAATTTAAAACTTATGAACTGTTTATTTCTGGAATTTCCCATTTAATATTTTTGGACCACAGTTGACCACAGGTACCTGACACTGTGGAAAGTGAAACCATGGGTGAGTGGGGATTACTGTATCTTATCTTGAGAACCAAGAGAAGTCACTGAATTGTTCATTAGGAAAATGCAAAATAAAACCACAATGAGATACTACTTTACACCCACCAGGATGGCTAAAAATCAAAAAGAGAGCAACAAATATTGGTAAAGATGTGGAAAAACATGAACCCTCAGGCATGGCCGGGAGGAACAGCAAATGGCAAATACAGCCTTTTCAGAAAACAATTTGGCAGCTTCTTTAAAAATTAAACATAAATTTATTATATGATTCCATTCCTAGGTATCTACCCAACAAATGTCCAAACCAAGACTAGTACACAAATGTTCACAGCAACGTTATTCCTAATAGCCCCAAGCTGGAAACAGCTCACATACCCACCGACCAGGGAACAGATACACAAACTGTAATATAGCCATGCAATGGGCTACTATTCACCAATAAAAAGGAACCAATTATTAATACCTGCTACAACCTGGGTGAACTTCAAAAACATTACGCTAAGTGAAAGAAGCCTAAAAAATAACAGTATTGTATGATTTCATTATATGAAATGTCCAAAAAAAGGCAAATCCATAGAGACAGAAAATAAATTAGTGGCTGCCTAGAGCTGGGAATAGAGATCAAATGTAAACATGCAGGAAGGATATTACTGGGGTGATGCAAATGTTCTGAACTGGATTATAATGATGGTTGTAAAGCTAGGTATAGTTACTCAACATCACTGTACTGAACACATTTTAAATGGGTGAATTTTATGGTCTGCAAATTGCATCTCAATAAAGTCATTGACAGAGAAGCCACTGAAGGACTTTAAGCAAGGCGGGAGATGATCCAATCTTTATTTTAAAAAGATCACTCGTCAGGAGAGGTCATGGGCTGATGGTGCAATCCTTTTAGAAGTGAAAAGGGCCCAGTGGTCTGGCCCCAACTCCAACCCGAGAGCCTGCGAACACATGCCAGCCCCCACCTCTATTTCTTTGGGTAAAAACGCTGCTCCCTCCAGAGGAGCTAACCACGGCCAAAGTTGACAGCTTGATGCAAACTGAACCGAGATAGGGAAAAATGCCTTTAAAACCACCCTCTGGTGCCTTTCCATTTCTCTCACTCGTAGCACATCAATCCTTCCAGACTCACCGGGCTTGGACAGGCAGAATCGGTTGACGCCTTTGGAGAGGTTATAAATCCCCACGTTCTCAGGTCCATTTCCATCCTGATAAAATTCCTAAGGGACCAAAGCCAATACAATGACTTACTAGGGGACATGGAGACACAGCGATGATTAATAATATTTCTGTTTCTGAACCAGTCATCTGTTTTGCCCATTAATCATGTGAGCAGCTGGGTGCCACAGGAAAATCAAAAAGCTTCCAAAACTTCCAACAAAAACGTGATCTTTTTCATTCAATCAACTAATATTTATTGAGCACCTGCTATGCGGCAGGCTCAAGGCTGGGCCTTGGTTGCTGCCGTGGCTCTTATTTTCAGGGAGGCTTACATTCTAATATAGGAAGAGAGAAAACCCAGGTAGTCAACAAAGAAGTCAGTAGATTTCAGCTAGGAAGTAACAGAGCTTACAGAGAAATAAACAGGGAGCAGGATAGAGAGGGACCACCACAGAGGCCTGTTCAGCCTGGGCTCAGAACAGACCCCTCCTGAGCAGGTAACATTGGGGCTGCAGCCTGAGTAATGAGAAAAAGCAAATACACTCAGCTGTGCAGAAGACACGTCATTCCAGGCAGAGAAGAGTATGTGCAAAGGCCCAGAGAAGGGACCGAGCTTGGTGTGGAACTGGCCGAGGCGGCCAGTATGCCACGGCCCAGTGAGTGAAGGGGAGAGGGGTAAGGGGTAAGGTACGAGTTAACGAAGGGCTGGCCACTGTTAAGGAAGATGGATCTCCGTCTAAGGGAAATGGAAATCCACTGGAGGGTTTGAGGGAAGGAATGGTTTCCTAAATGTCTATTACTTATTCTCAACTGGATATTAATCAACCCATCTCTCGTAACAAAGCTGTTTGTTGAGCACTTGTAGTTAAGCGGTTAGAGCATTCAACTGGTGTTGGAGACACCAGTCTCACTGCCTCTGGTGTCTAATATAAGTGGCCACTTAATTGCCATTTGCCTCCGTTTCTCCACTGGGACCTTACAGTGACATCTGCCAATGCTGGAAGTCAAAAAATTATATAAAGTTCATGACTGGGTCTACATAGGTGTACACAGGTGCTCCCTTTCCTGAAATCCACTGCGTACACTGCCAATCCAGCTTCAGTGACTACAAGAGAATAACCAACTCTGTCCTCAGCTGCACCTGTTCATAAACAATAGCAGTGTATGGCCAGGAAAACTTCAAATACGTAAGAGGGTTACTTAAACCTTACCATGCCCCTGGGGAGTGAGTATTATGATCTCAATTTTAGAGGAGAAAACTGAGGCTCACAAACACTAAATGAACTTGCCCGATGCTACAGAGCCCACGTGCTTTGCACTACGGCAACAGCTTCCCCAAATCACTAGTCAAAGTTAAAATTTAATGTGGAGCCAGGACGAGGAAATCTCCCAAACAAAGGCATCTTTCCAATAAGGGACTTAAAATGCTTCCTCATGGTGCTTTCCATAATAGGTGGGTGAGTCGAGGGGCAGAAAAGGGAATCCGCCTTGACTATCTATGCTGATAACACTCTTAGCATGCTAGTTCTTCTCGCTCTCCAAAAGGCGAGTGTCATTCCACATAAGAGAATCCTCAGAAGCTCCGCTTACCAGAGTGATGGCGTGAGACAGGGAGCATCTCAGCATATAGCCCGTCTGCCTGAACTCAATCGCTGACACATCGTCCTCCAGAACCTCCACCTCTAGACTCTTGTTCTTCCAGCACCAATCTTCATGCAGGATGCTGACTGCAAAGGACACAACACACACCCCCGTGGGAACAGAGCACACCGCCTCCCTGAATGCCCCCAGAAAAACAGTGCTAATGAATCCTATGTGTGGGCCTCTATACACATACATACCAACAAATATGTATGTGTGTGTGTGTGTGTGTGTGTGTGTGTGTGTCAGTATACACATAGAGCTAATCACACTGGGAATAAGTAACTGCTAAAGAAAAACTGAAACCAGTGGCCATTAAAATCACCAAGAAAGAAATTCAACTGGGCCTAAGAGCAGACTACAAGTAAGACATTCAGGGATTGGCAAACTTTTTCTGTAAGGTGCGAAAGAGTAAATATTTTCACCTTTGTGGGCCACATGGTCTCAACTATTCAACTCTGCATCTGCAGCACACAAGCAGCCACAGACGATAAACAAACAAGTGGGCGTGGCTGTGTTCCAATAAAACTTTATTCATAAGAACAGGCAGTCGCCCTCGGCTCATAGTTTGCCAACACCTGACATAATAGAAAATATAATTCCCCAGAAAAATCAGCCTACTTTATAAGCCATTCACTGCCAGCAGCTCCCAGCTAAACTCTGACATAGCAAAAATACAAGCAATGGGAGCTTCTCAAGAAAGGCGGAGAAAAGAGAAACAACATTCGCCAGCACCTTCTGCTTCCCAGGCCCTGTGCAAGGGGCTTCACATACTGGATTTCATGAGTCCTACATTCTGCAGAAAGGTTCTATGACTCCTATTTCAAAAGGGGAAACTGAGTCTCAGGGAGATCAAGTAAGCTGCCTCGCTCACACAGCTGCTAAGTGGTAGAACACTTCCGTGTAATTATTTCACACTCTTTTCCGGCATTTAGAAATAAAATGGCATGAGAAGAAGTGTGTGGGTCATCCTGATGAGGCGGCAGTTAGCTCATAAAGCCTCAACTTCTGCATTACTGCCCGAGGCTAAATAATGCACATTCAAGGTCAAGGGGTAAAGAAGAGTTAAACAAGTACAACTGTACAGCTGGGATGCAACCTGAGAGCAGGTTTCTAGAAAGTTTAGAAAGACAGGAAGTGCTGCCTTTGGTTCTTACTTTTGTATTTTCCGGGCAGCACGTTGTCAAACGTGAAAGTCATCGAGTTGACCTTGCCGGAGAGCTGGAGGCTCCGCTTCTCGCCCTGGCGGCTCAGGGACTGCAGGGTCACCAGCAGGTCACCGCAGGTGTCTGCAGAGAAAAGATGCGGGGGCCTCACTTGACTGCCTTGTGAACCATAGCACCCGTTCGAACCCTCAATCTGTGTGTGCTGCTTCCCACCCCTTAGCTCCTGAAGGACAGTGCCAGGAGGTTCCTTCAAAGCTAACATGCATCTACTTGATTCTAGGAAGTCTCCCCCTATGCTTGTCATCGGTACCAAACAATGAAGCCACCCAGCAATTATTGCATTAGGGGAAGTAATATCTATGGAGCATCAACAGGAGCAAGAGAAAAATAGACAGAGGTGATGAAACTTTATTGAAAATCCACTTCATACCAGGTATAGAACTGGGCCCTTTATCATCATCATAATAATATTACTAATAATGGCAAAGATTTATATGGCTCTTGCTGTGTTCCAGGTACTTCCAACGGCTATACATACAGTAACTCATTTGATCCTCACAACTACCCTGTGAGGTAGGTACCATTAACATCTCTACATTACAGATGAGGGACTCAAAGCACAGAGAGGTTAAGTAACTTACCCCAGGTCACACAGCGAATGTTCAAGCCCATGCGGTCTGGTTCCAGAGTCTAACATCTTAACCACTGTGCTACACTGCCTCTTGACATGACCGCATTTAAGCCTCATTAAAACCCCGAGAGCAGGAGTATTCCCATTTTACAGAAGAAAAACCTAGGCTGGGCAAGTACATGCTTACAGTCTCACAGTGGTAAGTGATAGAGCTAGGATGGAAACCTGGGCCCAACTACCATCTTCCTTTCAGAGTCAGAGGGCAATAAAAAGAAACCCACATGTTCTTCTGGGAGCCAAGGCAGCATTACTCAAAGAGAAATGTTATGGTGTTTGTGGCAATTATTCAGAAAGAACTGCACACGACACAGACTCTCAGACAGACACCACTCCCCTGGAGCAGCTTCTGCTTTTACCTTCAATGCCGCCCAGTGAGGAAAAGCTCACCAAAATCCCACCTCTCCCCACTTACTTCCTTGAACCTATCTGTTCTTGCTTTCAGTTGACATCTTACCCAAACAAGAGACTTTCCCCGAAACCGATGCCAAAAACTGCACGAAGGCCACGTCCATCACAGGCCTGTCAGTCACAGCCAGAAGCAGCATCTGAGGCTTCAACATCAGCCCCGCTCTGGTCTCCGCCTCAGGAACCATCACCTGCGGGACACACAGAACAAGGTCAGCGGCTGCATCAGGGCCGCTGCTCCCTGGCCGACGTGGCACCAGAACATCCACCTGGGCCCAAGGCTAAACGGATTCTGTAGGACGAAGGTTCATTCCTAGGCCTAGTTTTATAATCACAACAAATCTGCATACAGCCGGTGTGAAGAAAACGTATTTCTAGGCAGACATAAAGCACTAGCCTTCAGCAGCGCCAGGTGTACACAGAAGCGTATCAGGGCACGCAAAGCTGTCATTGATCATGTGCACCCAGGTGGAAACCATACGACATCCCAGAACCTGATCCTGGCTTGAGGTCACTCGTGACACAAGCTGTGAACTTGTGGAGGCCACGTGGATGACCAACAGTGGAACTGGGCCATTTCTTCTTCCCTCATTTCTGTGTGCCTTTGTCAAGCTCACAAGAGGGACTGGGAGAGGAGGCGGTGCTCGCCTTCTTCATCCCTGGTAGAGATCACATTCTGGAATTGCCCTTCCCTGGAAAAGGGCCTGATTATGCCTCTGAAAGGGCCTCTAAAGGCTTGTCCGTGTGGCCAACGTCACAAGACACTGGCTGGCTGGTAAAGGAGCTGCCCACCCACACAGTATGCTGTTCGTGGAAGCAGGGGCAAGGCTGTGCGCCCACCCCATCTGTTTAGCGGGGGCAGGGGGGATCCCACTGGCCCTACAGGAGAGCAAAGTCTTAGAAGGACCCTTCCCAGTCCCCTCCCCTGCTCTTCCCCAGGGAGCAGCTGACTTGACGGGTGAGAGCCTGAGACCCCAAGGGGCCGGTGGCCTGACCTCCGCTTCTGTCTCATCTCTTGCCCACTGCCTCCACCAGTGCTCAGGCTTTCACCCTGGCGGGGAGACTATAAGCCAGGGTCTCCCCTGCTTCTCCACCTGCCTGGATGGAGAAATTAGGTGGTGCCTGCCCAGCGTCTTCAATTTACAGCAAGGCAGGAAAAGGGAAGCTCTGGCCTCAGGGTCCAGAAGCCATGCTCTGTGGATGTTACTGAGCTGCCATGAATAAAGAGTTCACTGCGATCTCCTTTGGGGACCCGTGGATATTCAACAGCAGCCAGAAGCCTGAGAAGGTGGAGGCATGACTGGCAGCCTGATACTAACCCCTAATAAACATCAGGACTGGAAAAGAGAAAGGCCTGTTGCGTCACCTTCAAACCAGCTGCCTGTCTGCTCTAACTGTGACATGCAGGAATGTAAAGATTTCAAAATAAGAAGTTGGGAATGGAAATGCTCCTTCTCTAACCCCATTTTAAAATAACCCTTTTTAAATCATTGGTGTTTTTTTCAAATATCTTAAATAGAACAAAACTCGTCATACCTGGACTTTGTAGGTCCCTGGTTTTGCTTTAAAACAGAATGATCCCTGAGCATCCATCTCCACGGTGACCAAAGACTTGTCCTTGTCTTGAGAGGACAGGACAACTTTGTATTTACTCATCTGCTTGATAGTGTCGGGGAAGCGAATGATTGATATCTGGCCACAGACACTGAACCTGCAACAAGGGGACCGTTCATTCCAGCATGAGAACTCAATTATCACAGGAAAGGTGCTTAGCAACCCAAACTATGCATCCCTCTTTCAGCCCTCGTCCCTAAGACTAGTATGATCTTAATGAAGAGACAGGAATGTAGCCAAAATGACTCCAGTTTTAAAAGCAACCTTTAGAAAGAAGATTGGACCTCTTTCTGCATAAGGAAAAGGCAGAGCGAGGGCCCGGGGCAGGGCTGTTTGTATGTTCTGGGTGACATCTGGCCATCTCCCACTGCAGAGGCAAGTTTCAAACAATCTGTGGATGATAAAAATGCTTCAGATAATTGGGTCGTGGATGGTGGAGCAGCCTCGAACTGAGAATGTGGACTCGTCCTTAAAAGCAAGAGCTGGGCTTCCCTGGTGGCGCAGTGGTTGAGAGTCCGCCTGCCGATGCAGGGGACACGGGTTCGTGCCCCGGTCCGGGAAGATCCCACATGCCGCGGAGCTGCTAGGCCTGTGAGCCTGGCCGCTGAGCCTGTGCGTCTGGAGCCTGTGCTCTGCAATGGGAGAGGCCACAACAGTGAGAGGTCCGCGTACGGCAAAAAAAAATAAAAAATAAAAAAAAGCAAGAGCTGTAAGCTGCCTATGAAAGTGTGGTATTACCCAGGGGATAAAACAAGGCAGGGTTATCAAAGACGCCTTCCTTGCCTGTGATTATATATAATGCACAGATAAAAGCAATCTGAGAGACCTGAATAGTAAAGGTAATTAAGTTAAACAAAAATGCAGAGCTAAAACTGAACTCTAGGAGCTAGGAGCCACAGAAGCAACTTGTAAGTGAAAAGCCCTATTAAGGTAATGGCTCAGACTGGAGACTGCAATGAGCAGTGTGTAAAGTGCTACAAGGCACACCTCCAGAAGCACATGAAAGGCACATCTGCTCACTAATAAACACCAACGAAGTCCGGCGTCCGTGGAGTGACCGTCTTCATTTTTAGACAGTTGGTGCGTTTAAGTGTAATAATGTCCCACAGCTGGAGGCCACAATCGCTTCTTCAACTGCCTAAAGATAATATTTTCTAATCTTAAAGAGAATCACTTTAGATAAAAAATCAGTTGTGCCTTTTGACAGAAGGAGAATAAAAAATGCCGGATTTAGCGCTGGATAATTATGGGGTGCACTAAATGCTGGCACACCCACTATGCTGCAAAGAAAAAACAGCAGAAGGAACAAGAAGGCGGTGGTACGCTGTGTGTGTGAAGTCTGGGAGCGAAGGAGAGCACAGCTGTCTCCCTAAAGGGATGTGACCAGCCTGGCCATGGGGGCTCAGGCTGGACAGTGAGGGGCAAGACGCCACAGCCCACAGGCCAAGTCACACCAGCCACCTGTTTCGGGAGAGACCGTGAGCTAAGATGGTTTTCACACTTTTAAAGGGGGAAAAAAAAAATCAAAAGATTATTTCATGACATAATAAACGACATGCTACTATGACGTCAGCGTCCACACATAAAGTTTTCCTGGAACACAGCCAAGCCCGTTCATTTATGAACTGTCTGTAGCGGGTTTCGTCACAGAGACCTTATCAGCCCATGAAGTCTGAAATATTTATTCTCTGCTCCTTGACAAAGTGTGCCAGCCCCTGATCTAGATTCAAAGGTTTGCCTTTTGGTTCCCTACTGTGTACTATCAGAGAAAATGGATAGGAAGGGACTACTGACGGAATTATTCTCAAGGACCTTCCATATTCCCTTCATTTGTGCCCATGTCGGGGGCAAGTCCCCTTATTCATTCCAAGTTGAACCTCTTTGCCTAAGTTTTAAATATTTTAACCATACAATCAGTTTTAGCTCGTACTCTCAATTAAAGATAAGTGTCCAATTACCCTAAACCTCAAATATATATTGTTTTAGTTTAGAAAAAGAACTAAAAAGCCAGTAAGACAATGTTTTGTTATACTGAAGCTCTTAAAAATTGATGTGTCAATAAATTATTTCATCAGGATTTAATACATTAATGAAGAGAAATCAGTAATTTTGGTGCATCGTAAGACAACTATATTCTCGTTGCCATTTAGACAGAAGCCAGAGTTTGATTTTCAAATAAATTAGCAAATAATTTTTTTAAAAGGGAAAAACAGAAAGAGTAAGAAATATCAATGAATTAAAAGGCAAACGGACCAAAAGGAAAATGATGAATTTTTCCAATTATGCTCAACAAATGTTGTTTCTCTTTCTTTGACCCAAATATTCCACTTTAAAGAAGAAAATAAATATAAAATTAAATTATGTTTCCTCATCTCCATGAATGGCACCTCCTCAATCTACCCTGATGCTCAAATAGGAAACCTGGGCTCTGATGCACAAAGCCTCCACATCACTCATCAAATCCACCGACGTCTCCTCCTTCCCCCACCAGCAGGGTCCCAGGTCCCACCGGTCACCAGCTCCTCCAGACAACTGTCACACCTCCCATCTACGCCCTCCACTTATACTCGGGCTTTCCTCCAATCCACTCTTCACACAGCAGTCGGGAGAAAAAAAAGACAAAAGAACCCCAAAACTTTCCAAAATGCCCTGATCCACGCGGCTCCCTTGATGAAAACTCATCAATGGTTTCCCACTTCACTTGGGGAGAAGCCCATCCCCACAAGATGGCTACAAGGCCACGTGGCCCTCCAGCCTCACCATCGCCCCCAGCCACGCTGGCTGTCCCCACCCCGACCCCAGAGCTCCTCTGTCCCCTCCAGGCCCTGGCACACGCTGTCCCCTCTGCCTGCCAAGCCCTCCACTCGGCTACCTTTCGGTCCTCCCAAAGGTCTCGGCTTCCACAGCGCCCCACCTAAACGAAGTCCCCTCGGAGTCCCCGAGCTCTTCCTGCACACCCACCCCAACTTACCGTCACTGACTCCTCGTCTTCAGTCTGCCTCCTGGACCCCTGCCTTTGTGACGTTAGCCTGGTTCCCTGTACACACCCAGCACTTATCATGGTGGCTCACCTGGAGTCGCTGCTCAGAACTGTTTATGAGGGAAGCAGGGAGAACTGCAGCCCAGGAGTCACTTCCTGAGGCTCCACCACGGCACACACGGCAGCAGGCTCCACGGGTGCTCTGCTTCCTCACCTGCCTTTCAACACTGAACCCCGGACCCGGACCCCCCGCCTGCCTACAGACAATGGTCACCTCCTCAGCCACCAAGCCAATAAAGCATGCCTTCAGGGCTCAGCTCCTGGGCCTCCGAGACCGTCGGGAGGTCACACCTAAACCCCCGCCCCAGGTTCTCCTAAGGCCACCCCTCGAAGGCTGACATTCTATTTCCGGTCCACTGATCCACTTCTACCTGCTCTTACACATTCGAGGTTCTGGCTGCCACCTGCGGCCGGCCGAGTCTTCCCGATTTACAATCTATCCAAGCACGCGGTGGAGAGCGCCACCTAGTGGGCCTATGGACCGCCACGGCCAAAACTGAAGCTTCATCCCCAACAGGCTCCTCTCCCCGTCCACAGCCATCCTGCCTCTCAGGCTGGGAACCCTGAGACATCTTCCCGATCTGTCCCTGACTTCCCCATAAGACAGGCCCTCGTCAACTCTGCTTTCAGGCCTCCCGCACCCTCTCCTGTCCCCTTCGAGGCCTTCCCCGCAGCCGTGGCACCACAGTGTCTCACTGAAGACAAAAATCTAACCACGTTACCTCCGTGCTCACACCGTTCACCGGCCCCTTGACTTTTCTCCCTGGTGGAGAAAATCCCCGTCTTCCAACAGGGAGTGAGGAGCCCCTCTGACATCTGCCCCCTTCATCCACCCAGCACTTTACACTCCAGCAACACCAAGTGCTATGCCCCCATCTGCACCGCGCTGCTCTGAGAGGCCTCTCTCCACGCAGACCCTGCTCACCAATCCCCACCCCGTTAAGTTACTGTTTACTGAGCACCTATTGCCAAGGAGGGATAGCAGCCTCCCCATTCTATAGGTGACACACGGATAAGAGAAAGACCCAAACTCTGACTCCAAGGCCAGGGTTCTCTGCACTAGGCACTGTCACTACTTGGTAAAACTACAGGAATTCAACCACAGGATATCCCCTCACAACTCACAATAAGTACAAAGTGGGAAGAACTGTGACAACGACCCGAAGCATCTTACAGCAAACGTTCTTAACCAACTACATTATCTTCCAGTGAAGCCAAGGCAGGCCTCACAGATGTGAAGTCAGGCGTAACAGATCTTCTCCTAACTTGAACCCATTTTAACTTTGGAGTAAGAGGACTTTCTTGAAGCAGCTAACAGTTAAGCACCTTCAGTTTATAACACTTAGCTCTGATCTTTCTAAAGAAGCCAGCCTGAGTTTCTCCATAGGTGTCTGAGACTGGATGTGGACCCTTGGCAGAAACGCACGGTCAGATAGAAGGTGGTCTTGTCCTCCGCTGGCCGCCAACGTAAGCACCAGCGCTTCCAGGCCCCGCACGCCCGCCTTACCCTGTGGCGATGATGTCAGCCAGCTGAGGCGTGTTGGGTGCGATTTTGATTGAGACGGTTTCAAAGTAGAGGTGCTCCTTCTGGGCGTGGATGGTGTACGTCCCGGTTGTTATGTTCTCCAGACGGAACGAGCCATCGGCTTTTGTTTTGACTGTAAAACAAAAACAGGCCAACAAAGGATGAGACAAAAACAACTGTGTAGCCCTCATCTACACAGGGATACTCGAGACCAAAAGCTGGCATGTTTTCATAGAGTCGTTAAGATTTTCTTTCCTTTCCATTCCTCTCTGTGAGCAAAACCCAGCCCAGACAAACAGGCCAGGGCCCAACGTGTCTGCCCACCTTTGATCTGGTTGTTCAGGGTGACCACCGCATCTGGGACACCCTCTCCTTCAGGTCCGTTCAAGACCCTCCCAGTGACAGAGAATCCCATGACGTGGAACACAGGCTAGAAGATGAAGAACAGGGAGGACGCTGTCATGTGCTTGAGCTGCAGAAGCCCCCCTCATGCCCCTCACGCCACCACTCAGCACCCCTGCCTACGCTGCCTTCTCCTGGTGCCCCATGCCAGCCAGCTCCCTCCCAGCTCACCCACCCGCAGCCCCTTCCCACATCTTGTCTTCCGCTTGGTTTATGTGTCTGGGTCCTCCTCACTTGTGAGGGCCAGGGCTTGGCTCTCTGCACTCAGCTGGGCTCCAGCCACCCTGATCTTGGGTTCCTGCATGCTTTCCCCACGAGGGGCTTTCACACCAGCTGCTCCCTCAGCCTGGATCTCCTCCCACACCTGCAGAGGACTGGGGAGAGGCCGCCCCTTCTCGTCCTTCAGGTTTAGCTCAAACTGTCACCACCTCTGAGATGCTCTAACTACCCTTTCTCAGGAGCCCCTGCCTCACGCCCCAGCCAGTTACTGTCCATCACACTAACCTACTTTCTAGGCTTCAGCAAAAACCTCCCCAATATCTGGTATGTCCTTGTTTGATTTCTTCTAGTTTGTCTACCTCCCACTAGAATGTGAGCTTCATGAAGATAGGGACCTGTTCTGACTCAGTCACCTGCTACACAGTAGGCACTCAATAAATGACTCCTGAATGAAGGGATGGATGCATGCATGCACACATATATGCAAGAGCATTTGAGCTCTAAGAAAATAAAATGGCTTCCTCTTTAGTCAGGTAGCTCTTCTCCTTTTTTTTTTGTGGTACACAGGCCTCTCACCGCTGTAGCCTCTCCCGCTGCGGAGCACAGGCTCCGGATGCGCAGGCTCAGCGGCCATGGCTCACAGGCCCAGCCGCTCTGCGGCATGTGGGATCCTCCCGGACCGGGGCACGAACCCGTGTCCCCTGCATCGGCAGGCGGACTCTCAACCACTGCGCCACCAGGGAAGCCCAGGTAGCTCTTCTTCATCCTTCTAAAAAGGCGTGGTTAACCCACCTATTAAATTATATATTCACTCAACAATCACTTTTATTAGGCACCTACCACGTACCTGGCACTAAATCACGTGTTAGGAATACAGTAAGGAATAAGACTCAACGGTCCCGACCTCATACAGCTTACAAGCCACTCCCTGAAATTCCATTCATGTCTGTTTAAAACCTTGCATTTGGTTGTGATCTGGGAAATGTCTTTCCCCACTCACCTGCCCCCATCCTTCTGTGCAAGCCCCTTGAAGCACGAAGGACTTGACCTTCACCCTTCCATCCCCCCTCCAGGGCACAGCGCTACAGTCAAATGCTTTACTGAATCTTAAAAGGCAGAGTGAGAACCCCACTGAGAATGTGACCTAAAAGCTAGCTCCCACCAGTTTAAGCTACTTTAACACAGTACTTTCTAATGTAACATTAAAATAAAACGATTAAATTTAATTTTTTCAATAACTGTAACACTGGGTGGTCCACTTATGAAAGACTGCTGTTTTCTTTGGGGATCTGCTCTATCTAGCAAATTTTCTACAGTAACCATTTTCTACGTCTGTAATTAAAGATAGAACTATGATGAAAAACACATTTACCATCTATTTTAGGGCCTGTATCACCCCATCCATCACCCCACCTGTCATTCCACTGCGGGCTCTATCAGCTCTCACCTATTCAACTGGTCCCTCACTTCCACCTTGCCCCCTGCAGACTCTTCTCAACATGGCAGCTGGAGGGGACACACCTCTTCTTCTGCTCAGAACCTTTCAGTGGTGCCAACTGTTACCCAGAATGGCCCACCAGGACCTGCACAACCTACCCGACCATCTCTCTGACACTCTCTCCTCTTCCTCCCTTCTTCACTTGCTCCATTCCAGCCACCCTGGCCTTTCTGGGGTTCCCTAAACCTTCTGGCCACACTCCTGCCTCAGGACCTTTGCACCTGCCATTCCCTGTCTTAAACACTCTTCCCACAGATGTAAGTACAGTTCGTTGCCTCTTCCCCTTCAGGTTGTTACTCAAAAGTCACCTTCACCCTAAGGCCTTCCCAAGAACAACCTATGAGACCTCAACCCTATCTTAACCTTGAAACTATATAATCTCCTTTCTTGCTTTATGTTTCTAAAGAACAAAGACTTTCTCATATACTTTCTTATTTACTTATTTGTAAGTATATTGTCTCTTTCTGCCATTAGAACATGAATTCCACAAAAACAGGAACTTTTGCCTCTTTGGGTCACTGCTATATGCCCAGCGCTAGAATAGTACCTAAAATATATGTCATTGACACTTGGTAAATATATTTCATTGAATGAAGTAGATGTAAATAGGGCTCTGATTCTCTAAGATAAAGACATTATGTGAGAGAGGTGAAGGATCTAGTGGATCCCAGAATGAAGTGGAAGAGAGTACAACATTCTGTTTTTTCCAACAGTACTTCTAGATAAACTGATTTTTTTTTTAACACATTTGCAACACCTGTGCCCAGGGATGGGAACTCCAACAGAGAGGCCTTACCTCAATTTTCAGGCTGTCATGTTCCACTGTAAAGTCAAGTCTAGAAGGAGCAACGTCAAAGGTAATCCTCTCCCCTCTATAGAATGGAATCTGGAAGAAAAAGTCGGTTAATTACCAAGAGCCAATAACATGATTCAACCATCAATATTAACACTCAATCCAGCAGCCCACAAATAACTAGGGGTTCAAAGCAGGCAAAGAGACACTATTAATCATAACTGTTTCAGATTTGTGCAAGAGAAAGACTTGCACTATTCCCAGCTGTTACTGAGGGGACAGTTACATCTTCAGTAACTGCTAAATAAAATGTTTATGGAACTGCAGGCCAACCATTCAGTCCTTTGATATCCAAATGGCACTGACTTTTCCCGTTGATATGTGTCCCAAACATAAACAGAACGGAAGTCGGCTTCACTCACCACAGTATAGCCTCCACTCGGCAACGAAGAGAAGGAGAAGGAGCCGTCTTCTTTGGAGACCGTGTGGCACAAATACACCAGACTCTCGTCTTGGGGTTGGAATCCAGGCACTGGGGAGATGTTGCAGCCCAGGACATCCTAGGCCAGGAGAAAAAACTCAAAATGACTTCCTTTTCCACTTACATGTTCTGATTATTATCAAATAATCATGCTTTAAAAATACTTGTAGGGGCTTCCCTGGTGGCCCAGTGGTTGAGAATCTGTCTGCCAATGCAGGTGACACGGGTTTGAGCCCTGGTCTGGGAAGATCCCACATGCCACGGAGCAACTGGGCCCGTGAGCCACAATTACTGAGCCTGCGCATCTGGAGCCTGTGCTCTGCAACAAGAGAGGCCGCGATAGTGAGAGGCCCGCGCATCGCGATGAAGAGTGGCCCCCACTTGCCACAACTAGAGAAAGCCCTCGCACAGAAACGAAGACCCAACACAGCCATAAATAAATAAATTAATTAAAAAAATACTTGTATAAGTTTTATTTCACAAAATATATGTTTCTGAAACCTAGGACAGAGCAGAGGACATAGTAGATTATAAAATCTTTACATTCAAGTTTGAAAAGTTAAAAATGGTCACCATCCTCCAGGTAAGAAACCGGAGTGGCCCAAGTTCACACAGCTGGTCAGCGGCAGAGCTGGGATTTGTCTGAACTTGGGTCTGTTTGATTTCAAAGCCAGTGCACTTTCCACTGAATTCCACTGCCTCCCAGTGCAGACATTCAATTTCTTGTGAGTCAACAGAGAAACACAAGGTTCTTAAATGCTGAAACTATAAATCAACCTTGACCTGCATTTTATTTTTTATTTAATTTTTTTTAAATTGAAGTATAGTTGGTTTACAATGTTGAGTTAGTTTCTGGTGTACAGCAAAGTGATTCAGTTACACATATATATATTCTTTTTCAGATTCTTTCACCATTATAGCTTATTACAAGATATTGAATATAGTGCCCTGTGCTACACAGTAGAACCTTGCTGTTTATCTATTTTATATGTAGTGGTGTGTTTATCTGTTAATCCCAAGCTCCTAATTTATCCCTCCCCACCTCCCGCTTTCCCCTTTGGTAACCGTACGTTTGTCTTCTAGTCTGAAACTGACCTGCATTTGAAACCGTGTATTCTTAGTCTGTGATCCCCCGTGCCCCCAGCCCTGCCCACAATCTCTCTTGTTCTTCACTCTTCTTTGCTTACCTCTTTGGTTACTAAAGAAGAGAAGAGAAGAAACTTCACCCCTTTCATGGGTTCCCCGTCACTGCGGACAGAGCCAGACACGTTGTAGCCAGCCACTATGAGGGGGCCCGCGGCATTGGCGTTGGAGGTCGTTACTCGTACAGTGGTGCTCGCCTACAAGAGAAGATGTCAACTTCCAAAAGAATAAACACAAAGCGTTTAACAACACGAGGACATGCTGACACTAAAATATTAACTGGGGGGAAGCAACATACAAAATTGCACGTGTAGTACCATAACAACTGTTTTTTAATTCGCAAAATGAAGTGAAGGGAACTGTGGCAAAATGGAGATGATGGTGATTTCGTCTAGATGGTAACAATTTACCTCTTTTACAGTTTTCCACCTTCCAGATTTTCCACTTCCGCTCCTTTATGCTCTTCTGTATGTTCCAATTTTTTTAATGAACATGCTTTATTTTTTTCCATGTTTAATGGTATGTATGTGTGTATTTTTAAGCTCTTTGTCAAAGTATAATTCACACGGGGAACACTGCACACAGTCTCAGCGTCCAGCACAGTGATTTTCCCAAACTCACCATGCATCCAACACCCAGACACAGAACAGAACCAGCACCCTAGAAGCTCCCCTCATGCTCATTTCCAGTCACTACTCCCCCAAAGGGCAGCCATTATCCTGACTTTTAACAGCCTGCTTTACTTTAAAACACAATTTTACATGAATAAACTCAAATTCCTTTATGTATAAAATTAACAGACAATGCAAACCTTAAAATGTATTCTATTTATAATGTGTAAGCTATGGAGTTTCAAATGAAACATTTTTCAATGTTGCCCAGAAGAGAAAAATCCTGAAAACAAAGTCATAAAAAGAATACAGACATATCTAGGTGTGAAACTATATCATCAATTATAAATGCGTAAAACTTACAAGGTAAAAACTGAAATATTGATGCTTCTTTAGCAAAAAAAGGAGACGCAGCCTCAAAACTAATATAAAAACTAAGCCTGTCAAAATGTTCTTTAAGTCTTAACTTCAATTTGTTTCTTCACGTTATTACAGAACCTCGCTTAGTATTTTTCTTCCTTTTTTGATCTTTTGTTATAAACTATTTCAGTCAAACAAAAAATAGATATAGGGATCTATACCAAAGAACACCTATATAAGTTCCAACCAGCTAAAGAATAAAAGAGAAGAAACACAATTCTAGACCCTTGCAGATGCCCACGTCCCCTTCCTCCCTCCCTCTACAAACATCAGTACCATAATGAATATACTGTTTGCCATTCCCACTCACGTCTTTACAATTTTCTACATGTGAATGTATCCGTAAGTGGTATTATCATAAGTGTTTTTAATGACTATATAAATGGTATCATATTTCCTTATCCTTCAGCAATTTGCCTTTTCCCTTCAACTTTATGCTTTTAAGCACAGTCATATTGATATGCATAGCTCTGGTTCATTCATTATTGCTGACATACAGAATTCTGCTGTGTGATGAAACCACAATCCATTCTCCTCTTAATGGACATTTAGGTTGTTTATAGTATTCTGTTACTACAAACAAAGCTGCAATAAACATTCTTATACATTCTCCTTGGGCACATGTACAAGAGTTTCTAAATTGTTAAGTATATTTATAGATTGCTATTACAGACTAAAAAAAGAACAATAAAATAATCTCATCGGGTCCTTCTGGTGTTGACTTGGCTTAAAATAGCTACAGTTAATAACAGACCAATTTCACAGCAGGATGACAATGTTGTTACCTAAAACTGAAACCAATATAAGCAACATCTGCTACATGGAGGGAGTTTTCCTGTATAAGTACCACCAAACTAATCAGCAGCACCATTGTTTTTTTCCATCGACTTCTAGAAGAACCATAAAATCATTTCATACCTAGAATTGAAAACCTCTACATTTGTCCCCAAACCAGCACACTGTTGGCATGGCCATCGGCATAACTGAAATAAATGCTCACCTCTTTCAATGGCCAGGTTGGATGAGTTGCAAGGATTTCATAATCTCCAGGAAGAACTTTAAAAAACGCAAACCTGAGAAGTACAAAATACCACTTCACTTTCTGCCAACAACTCGAGCACTTATAATTTTAGGACAACTACTGGAAGCATAAGAAAATAATGTTTGAGTTATCACGAACTTGCCCTTAGCCAGTTAAATGAGCATAAATGAAATTCAATCCTTCGCTGTACAAATCCTCATCAGACAACACTTATTGGGCACTGGCTGTGTGCAAGGAGAGGGGTTCGTGTGCTAATGGGAAGGAAGGCTCATGCTTCCCTTAACCCCAGAAATTTCTGGCCTAAAAACCAGTCCCTGTGGTTCAGCAAGGATCAGTCACAGAACATTCAAGTGTGTGTTGACAGAGTGAGAGGCATGAACAGGAGAGAAGGGAAGCATCCAAAGCAGAAGAAGTGGGAATGGACGAGAGGTGGATAAAGAACAGAGGACAGACCCAATAAGCTGAGACGGACGCTTACACAAGATGACACTAAGCATTAGGGGAGGGCAGGTGAAAATGAGCTTGACTCCTACCCCAGAGTTTATTAAGACCTGTTATCAGACACGAATAGAAGCCAATCTGGGTTCTTGCACAAAGCAACTGTGATGAAACCAGAAGCTGACAAAGATTATTCTAGCAGCTGTGAACACACCAAGACCAGAGTGGGATGAGCTGAGGATGGAAGCACCACTACCAGGATTCTGACACATTTAGCCCTTTAGATTTGCAAAGCATCAGACCATGAAAGGGCTAATTCCAGCAATATGAACTCCAAAAATTTCATGCAATTTCTTCTTCTGTGGTGGTATTTTATTACATCCAATGTTGCCTGTAATAACTGGATAGAGCTTGGAAATCAATTTGCTACAAAAGAGTTGACACTGCCACTGGATTTTGGCCTGGGTAAGATTCAGCCTCTACCTCACGTTCATAGCATCCCGGTTCTGCACGTTACTGTCAGTTTAGTTAGCGCACAGGAAAGAGATTTGGAAAGTGATTTGGAAAGTTCAAGTCACTTTTCCCAGCACGGTCAGCAGCAAATTACTGAAACTAGAAAAAATGCAAGTCCCACATTCAACCCCCTCCTCTGATCCTCTACAGATCAGGGGAGGGGGTTGGAGAGGCATCAATAAGTATTTTTCAAAACTGAAATATAATTTCAACAATCATCATTTAAAAATTGGATGATGTACTTGACAGACTCATTACAAACTTCTATTCTGCAGTTTAGTCATATTTGTGTATTGAAGTAGTCAGTGGTGATTTGCATGCTTCCAACATTATCAGGTGGAACTATTCTGATATTAATCTTGGCATATCTATTAACATTTACAACTCAACGATATAAATCCATTACATAAATGCTTTAAATATGACTCAGCAAGGTTAATTAAATAGTCATTAGTTCCAACTACAAAATGACTGTGATGTAATAGTGATAAAATGATTTTTTTTTTTTTGCGGTACGCGGGCCTCTCACTGCTGCAGCCTCTCCCGTCGCGGAGCACAGGCTCTGGACGCGCTCTGGACGCGCAGGCTCAGCAGCCATGGCTCACGGGCCCAGCCGCTCCGCGGCATGTGGGATCTTCCCGGACCAGGGTACGAACCCGTGTCCCCTGCATCGGCAGGCGGACTCTCAACCACTGCGCCACCAGGGAAGCCCGATAAAATGATTTTTAAAAATTGTAATTGAGCTAATCTGTATTGAGCTAAGTTCTTAAGCACATATTCTATGCCAGACAGCTTGAAACGATAATATCGTAATTTAATCTTCTCAATAACCTTAAGAGGTAGGTTCCATGATTATCCTCATTTATAAATGAGGAAACCAAGGCACAGAGGCGTTAAGTAACTTGCTCCGGGGCAGACAGCTAGCAAATGGGGGAACCAGGATTCAAACCCAGGCTGTGGGGCTCCAGAGCCAGTCCCAACCAGTAAATGAAGGGCTACCATGTGCCAGGCCCTGCAGCAGGTGCTTTATTTATCTCATATTTAATCATTGCATCAACGCTAGATGTAATGGGTCAAATGACTTCCATTTTACAGATGAGGAACTTGAGGCCCTGAGGGGCAGGAACCCGACTGAAGTTAAGAGGCCGAAACAGGATTTGAACGCAGGTCTCCCTAAATCCAAAGCTCCCCCCACATCAGGGCCCGGCTCTAGCCTCGGGGCAGGGCGTAACATGCATGACTCACTTTCCGCCAGGCTGTGTGACTGTGGACTGGATCTTTGCTTCTGTGCCTGTGTTTCTCAGAGACACCTGAACTCCTGCGGGCCCCAGGGGCTGCCCTTTGCTGAGAACCTGCCGTGGAGACGGAGGAGTTAGGAGCCACCCAGCAGCAACGTCCTCCTCCCAGCCGCACGGTCCATCCTGCTCCCCACACGAAGCCCATGACCTTCTTTGGGTCAAGTTTCCTTGGAAAAGATGGTAGAGATTGTGGATACCCTTCCCAGGGAGGCTTGGGGACAGGGAGAGGGAACAGCAACAGTAAAATGACACTTTGTTTCATTGGCTCTAAGACACCTTCAATTAAAGATGCACAATTATTTTACAAACCACTGCAAAAGAATAAATACCCAGGGTCCCCATCTCTAACAAGAAACCCACACAAAAAGCCGAGACCAAAGGCCCTCACTCTCAGGGTCAAGGGAAAGGAGAATAAACCCACCATGAAGAAAAGGAAGGCAATAAATATGCACATCTCAGCCACGGTGCTGGGTGCAGGGAGGGGGAACTCTCCCCCGAGAACCTGTCCCTCTAAAAAGCCATCCTGGTATCTATACTCGGACAGGGGAGTGACCAGCAACCTAGACCCGGCCCCTAAAAACACCCTCTATGTTTTACATGCAATTTCATTGAGCTCCCAGGCCCTCTTGAAGCTTATCTGTGGGTCCCTTGTGGGCTCAAAGCCCCCAGTTTAAAAACATCTTGCTTTTTTAAAGGTAAGAGAAGACCCAGTATGTACCACAGAGCAAATGTGACAAATGCCAAACCTTTCCATTCACGGAGAAGCCCGTGAACACGAAGTTGACGTCCCCGCCCTTCGTGCAGATGTCGCTCACACCATCCACGTAGAGCTCCACGGTGGTTGGCTCTGCCCAATGACAGGGGGAGGGGGGAACAGGGTACAGGACACAAGAGCAAGCTGAGTTCTGCGACAGGATGAAACTGTCTGCGTAAAACACATTGAACTGTTTAACTGTATGCACTTTTGAGCCACTTACATGGCTTGAAATCCGAAGGCACAAGGAGGTACACAGGGAAAAGTCTCCTTCCCACCCCTACATCCTGACACCCACTCCCCCACCCCAAAGGGAACCAGAGTTTACGGTGTAATATACTTTTGTAACAGTCTTGCAGCTGAGCTGTATCTCAGAGTCCCATGGAAAATCCAGTGAGTGCCAAAGAGTTTTATTACTGAACGCCCACCAGAGACCAGGCACTGAGCTAAGTACACTTAATCCTGACAACTATCTTAGAGGTAGGTAGTAACATCTGCAGCCGATTGAGGTGTAAAGTGGGGCACAGGAAGGTTAAAGAATCTCCTAAAATCACAGAGCTTGTGAGGGACAGAGCCCAAATTCAACCCCAAAAGTCTGGCTCCGCATCTGTCTCCTGACCAAGTACAGGAGTTCGGCCACATTATACCAGGACTGTAAACTCCAATGTCCATAGTAACCCGGTGGATTAGAAGTCAGCAGACTGGCCAGGTGCGGACTGCAGCAAATGGAAAAAGGGGGACAGCTTCTACCAACTACTGCCACGTGACCCAGCGCTGCCCAAGCTTCCACCTTCTCAAGAACAACTGGAAATCTGGATTTTATGTGCCGTGTCCTGATTTTTCAATATTAGCAACTAAGTCAAATTTAAAAAAAAACTGAAGAGTTCATTATAATAGGGGTTAAAGTTGAGTTTTTAAAAGGTTCGGAAGACTGTGAAGTGAGAAGCAGAGGAAAAACTGAACCAGTCAAGAGAATTTCTGGTAAAATGAAGAATGACGCACATACACAGGGGAAAGCACCAGTGAAAAATGGACAAAACCTTGAACAGGCAGCTCACAAAAAGACGATATCCAAATGGCCAGGAAACATATGAAAAAGTGCTCAATCTCATGGACCATCAGGAAATGCAAATCAAAAGCACAGTGCGAGGCCACCACTCCACCACCAGGACAGCTAAGATGAAAGAGACTGACAGCCAGAGGATGTGGAGGTCTGAACTCTTACACACGGCTGGTAGAGCAAAGTTCTGCGACATCAACCTTGGCTGTCCGGCAATCTCTACTAGGGCTGAACATGTAAAAAGTCTATCGCCCAGCAATTCCACCCGGGTATATACTCAACAGAAATGTAGACATGTGTGCACCACAAGATATGTACAAGGATGTTCGCAGGAGCACTGCTCCTAGTGGCCAAAACTGGGGCGCAACCCAAATGTCCACCAACAGTAGAGGGGGTAAATCATTTGATATTCACACAGCAGTAGAATGAACTAATATACTAACACATAACAACACATAATAAGGACGAATTCTGTGAAAATTGTCAAGAGAGAGAAACCAGGCACAAATATGTACCCTGTGCGATTCTATTTACATGAAGTTCAAAACAGACAAAATAATCTATAATTTTAGGTCGGGCGGCGCGATTAGCAAGTGCCTGGGATGGGGCACTTCTGGGTGCTGGTCAGGTTCTGTCTTGTCATCTAAGTGGTGGTTACGTGAGTGTGTTCGTTTTGTGAAAATTCATCGCCTGATATCCCTGTGATGAGTACAATTTTCGGAAAGTATGCTATAATTTAATTTAAAAACTTATTAAAGAAAAAGAACTGACAAGAAGGGAGGGGATTCAAACAAAACACTCGTGCAAACCACCGATCTGTGACCTCTCTGGCCTATTTGTCGTCTCTCTGGCCGTGGGTTGGCTTTGACTCCCCTCCACTTTTCTGGACCGCACCAGCCAGGCACTCCCGGCCGTGAACTGAGAAAGAGCTTGTCGCCCAGATGCGAGTTGGCTGTCGCTGCCACTGTGACAGCAGGGACTCAGTTCTTCCCCCTCTAACTCACAGGCAGGCCTGGTAGGAACAACTGGGCCCTCCACGTCTCCCCACAAGCTACAGAACTGGGGTCACACACCCTCTACCGAAACGTCAAGGCTCTGCTCTCCAAAAACACCAGCCACGTCACAGCAGGACCCCTTCTTCTGATCCAGCCCACTCCAACTCCTCTGACTTTGCTAAAAGACAGTCACCTCAGGAAAGTCTGGAGCTTTTGTTTGTATGTGTGCGGAAAGACTGCTTTTAAGTGTTTACTAATTAATTGCCAATTATGTGCCAGCGATTCTGAACACATAACTACACTGGTCCATTAATCCTCCAGTAGCCTGTGAGGCGGGTACTACTACTCTCCTGACCCCTAGTGAGAAGACGGACGCCAACCCAGCGGAAGTAACTCGTCCAAGGTCGTCACAGAGCTGGTAAGGCCCAAGGTTGTCAGATCTTCTGATCTCTTAAGAGAAGTAAATCTGGATTTTTATGTCAAGTCTCACAATGTTTAATGTTGCCATTAATTCACTGAAAAAAATTTTTTTAAAACACTGAGGGGAAAAAAAAAAAAACAACAAAAAACAAAACAAAACACTGAGGGGGCTAAGAAAGAAGCTGTCCTGGAAGAGGAACCAAGTCCCCACTCCTGACCTCTATATTCATCAAGTTCTACTGACACTTAATGAACGAAGCTGCTAAGGTGGAGTTTTCTGAGGGGTACAAGAAAAGATGCCAACTGTAAGAAACGTGACAGAAAATCTTAAAGCAGGTCTAAAGTAAATCCAATCTACTCTAAAGTAATAGGGGCAAGGCGGTTAAAAAAAAACACAAAAAAACCCTCTTCCACACTAGAAAGGAATCCTTAATATTTTAACAATCTATGCGTTCTGTCAATTTAAATTAATATTCAGCATATAACCTAATCCTTTACAGAGTATACCTGGTTATTTGTTAACTTACCAAAACTCCACCCTAGAGGAGGCTCAATCTTCAGAATGAAATCTCCCTACAAGGAGAAAAAAAAAAATCACTGCAAAGGACTAAGAACTGATGACTATTCAACTAGTTTAATTTAGTTCAGTGCTAGCCTATTATCTAGAATTTTCACACCTGAAATGGAATTCCAATCATAAACTTTGTACTTGTAAATGGTAGTGAGCTCTTGATTCCCTTCATGTGCTGCAATCTCAACCCCCGAATCTCCCATTTAACCCATCAAAGAGTTACAAAGACTCTGTATTCAGTGCTCTTGGTCTTCTGATTACATTCTATTAATCCAGTCTCCTGTTAACCCCTCATATGACTAAGGTTGCCAGTGTCAGCCAGATCTTCAGGAACTAAAGTCATTTCTTAAAACTAGATTTTACATACACCCTTGAGTGAAGGGTTCCTTGAGAATGTTTTAACAGTTTAAAAAGAAAAACAAAAACAGATTTCAAGACCCAACTAGTCTACCTCTAGAAATCAATCTTATGTATTGTGCATAAAGATGTAAGTTCAAGAATATTTATTGCTGTGTGGTTAGTAATAATTTTAAAAACTGGGAAAAAGCCTCTGTGTCTATAGAGAAATTGGGAATAAATTAGTTTGGCCTGCCTCTGACATGCGTGCAGCCGTTAAAAGGAAGGTCCAGGGCTTCCCTGGTGGCGCAGTGGCTGAGAGTCTGCCTGCCAATGCCAGGGACATGGGTTCGTGCCCCCGTCTGGAAAGATCCCACATGCCGCGGAGCAGCTGGGCCCGTGAGCCATGGCCGCTGAGCCTGCGCGTCCGGAGCCTGTGCTCCTCAATGGGAGAGGCCACAACAGTGAGGGGCCTGCGTACTGCAAAAAAAAAGGAAGGTCCATACATGCTGATGTCCAAAGTGTGCCAAAACATCACCACAGGGAAAAAAAAATCACATTGCAGAACAATGCCTAGTGTTTGAGTCCATTTGTATTTTTTTTTAATCAAAAGCAAAACTACACAGTATATTAACTACTTTTGCAACTTCCTGTGAATCTATGTTTCCAAATAAAAAGTTGAAATGTGGGGAGAATGAGGGGTGGGAGAATGGGTATGCATGGATACCCATATATGTGCACATGTGTTTGTGTATCTGCATATATGTCCATGCATGTATATTCGTGGATATCTGTATAACTCTAAATACAGAGAAAGCCATCTGCTAGGATACACACTGAAACTTTTATCAGAGGTTATCACTACAGAGGGAGGGGGTTTTGAGGGATAAAAGATAAAATTTACTTCATATACTTCTAAACACCTTGATTTTTTTCACAAAGCTCATGAATTCACATATTACTTATATAATTCTTTTTAACAATATTTTAAGCTGCTTGCAAGTAAAGGGTTCTATTAGATCAGGGTTTCTCAGCCTTGGCACTGGTGACATTTGGTCTGTCCCGTATAGCATGGCAGGATGTTTAGCTCCATTCCTGGCCTCCACTGACGAGATAACTGCACCACTCTCCCTCCCTTACGGTTGTAAGGGCCAAAAATGTCTCCAGACGTTGCCAAATGTCCCTGGAGACATTGAGAATCACTGCATTCAATCAAACCAGTTCATAAGCTTGGCCAGAATTTGGCCAGAATTACCATACTCCACTTACAACTTACAAAACATGAGTATTTGCACATGTAGGAAAGCCACTCTCCTAGTTAGCGCAGCCCTGTGGGTCACACTGACAACTTCCCATCATAAAAGACTAAAGTACTCTCCCCTCTTACCTTATCATACAAGGGGATCATAAAGTAACCATTGTTAGGGGCACAGTCTGTCTGGTATTTCAAAGTCCCATGCTTGGTGTACAACTTTATCTAGAAAGGAAGGAAAGAAAAGAGAAGTCATAATATCACTGTTGAGAATTAGCTACATATAATGCACCTGAATGCATTCAGTCAAACTGCATTTGCTGAGGACCCACCATATGAAGCTACTAACACTAGGCATTAGGACAGAGGGAAATAAGACAAGTATCCCCAAAATAATGTGATTTGATATTTTTCAGGTTAGAAACTATCTCCCAAAGTCATTTTTTTCAATGTTTTTCAGTTTATTTTAGTGTCTGTCTCTACGTTGTTTCTGGGTCTAAAACAAATTTTCAAAGTTTGCTGTTAGTAAGGGTCTTGTTAAAATGCAATTCCTGGGGCGGGTTGGATTGGAAGTTTGGGGCTAGCAGATGCAAGCTATTATATATAGAATGGATAAAAAACAGGTCCTACTGTATAGCACAGGGATCTATTTTCAATATCCTGTAATAAACCTTAATGGAAAAGAATATGAAAAAGAATATATATATATGTATAACTGAATCACTTTGTTGTACACCAGGAACTAAACACAACACTGTAAATCAACTATACTTCAATTTTTTGTAAAGTACCTTAAAAAAAATGCAATTTCTGAGCCCCACGTCTGTTTCTAAAATAGAAGGTCTGAGGTGAGGGCCAGGGATCTGTATTATTTACCCCAAAGAGTCCCAATGCTTGGAGTAACATCCATCTAGAAACTTTTAATGTTAATAATCTGTAACTATGATAACAGAATTGGGTCACACCAGCTAAGAAGATGTATAAAGCAGCAGACTCAGAACGCGCGCACTTAGGAAAGGAACACAGTGAAATTACGTACAGACTGCAAGCTCCCCGTGGGCGGTGACCACGGCTTACATTCCATGGCGCCTGGGTCAGTGTCTTATTTAGTGTAAGTATTCAATAAATACTCAAACTTGTTCACAGGCCATAAAGAAATTCAGATGCATGCACTGAAAGCAGGGACTGAAAATCCAGCTGTCCAGAGGGGCCATGGAAGTCCTATCAAGGGGCATTCACCTAAAGAGAGACAGATCGCTACTTAACCCAAGCCAAGTTTTGCAGCCCAAAGATCAGCTGGTTTTCCAGAGAAATCAGGAATGCAGTTTTTAATGTGAAATCTCCTGATTGTTAAAGAATTAGCAACCAATATAGTTTTTCTTTTTTAGGGATTTCTGTCTGCTCTGTTCACTGAACTGAATATCCCCACCAGACACAAGGCTTTTGCACATGCCGGGGCTCACTCAACAGTTACTGACTGAATGAATATGATGGAAAAACACCCAGAAGGGAAGAGAGCTGGAGAAGAGTGAAGGTAGTTTTACTGGGACACAGAAAACACAATCAAGAAATGATTGTGAAATATCTTACTTACATTTCTTTCATAAAGCACAGGTCAGGGTACAGAATGGCAATATACATTACACGTATGAAACACCTCATTTCACAATCGGAAATTAAGAAAGGATGAGTGTCTCAGACCACCTGGACAGGCAGCCCTAGGGCTCAGGGAACACATTTCATACCAGGTCACAAAACCTGCCCTCTGCTCTCAAGGTCACTATTAGTGTGTGGGGTGGGAGTGCCCCTTACTGCCTTCACTTCCCTCCTGGAGCCCCAGGAAACTACAAGTTGCAAAGCCTTTCCAGGCGGCTTCTGGAATGTCCTGTGCCCACAACCCAGGAGGTGGCATGGGCACCCAGAGATCCTAGGAGCCCTGCCACTGTCAGTGGGTAGATTCATTAAACGCCTGACTTCTTAAGACCAATCATCTTGAAGGTGACGATTGATTAACTTCTTCAGAAAATACATGATGCTGGGTTCTGCTGCCTCTCACCCAACACCATCTTACAGGAATAAAAATTGGGACTTGGAGCAAGGCCAGGTCAAAGAGCTAGTGGGATGGGAATCTACTTCCTACCCCTCCCCCAATCCTCAGTAACCTACTTTGTAGAACACAATGGTCCAACCCTTGCAGCCATCCAGCTACCAGCACAGAAGCAGCTCAATGTGCTTTCAGACAGACAGCCTTTGGGGTCTTAGTCCCCTCTCCCTTCTCTTTTTCAGCCACTTCCTTTTTTCTCTCTCAAATTCCCTTTTCTGCCCCATCATCAGTAACCTCCTGAAACAGAGGCCAGCCCTCCCTCCATCTGTCCTGCAAGTGACTTTCTATCCCTACCTCTATCTATCTCCCTTCTTCTCACAAGCTTTCTGGGTCATAATTCCACTAGGCTAATAATCATCTAACTGAACAGGGCTTTGCAACTTAATAAAAAGACTTCTGCACAAATCTCTAGCGTAATTCCAACAACTACCCAGTACAGGCAGCTGACAACTCTCCATTTTCAGAGGAAAAGGGGTCCCATGGGAGAAACCAGGGAAATTAAAAATACAGTTTCCCAGCCCCAGAGATGCCAAGAGAGATCTACTGGGTCAGGATCTCTGGGATGGGAATCCATGCTCTTTAAAAGCTCCCCAGGGTGGTTGGAGGAGCAGTGGATTAGAACTTTGCAGGGACTCTCTGTTGTGTGGGTAAGACTTGCTGTCTCTAGGTTCTGGAATATAGGTTTCAGAAATCTGAGTTTCAGGAAGTCTGGGTTCCTGGGAGTTTGAGCATCTGGGGTATCAGTCCTAAGGGGTCTGGGTCCTGCTGAGACTGGGTTTTAAGAGATCTGGGGCCTGGATTCTGCGGATCTGGAGTTCAGGTTTTGAAGAATCTGGGGTCTTGATTTGCAGGATCCTTAGTTTTGCGTGACCTAATAAAAGTTTTAGACCACCATCATCGTCACCAAAAATGTCCCTCACACCCATGTGCACATACCTTCGGGGCCCCGACCCCGCCCCCACTCCGTAGCTGACCCCAAGATAAGAACCCCCACTCCAGCGCGACTGGGGAGGAGATAGTGGAGACCCGCGGAGAGCGGCGCCTTTAAAAAGGAAAGGACTCCCAGAGTGGGGGGCTGGTGGCAACTGCCTGGTGTCAGAAGCGAGGCCACCGCGGCTCAGAGAGGTTGAGCGATTGGCCCGGGGTCACACAGCGAGCTCTGGGCCGCGGGGCGGGCGCTCACCTCGATGAGCGAGTAGTTGATCTCCACGTCCGACTTGACGAAGCCCCCGCAGCCCACCACGATGTCCTCGGAGCCGCGCGCCGGCCCCACGCCGCTCAGCAGCAGCATCACGGTGGCGACCACCACCACCGACCCCGGCGGCCCCACGCGCCGGCGCTCCCGCATGGCCCTGCCTCTGCTGCCAGACCCTCCGCAGGCCTCCAGGTCCCGCCCCTCAAACCGCACGCGGACCGCGGCTTCCTCCTCCGCTGGCGGCTGACAGCCCAGTCCCCGCCCCGACTCGGCCGCGCGTGCGCGATCCGGCCCCACGCCCACTCCCCCAGGCAAAAGAATTATGGCGCATGCTCAGCAACAAAACGAGACCATTTGTGCCCTCTGGAGGCCTGGAGGACTCCGCGCACCGTCTGGCAGGTGCAGTTGCAAGGTGTGTGCATACAGTCATAAACTACAAAGCTAAACCCTACTTTGGAATTCAGTAGCACTGAAACTGGAAAGGACGAGAGACTGTTGATCGAAGTATCCAACAACTTTCCCAAATCTTTTTGACGGTAAATTTCACAAGTATAATCTCAAACCCCTTTTAGGGATTTGTGTCAACTGATGTATTTTTCCGTGATAAATGATGAATTAGTTTTTTTTTTTAAAAGAAAAACAT
Organism: Delphinus delphis; assembly: GCF_949987515.2. Lineage (NCBI taxonomy): Eukaryota > Metazoa > Chordata > Mammalia > Artiodactyla > Delphinidae > Delphinus > Delphinus delphis. The sequence goes on along the minus strand of NC_082697.1, from coordinate 62,004,996 downwards.
GTCATTTAAGTTCAGCATAATAGTTAAAAGGTATTTAAATTTTATTTAATCCCAGCTCTAATTACATTTGTATAGAAACAAACTTTGAGGGTTTTCCCCCAGTAAGCAAGAGATGCATGCAGTTTGATTTACTTTGAACTAGCTCCGTGAGACGATGCATGATTTGTCTGCAAATAAGTTCAAAAATCAGCACGTTATATTTTGTCCTAAGACTGAGTGTATAACATAGTGTAGATGAACTACAAGTCACCACATCAAAATAGACAAAAATTGCTTTTCTGACCTGATATTTGAAAGTCTTCCATTTTATTCCTGAAAACATCAAGTGCTTTACTTTGATAGTTTTTAATACTTTGTTTCTAAATGATGAGGTAAGAGAGAAGATTTCCCACTGAAATTTGCCATTGTGGCTAAAACTCAAGCAATATAATACAATTATGAATCACAATGATTTTAAACTACACAATTGTCAAAACCTTCACACTGGCTACAATGCAACGATACACCCACTGAGGATTTCAATCATGAGCGCATCAGATTTCTGCTTCTCACTCTGCATTCTCACTACAAATACAGTGAGATTCTCAACTGTTCAATTATAAAGAGAAACTATTTAAATAATGGTTTTATTTTCTGAGGTTCATTATTTATCATTACAATGGAAACAGATGCCCTTTACTGTCCCTAACATAAATCCCTGGTTTGTCTTAGCAAATTACCAGGCGGGTGAAAGCCATCGATTAGGAAATGCTGGCCTATGGAATCCTCTTATCTTACAGAATGGTAAACCAAGGCCCAGAGAGGGAAAGGGACTTATCTAGGGCTCGGCACACAGCCATGTGTTGTTCAGAGAGCTGGAAAGCAGGCTTTGGGATGCCCGAGTTCTGTTCTTGGCTCACCTACTGATTTCCTCTGTGTTCTTCCTGCCTTCCTAACCATTCTCCCTCAAACTTTCACCATTCCCCTCAAATTCATCTTCAGGTATACAAAGAAATAAAGCACTAGGACTGTGGCAATGCCAACTGCAGCGGGGGTTTCAGGGAGAGGGGGCTCAAGCCTCCCCATAATTTCCATCAGCCTCCACCAAAACCACCTCAAATAAACAGACGTGATCTGAATGTAAACAGCAGACCATCCACACTCAGCCTCAAGACAGATCCTTGAGTTTCTGCGTCCCTGCTCTTCCAGAACTCCCAGGCAGGAGGACAGCTGAAGGCATACTGCCTAGGCCCCAGGCCAGGGCTGGAGAAACTCAGAAAAGGAAAGGGGAAAAGGCCAGGGAACCCATGCTGTGGAAGCCCTGCCGGAGGCACAAAAAAGAAGACAAGAAGTAACAGGGCAGCATGGAGAGCGCAAAGGATTTGAATTCTTCACTCAAACTGAGCACCTGTGCTTGTCGGTCTGAAAAAGCTGAGTCTTCCCTTCCTATTTTGAAAGGAATACATGCTCATTGCAGAAGGAAAGAAAATAGAAAAGGGAATGCAAGGAAAAAGGAAAATTAGGATTCCCATGACCACTGCTTTAGAGCATTTCCATCTTTTCATCTATGCATATATGTTACATAGAGTCATCTCTCAAAAGAACTCGTGGCTGGGGACACACCTTGCTTTAAGACCCAGAGGAAGAAGGTAAATGACTTGACTTCCTTCCCCACTTTCCCCAATTTAAGCATATACTTCTTTCCTTTGGAAACATATCACAGGCTATTTTGTATTATAATCTCTTTTTTTCACTTAGCATTCAGCAACCATATTTCCGTATTAAATATATTTCTGCAATGGCGCTTTGAACCACAGCTTAGTAACCTAGGGATGAAATAATACTAGTAATGCTAATAAGAGCTAACTCCGCTTGCGCGTTTACTGTGTGCCTGGCACTGTGCTAGACGCTTTGTTAGTCATCTTAAAATCTTCCCCCCACCGTAGAGGCAGACAATGTCCATCCCACAGGTGAGGAGACTGCGGCTCTAACTAACCAGGCAGTGCCCCCATCCCCCGTGCCGGTTGTTGGACATGTGCACACCTGTTGGGTTCACTTATCAGGATAAATTCCTGGAATTGTTGGTCCACAGTATTCGGGAAGCTTGCGATGACATTTGTTCCAGGGAGAAGGGGGGTCATATGGGGATGCCGCTGCACTTTCTGGGGCTCCGGGAACCCCTCCCCCGCTGCCTGCTGGGGCCTCCCTTAGCGCCCCTCCACCTCGCCTCCTTTCACCCCTTTGCGCCCCACCCCCGCCGCGCGGCCGGACCTTGCCCGAGGCCTTGCAATCCCGGCGCTCGAATCCCCGCCCCTTGCACGGCGGAGCGCGGCCAAGGAAGCTGTCCAGGGACCCACCGACAGTCTGACAGACGGACTGACGGACGCACGGCGCCCGATGGCCGCGCCTGGCGAGCCCTGCGCGGGCCCGGAGGTGAGTGTCTCCATCCCGCCCCACTCTCCTTTTCGGGCTCGAGAGATCTCTTGGGCAGGGGAGGGGAGAGACCTCCAAACTCCCGGCCGGGAGGGGAAGAGACCTGCCAGTCTAACCGCAGGGCGGGGCGACCCCCTCAACCAAGCTGGTCCCCCGAAGAACCCAGCCCTGTTAAAGGGGCCTACAAGACCCCACCCCCCACCCCTCTCTGGTTCCTGTCTCATCAAAGGGTTTTAGTGGGAGGGTGGCAGTGATGCAGTAGGGGGAGAATTAAAGCAGCGTCTCCTAAACTCACATTCACACTTCTCAGATAAGGAAAGGCCAGCAGAAGGTCTGAGTTAAGAATTACAGATGGCGATCTCCAGTAGAACAAGCTGCGGGCTCAGACAGGCCAGCATGGACTCAGCTCTGCCACTTCTATTTGTGTGAGCCTGAAGGAGTCTGTTCCCCTACCCCCCAAGCCCGTGCCTCAGTTTCTGGTCTATGAAATGGGGACAGTAATACCCACCTCCTACAGTGGTTATGAGTCTGTGCCCAACACTCATCAGAGAGCCCAGGTCTCCCAGATTCTAGGACCGGACTGCCTTTGTTCAGATCCCAGCACCACCACTGTCCAACTGGGTGACATCAGCCAACTTACTCAGCCTCTCTGGGCCTCAGCTGCCTCATCTGCAAAATCAGTATGACTGCATCTACTTCATAAGATTGGGGTTAGGGCTAAAGAAGTTGAGAATTATGAAGTACTCTAAAGAGTGCTTAGCACATTTTCATGTAAATGTTAGGGGTCCAAAGAGTTGCCTGGCCCCCTAAGCAGGTGAGTTTGGGATCCCTGTGTTGTACCATCATAAGAGTCACCCTGGTGTTCCCTCAGGTCTGGAACCAGACGGAGCCCCAGCCCGCCGCTGACCGCCTGCTGAGCCTGTGCTTCCTGAAAACAGCAGGGGTCTGGGTGCCCCCCATGTACCTCTGGGTCCTTGGCCCCATCTACCTCCTCTACATCCACCGCCATGACAAGGGCTACCTCCAGATGTCCCGCCTCTTCAAGGCCAAAATGGTAGCCACTGCCCCTGGGAGCCTGTAACCAGACAATGGTAGGGGGTCGGGGGAAACAGGCTGGAACCTGGCAGAGACCCCAAAGTAGGCACTTCTTCTATCAAGGAGCACACAGTGTGGGGACAAGAAGGGACCCTGTTAATCAAACAGAGCAATACTCCAGAGGCTACAGAGGGAAACTCAGTGGAATAGATTCTCCCAAACAGATCTGGTAATAATAAAAACCATATATCCACAAACACAGCCCCAGACACCCACACATCCAGTTTATGGCCATCACAGCCCAGCATTCCCCAAAGTGTGCAGTGTACACTCCTGGGATACACAAGGTGATTCTAGGGCCATGCTAGGATGAACCTTTTAAATGTTTAACAGCTATGCATTGATTTTTGTGTTTCCCCACTGGCGGTACTAAAGAACAGTTCTTAAAATTGTTATGTATTTATTTGACAGTGTTAGAAAAACACTGGCATTGCAAGTGTGAGCTTTTCTGCTCATCCTCCCGTTTTCCAGACTTCTACAAGAATGCCCTCCAAGGTTCATTTATTCCCATACCACCTTGTAAATTTTTGACCTGTTGCCCACCACCTATCCAGGGTTGGCACACTCTTCCTTAAAGGGCCAGATAGTACATGTCTGAGGCTTTGAGGATCATGTGGTCTCTGTCCCCACTACTCAATTCTGTTCTTGCAGCAGCCACAGACAACGGTAAACAAATAGATGTGACCGTGTTTCAATAAAAGTTTATTTATAGTCACTAAAATTTGCATTTCATATAATTTTCACATGTCATGACATATTAGACTTTTTAAAGTCTTGTTCAGTGATTGAAAAATGTCAAAACCATTCTTAGCTCAGAGGTGATACAAAAACAGGCAGGAGGCCAAACTCAGCCTGCAGGTGGTAGTTTGACCCCTGCTTGAGACTAACTGAAATGTTCAATAGTTTCTCCAGTGTGCCCAGGTCTGCCCACTTTCTTGATTTCTCTTGTTCAAAAGAGAGACCAATGTGTCTTAGAGCAGGCCTGGAGACATATCAGTCCCAACAGAGAGTTCCTCCTTGATTTAATAGTAGGGAGGGAAAGAGACTTAAAGAGGGTATAACTTTTTCACCTAGAGAGTAAATTTCATTTCATGCTGTTCCTTCATCCCTAAAGCATCCTCCCGTGCATTATGGGAGCGCCGCTGGCATTTTGGAAACCACCGAGTTGGCTTGGGCCCTTGTGGTGCATTATTTATATGACAGTTACAGGTCAAGATTGAACTGCATCACCCCTTACAACTTTTTCTTTCACGTCAGCACTGTTTAATGATCACATTGGTACGTTACAGTGCCCCATCCAGAGCCACTGTCCAATTGGATGTGGGGACACTGTCCAGTTGGCTGCCATCTTTCTTCCCAGCCTCCCACCAGCCTTATCCAAATTTGTTTCCCCAGGTGCTTGGCTTCGCCCTCATAATCCTGTGCACCTCCAGCGTGTCTGTGACTCTTTGGAGAATCCAGCAGGGAACACCCCAGGCCCTAGAGTTCCTCATACACCCCACCGTGTGGCTCACCACAATGGTAAATGACATCCCCAGACATGCTGGCTTGTCCCTAGCTGCTGCTTTTCGTGCCCTGGTGGAGGGCATGGGGCAAAGCGGGGCTCCTTCTCTACCCTCTCTTCCCCCACCCTTCCCTGCCTCTGTCCACCTCCCACCTGACTCTCTGATCCAGAGCTTCGCCGTGTTCCTGATCCACACTGAGAGGAAGAAGGGGGTCCAGGCGTCCGGGGTGCTCTTTGGGTACTGGCTGCTCTGCTTTCTCTTCCCAGCCACCAGCACCGCCCAGCAGGCCTCACAAGGGGTAAGTGGGGGCCTGGGCCACCTGGGAACCAGTAGGGCAGTTTCAGGCCTTGGGTCCCATCCTTCCTCCTCGCCTTTCCACCCATGGCTTACTCTCTACACAGAGACACACACACCACAAGTGCTTAAACTCAAGTGACACACAAACACATTTCACATCGAAGTTCCCATCATCCCATACCTTTTTAGCAACACAAATTCCCATTGTCTTACACACTCAAGTCACACACTTCACTTGCACACACTTGTATGAACCCATTCACGCATCACACAACCACAGACTCTGAAACATCACACACAAACGCACAGACACACACACACTCGCCTGCACACGTCCACTCACACTTACTGCCACCCAGGTGTGGCTATGCCTTCAAGCTCCTACAGGACTCAGGCACAAATGTCCCACATGCACACACTCACACACACTGCGTAGGCATTGAAACACTGTTGGTTTGAAACCTCAGGGGTTCCCGGGTGAAATTAGAAGCCGGCCCCATACACGGAGGGCCTGGAGAGACCAAAGAAAGAGGCAGCCACTGCAGATCAGTAGGTGACGATTTTAACGAGCAAGGGAACTTACCTACGAGGCTTGTCTTGGGTGATGCAAGAGAAGTTGATCTCTGCACCCACCTGCCAGAATCTTAACAGTTTTTAGAAGATTTAACAGGGTTCAGTCACATGTACTGTCCAGAGGGTCTCATCAACACATTGCTCTTTCACGGAAAGGCTGCATCCTTGAAGTAGTTCCTAGTGCAGGAACAGTGTGGCCACAATGCACATTTCAAGGACAGGGGAGGGGGGAGGAGCCTCCAATTGCTGGGTCCAGCTCACAGGTCAGCCAGCAGTCACGACCTCTGGATGGCCTCCTCCAGCACACACCTGCACTCACTCTGACTCCATGTACCTGCACGTTTCCCCTCATTCTCACCTATTCTCACCCTCACCCATGCTCCCATGCACCCATATTTACACACTCATTTTGCACACTCACCCATATTTGTTTCCCTACCTGGGAGGCAGCGTTTCCATGTTAGGGGGCATGATCTGCACAGAGAAAAATATATAACCTCAACAAGGGTTTCTCAACCTCAGCACCCTTTACATAATTCTCTTTTGGGTGGGGGCGGGGGGAGGTGTCCTGTGCACTGTAGGATGTTGCACAGCATCCCTGGCCTCCACCCACTAGATGCCAGTAGTACCACCCCATTATGGTAACCTGTGTCTACAGACAATGGCAAATGTCCCCTGGGGGCAAAATCTCCCCAATTGACAACCACTTGCATAGCTGGCGCACTCACCCAGGACGTCGGATAAGGAAACCAATCAGAGGCTGCTGGTCATCATTTCAAGAGCCAAATGGTTACTCTGTCCTGCTCGTCAAAGTAGAAGGCAGAGGGCTTCCCTGGTGGCGCAGTGGTTGAGAGTCTGCCTGCCGATGCAGGGGACACGGGTTTGTGCCCCGGTCTGGGAAGATCCCACATGCCGCGGAGCGGCTGGGCCCGTGAGCCGTGGCTGTTGAGCCTGCGTGTCCGGAGCCTGTGCTCCGCAACAGGAGAGGCCACAACAATGAGAGCCCCGCGTACCGCGAAAAAAAAAAAAAAAAAAGTAGAAGGCAGAGAAACACCTTCTGTCCTTAAGGACAGATTTCTTTACAAAGCAATTTTTGTAACTAATGGGAAAATTCCACAGGCCATCCACTGATTTATGAAAGGATGGGTTTCCACAGTTGACTTATCAGTTAGCTGTTTGGAACACAGCATAGAAATAATACTATTGGGACCACCGATGCTCTGGAGCTCCATGTGCCAGGCCCTGTGGCAAGCACTTGACATCAGGAATCCAGTGAAGACTCTAATCGTCCTGTTTTAAAGATGAGGAGACTAAGGCTGAGAGAAGTGAGTGAATTCCTCAAGGTCATGCAGCTCAGGTCTGCAGAGCCAAGTCCATCTCACCCAAATTCAGAACAAACTTTCCAATAGAAACGATGGTAAAAATGACACTATGGGGAATAATGTAGTTGGAATATCAAACTGTCTACTATCTGCCCCCAAAAAACAAAAATAAAAACAAAGAAGTATAAAAAATTTAGGAGAAAAATTGTGATTTGAAGCTAGGGCTCTTGTTTTAAGCCACAAAAACTCAACTCACACTAGCTTAAGCAAAAAAGTCCAAGGGAATCTATTAGCTCATAGATGTGGGACCTGCCAGGCATAGAGGGTCCAGACCTTTAGATAACACCACCAGATCTCCATTTCTCTCTGTCCCTTGGTTCTGCTTCATTTTCCACTGGGATGGCAAGAAGAGCCCCAATTGCTCCAGACTTATGTTCCATCAGTAGCCAGGGGACTAGATGGTACTCATTAGTCAGGCCTCCATCACCTGCCCACCCCCTGGGATGGAATCAGTTCTGCATAAACCCCATACCTGAGCATGGGGAAAAAAATTAGGGTCCTCTGGCCAGAAGGGGCAAGGGATGCGAAAGCAATCATGGCACGGCAGCAAAAGCTCATGATCTAGATCAGATCATCTGTGTGACCTTGATCAAGGTGCTATCACTCCCCTGAGCTTTGGTTTCCCAACGAGTAACACAGAGCAGGTAAACCCCAGCTGGGGTCAGGGTCGGGAGGAACTTGACGAGACAGTGCATGTAAAGACTCCAGCATGTGCCCGAGGCAGAGTAAATGCTCCATGAAACCAGCTCCCTTCTTAAACCAGAGAACACTAGCCACAAGGGAGTGGGACCGGAGATTGTGGGGGGAGGGGAAGGGGGTCCTTTATTGCACAAGGAGAAAGTCAAAGTGTCCCTTCAACTCATGTCCGGGTACCTAAAGCCAGCTGTCACCTGGCTAAGGGCAAACACCCCACCTGCCATTTGTATGGACAGAATATGCATAAGCCAGGTGTTTTCGAGAAGGCCAGGAACACTGGGGGTTCTGACTTTCAAAACTGGCGGCTCCGGCCCCCTGCCTGGTCACTGCTCCCAGCATCAGAAACCCTGTTCAGCCTCCACCCCTTCTCCCCTTCCCCACACCCTCCCCAATCTCTGTTCCTCAAGAGCTCAGACTCAGTGGGTCTTCTGCTTTCTCTCCCACAGGATTTCCAGAGCGACCCCTTCCGCCACCTGTCAACCTACCTATACTTGTCTCTGGTGGTGGCAGAGTTTGTGCTGTCTTGCTTCGCCGATCAACCCCCCTTCTTCCCTAAAAGTCCCCCGCAGCCTGTAAGTCACCACACCTCCAACCCAGTGCCTTGCTTGTCCCTGTTCCTCTTCTGTTCCATCTCAGCGCCCCCAAGTGATGGAAGGAAGTTAAACTAGAGCACAGGCCTTTAATTTTTTTATTCATTCAGCCAAAAGCATATTACATGTCTACCCTATTCCATGGGTTGGCCAACTCTTTCTGTCCAAGATAGAGAATATTTTAGGCTTTGTGGGCCATATAGTGTCTGTATGGCAACTACTCAAGCCTGCTTTCATAGCACAAAAGCAGACACAGACACTATGTCAACAAAGGAGCATGGCTGTGTTCCAATAAAATGTTATTCACAGAGGCAGGCAGTGGGCCGGATTTGGCCTGGGCGCTGCAGTTTGCCAACATGCTCTATGCCCCAGCTCGGTACTGAGGATCTATGGTGAACAAGCAATGTCTCTGTCCTCATGCAGCTAACACCCAAGTAGGGGAACTAGACATTAATCACACAATTACACAAACGTGTGGAAAACTGCAACTGGGACTGGTTGTAAAGATTCAAGATTAAAGTGACTTGCCCAATAGAAATGCTCTGCAGGAGAAGTCCATGGTCTATGAGAGTTTACAACAGGTAACCCTGAATAAGTCTGTGAAATCAGGAAAGAATTCTCTGAGAAAAAGACAGCTGAGCTGAGAAATCATCTAAAAAGATGCTCAACGATTTGAATAATTAAGTTAAAACTGTAATAGGACTTTTTCCAATGAGAGTAGCAGGAAAAAAATTAAAAATTGGTAACAAGCTGCGATGGCAAAGACGTGGTAAAATGGGCACTCTCAGGCCCTATTGGTGAAGAGTGTAATCTGTGCAGTCTTCCTGGAGCTGCTGGTAAAATCTCACTTCCTCTTCACCTCCTTCCCACATTCACTGAAGGATATTGTTGAGGACATTCTTGTCTGTGTCATGCATGGTCCTTGCTTTGAGAACTTCTTGGTCTCAGTATTATTAAAGTTGTTCTGAGCAACTGTTCGTTCTTACCTTGTAGGCACTTTCAGTCCTGTGGCCAAATCCCTTTTTTGCCTTGCCTGCTAGGAAGCACCATGCCCTTTGGTATCTACTGTAGATAAGTAGGCAGGACATCTCAGTCTGTGCTTTCAGTATTAAGCTCATGGCCAGTTCATCCTGTCTTCCTGCCCTTGGTTCTCCTTACCACATACTGGCCATGGATTATGAGACCAAGTCCTCCCCCTTCTAAATCATTTGTCTTTGCAGAATCCATGTCCAAAGGCTGGGGCCTCCTTCCCCTCCAAGGCCATGTTCTGGTGGGTTTCTGGGTAAGTAAAGTAGGAGGGAAGGGGCTGGGGTGGTGCTCCCACCCACCTGCATTTGCTCCTCTTATTTGTCATCACAGCTTTTCCCCCAGGAGGTTTCCTCCGAAGCCTACCAAGGTCAGCCTGGCTTTCTCCATCCCAGACTCCATGCTTCCTTCTCAGATTTTAGTGTGTCCACCATCCACATCCCATTCCCACTCACTCACTGGGGTGAGATCTGAGTTTGAATCCTGGCTCTGTCTCTTAGATGGCCATATCACAAGCATTTGGAGTCTCAGTTTTCCCCTCTGTAAAATGGGAACATCACTGCCTTCATTAAATGTAAAGTGCTTAGTGCCTGTACATGGAAGGCACTCAATAAAATCATCTCTCTATCTATTTAGTCATTCCACCAACATTTAATAAGCACCTATTATGTGCTAAGCACCGAGGATGAGGATGTAAAACACCAATTCTTTATTCACTAGAGGCTTCCAGGCTGGTGGAGAAGAGAGATGTTTCCCCAGGGTCAGCACACCAGGTACTGAGGATGCACCCACCTACTGGGCCCTCTCCTGACCACACCACAGTCAGATCACAGTCGCACCCAGATTTGAATCCAAGCCCCACCACTTCCTGGCTGTGTGCCCTTGGGCAAGCTACTTAACCTCTCTGTGCCTCAGTCTCTGCACTAGTAGAATGAGGATCATAATAGCATCTACCTCATAGGGTTTTGAGGATTAAATGAGATAAGGTTTATGAAACACTTAGAACAGGATGTGGCCCATAATGAGTATTATATAAAGTGGTTGTTAAATAAATGAAGAATAGGATACTCTGAGGGTGTGGAATTGGTGAAAAGAGCATAGAAATCTGCTAAACATCTCTAGAGAGAATCTAGCCCTCTGTTTCCCAAATGTAGGCACTTATGGACCATTCTTCAAGCTTTTTGCCTTATTGGGGTATCGCTCAAACTCTATTTACTTAATGAATTTTCTTTGAATCAACTCATTTTTTTCTACTTTAATAACCTTTTAAAAAGGAAACTTTCTATCGCTACCAAAATCAGAAAAATCTAGAATCCCTTGCCATGTAGAATACCAAAAATAATTTTAGTGAAAACCAAGTATTGTGAATAATTTCTGGATCCAAACTGTTGCTTGCCTGAGTTTGCTCTGCATTAGAAAAGGGAACTGGAAAGTCTCAAAGAGGAGCTCAAGACCAGCTCCAAACAACACCTTCTCCTTGGTGTCATGAGAAAGATGAAAGAGACCTAAAAAGATAAGAACACTCCTGCTGTGGAAGTCTGCAGTCGTTAATTTCTTGTGTGTGCGTGTTGGTTTGAAAACTGGCCCCAATAGACGGTAGGCTTGGAGAGACGGAAGAAAGAGGCAGCCACTCCAGACTGGTAGGAGGCAGGGTTAACAAGCAAGAGAACTTACATATGAGGCTTGTCTTGAGTGCCGCAATATAAGTAGATCTCCACACCTGCCCACCAGAATCTCAACAGTTTACAGAGAGGCCTTAACAGGGTTCAGACACATACACCGTCCAGATGGTATAACACTTAACTACTGCATCCTTGAAGTAGCTCCTAGTGTGAGAACAGTGGGCGGAATGTACATTCCAAGGACAGGGGAGGGAGGAGCCTCAGATTGCCTGGGTCCAGGTCACAGGTCCACAAGTGGTCACATCCTCTCGATGACCTCCTCCAACAATGCACCAACTACAGTCATCTCATATACCAGTCCCAAGTGATGGGAAACACTCTTATTTTAAGGTGAGAAAATTGAGGTCCATTGCTGGGCAGTGACTTGCCCAAGGTCACAGGGCTGAAAAGTAGTGATTTTTATTTGACAAATCTTGTGCCCTGAGCCAGGATGTGAGGATACAGAAGAGGGAGAATCAAGGCAAGTACTGTCTTTGCCCCTATGGAGCTTACTGTCCAGTGGAGGAGAAAGACTAAATAAATAATCAGACTGAAAAATTAAATAATGATAATTGCAGCAAGCATTATAAAGAAAAAGCTCAGGAAACTAGAGGATCTTGCAATGGGAGAATCTACCAGGACTTGGGTGTTGCGGGTCATCAAGTGGGCTTTTAAGGAAATAACGTCTAGGCCAGAGGTGAAGGGCAAGTAAGAAGTGGCAGGGAAAAAGTTTTAAGCAGAGTGACGTGCATGTGCAAAGGTCCTGAGGCCAGGTGGCTGGAGCAGTGACCGAGGAGGAGAATGGGTACATTTAAAGCTGAGGGAGGAGTTCAGGTTTCCTCCACAGTAATAGTTTTCAACTCTGGACTTCTGACTCCTAGGGAGGTTTATTTCCCCTGTCACATGTCAACCTTTGGTTAAGTCACTTAATCTCCCTGAGCCTCTGTTTTCTTTCTTTTCTGTAAAATGGATCAATAGTAATCTACTGTATAGGCTCACATGAGAATTAAATGAGATGTTCTTTGTAGACCGAGAAGTGCCCCCCAGTGTTAGTGCAGTTAGGTAAATTGCTTTCCTTGTACCGAGGGGCCAGCAGAGGTGCAGAGAGGTGAAGTGACTTACCTAGGGTCACACAGCTACCAAGCCAGGACCCTTCAGGGGCAGACACAGGAGGAGCTTGCTCTGGTGATCCTCTTTTACAGGTTAGTTTGGAGGGGCTACTGGAGGCCGCTGGGACCAAAAGACCTCTGGTCGCTTGCGAGAGAAAACTCCTCAAAAGAACTTGTTTCCCAGCTTGAAAAGGAATGGACAAGGAACTGCAGTGCAGCCCAGCGGTGAGTGTGTGGAAGATGGGAGCTCAGCCCAAAGCTCGGTCAGCAAATCACTCGACCCCAAATACAACCACGCCCCTACTCCAGGCTCCAACCACCACGGTCCCCTCCCTGTCAGCTCACCTCACTAAGCATTAGCAGGCCGGGCTCAAGATGCTTTTCCTCCCAGAGTGCTTTGCAGGTTCCAAAAGGATATTGACAGAGGGGGAACCTCTCCAGGCTCCCAGAAGGAAGCTCGGATGGTGGGATGGAGGCAGGGAACAGAAGGACTATTTTAAGACTGGGGGTGGAGAGGTAGGTATGGTCCATAACATGCAGGCAACTACTCACTTATTACTTAACCTGAGTGATTAGTTTCCTGGCCTTTAGTTTTCTTATCTGTTCAAGGGGGATGCCATTAGCCCTAGCTCATAGCTTGTGGGAGATGAAAAAAAAAAAAAAGATTCATAGTAAAGAACTTAGCGAATTTCTTAAAAATGGTAAAAGGTCCAGCAATATCAGTTATCCAGAGGATTTCAATCTTTTACTAGTCCTGCCCACTCTGCCTCACTCTTGCCCTCTCTGGCATCTCTGGAAACTTCTGAGAAGTGCTCAGAGCCTGAGGAACCTGGTTTGTGAAACTTTGGTCTAGAGAAATAAGCTCTCCAATAGGATTAATTAAACCCGGGTTAAATGTAGCCCTGCCATCGAGTGGTAGATGACCTTGGACAAGTCGCTTGACCTCCCTGGAGCCAGGTATTTCAGGGCACAGACAAAAGTAGCTCTGTGGGAAGAGTTACAGGGTCCCCCTGCATACTCTATGATTTTGTGGTGGTTGTTGTAGGTGGCTAAATCCCACAAATTAGAAGGAGCCAGAGAGAGACAGAGTCTGCTGGCTCTCATAGCTGAGAAGGTAGGTCTGGCCTCAAGTGTGGCTGGATCCAGGACTTGAATGATGTCCAAATTCTTTCCCTCCATCTCTCAGCTCAGCTGTTGTCTGGGCACTGGTCTCTCCATGACGCTTGTCCTGTATCATGCCAACTCAGCAACCCCTACTACCATCCACATAGAAAATCCCAAGGAAGGCCTTTTATTGACTGGCTTGAATCCTGTGCCTCTCAGGGGCCAATCCCAGGGCTGGAGAGCAGGCCCCATAATTGGCAGTCCCTTCAGAGCCACACAGGGAGGAGCTGCTCCCCAAAGGAAGGGAGTATGTTTTCCAAAAGGGGTAAGTAATATGAGCAACTCAAAACAGCAGCTCTCACTCTCACCCCAGGCATATCTTACTGTACTGTGAGTTTAAGTACAGCTTAAGTGAGTTTTGAGTGGCAGAATTAATTCAAAAGGACCCTGGAGGTCTTGTCCACCCTCTCCCAGCTCTCACCTCCCCTGCCAGCCTGGGAATGATAGTCACCCAGTGTTAGAGCTATAGCACACAGAAACATTCTCCAGAAGAGTTTGAGGATCCGTGAACAACTGACAGAAAGAGAGGAGGATGGCAGATCTGGTTCAGGCATTTTCTAAGCTGACTGATTACACACCAAGAGAACTTTGGTTTTATTTCTAAAATATTTTGCAACCTTTGGGGGAAGGGAGAGGACGTCATCTTAAGAGGTCACAGACCAATCTGTCTGCTGGCCAAGTCAGGGTCACAGGTGTGTTTGGCCAGCACGGTGTCTTGTTGTTTAAGGATTTTTCTTTGTTTTGCTTTCTAATAAGTCATGAACATTTAAAATGTTGGAGATGTCACATGAAAATCTGGAATTTTGGCCTCTCTTAAAGTAGAATGGCCACATCCCTGCATGGCAACAGGAGGGTGGATCTGGGTAGCAGCTTCCCCATTGAACAGGGCATATGAGCTGCAGTCGCCACCACTCCCTTTTATATCCCCCAGCTTACACCTGGCCACTCACTCACACCTCCTGCCTTGGCCTGTGGTCATTTTTGGGTCCTGCACTAAATGGCTTTGGGGCCACAGACCAAAGACCAGCCACCAGTCTAGAGACCTTCCCTGATGGAAAGTGAGACCAGCTAGAAAGGAAGAAGTTTTTTCCCAAGCCTGCAGGCTGAACACAGTGACTCAGAATTTTGGGGTGAGCAGCTAGAACAGAACAGAGCAAAACATCCAGCTGGAAAGAGGCTTTCACAGTGGTCTCTTCACCCACCCCATTTTATGGATGAGAACACTGAGGCTCAGAGGGAAGGGCATTTGGACCTCAGTTTTCCTGCTCAAAGGCCAGGTTCTATCAACCAAACCAAATCATTTCCTTCCTCCCGCCCTCCCTCCTTCCCTTCCTTCCTTCCTTCCACAAATCTTTATTAATATCAAGCAGTAGGCCCTTTGCACACATCACTCCATCTGTTTTTTCCCATTCACTGGACAAGTATTTATTGAGCACCTATACATTCAGGTGCTGAACTAGGTGCTGGGGGAAATACAAGTAAAAAGAAAATACAAGCAAAAAGTCTACCCACCTGGGTCCCAGTTTGGGTGGGGCCGGAGGTAGGGGTGGCCCTGCTTGGCACTTGCCCAGTGGCCGTCCAGCCCAGTGGGTGTGCAGCACCAGTCGAGTCAGGACAAGCACCCAACATTTGGCATCGAGGTGCGCGGCCCGGACGCCACGCTGGCCTTGCCTCTGACCTGCCCGACCCCAGGCAAATTGTGGGCGCCAAGGAGAGCACATTTCAGGGCTACAGAGGTGACAGGGGAGAGAGGTGAGTGCAGGCTTAGAAAAATGGCTGAATTGCAAATACCGGAAGGGGAGGCTGGGGGGCGGGGGTAGGCTTCAAGACAGGGGTAGAAGATTAACATTTGCTTATTTCTTAGCTAACCGGGTGGTAAAGACTGGTTCCTTATAGCCTCTTGTGCTAAAAATACCACTTTTCCTTTGGACTGCCTGCTGAGATTTGTCCCTCCCGTCCATCCTGAGGAGATGCTGAGAGTATTCTTGAGGGGGAGGGAGGGAGGGACTGGACGACCGGCTTGTGGTGGAGGGGTATTCACACTGCTGGCTGGGCCTTGGGGGTAAAAAGGCTGACTTCTGGGGTCTCAACCCACCTCTCTGAAAAATGAGACCCAGGCACACCACTGATCCTTCAGCTCGTTCAGGTGGAGTGGGGCTAGGCGGTTTGCTTTGCTGGACAACAGGAAACTCATATCTGTTAAAAGTGGGCCAAGAGACTAGTTGCACCCGGTTCTAGTAAAAGCAACCAACAGGGCTTCCCTAGTGGCGCAGTGGTTGAGAGTCCGCCTGCCGATGCAGGGAAAACGGGTTCGTGCCCCGGCCCGGGAAGATCCCACATGCCGCGGAGCGGCTGGGCCCGTGAGCCGTGGCCGCTGAGCCTGCGCTTCCGGAGCCTGTGCTCCGCGACGGGAGAGGCCACAACAGTGAGAGGCCTGCATACCGCAAGAAAAAAAAAAAAAAAAGTGCTGGGCTCTGAAGGTTGGGATCGAATCCCAGTTCTTACACTTCTCAGCTGTGTGCCCTTGGACAAGTTTACTTCTGAACCTCAGTTTCCTCATGTATGAAATGGGGTTACACCTGAGGGCACTCTCTAGGTTTTTTCTTACAAGGGCACTAATCCCATTCATGAGGGCTGCACCTGCATAACCTAATCACCTCCCAAAGGTCTCACCTCCTAATACCATCACACTGGGGATTAGTTTCAACATGAATTTGGGTGGTGGTGAGGGGGTGGGGGTGGGGGAGACCCAAACATTCAGTCTATTACAAGGACCCAGAGCTGATTTCTCCTCTCCCCTAAGGCACACCAAGGCGACAGCATTTAAAAGGAAAGGAAACCGTGGTGCGGAGACCCCAGAGACGGAGACCCTCCTACAGCAACAAGGGGGCAAGAGGGGCCCACTGCTGAGGGCCATCTGGCAGGTGGGCCGCTCCACCTTCCTCCTGGGGACCCTCAGCCTCATCATCAGTGATGTCTTCAGGTTCACGGTGCCCAAGCTCCTCAGGTGGGTCCAGGCCTTGGGTGCCTCGCTGAGGCTGGTGGTCCCTTTAACGGTGTCCGTCCAGGGCCAGGAGGGCTGAAGGTCCCCTGGAGAAGGAGAAGAAGCCCTCCTTCTGCCTCCGCCTAGACCTCTGGTGCTCAGGGCACTGAGGGTGGGTGAAAAGGATACTCAGGAAGGACCAATTAAACGAGAAAGTGAGTGATCTTGGGGAGGAGGGAAAACGAGTGAATTCTAGCCTGACTGTATCAGTTTGCTTTTGCTATACAACAAAGCCCCTCAAAAGTGAGGGGCTTAAAGCCACTTCTTTAGCTCATGATCCTGTGGGTCAGCAAATTCAAGCTGGGTTCAGCTGGGTGATTCTTCTTTTCTTGGCTGGGTTCACTCATCTGTCTGCAGTCACCTGTGGGGCTGGCTGGGGACTGGCTGGTCCAAGACAGTCCCAGCTGGGACATCTTGTCTCTGCTCTGGTGGTCTCTCATCCTCAAAAGGTTGATTCCAGCCTGTTCACAGGGCCATTTGGCAGGGTTCCAAGACAAAGCAAAAGTTGCATTTTCTCCTGAGGCCAAAGCTGGTTGCACAGACAGCCCAGACTCAAGAGGTGGCGCATTAGGGCTGCCATAACAAAGTACTACAAACTGGGTGACCTAAACAACAGAAATTTTTTTCTGGTGCTTATCTTTTCTACTGTTCTTTCTTTCTTTTCTTTTTCTTATTGAAGTACAGTTGATTTACAATGTTGTGTTAGTTTCAGGTGTACAGCAAAACGATTCAGTTATATTGTAAATATATTCTTTTTCAGGTTCTTTTCCCTTACAGCTTATTACAAAATATTGAGTATAGTTCCCTGTGCTATACAGTAGGTCTTGTTGGTTATCTATTTTGTAATAGTAGTGTATATATGTTAATCCCAAACTCCTAATTTATCCCCACCCCTTTTCCCTTTGGTAACCATGAGCTTCTCTTCTATGTCTATGGGTCTATTTCTGTTTTGTATATAAGTTCATTTGTATCATTTTTTTTAGATTCCACGTATAAGTGACATCATATGATATTTGTCTTTCTCTGACTTACTTCACTTAGTATGATAATCTCTAGGTCCATCCATGTTGCTGCAAATGGCACTATTTTATTCTTTTTATGGCTGAGTAATATTCCATTGTATATCTATACCACATCTTCTTTATCCATTCAGTGGACATTTAGGTTGCTTCCATGTCTTGGCTATTATTGTAAATAAAGCTGCAGTAAACACTGGGATGCACGTTTCCTTTCAAATTAGAGTTTCTCTGGTCCTCCAGACCTGACCAGGCTTAGGCAGAGGCAATAGCCATGGGTGCCCTTTCTCACCAGCCTCTTCCTGGAGTTTATTGGTGACCCCAAGACCCCGGCCTGGAAGGGCTATCTTCTCGCCGTGCTGATGTTCCTCTCCGCCTGCCTGCAAACACTGTTCGAGCAGCAGCACATGTACAGACTCAAGGTGCTACAGATGAGGCTGCGAATGGCCATCACGGGCCTGGTGTACAGAAAGGTGAGCCCCAGGGGAGTGGTGTGGCCTTTCCTCTCTCTCCATCCTGTCCCAATTTACAGACAAGTGTTCCAGCCAAGAAGAGGAATGTTCCTGAACCGTTACTGTCATCAGTGCCTAAAACCACACTCATTCATCACGTTACTCATAGTTGCTCACACTACACCCTCACCTTCTTGGCTATTTCTATGAGGCCTTGCATGATCTGACCCTGGGACCTCTTCTATCTGATTACATCACACACTTCCTTCACACTTCTTTCACTTTCCTCCAGCCCCACAGGTCTTCTTTCAGTTCCTCAAGCACGCCAAACAATCTCCCACCTCAGGGCCTTTGCACTTGCTGTTCCCACTGCCTGGGCACCCTTTCCACAACTCTTCATGTAGTGAACACTCACCCCCCTGAGGATAAAGGGCTAACCTACAGGCTGTGTGGAAACTGGATAAAGGTGGACTGTCAGCTATTTTACCAGGTAACACTGCTTACAGTGAAAATGACCCCTGACCCACTGGTAAATTGCATCTGGGCTGGAAGTTCTGCCAATGAACTATGATACCCGGAGGTAAGCCATAGCATTGGGCTTCTCTCTGTGCAGTGATTCTTGTCCCCTTGGGGGACCTTGGAACCGAAACCCATGAGGCTGCTGCTCTAAGAGACGTTGGCCCCTCTGGGGTCTGGAGCATCTGAGCAAGGGCAACCCAGTCCTGTGTAAGCCCCTTTCTCTCACACCTGAGCTGTCACTTGGGAAAGAAGGCACTTGGGAAAGAAGGGGGCAAAGGGATCAGCTCCTGGATGGCCATGTGACTGGCTCCTGAGTTTCAGGCCACATCCCCCTGAGCTGGTATGGCCTGTCCAGTCTTGGGAGTCCACACATGGAGCTGAGGCTGCAGGAAGATGACTTGAAGCCTTTGCTCTTCCCGTCCCCACCCTTGGGGCAGCCGCCTTCATCACCTGATGAGGCCATACCCCTCCACTCTGCCCTCTGGGCTGCTTCTGTTTTAACTGTGTCTTCCTATTTTCTGTATCTGGTGCTTTGACATCTGGGGTCTTGCTGACCCTGGAGGGGCTGCCCCTCTGTCCCTCCCAGGGTCAGCCAGTTCCCAGAGATGCTAAGTGACTCATCTGAAAGCACCTCTTTCACATGCAAGCCAACCAATCCAGAGCTCACACCCCAACTGCCTCCTTTTTGGGCCCTAACACTCTAGGCCACTATCCCCTGCCCTAATCGCCCCAGGGCAGGGTACCAGACAATGAGGCCCAGCTCCTATGCCCAGAGCCTGGTGGAATTATTCAAACTAGCCAATCCTAAGCCTGCTTACCCTGCCTGACCTTCCCATGAAAACCACAACAAGCTCTTGCCTGTGGTCCCCCCAACCCTGCAGCATCCTGGTGCTTCCCCAAGTGGCCCCTCATAGCATGGGGTGCCCCCTCCTCTTGAGATCTGTGAGTATAATAAACGCTCTTGTCAAGGGCAGTCTTCTCTGATCTGTGGGCTTGCCATGCCTGAATAATGATAAAGCCTATATTTTAAAACACTTCTTCATGGCACTCATCATAATTACTATTAAAGGATGAACTATGTAAATCTTTATTTAATTTTGTTCCCCAGCTCAAACTCCACTCCGAAGAGAGCAAGGGCCCTGCCTCTCTTGATCACAGTACTCACCTCAGAGTGAGGCCCTACAGAGCAGGTGCTCAGTAAAGGTTTGAAGGTTTTTTTTCAGAATTTCTACACTCAATCATTTCCAGCTCACCACTTCACCCCCTCACTTCTTCCCTGACACACTCAGCAGAGAGAGGATTGCGAGTAGCACGTAGCATTCAACAGTCTGGAAGGGGTCCACTGTGACCCCAGAGTTAGGGCAAATTTGGGGCTGCCAGAAAACCAGCTTGGTGTCTGAGAGGCACACTGAATGCCTGCAGGGGTCAGTCTAACACCCTGTCTAGCGCACGTCGTGCCTCTGTCATCCTGGATTCCAATCCTGGCCCAGCCACTTAGGAGCCCTCTGGCTTTGGGCAAATTGGTCAATTTCTTTGTGCCTCAGTTTCCTTAGCTGTGAAATGGGGTTAATAATTCTGCATCTCACTGATTCTAGTCTCACTTTTTTTTCTCTTTTCAACTTCTGAAATCAAGATGTTTTAATTTAGTTGGCATTGATTTTTTTCCCATAGTGATACAAAAATAGAGAGTACTTTATCCACAGTGTTTTGGATTGAATGAAATATGGCAGTACCTGCTCCATACTGTTGTCTGATGTGCCCCATCATGGAAAATGGTGAAACTGTTAGTTTATTTAGCACAGTGCCTAGGATCTAGTGCTCAGCAGATGACCACCATTATCAGCATGAATCCAAGGTTTTTATGTAGTATGCTATTAATTGTTATTAGTCCAGTGCTTTAGGGGTTTCAGGGTATTTTCATTTTTGTCTTCTCCCCGGAGTCTCACAATGGGAAGTTAGCTGAGGAGATTTTATTAGCCCACTTTACAGATGAGTGAACTGAGGCTCAGATGGTAAAGAAATCTGCCTCAGCCAGCAGGGGCAGCACAGCTTAGACCCCGGCCTGCTGGGTGGCTGTTCTCTTGCTCAGTCCAAGCCGTGGGCCTCCCTCCCTCCTGGGCCCTTCCTCCCTCCGTGGGTCTCCCTGCCTCCATGGGCCTCCCTAACTGCCCCTCACCCACTCCTTCCCTCCTTCCTGACTCAGGTCTCCACCTTCTGCCCCTCCCAGGTCCTGGCTCTGTCTAGCAGCTCCAGAAAGGCCAGCGCAGTGGGGGACGTGGTCAACCTGGTGTCTGTGGATGTGCAGCGGCTGACGGAGAGCATCACCTACCTCAACGGGCTGTGGCTGCCGCTCATCTGGATCATCATCTGCTTTCTCTACCTCTGGCAGGTGTGCTGGGGCAGAGGGAGCTGGGATTTGATTTGAATCCTCCCCCACCCTTCCTCGCCTCCTTCTTAATCCTATCTCCACCTGCACCCTGCGGGCTGACGTAATGGGCAAAGTCTTAGACGAGGATGACCTTCACTTCACCTCGGGCAGGATGCTCACCTCTTGGGGCCTCAGTTTCCTTGTCTATATGATGATAATGGTGATGACATTGGCACTTTTTGGGTGTGATATCGGGGTACCAAGTGGGCGGATTAGGCATGTTTTGAAGTTACCAGTAATGGTAGGGCATCATCACCACCACCACTACCAACAACAAAAAAAATGGAAAGAAAATTTAGGGGAAAGAATTTACTACTTGGTTTTCAAAGAGCATAAAGTAGCCAACCAGGCAAAAAAAAAATCAGAACTTTTTCTAACTTTCTTACGTCTGTTTTGTGGTGCAGGATTTTCTTTTTAATTAAAATCACAGACTTTGTAGTGGGACTGCCTGGGTTCGAATCCTGCTTTCACCACTTGCTAGTTGTAAAACCTCCCGGTAAGTAACTTAGCCTCTCGGTGCCTCATTTCCTCATCGGCAAAGTGAGGATTATAATTAACCGAAGTGCCCCAGCCCTTGAGTTGCTGAGGAATTAAATGAGCTAATACCTGTGAAGCACTTAGATAGCATCTGGGACACAGCTATACCCTATAGGTGCTTAATTGTCTTGTTGGTTATGCATGGGGATGGGGCAGTTCATTTGAAGATCTTCTTCAGCTCTGCTCCATGTGGGCTGGTTCCAGGCTCACAGACTTTTCTGTAAAGGAGAAGATTGTAGATATTTTAGACGTTAGGGGCCATAGGGTCTCTCTCAAAACTATTTAACTCTGCCCTTCTAGTGCGCAAGCAGCCACAGACAATACTAATCAAACAGGCCTGGTGGTGTTCCAATAAAATTACTTATGGACACTGAAGTTTGAATTTCATGTAATTAACACATATCATGAAATCATCATCGTTTGATTTACTTCAATCACTTTAAAATGTAAGACCGATTACCAATCTTTGTATGGCTTGAGGTCGGCATATAAACAGGAGAGATCTGGCCCATGTGCTGTGTTTCACAGGCCCCTGGGTGGGTGTATCAACAGCATATTGATTGTGAGTGAGTGTGGAATGCTCCAGAATATCAGCTGTGTGTTATCATCATTATTGTACCTCTGCTACTGCTCCAGTGCCCCCACCATAAGGGCTTGGGGCCTGGACACTTTTTGACTTGTTACCTTGCAGTCTAGGACCTAGCATACAGAGGGTGCTCAGTAAGTGCATAAATGTTAGCTGTTATTATTAGAGAGAAAGGGAGGAAGGACACTGGGGAAAATGCAGGGCAGTTAAGCAGGCCGATGGGTGACTCAAGTGAAACTGCAGACAACACACCCATCACTTTCCCTGACCCTTGGCAGGTGGTCCTAACATCCGAAAGTAACCATGAGGCCCTGGTAAAGGGGGAGGGGTAGGAATTGGGGTTGCTACAGTTAGCATTTGTAGCATTTTTGCCAGAGAGAGTTTATTTAACCTTCTGTTCACATTCCTTTGAATACTCTCCCAGCCCTGGCTGTAGGCAGGTGTTTGCCTTCTGGGCATCTCTCCATTTGGCCATTGGGAGGCGCAATTGCTGCGTAAATGAAACACTGGCTCGCTAGGGCGTCAAGATTAGAAAGTAAACATTCTTAGGGGCTGAGAGGGGAAAATGAGGCCCACAGACTGAAGAGGGGAGTGGGGCTTGTCTAGAGAATGGACCCAAATGACCTCAGGAGGAATCTCAAATCATAGCCACTTAAAAATCATTTACCCTACTCGCCACCTCCACATTTTCCAGATAGAGAAACAAACGAGGGAGGGAAGATAACTGTCCCAAGTCACAAAGCTGGGGGGTAGGGCTGCCAGACAAAATACAGGACGTCCAGTTAAAGATGAATTTCAGATAAACAGAAGAATTTCTTATCATAAATATATCCCAAACATGACATGGGATATACTTATACTAAAAACTTATTTGCTGTTTATCTGAAATTCAAATTTCACTGGGCAGGCCGTTAAATATATTTATTTGCTAAATCTGGCAACCCTTGTCAGGGGATAATCATTGATTGTATGACACCAGCATTCACTACTGGCAGTGGAAACAGCTCCATTTCCATTTAATGTGAGAAACTGCAGCTTAGGGAGGGTCAGTAACTTGCCCAAGGCCACACCAGTATGTGTAAAGTCAGGATTTGAACCCAGATCCCGATTCCAGAGTCTGTCTTCACGTTCTAGCCAGGCGCCGCCCTTGCCCTGCCCATCTAGGTGCATGACTCGTCTTGACTATGACCCCGTTCCCACTCCATTGTGTGAGGTGCATCATTTCCCCCTCTCTCCCCTCCCTAATGAAGATGGACTCCATCTTCCACAGGTATTTCCTTCTAAGGAGCCCATGAGTCCTGGTCTCTAAGACCTGGTGGCTGCACTCATTGGACTCTCTGACACCTCCCTGCCTTAGGGCCCAAGTCTGAGCCTCCCTCCACCCCTGTACTGACAGCTGGGCTTCTGGAATTGTCTCGTGACATCCTGCCCTTTGTCTCCAGCTTCTAGGACCCTCTGCCCTCACCGCCATCGCCGTCTTCCTGAGCCTTCTCCCTCTGAATTTCTTCATCACCAAGAAGAGGAACCACCATCAGGTTTGGCATTTGGAAGAAGGGACACTCCAGGCAGGAAGGGGGCAGGAAGCCTGCAGGTCCTGGGCCCTGCACTGGTGCATGGCAGTGGGGAGGAGAGAGGTGTGGGGTGGGCGTGGTGGCAGCTTGCGGCGGTTGCAGAGAAGGAAAATCCCGGACTTGCCCTTGTCCCCTCTTCTCTTCTTCCGTCTGGTCCCAGGAAGAACAAATGAGAAAGAAGGACTCTCGGGCACGGCTCACCAGCTGCATCCTCAGGAACGTGAGGACGGTCAAGTACCACGGCTGGGAGGGAGCCTTTCTGGACAGAGTCCTGAGCATCCGGGCCCAGGAGCTGGGCGCCTTGAGGACCTCCAGCCTCCTCTTCTCTGTGTCTCTGGTGTCCTTCCAAGTGTCCACGTTTCTGGTGATGTCACTCTGGTCTCCCTGCAGAGCATGGACTGGGGGAGGGAGTGCTGGATGTGGGGATAAGGGCTCCCCATATAGGATCACAGGGGCACTGACCTGCTGGTCATCATATCATCATCATCATATCGACGACACCTGGAACCAAAACACCACCAACCCCTGGAACAGAACCACCCCCTAGTGACATCCGGAACTACAAATGCCACCAGGACCTAGAGCCCTCCGTGGCTGTTGATACCTGCAACTTCAGAGTCATCTTCCCAGAGAGTCTAGAGTCACAAGTTCCACCCATGTCTAGAACCACACAAATGCCACCAAGATGGAAAACTGTGGTGTCCCCCAAAGCCTGGAACCAAGAGTTTCTGATTCTTAGAACAGGGGTCACATGCACGCAACTCCTTTCATCAGTAGAAGAATTTGGGGGGAGATCTGGGTGGAGGGGAACCCATTCCCACATGGCAGGTGTGGCCACAAGGACCCTTTGAGATACCACAGCTGGCCTGCCTTTCCTGGCCACGTTTAGCAGCTCAATGTCACCTCCTGTGTCTCCCACCCAGGTGGCACTGGTTGTGTTTGCTGTCCATACTCTGGTGGCCGAGGAGAATGCCATGGACGCTGAGAAGGCCTTCGTGACCCTCACGGTTCTCAACATTCTCAACAAGGCCCAGGCTTTCCTGCCCTTCTCCATCCACTCCGTTGTCCAGGTGAGGTGGCAGGGAGGGGAGGCCGTCTTGGAGGAGCCGTGTAGGGGTGTAGCAGGCTGTGCCGGGGCAAGGAAACGAAGCAGGGAAAGAGACAGGAGGGCACAGGGAACAGCGGGAAGATGCCAGCAAACATCCTCAAAATAGGCAGCCTCACCTTTCCAGCAATTCCACATGCAAGAATTCAGTCCGGTTCCCTTTTTATACAAAGCAATTTCACTTCATTTCTCTTCCTCTACTGTCTGCACTCACACCGTGTGATGAAAATGAGAAAAGTGGTCCAGCTGAGCCGTCCCTATTTAACTATCCTTTCATCACGGAAGATGGGGTTGGGGCTGGGAGTGGAGAGGGTGCCTCCAAGGTGGACAAAGTTTGCAATCATTCCTGATGACGGCCAACTGGAAAAGCCACCATCCTCTTCCCGGGTCTGGTCTGCAGAATGGAAGCAAGGAGGTGGGAGGTCACCACTACCTCATTGTGCCAACCTCATGTGCATCGTTTTCCGTGACCCAGAAAGCTTTGTGTTGATGCCTTGCAAATGTGTAGGACTCGGTAGTCCGGAAGCTTTCCCACCATCTTGAGGCACCCAACGCCCGAGTTCTTTTTTTGCCCTTATGGCACAGTTGACCTAGGGCTTTGGTTTTTCCAGGCCCGGGTGTCCTTTGACCGTCTGGCTGCCTTCCTCTGCCTGGAAGAAATTGACCCTGAGGCCGTGGACTCAAGGTCCTGCAGATGTGGTGAGAGCTGAGTTCAGCAGGAAGGGGGTGGGAGGGATGAGGGAACCAGCAGGGCTCCCCTTTCCCACAGATGGAATGCCAGGCCCAGCTGAGGGGCTGCTGGCGTGTGCTGGCATGTGCAGACCAGGCCATCGGCCGTGTGACTAGGAAACAGATGCCATGTAAGGGCTCTCCCCTTGTACCTAAGAAAGCATCAAGCTGCTTACCTAGAAATCACCCACATGGTGATTAGAAATATATCCTGTGACATTGTGCCTGAATCCAAACTCTGGCTCCAGCACTGACCCCAACATGGGAGACCTTGGCCAGTTATTAATCTCTCTGAGCCTCAGTGTTCCCATCTGCAAAATGGACATGATGATCATCACAGCACCTCTGCATAGGATTGTTGTGAGGGTTAAATGAGTCCTTTGAAGCATCGCAGTTAGAGCAGGGCCCTGCACAAAGTCAGCATTCAGTGCATTTTAGTTAGAATTATTATTAGGAGAAAACCCCACAGAAGTCAGCAAAGAGGCCTCTAAGTAACCCAAAATTGCTGTTTCTGAGGCTCCTCACGGCTCTGGGCACGTTTTCAGCCGGGCAAAGCTTTGTTCAGCCAAAGCAGTGCGATGTGGGCATTCAGAGGTGGGCTCTGCATTCAAACCCCAGGTCTGCCTCACCCAGCTGTGTGGCCCTGGGCAGTAACTCCCCCACTGCTGGCTCCGTTCCCCACTGTGTCACCCCATCTCCACCAGGATCACCCTGAGGGCCACCAAAAGATAGCAGGTCCCCGGTCTCAGGAGCTGCCCAATAAATAGCTTAGGGTCCGTGATGTCGTGCCTTTATCCCCACAGGAGGGCCCCACGGACCCTGGACCAGAGACCCCTAAGGGTTATTTGAGTCATGACTTTGACACACCTGGTCACCTGCCTGCGGCCAGAGCCTCATACCGCCCCCCACAGTCTCAGTCCCTGCTGTTCCCCCAAAGGTGTGTGACAGTGAGATGAACACAGACACCGACAGCTAATGCTGACCAAGTGTTTACCACGAGCCAGCACATTCAAAGTGCTTTACTTAGTGGAGACCCCCTCGCTCCTCACCCAGCACTATGGGGTGGGTACCTCTACGACCCACCCATTTTACAGATGGGGAAATGGAGAAGCATCCCCACACCCCAGACCATTAAGAAAAGACAAGACCCCAGAGTAGGGTAGCCAGATTCACAAAAGAAAAACATAGGACTCCCAGTTAAATTTGAATTTCGCATACTCAGAAAATAGGTTTTTTTAGTCTTAGTAGCTCCCATGCAATATGTGGCGGCATAATTATCCTAAAAAAGTACTCATTGTTTATTCAAAATTCAGATGTAACTGGACGTCCTGCATTTTGTCTGCAACCCTCCCCTAGAGACCATCCAGTCCAGGGGGTGTCAACGGGTGTCAACTGCTCATTAGATGTAAGATTCTCAGGCCCCACCCCCATGGAGATTGTCATTTATTGGTTTGGGCTGAGCCATGGAGAGCTTTGTGTTTTAAAAAATCTTTCCAGGTGATTCTAAATGTGTATTCAGTGTCCAAAACCACTAAATCTGGCTCCTCCCTCATTATATAGATAAAACATCTGAGACCCAGGGACATAGGGAGACCATATGTCCCTGGTTACATCTGTGGTCCCAGTGGAATTAATAACACTCCCTTCACTCTCCAGAGTCCCGGATCAGGTGATAAATTGTATCAGAAGCCCACTAACCTTTTCTATGAAGGACCCAATTGTACATATTTTAGGCTTTCCAAGGCCCTTTGTTCTCTGTTGTAACTGCTCACCTTTGCCTTTGTAGTGTGAAAGCAGCCATAGCACTACATAAATGAATGATCATGGCTGTGTTCCAATAAAACTTTATAAAAATAGGCAGCAGACAGGATCTGGCCCCTGGGCCATGGTTTGCCGACCCGAGTTGTATAACCATCCGGCAGGGAGAGAACATGACCATCACAGGGTCACACACAAGCCAGTGAGTGGCGGGACAGTTTGTTTAGTGGAAGAGATTTCCTGTTGCCTGGGGGTCTCTTAGAGGAGGGGCCAGCCGGGAGCATCTCTTATAACTGGTCTTTAATGCCCTGCAGCCACTGGAGAGGATTACATCAGAATACAGGAAGGCACCTTCGCTTGGTCCCAGGAAAGCCCTCCCTGCCTGCACAGGTACAGGTGGTTTCCCTGGTAACAACCTTCCTGTTGCCGTTGACGAAGTGGGGGAGGATGGGAAAGCTGGGAAAGGGAGAGCTCCTGCCCACGGAGGGGGAACAGGGCATCTGAGCCTTGCCCAACAGGGAGGAGATGGCTGTCTGGTCCCCAGGCTGGTCACGATGATGCCAAGGGAGGCCTGGCCAAGAACAGCTCCAAGGCCCGGCCCAGTCAGCTGTGGGTGCTTATGTGCCTCCTGTGTCAGACTGGTCATTGTCACCTCCAGCCCCCAACTATTTGGCTGGGTCTCTGTGGCAGAAAACCCCCGCCAACCCCAAAACTCCCTGTGAAGGGAAAGAAAACACCCAGGGCCGTATTTGTGTTTCTTGTCATTTGCTCATTTCATTGTATTTATTGAGTACTTGCTATGTGCCAGGCCTTGTTCTAGGAACTGGGAATAGAGTGAAGAAAACAGATAAGAACCCTGTGCTCTTGGGGCTGATGTTCTGATCGGGGGTGGGAGGGTGCACAAATGAGAAATCAGGGTCGGGAGGCAGAGCACGATGTCAAAGGAGGGGTGTGTGCGGTGAGGGAAGGCTTGGCATTTAAACAGAGGTCAAATGAGGGGAAGGAATGAGCCTTGCACGTGTCTGGGAGAGGAGCTTTCTAAGCAGTGGGAACAGCAAGTGCAAAGGTCCTGAGGCAGGAGTATGCCTGGACCCAGGATTCTCCAGCTCAGCACTGCTGATGTTCAGGGCTGGATAGTTCTTTGTCATGGGGGCTGTCCTGTGCACTGTAGCATGATTAGCAGAACCCCCAGTATCTACCCACTAGATTCCAGCAGCAGCCACACCAGGTGTAACAACTGAAAGTGTCTCTAGACATTGCTGCGTGACACCTGCAGGGCACAACCCCCCCAGGTGTGTTTGGGAAGCAGGAAGTCAGCATGGCTGCAGCAATGGGATGCTGGGTGTCCTTCATGATTGTTAGGACCTCAGCTTTTACCCTGAGTGAAACAGGAACCGCCAGGGGATTCAGCGGGGGAGTGTCATGAGCCGGCTTGGGTTTGAACAGGTCCCTTGGGCCCCTGCATGGAGGACAGACTGCATGACACAGAAAGGGGCGGGGAGGGAGGGCAGAAGCAGGAAGAGTGGTGAGGAGCTTGTGGCAATGACCTGGGCAAGAGGAGATGCTGGTTAAACCTCCTACCCAATAAACCCTGTGTGAGTGTGGGTACATGTTTACACACGGGTGTACATGCGTGCGTGCAGATGTGTGTATGCACGGGCGTGTGTGAGAGCATGTTTGTGTGTGTGCATGCACTTGTGTGTGCATGGATTGTGTATATGTTGTGTGCACATGTCTGTGTGTACACACATATGGTGTGCATATGTGCACTTGTGTGAGGGTGTGTATCTGTGTGTGTGCAGTCTGTGTATGTAGTATATGTGTGCACAGACACATGTGCCCTATGTGTGCTTGCATGCGTCTGTGCTTGTCATGCATGCATGTGTGGTGTAGTGAGTGTGCACATACACATGTGCGTGCATGTATGTGGGCACATGTATGATCACATGCAGAATGGCTGCTCGCATAGCCAGACAGGGATCGGGAGAGGGAAGGATGGCCCCCAGACATCCTCTCAGCGGCCCCCCCACCCCGGGTGTGTCATCAGCAGCCGAGGCTGGCTCTGTCTGGGGTTCACTAATTCTGCGCAGACTCGGGCTGAATCCTACCCAGGGACACGTCACCCCTTCTGTGTTGCCAGGATCAACCTTACGGTGCCCCAGGGCTGCCTCCTGGCTGTCGTCGGTCCAGTGGGGGCAGGAAAGTCCTCCCTGCTCTCCGCCCTCCTTGGGGAGCTGTCAAAGGTGGAGGGGTCCGTGAGCATCAAGGTGAGGCTGCACCCCTGCCTGTCTGCTGGAATGTCCCCGTCTCTGCTCCTCCGTTCCCCGTCTCACAGCTAAGCTCCCTGCCGCCTTCCACCACCACCAAGAGCCTAGCTCCCACCGTTCCTCCTCCGTCCCCATCAGCCTCCTTGTGTTTTAGGGTCCGGTGGCTTACGTGCCGCAGGAGGCCTGGGTCCAGAACATGTCCGTGGTAGACAACGTGTGCTTTGGGCAGGAGCTGGACCTGCCGTGGCTGGAGAGGGTCCTAGAGGCCTGTGCCCTGTGGCCAGACATAGGCAGCTTCCCTGCAGGAGTCCACACCCAAACTGGGGAGCAGGTGAGGGTCTCAGGGCCTTCTTGGGCCAGGGAGGCATGGCGGCTGAGGGTCATTTGCCACCCTGACCTGTGGGTTGGTGTGGTGGGAGGGTCACTGGGGTGGGGGCAGGGAGGTAGGGGAGAAAAGGGGCCCAGCTCAGAGCCAAGCACATAGCAGGCACTCAATAAATAGTTATTAATGAGTGAATGGTTGAAAATAGAGACCGAGGAGAGGCTGGGAGACATGGCAGGGCTTGGTGGTGAGGGGCTCTCCAACAACTGGGAATGAGGTGATCCAGGCTCCTGCCTTGCCTCTCTGGGTGACACTGGTCAAACTGCTTCTCCTCTCTGGACCTCACCAAAGGGTCTGGGCAGAGATGTCCAATAAACAGGATGTATGCATCCGGAGCTGTGAGTTGGGCAGGGATTGGCAACTTATGACCCACAGGTCGAATCTGGCCCACCGTCTGGGTTTGTAAATAAAGTTTTATTGGGACCCAGCCATGCACATTCATTTACCTGTGGTCCATGGCTGCTCTTGCACGATAAGGGCAGAGATGAGCAGTTGTGACAGAGACCAGGGCAGTGGGGGTGGGGTGGGGTGCCCACAAAGCTTTAAGTAGTTACTTTCTGGTCCTTTACAGAAAACACTTCCTGACCCCCAGATTAGGGAATTGAGAGTGGAATAGTGGAAGTTTAAGTCAAGTAAATGGGTGAGGTTTCCTCTAGGGAAGAGGAGAGGGCCCTGGAAAGGGTCTGGAGGAGCCAGAGAGATCAGCTGAGAAGGAACATCTAGGGAGGAGGATGAGGCATCGTGCAGCCAAGGGAAAGGGGTATCAGGAGGGGGTGCCTGCTGCCGGCTACGTCTGTCCAGCTGTGTCACATCCTAAACCAAACGTGATTTCCCGTTACCTCCTCCCCCGAAGCTCGCCCCATCCTGGGTGGTGGAAGTTCCATCCTTTCAGAGCTCAGATCCAAAACCTTGGTGTCCTCCTCAATTCCTCTCTTTTTCTTACACCCACATCTAATTCATCAGCAAATCCTGTTGGATCCACCTTTGAGGCAGATCCAGAATGTTCCAGTCCCCACATCAGCTCTCCCACATTGCTGCAGGAGCCCCTGACTGCCCTCCTTGTTTCTGTCCTCACCCCTAACAGGCTAATCCCAGTGCAGCAGCCAAAGGGATTCTTTTCAGATCTGTCAGTTCATGTCCTTTGTCTGCTCAGAACCCTCCAGGTCTCCCCATCCCCTCAGAGTTATAGCCACAGTGCTGACCATCACTGACAAGGCGCACCCCCACGATCTGACCCCAGTTATCTCCGACTTCATCTCCCATCATGCTCCCTCTTTCCTGCTTCTCTCCAGCCACATGGATCTCCACGATGTTCCTGGAACACCCAAAGTACGCTCCTACCTCAGGGCCTTTGCACCTGCTGTTCTCTCTGCTTGTAAAGCTGTTTCTCAGGAGTTCACATGGTTCATCCCGTCAAGTCTCTTAGTGGAGAGTAGCTTTCCCTGACCACCTTACCCAGCACAGCAACCCTGCTCATGCCAGTACACCCTACACCCTTCCCCTTCTCTATTATTCTTCATGGTGTATAACACCATCTGATAGGTGATAACATTTTATGTGTTTGTTTATTGATTATCTCTATCCCACCCCATCCTCATTAGAGTGAAGGATCCATGAAAGCAGGGATGAGGTTTTGTTCATTGCTGTGTCCCCAGAGCCTAGAACACTGCTGGGTACATAATAGCCATGCAGTAAATATGAGTGGAATGAATGAACAAGTGAAAGAACAAAAGGAAGGAAGAGAGGAAGGGAGGAAGAGAATGGAAGAAAAAAGAAAAGAAAAGAAAAGAAGGAAGGAAGGAAATAAGAACATAAGGACTGAAAAGCTACCACTGGATTAGGCAACAGGGGAGTGACCAGTGTCCTTGAGGAAGGCTGCATCAGTGGAGAAATGGGAACAGAAGCCAGACTCAAGTGGAGGGAGCAGTGGGTGCAGGAAGCTTGTCTGGAAAGGGGAGAAGCCAGGCAGGGTGGAAGCTGGGGGGGATGTTGGCTTGAGAGCAAGCGTTTCAAGCTGGAGGTGGCCCTAGAGGACAGGCCCCATGAGCCACAGCTCACTTTGATGAGCAGACCTGGCCCCTGTCACACCAGCTTCACCCAGCAGGCGTAGACGCAGGTCCCTGTCTCTCTCTTATGGCCACAGGGCATGAATCTCTCTGGGGGCCAGAAGCAGCGGCTGAGCCTGGCCCGGGCTGTGTACAGGAAGGCTGCTGTGTACCTGCTGGATGACCCCCTGGCAGCCCTGGACGCCCATGTTGGCCAGCATGTCTTCAAACAGGTCATTGGGCCTGATGGGCTGCTCCAGGGAACGGTAAGTTTGGGAAAATGTCTCAGAGGGCATAGAGCAAAGGCAGAGATAGTCCTAACCCAAGTCTGCTTACCACCATTCTCCATGAATCCAGTGTTCCTCTTTGTAATGGTCAGCTTTTGCTGTGACAGTGCTGCATAACAAACAACCCCCAAATGTCAGTGGCTCACAGCAGCAGTCATTTCTTTTGTTGGCTGTGCTGGGTCCTCACTGCTGTGCGGGCTTTCTCTAGTTGCAGTGAGCGGGGGCTACTCTTTGTTGCGGTGCACGGGCTTCTCATTGTGGTGGCTTCTCTTGTTGCGGAGCACAGGCTCTAGGTGCACAGGCTTCAGTAGTTATGGCACATGAGTCCTAGAGCACAGGCTCAGTAGTTGTGGCACATGGGCTTTGTTGCTCCGTGGCATGTGGGATCTTCCCAGACCAGGGATCAAAACCCGTGTCTCCTGCATTGGCAGGCATATTCTTAACCACTGCGCCACCAGGGAAGTCCGAGCAGTCATTTCTTGCTTCTGGGTCTGTGGTTAAACTACCACAGCTCTGCCTCAGGTCACCGGCCACGTTCAGTTGAACTCCGTGTCTTCTGGTTTCGAGACAGGTTGAAGGAGTCCCTCTATTTCACTGTTGGGACATGCTATTTTTGAGAAAAAGGGCAGGAGCACAAGAAGGAGAGCTTTCCCCACTCTGAGCCCCAGGACATTCCCGGCCCATTCCCCCAGCTCTGGAACAGTGGTCAAGCGCACGAGTGTAAATTCCATCCCTTCCTGCCCAGACACGGATTCTCGTCACCCACGCGCTCCACGTCCTGCCCCAGGCTGATTGGATCGTGGTGCTGGAAGATGGGGCCATTGCAGAGATGGGTTCCTTCCAGGAGCTTCTGCACAGGAAGGGGACCCTGGCGGGCCTTCTGGATGGAGCCAGACAGCCAGGAGATGGAGGAGAAGGAGGTACTGGCTGGGCTACCCTGTGCCTGGCTTCTGTCACCCTTGGGGAGAAGGTTCCACAGATCCCACTGGCTAGTGAAGCACTCTGGCCACACCCTCCCTGCAGGCCCAGGCCTGGAGGCAGACACTCTCCCACAAGGCCACCCAGCCCCCAGTAAGAGCCCGTGGCACCTTCTGTGAGCCAGGGGCTGTGCTAAGTGCTTCTATAAACATGCATTGTCTCATGTGGTCTCCACAACACCCCTGGGGGACCCCTGCAATTACGGCTGCCACTTTTCAGATAAGCAACTCAGGCCGAAGAGAGTTAAATAATTTGCCCAAGGTCACATTAGAATTTGGGTGTGTTCAACTCCAGGGTCTGTGCTTGAAACTGCTACAGAGACTGAGCAAAGAGGTCATTTGGTGCCTTGAGGCCAGAGGCCCCCAACATGCCAGCTAGGGCTTCTACTAATCCAGAGAACACAGTGCCCACTGGAAAAATGACAGTGTTCTGGAAGTGAAGTCAGTGATCCAAGCACAGCCACAGTGAGTGATAAAGAACAGCCAGGGGCCCCTCCATTCACTCATTTAATCACCACTTAGCCCCTGTGAGGTCAGTACTGTACTTAGCTCCATTTTACAGATGAGGACTGAGGCCCAGAAGTTAAGGAACTCGTCCAAGTTTACCCGGCTCATAAGTGGCAGTGTTGGGCTTTGAACCTCCAACTGCAGGCTGTGTGCTGTCCCTGCATGACAGAGGGGGTTTCACAGCCAGGTCCCCCATCCCAGGCTCTGCCTCCTCTGTTGAGCCCTGGCTCACCCTGGTAAAAACCCTAAGTGTTGGTTCACGGTGTCAACCTCCTGGAGCTTGAAGATGGAACCTTCCCGGCTTGGGGATGGTGGGCAGGAGGGTCCTTCCCTGGGGGAGATGACACCTGAGGTTGGGTGAGAGCTAACTGGAAAAGAACATCGCAGACACAATGGATTGCTTATGCAAGGGTATTGGGGAGACCCGAGCTTTTGGACTATGTGCAGTGTTTCCTGCTGTTTCCCAGCCCCAAGTTCATAGCCGATGCTTGATTATATTTGCCAACTGAATAAGTGAATGAATGAATAATGTTCCTGGAAGAACCCAGGGAGGATGGAGAGAGGGGGGAGGGGGCAGATCAGAGAAAATGGACGCTCAGCGAGCGGAGGCTGCACAGCCCATGGGTGTCAAAGCTGGCATCCAGACTCTGAGGTACCGACCCCCATAGAGTGACACGGCTCCCTTGACCTTGCAGAAACGGAACCCCCGGCCAGTGCCAAGGACCGCAGAGGCTCTGCTGGAGGTGGGAGGCCTGAGGGTGGACCGGAGAGGTGAGTTTGCTCTGGTGCAGAGCTTGGGGAGGGCACAAAAGCTGAGGCTGAAGCAAGGCGGCTGTGTCACCACCTGCATCTCAACCATTCTGGATTGAACATCTGCTTAAGACCCACCATGGGGCTCAGCCGTGGGATAATTCACCAGAGACTATTTGACAGTCAATTAGCCACAATGATTAAGTCCCCACATGTTCTGTTCACAGGATGACCAGTTTGCCCTCAGATGTGATGAATCCCTTAAAGTTTATCAGAGTTGTCATGGCTGGAGTGGGGCAGGGCCAGCTCCAAAGAAGGATCCACGCCATAGTTGTTAATGTCCGTGCCAGGCCCTGTCATTCATGCTCTGAAGGACATCAGCATCGCTTGGTGCTGGTGGGGGCCACCAGGAGGAGGCCTGCTGCCCCCTTTAGCCAGGCCATAGCTGGACTCCTGCGCTCTCCCTTTTTATGGAAAGTGACCTTGTGAAACAGAACAACAGACTACTGGGAACCAGAGAGTGTGAGCTTAAGTGCCAGCTGTTAGGGAACTGCAGGGGGAACCGGAGGGCCTCGGTCCCTGAGGTTGGGCCCCAGTTCCTCCCATCCCAGCTAGCCAGCCAGAGTACTCCTGGGCCACACACTGGACCGGCCCACCGTCTTCACAGTGCACAGTATCCTAAGTAAGACCAGATAGGTAGATAATAGGTAGAGAGGTAAGTAGGTAGGTAGACAAATAGGGTGACAGACAAACAGATAGATGATGAATGGATGAATAGACAGATAGATGATAGATAGAGTTCATAGACAGATGGATGTAGATAGATAAATATTGTATTGGAAAAACCTGCTAGTCTTCCCTCTTTCTCTCCATTACTCTCACACAACTACAACGTTCACTCTGACACCAGATGGGTGCCCCCTGCCCCCCCGCAAACCTTCACACCAAGCAATTCTCCACAACTCAGTTCTGACACTATCTGGAGATGTCAGATCCCACAGGTTAAGGGCTCAGTCCCTCAAGTCTGCTCCCCCCACTTCAGATGCCAATTGCAAGTAGTAGGTCTCCAGGGTTTCCACAACTTCTGTCCTACTTGGGGACAAAATGGGGGTTTGCATCACCCCCTCCTCGAGTTCAAGTAATTTGCCAGAACAGCTCACAGAACTCAGGGAAACACGTACATTTGGCAGTCTATTAAAGGATGTGACAAAGGAGACAGAACAGCCAGCTGAGGAGATTCACAGGACGAGGTCTGGGAGGGTCCCACATGCAGGAGCTTCTGTCCCCGTGGAGCTTGGTGTATCAATCTCTGGGTATGTGGATGTGTCCACTAACCTGGAAGCACCCCGAATCCCATACTGTTGGGGTTTTATGGAGGCTTCCTCGTGTGGGCATCATCCATTATTAACTCCATTTCCAGCCCCTCTTCCCTCTCTGGAGAATGTGGGTGGGGCTGAAAATTCCAAGCTTCTAGTCATGGCTTAGTCTTTCTGGTGACCAGCCCCCAACCAGGAGCCACCCAGGAGCCCACCCAGAGTCACCTCAGTAGAACAAAAGATGCTCCTAGGGCTCTTATCACTTAGGAATTTACAAGGGTTTTAGGAACTCTGTGCCAGGGATGGGGTCAAAGACCAAGTACATATTTCTTAACATAAATCACAATATCACAAAGATGGATAGGTGAATAAATAGATTGATTGATAGACAGACAGATAGGCAGCCAGGGAGACATAGATTATCCCCATTTTACACCTGAGGAAACTGAGGCACAGAGAGATTGTCAGCTGCCCATGGTTTCACAGTTAGCAGATGGTAATTCACATTTAAGGTTGTCAGCCTACTCAGCCACAGATAAAAGGAACACTCAAGAAACCTTCAGCATCTGAATTGTGCAAAGCTGACTTCCTGCAAACCTGGACTGACAAATCTGAGAATAAACAGCAGGTGCAAAATGATTGCAGCAAAGCTTAGACCAAAATGAAAACCAGGTTCCAAAGTTGGCAAATAAGTTCATTCAATGAGATGGCGTCGGAAGAACAGGCTTGCCTGACTCTGGGGTGATAGGTGGCATCTAGCTGGGCACCACAGAGGGAGGACTGGGGCATGGCACCTAGTTGGTGCTCAGTACGTTAGTTGAATGAATGAATGAGAGAGTGGCTCAGTGGCTTCCAGTGGCCATGAGGGTTGGGCATATACACCCCACGAAGAGAGACACTGATTTGTCCTCATTTCCTCTAAATGACAGGTCCATGAAGTTAGTCCCTGAGAAGGACAGCGCCACTTCAGAGGCCCAGACAGGGGTTCCCCTAGATGATCCTGAGGGGGCAGGACAGCCAAAAGGAGAGGACAGCATGCAATATGGCAGGGTAACCACCCGCTGCTCCCTCCCCCTCTCCACATCCACTGCCGCTGCTGCCCCCGGGGACTCAGGACCTCCCAAGAGATACAGCACTTGGGGGGGGATGGGGCTGGGGGGACGACTCACCTTTATTGAACACCTACTATGTGCCACGTAAGATTCTAGATACTTCATACTTCTTAATGCCCACAACCACCCTAAAATCAGATGGTGATAGCTCCATTGTAGAGATGAAGAAACTGGGTTCTTAAAGAGTTTAGACATTTGTGTTCTCACAGCTAGCAAGTGAGCAACTTGGGACTCAAACCTAGGACAGTCTGAATCTGAAACTTGTACTACTTCTTCTCTCCTATGCTGCTTTGTCCACCCATCCCCCACCCATTCACCCACCTACCTACTCATTCATCCATCCATCCATTTACCTTTCCACCTATTCACCCATCCATCCCACTCACCCATCCATCCATCTACCCATCTACTCACTCTTCTATCCATCTCACACAACCATCCACCCATCTGCCACCCTGCCATCCATCCATCCATCCGCTCATTTATCCACCCACCCTCCTACAGACCCACTCATTTATTCATCCACCCACCCACCTACCCATTTACTTACCCATTCGCCCACTCAACCATCCACCTACTCATCCATCCAGAAGACATTTGCAGAACCCCCACTGTGTGCCAGACAAAGTTTCTGCCTTGGTGGACCTTGCAGGCTAGTGGTGGGGGGCAGGGGAGAGAGTGAGAAAACAATTATGCTAATAAGCAAGGTGATATCAGGTAGTGATAAATGCTATAAACAAAATAAAGAAAGTGATGAGACAGGGACCGACCAAGGATCAGGGACCTGCTTGGATAGGATGCTCTGAGGAGTGACATTTGACATCCCTGAAGGATGCGAAGGAAGTAGCCATGGAAAGAGCAGGGGGAGGAGCATTCCAGGCAGAGGGAACAGCAGGGGCAGAGACTCTGAGGTGAGAAGGAGCTCAGGGTGCCAGAGAAAAGAAAGGGATCCCATGAAACCAGTGGATAGTGCGTAGACGGTAAGGTGAAAGAGTGTACAAGAGGTTTAGAATTTCTTCTCAGAGCAAGAGAAAGTCCAGGGCAGGTTAGCAACAGCAAGATGTTTTCAACAGCAAGTGGATGTTTTCAAAAGTTCACTCTGGCTGCAGCTGCATGGAGAATTTCAGATTTGTAGGAACCAGACTTTAAACAAGTGGCTTAACCTCTCTGTGCCTCAGTTTCCCTATCTGTCAGGTGGGAATTATGATGAGGATGGAGACACATGCTTGTCCCATAGTAGGTGTTCAATAAATCACTCCAAACTCAGAAAGTGCCACAGCCTGTCCCCTTTAAGGCTCCCACTGCCATCTGGGAGCCATAGAGGAAGGGGGTCCTGAGGCTGGGCGGGCCTGGAGGGGAGAGGATACTCCAGGTGGGAGGTATTGCATGGTGGTTCCATCTGCCCCACTGGCAAGTTTTGGGAGCCCCACCTGGCCTTTCCTCTCTCCCCCTGGGGTGTCTCTCTGCCCCCATCTCTCCTACGTGTGCTACAGGTGAAGGCTACCATGTACCTGACCTACCTACGAGCTGTGGGCACCCCGCTCTGCCTCCATGCACTTTTCCTCTTCCTATGCCAGCAAGTGGCCTCCTTCTGCCGTGGCTACTGGCTGAGCCTGTGGGCAGATGACCCAACCGTGGACGGACGGCAGACTCACGCAGCCCTGCGGGGCTGGGTCTTTGGGCTCCTGGGCTGCCTCCAAGGTACCCCTGCCAGCCTTCCTCACTCTCCATCCTCCAGCTCCACCCAAGGGTTTCTCAGGGCTCCTTCACCCACACCTCCCTGGCTCACCCTGTCCTTCCTGAACATCTGTGCAAATGTCCTGGGTCCAAACACAGACCTGCATCCTTAAGATGGGGCTGGGGAAGTGGGGGACATCCCTACTTTTACAGAAGCCTCAGAGTCTCTTCCAGCCTCATCAGCAAAGGCAGAATCTTGGCCTCCAGATGATGGGGCAGCTGAGCACTTAGGTGGGGCAGCAGGTCCACTGGACTCTGCCCCTCTCCCAAGCTGAGGACAGCCCCAAGTCTGACTGCTGGTGACTTCCAGCACCCCACCCCAATCCCATGCTTCTGCCACTGCCCCACCCCCATCCCCCATAGGAGGTAGAGCCCTGCATCACATCCCCACCATCATCTCCTCCCATCTTCTCTTCCTTTTTAAAAAATAGATTTATTTTTTTAGAGCAGTTTTACATTCACAGCAAAATTGAGCAGAAGGTACAGAGATTTCCCCACTCATCTATAACCTCCATCATTACCAACATCCCCCCACCAGAGTGGTACATTTGTTACAAATGAACCTATATCCACACATCCTAGTTAGCCAAAGTCTGCAGTTTTCATCAGGGTTCACTCTTGGTGTTGTACATTCCATGGGATGGACAAACGTATAATGACATATATCCACTGTTACAGTATCATACAGAATAGTTTCACTGCCCTAAAATTCTCTGTTCTCCACCTATTCATCTCTGTTTCACTGATCTCGTTGTCTATTCTTTCACCAATACCACAGAGTCTTTTCTTCCTGAGTTGTATACCATAATATTTCGTCCCAGTTTTGTTGATATAGTTGACTTACAGCACTGTGTAAGTTTAAGATGTAGAGCATAATGATTTGGCTTACCTACATCATGAAATGATGACCACAGTGAGTTTAGTGAACATCCGTCATCTCATATAAATATGAAATTAAAGAAATAGAAAAAACATTTCCTTGTGATGAGAACTCTTAGGATTTACTCTCTTAACAACTTTCATACATAGCACACAGCAGTGTTTATTATATTTATCATGTTATACATTACATTCCTAGTGCTTAGTTATTTTATAACTGCAAGTTTGTACCTTTTGACGGCCTGCATCCAGTTCCCCCTCCCCGCATTCCCCCGTCTCTGAGGGAACATATCCAAAAAAATATTACTAAGGCCAATGTCAAAGAGCATACTGCCTGTTTTCTTCTAAAAGTTTTATGGTTTCAGGTCTTATGTTTAAGCCTTTAATCCATTTTGAATTTATTTTTGTATATGGTATGAGAAAGTAGTCCAGTTTGATTCTTTTGCAGGTACCAGTTTGATTCTTTTGCATGTAGTGTCCATGTTTCCCAGTACCATTTATTGAAGAGGCTGTCTTTTTTTTTTTTAATCCAATCCAACCTTATGTCTTTTTTTTTAATTGGGGTATAGTTGTTTTACAATGTTGTGTTAGTTTCTCCTGTACAGTGAAGTAGAGTTCCCTGTGCTATACAGCAAGTTCTTATTAGTTATCTATTTTATACATATTAGTGTATATATGTCAATCCCAATCTCCCAATTCATCCCACCCCCACCCCCACCCCCGCTTTCCCCTCTTGGTGTCCATACGTTTGTTCTCTGCATCTGTGTCTCTATTTCTGCCTTGCAAACACCAGTTCATCTGTACCATTTTTCTAGATTCCACATATATGTGTTAATATACGATATTTGTTTTTCTCTTTCTGACTTACTTCACTCTGTATGACAGTCTCTAGGTCCATCCATGTCTCTACAAATGACCCAGTTTCCTTCCTTTTTATGGCTGAGTAATATTGAAGAGGGTATCTTTTCCCCATTGTATATTCTTGCATATTTTTTTGTAGATTAATTGCCCATATAATGTGGGTTTATTTCTGGGCTCTCTATTCTGTTCCATTGATCTGTGTGTCTGTTTTTGTGCCAGTACCATATGGTTTTGATGACTGTAACTTCGTAATATAGTTTGAAATCAGGGAGTGTGATACCTCCAGCTTTATTCTTCTTTCTCAAAATTGTTTTGGCCATTCAGGATCTTCTGTGTTTCCATACAAATTTTAGAATTATTTTTTTCTAATTCTGTGAAAAATGCCATTGGTATTTTGATAGGGATTGCATTGAACCTGTTGATTACCTTGGGTAGTATGAGGATTTTAACAATATTAATTCTTCCAATCCATGAGTATGGTATATCTTTCCATCTGTGTCATCTTCAGTTTCTTTCAACAGTGTCTTACAGTTTTCCAAGTAAAGGTCTTTTACCTCCTTAGCTAGATTTATTCTGAGATATTTTATTCTTTTTGATGCAACTGTACATGGGATTGTTAAATTCCTTTCTAATAGTTCACTGTTAGTGTATAGAAATGCAACATATTTCTGTATATTAAATTTGTATTCTGCAACTTTACTGAATTCATTGTTGGGTTCTAGTAGTTTTTTGGTGGCATCTTTAGGATTTTCTATGTATAGTATCATGTCATCTCTAAATGGTGAGTTTTACTTCTTCCTTTCCAATTTGGACTCCTTTTATTTCTTTTTCTTGTCTAATTGCTGTGGTTAAGACTTCCAATATTATGTTGAATAAAAATGGTGATAATGGGCATCCTTGTCTTGTTCCTGACCCTAGAGTAAATGCTTTGAGCTTTTCAACACAGTGTATGATGTTAGCTGTGGGCTTGTTGTGTATGGCCTTTATTATGTTGAGGTGTAGTCCCTCTGCTTTGTTGAGAATTTTTATCATAAATGGATGTTGTAGTTTGTCAAATGGTTTTTCCATACCTATTGAGATGATTGTGTGATTTTTACTCTTCAGTTTGTTAATGTGGTGTATCACATTGCTTGCTTTGTGGATATTAAACCATCTTTGCATCCCTGGGATAAATCCCACTTGATCATGGTGTATGGTCCTTTTAATGTATTGTTGAATTTGGTTTGCGAATATTTTGTTGAGAATTTTTGCATTTATGTTCACCAGTGATGTTGGCCTGTAATTTTCTTTTTTTGTTCTATCTTTGTCTGATTTTGGTATCTGGATGATGCTGGCCTTGTAGAATGATTTTGGAAGTGTTCGTTCCTCTGCAATTTTTTGAATAGTTTGATAAGGATATGTATTAACTTGTCTCTAAAGAGTCTGGACCATCTGGTTCTGGACTTTTTTTTTTTTATATTACTTATTCAATTTCATTCCTGGTAATTGGTCTGTTCATATTTTCTATTTCTTCCTGTTCAGTCTTGGGAGGTTGTACATTTCCAGGAATTTGTCCATTTCTTCTAGGTTGTCCATTTTATTGGCATATAATTGTTCATAGTCATCTATTATAATCATTTCCATTTGCATGGAATAGCTTTTTCCATCCCCTCACTTTCAATCTCTGTGTGTCTTTAGGTCTAAAATGAGTCTCTTGTAGGCAGCATACATGTGGGTCTTTTTTTATATCCACTCAGCCACTCTATGTCTTTTAATTGGAGCATTTAGTCCATTACATTTAATGTACTTACTGCCATTTTGTTCATTATTTTGGGGTTATTTTTATAGTTCTTTTCTGTTCCTTTCTTCTTCTTTTGTTCTCTTCCCATGTGATTTGATGACTATCTTTGGTGTTATTTTTGAATTTCTTTCTCTTTTTTTGTGTGTGTGTCTATTATAGGTTTTTGGTTTGTGGTTAGCATGTGGTTTAAATATAGCAATCCATATATGTGTGGGTTTTTTAAGTTGTTGATCTCTTAAGTTCGAAAGCATTTAACAACCTTGCTTTTTTTTTTTCCTCTCCCTGCCACATTTACTGTTTTTGACATCATATTTTACATCTTTTTGTTTTGTATATCCCTTAACTACTTATTGTGGATATAGATGATTTTATGACTTTCATCTTTTAATCTTCCTATTCGCGTTATATGTGGTTGGTTTAGACTTTTACTGTATATTTGCTTTTACCAATGAGATTTTTCCTTTCATACAGTTTGTATTTCTAGTTGTGGGCTTTCCTTTTTTTGCTGGCATATAGGAAAGTGATTGAATTTTTCATACTAACCTTGCATCCTGGAATGTTGCTATAATTGCTTATTAGTTTCAGGAGTTTTTGGTCAGTTCTTTTAGATTTTCTACATAGATGATCATGTGATCTGCAAACAAATACAGCTTTATTTCTTCCTTGGAAATCTGCATACCTTTTATTTCCTTATCTTATTGCATTAACTAGGACTTCTAGCAGGGTGTTGAAGAAGAGTGGTAAGAGGGGACATTCTTGCCTTGTTCCAGATCTTACTGGGAAAGCACCAAGCTTCTCACCATTAGGTTAGCTTCTCACCATTAGGTTTTTAATAGATATTCTTTATCAAGTTGAGGAAGTTCTCGATTCCTATTTTACTGAGAGAGGTTTTGGGTTTTGTTTTGGGGGGGGTGTTTTTGTTCATTTGTTTTATCATGAATAGGTACTGGATGTTGTCTAATCTTTTTCTGCATCTATTGATATGGTCAGGTGATTTTTCTTTTTTAGCCTATTGATGTGATAGATTACATTAATTGATTTTTCAGATTTTTAAAATATTTATTTATTTATTTGGCTGCACTGGGTCTTAGTTGTCACACGCAGGATCTTCATTGCCACATGCAAGATCTTCATTGTCGCAGGCGGGATCTTTAGTTGTGGCATGCAGGATCTAGTTCCCTGACCAGGGATCAAACCCGGGCCCCCTGCATTGGGAGCACGGAGTCTTAACAACTGGACCACCAGGGAAGTCCCAAATTTTCAAATGTTGAAGCAGCCTTGCATATCTGGGGTAAATTCCACCTGTTCATGATGTACGATTCTTTTC
This sequence comes from Delphinus delphis, assembly GCF_949987515.2. NCBI lineage: Eukaryota > Metazoa > Chordata > Mammalia > Artiodactyla > Delphinidae > Delphinus > Delphinus delphis. Next base: position 61,961,515 of record NC_082697.1, on the reverse strand, counting down.
ATACATTGTTGGATTTAATTTGCTAATATTTTGTTGAAGATTTTTACATGTACGTTCTTGAGAGATATTGGTCTATACAGTTTTCTTGTACTGTCTGTCTGATTTTGGTATTAGGAAATGTTGCCCTCATAGAATAAGTTAGAAAGTATTCCCTCAGCTTCAACCCTCTGAAAGAGAGTGTAGGGAATTGGTATAATTTCTCCTTAAATATTTGTTAGTGAACTCATCTGGGACTGGCAGTTCCTGTTTTGGAAAGTTATTAATTGTCACTTCAATTTCTTTAATAGTTATAGGCCTATTCAGATTGTCTATTTCTTCTTGCATAAGTTTTAGTAGATTGCGTCTATCAAGGAACTGGTCCATTTCTCCTAGGTTTTCAAATTTATGGGCAGAGAGTTGTTTGTGGTATTCCTTTTTTATACTTTTAATATCCATGGGATCTGTAGTGATGTCCCTTTTAAAATTTTTTCAGATATTAGTAATTTGTGTCTTCTCTCTTTCTTCTTAGCCTGGCTAGAAGCTTATCAATTTTCTGATCTTTTCAAAGAACTAGGCTTTGGTTTCATTGATTTCCTGTTTTCAATTTCACTGATTTCTACTGTAATTTTTATTGTTTCTTTTCTTCTGCTCACTTTGGATTCAATTTTCTCTTCTTTTTCTAGTTTCCTAAAGTAGAAGCTTAGACGATGGATTTTAGAGCTTTCTTTTTTCTAATATATATTTATTCAGTGCTAAACATTTCCCTCTAAGTACTGCTTTTATTACATGCCCAAAATTTGGTAAGTTGTGTTTTTATTTTCATTTAGTTCAAAATATTTTAAAATTGCTCATGAGGTTTCTTCTTTGACCCACGTGTTACTTAGAAATGTGTTAATATTCAAGTATTGGGGATTTTCCAGGTATTTGTTATTTCTAGTATAATTCCACGGTGGTCTAAGAACAGACATTGTAAAATTTCTCTTCTTTTAAATTTGTTAAGGTGTATTCTATAGTCCAGAATTGTGGTCTATCTTAGTGAATGTTTCATGTGAGCTTAGGAATTTGTGTTCTGCTGCTGTTAGATGAAGTGGTCTGTTTATGTCCATTATATCCAGTTGATTGATGGTGTTGTTGAGTTCATCTCTGTCCTTACTGATTTTCTCCCTGCTGGATTTTCTGCCTTTTCTGATAGAGGGGTGTTGAAATCTCCAGCTATGATAATGGATTCATTTATTTCTCCTTGCAGTTCTATCAGTTTTTGCCTCACATATTTTGATGCCCTTTTGTTAGGCAATACACATTAAGGATTGTTAAGTCTTCTTGAGTAACTGACCCCTTTATCATTATGTAATGCCCCTCTTTATCCCTGATAACTTTTCTTACTCTAAAGTCTGCTCTATTTGAGGTTAATATAGCTACAAACTATACAGGTATAATATACTAACTATTTAAAACTATATGTCTCAGACTAGCTTAAGCAACAAGAGAATTTATTGGCTTGTGGACTGGAATCCATAGGTAACTAGCTTGAGGTATGGCTGGATCCACAGGTCCAGCAAATACTGGAAGATTAGCTTCATTTTCTTCCTCTATGATAGCTTCCTGTCCAGGCAGGCTACTTCCCCTGGTGCTAACATAGTATCCCACAAAGTGAGTACCTCTTCCCAGAAGTCCCAGCAGAGTCCCAGGTCTCATTGGCCTGACTTGGGTCATGTGTTCACCCCGAGCCAACTGCAATGGTTCGGATTGGCTAGGGATGAAATTTTCCCCACCCCAGAAACAGAGAGTGAAGTTAGCTCTGTTCCAAGCACACAGATTGGCATTGGGAGGAAGGGGGTGTATTAGTTTCCTAGGGCTGCCATAAAACGGATTACCACAAACTTGGTAGCTTAGAACAACAGAAATTTTTATTCTCTCACAGTTCTGAAGCCAGAAGTCCAAAATCAAGGTGTCAGCAAAAATTGGTCCCTCTTGGAGGCTCTGAAGGAGAAACTGTCCCATGCCTTTCTCCTAGCTTCTGCTGGTTGCCAGCCATCCTTGGCATTCCTGGGCTTGTGGTGTATCACTCCAGTCTCTGTCTCCGTCTTCACATCATCTTCTTCTCTGTGTCTCTGTGTGTCCTCTCCTCTTCTTATAAGGACACTAGTCATCAGATTTAGAAGCCGCCCTAAATCCAGGATTTCACCTCAAGCTCTTTCACTAATAACATCTTCAAACGCCCTCTTTTTTTTTTTTTTTTTTGCGGTACGCGTGGCCTCTCTCGTTGCGGAGCACAGGCTCCGGACGCGCAGGCTCAGCGGCCATGGCTCACGGGCCCAGCCGCTCCGCAGCATGTGGGATCTTCCCAGACCGGGGCACGAACCCGTGTCCCCTGCATCGGCAGGCGGACTCTCAACCACTGTGCCATCAGGGAAGCCCCAAAGGCTGTCTTTCCAAATAAGGTCACATTCTGAGGTTCCTGGTGGACATGAATTTGGGGGGAGACACTATTTAACCCACTGCATGGTGGTCCCATCAAAGGATAAATCAGGGCGGCCAGTTCATAACATAGCCACCACAGGGTGATGGGGGTCTCCAGCCCTTATGCCTTGACCCCTTCTCTCTCCCCAGCAATCGGGCTCTTTGCCTCCATGGCCACAGTGCTCCTAGGAGGGATCCGGGCATCCAGCCTGCTCTTCCGGGGGCTCCTGTGGGACGTAGCACAGTCTCCTATTGGCTTCTTTGAGCGGACGCCCATTGGGAACCTGCTGAACCGCTTCTCCAAAGAGACAGACATAGTAGACGTGGACATCCCAGACAAATTCCGGTCTCTACTGATGTATGCCTTCGGACTCCTGGAGGTTGGCCTGGTGGTGACAGTGACCACCCCGCTGGCTGTCGTGGCCATTGTGCCACTGCTGCTCTTCTATGCTGGGTTTCAGGTAAGGGGAGGTTGGAGAGGCTCCTGGGGCCAGCCGAGGTCACCTCCACCAGTCCCCTGTCTCTGGGCAGGACTCAGTGTAAGAAGTTCTGCCCAGCTGGACATCTAGGAGCTGCCCCTAGAAGAATTCTCAGAGACAGAGACACCACAGTCTGTTTCTAACACTTACTCTCATCTCTGTCTCCCAAATGTTCACATCAAAGTTCTTAACGTCTAACAGTTTATCCTGCTGCTGTTGCTGAAATCAGCTCTCTCTTCCTCAGTGATCTGGAAACCAAGAAGGCATTGCAAGCTCTCAAAGACCGTTGTATTAGGCTCGACTCTTTCAGTTGCCAGAACCAGAGACCAACTTAAATTAGCTTAAACACAAGAACAGAATTAATGGCTTATGCTCCCAGGGTGCAGGGGGTCAGCTCTTACTAGGACGCTGTCACTCTTTCCATATCTTCCCTCAGTGGTTCTTGAAGTGTGGTATCAGACCAGCAGCATCAGTTTCACCTGGGAACTAGTTAGAAATGCACATTCTCAGGCCCCATTCAAGACCTACTGACTCAGATACTATGGAGCTGCGGCCCAGAAATCTGGGTTTTAATGAACCTTCCAGGTAATTCTGATGCATGCTAATATTTAAGAATCACTGGCTCAGCTCTGCTTGGCCTAACTTTGCACACACTCCTTTTCTAGGGGGCAGGTCTGATGGCCCCCTTGCAACCCTATACTCACAGCCTCCCACCTCAGCAACCCCCGACACAAAGCAACTTTTCTCCAGCTCAGCATTCACACATCCATCCCAGGGAAGATTCTGATTGGCCTTTCATGAGGCATGTGTCATCCCTGAGCTCATCACTGTGACCAAAGGAATAGTTTACTCTGCCTAGCAGGGCTGTGTCATGTGACTACCTCCATGACCAGGTCTCATGATTGACCGCCAACCCCCCATCCCCACCAAGGAAATCAGAAGTAGAAGAAACCATGGTAGCCAGACAAAAATCAGAAGTAGAAAAAACAAAACAAAACATGGTAGCCAGACAAAAACCATGGCCATCGCTGCCCTCCACAACTATCCCAAGTCTTTTCTATAGCCTCTTGACCTGGGGGAGGAACTGCTTCTCTAGAGCTTTGGAGTCGGACAGAGATGTGTTTGAATCCAGGTCCTGCCACTTGCTTGCTATAGAGGCTTAGACCAGCTGCTTAATCCCTCTGAGCCTCTGGTGTTCTTACCTATAAACTGTGAACGACCCTAATGCCCACCTCACAATGACTGAATACTGCAGTTGACCCTTGAACGACGTGGGGATTAGGGGCACTGACCCTCCTTGCAATTAAAAATCTGCTTAGAAGTTATAGCTGGCCCTCTGCATACACAGTTCCTCCATAGCCACAGATTCAACCAAGTGCAGAACGTAGCACTGTAGTATTTACTATTGAAAAGTATCCACAAATAAGTGGACCTGTGCAGTTCAAGCCCATGTTGTTCGAGGGTCAACTGTATTTGGAAAGCGCCTGGCATGCAGCCTGGGTGATCAGCAAATGCAGGTTCTTTCCTGCCTGCCAGCCGCAGACAGCTTCCAACCTCAAACCAAATAACGATATATATTGTTTGTGCGTCATGGTGTTCGCAGCACCTGGCATGTAACCTTCGAGTTAAGTGAATGAATTTGACTTGTCAAGCTGCCTTCCTTGCCCTTTGTGGCTTTGTTCCCACAATGACTGGCCCTAAGTGAAGCAGTTGGCCTTAGAGCTGAGAATGAGATATTTACTATAGACTAGGTCTATAGTAAATAGACCAGACTCCATCCTGGCCGTACATGAGAATCACTCGAAGGCTTTTTAAAAATTCCAAGGCCAAGGTGATGCCACCAGAGAGGTTGATGCCACCAGAGATTCTGATTCAATAGTTCGGGGGTGAGGCATTGGGAGTTTTTGAAGATTCTCAGGTGATTTTTAAAAAGACCCATGGAACTCTGATTCTACAAGGAAATTGGAGCCCAGAGAAGAGAAGCCACTGACCCAAGGTCACACAGCAAGCTGGTAACAGAGCTCCCTATGCTTCTCAAACTGTCTCTCTGTGTTTGTGACCTCTCTGCTCCCCACTGTCCCACTTCAGAGCCTGTATGTGGCCAGCTCATGCCAGCTCAGACGCCTGGAATCAGCCAGGTACTCATCCGTGTGTTCCCATGTGGCCGAGACATTCCAGGGCGGAGCAGTGGTCAGGGCCTTCCGGGTCCAGGGCTGCTTTGTGGCTCAGAACGACGCACACATGGATGAAAGCCAGAGAGTCAGTTTCCCGCGGCTGGTGGCTGACAGGTAGGAAGGGGGCAGAGAAGAACCTATAATCCTTCTGTGTCCCCAGAGGATGAGACCTAAGGTCATACTGTGTGGTCAGAGAGGTCACGTGGCCTGCTCAAGGTCACACAGCGAGTCGAGGGTAAAGCAGAGCCTAGACCCCATGGGTGCACATGGCTCACAGTGTGAGCAGATGGACCTTGGCCTGAGGGATCCCCAACCACAGATGGGCAGGAAGTACAGGTGTCAGCAAAAGGGAAGAAGCCTCTGTTGCCAGGCCACTAGACCAGCCTCTGTTGCCTTGGTGACAAAGGAGCTACATAAGCATCCTCGGCCTCCTTTCGGTACTAAGCAAGAATAAGAACACAAGTTTTGAGCACAGACAGACACAGGTGCAAATCCCAGCTCTGCAACTTACTAGCTGGATGATCTTGGGCAAGTCACATAACCTCTCTGAGCCTCATTTGTCAAAGTGAGTTTGCACTCATGGAGTGGCTACTGAGATTAAACAAATACACTCACAGCTAATCCTTGTAATGTGCTTACCACATGCCCAGCACAGTCCTCAGCATCCTCTGTGGATTAATTTATTTAATCCTATTAACAACTCCACCAGGCAGAGACCCTTTTATAGATGATGAATCTTAGGCACAGAGAGATTTAGGAACTTGCCCAGGGCCACACTGCAAATACATGGTGGAGTGAGGATTTGAATCCAGTCAGTCTGGTGCCAGAGTGTGGAGAGGGTCAAGCACACAGTGGGTGTGAATTCAATAAATGTCAGTTCCTTCCTTCTTTCTGCCCAGATCTCCAGCCAGCTGGGGCTATGAGGCCCTGCAGCTGTGGGCAGTGTCTCAATGCCATATGCCTTCTGGGTGAGCTGCCCTGCCCCTTCCTGGGGTCCTAGCCTAGGGAGGAGGGACCTTACAAACATTTACAAAGCACCTACTTTGTGGAAGGGTCAATGATTTCTGCGCCATATACGATGGGTGTATCTCATTTAATCCTCACAACTATAACGAGCCAGACGTTACTTCATCCCACAGATGGGTAAACTGGGGTTCGGAGAAGTGAAGGGACTCCCCCAAGGTCAGCCATCTAGGAAGTGGCAGACCCTCAGTCAGGCAGATGTGGCTTCAAATCCCGGTGTTTGTTATGTTTGTGGACTTGGGCAAGTACCTAACCCTTCTGGTGTCCTCATCTGTCCAATGGGGACAACAGTCCTCCCATCGTGGGGTTGTTAAGAGGACTAGGTGTTATATGCAGTGAAGCCCAGAGTTCCCTGAAGACAGGGATTTTTATCTGTTTGGTTTGCGGCTGTGTCCCCAGCATCTCCAGCATGCATGGCACACAGTAGGTGCTGAATACATATCTGCTGAATGAATGCATGAATGAATGGTCAAGTAGGAATTCAATAAAAGGAAAAAGAAGTAGGAATTCAATTTCCTCATCCATTCAATATGTATTTGTTGAGAACCTACTACGTGCTCAGTCCTGTGCTGGGTCCTGGGGACAGAGCCATGAACAAGACAAAAGTTGATGGACTTCCCTGCTGGTGCAGTAGTTAAGAATCCACATGCCAGTGCAGGTGACACAGGTTCGAGCCCTGGGCCGGGAAGATCCCACATGACGCGGACCAACTAAGCCCATGCGCCACAACTACTGAGTCTGCACTCTAGAGTCCACGAGCCAAAACTACTGAAGCCCACGTGCCACAACTACTGAAGCCCGCACGCCTACAGCCCATGCTCCGCGACAAGAGAAGCCACCGCAATAAGCCCGCGCATCTCAACGAGGAGTGGCCCCCACACGCTGCAACTAGAGGAAGCCCACGCACAGCAATGAAGACCCAATGCAGCCAAAAATGAAATATTAATTAATTAGTTAATTAAAAAAAAAGACAAAGTTGCTGCCCTCATGAGCCTGCTGATGCAGGCCGACAGTCAAGGACTGATTAACTAGTTTAGCTATACAGAGTGATAAAAGGGAGGAGTCGTCCTGAGGGCTCTCTGAGGAGGTGAGGCTTGAGCTGGCTGTGTGAGGGTAAGATGTTGGCCATGTGAAGAAGGAGGTCGGATTCAGGCAGGGGGAACACAGGGGACATGGCTTGGCATAGCCTGGGGACAGAAAAGTGGCAGCACAGCAGAGCTTACTTGAGCACCTACTGTGGGGCCTGGGTGTGGAGGAGACCATTGCCGGGACCCCATGGGCACTCGAGCCGGCATGCTGTCCAGGCCTTGTGCCCAGGGAGGCAGGTAGCACAGAGAGGCCCCACTGACCCCACTCTTACCTGTCCCCTCGCAGGTGGCTCGCTTCCAACCTGGAGCTCGTGGGGAATGGGCTGGTGTTTGCGGCCGCCCTGTGCGCAGTCCTGAGCAAGGCCCACCTCAGCCCCGGCCTCGTGGGCTTCTCTGTCTCAGCCGCCCTGCAGGTACTTCCGACACCCCAACCTGGGCTCTGGGGTGCGGGCAGAATGGACACAGACCTCCGCCAGTGGGACCTTCAAGGACCTGAGTCCAAACTACCAACCAGTGAGGAAGACACGGCTCTGCAAGAGCCTAGGCTGGACCTTGGAGCCTCGCTGTGCTCCTCTGAAAAATGGGCAGTAATCCCTTCACTTCAGACACTATAAAGACTCATTGAGATAAAGTAGACAGAGTCCATTTCCAGTGCATTGTTAACGTTTTGTTAACTATTAATAACAATATTTAATGTCAGGTTATGACATCTGTAAAGGAAAAAATATATATATATATATACATATATGTAAATAGCATTCATTATGAATGAGACATTGTTCTAAGAGCTTTATAAATATTAGCTCATTTAATCCTGCCCACAAGCCCACCAGGGGTACTATTACTGTCCTCATTTTACAGTTGAGGCAACTAAGCTTAAGGCTAAAGCAAGTAACAGGAGGGAACATGATTGGGGGGAGGGTGCTTTTCTTTTGCATGGCCCAGAAGACCTCTCTGAGAAGGGGGCTTGAGATCTGTGGCCTAAAGGAAGTGGGGGAATAGGGGAGGAGCAGTCCTGGTGGAGGGAACAGCAGGAGGAAAGGCCCTGCGATGGCGGGAGGGGTGCGACTGGTGTGTTAGAGGAACAACAAGAAAGCGGTGTGGCTGGAGAGAGTGTGAGGACAAAACTGGAGGGAAATGAGGTTGGGAAGGGGTGGGGGCAGGGCGAGCAGACTCTGGGGAGGAGCTTGGTGTGGTACCAAGTGGGAAATCAGTGTTAAGTGGAGGGAAACCTCTCTGAATGGAAGTCTTTGGGCTGGATCCTGCTGGGTGTCCTTGAGAGGGCCACACACCTTCTCTGGTCCTGTCTCCCTACCTGTTTCAAGAAGGGTTGGATAAGCTGATGTCCGAGGGCTCCTTTCTGGTCCATATACTCCAGTTCAACTAAAGGAAAAGAGGGATCCTTGTGGCTACAGCCAAATTCTGCCCCCTCGTCTGCTCCGGGTCCCGCCTCCCAGCCCCTGCCTCACCTGTGGGGTGGCCTTGCTGAAGCTGTCCTGAGGTGTCTTCTCGAACCAGGTGACCCAGACGCTGCAGTGGGCTGTTCGCAGCTGGACAGACCTGGAGAGCAGCATCGTGTCGGTGGAACGATTGAAGGACTACGCCCAGACGCCCAAGGAGGTGATGGGCAAGAGATGGAGGGGGAGCGGGCACCATCCAGGACTTACAGCAGAGGACGGTGGACCCATGTTGACATCTGCCACCGGCTTTAGAGCCCCCACCACTGCAGACTGCAGTCACAGCCAAGGTGGCAGGAATGGTTAAGAGGGTAGGGTCTGAGACGAGGTCAAATCCTGGTTCCTCTGAATGGCAAGGCAGGGCACTCTGAGTGACAGGGGACCAGGAGTAACAGCAACATGACAGTAACATAACAGCAGCTTGGTAGCAACATTATAGAAACATGACAGCAGCACAACAGTAACACGATAGCACTACTGAAACAGAACAGCAGGAACAGTAGAGAAACATAGCAGCAACGTAACGGTGCTGGGTGTACTAGGAGGTCATCCCACAATAAAGGACTTCATACAGTGTCTGGCACACCGCAAACACTCAATACATGTCCACACTCTAATTAGCCCCATTTCACAGATGGGGAAACCAAGGCTCAAGGGAGTGGAGTGACCTGTTCAAGGTCACAGGAATAGCAAATGGCAGCACTGGTCTCCCCACTGCACAGACTTGCCCTTTTCCCTAAAAGGAGAGTGTCTACCTCTACTAGCGAAAGAGAGAATATTTGAAAATTAATAATGGCTAATAACAAAAATAGATAAAGAGTAGCCAACATCATTATTTTTTTATTTTCACTATACCAAATATTATTTGTTTTTAGCCTTGCTGCATTCCATGCCCCATAACAACCCTGTAAAGTAGCAGTAAATAAGCCCACTTTACAGAAGAGGAAACTGAGGGTCAGAGAGGCAGGCTCTTTTGTGAGAAGCCTGGAGAAAGGCTCCTCTGACCCAATGTCCCCTCCTGCCCTAGGCACCCTGGAGGCCGGCCACCTGTGCGGCCCGGCCCCCCTGGCCTTGTGGGGGGCAGATCGAGTTCCGGGACTTTGGGCTGAGATACCGACCCGAGCTCCCGCTGGCCGTGCGGGGAGTGTCCTTCAAGATCCACGCAGGAGAGAAGGTGAGCGGCTCACCTACAACTTCCTCCTCGTGGTGGCCAGGCCACAGGGCGGCTGGAGAGGCCTCAGGGCCGTGGCCAGGCTGGGCATCACCCAGAGTCCAGGTCCTGAGCACCGGCTGCCTGCTCCACGTCCGCACCTCAGGTCCCCCAGTCTTCAGACCCACCACGCCCTAAAGGGAACTTATCATCTTCCCCAAACCTGCTTCCATCTTGGTGAAACCCACCCACCTTGGTGTCCCAGATGAGGAGGCATCACCCCAACTTCTTTCTTCTTTCTCTATCATTAGTTGAACACCTACTATGTGCTGGGTGAGGTGCTGAATGTTCCACATACTTATCCAGTTTGCATGGGCTCAGTTCCTTGCTTTGCCGTGCCTGACTTTGGACAAGTCACTGCATGCCTTGGTCTCAGTTTCCCATCTGTAAAGTGGGAATAATAATGTCAACCTCATAGAGTTGTTGAGAAGTTTACCTGGGTTAATACATAGAAACTGCCTGGAACAGTGCCTGGCACATAGCAAATGCTACAGAAGTGCTCACCAATGCTTTTATTCATTATTATTTGCATTTTCACTCTGACAACACACCTAATATCACCTCATTTACAGATGATTAGTCAGGCTGCTTCATTGAATCCTTCTCTGCCCTCCCCACCTGGTGACACTTCCTCCCTGCCCTCCCCTCCACTGCTCCAGGCCCTCAGCTTCCTGTTTCACCCCCTCCAATCTATTCTCCTGTGATCTTGATTTGAGCATGTCATTTCCCTGCTCCAGACCTTCCTCTCTCTCCCAGCTTCCTTCTGGTAAAGCCCAAACTCCTGAGCTTGGCATTCAAGGCCCTTTCTCCACTTCATTCATTGCCCTGCCAGGGCTTAGCCAACATTTGTGGAGCAGCAGCCTCTGGGCCAGGTGGGTACATGGTGCTGCCCTCGAGGAGCTTACAGGCTAGCAGTTGGTGTGGTTCACCCGGCATCTTCCCCCTCCCTGAACTCCTAGTCATCCTTCAAGATTCCACTCAAGTATCTTCTCCTCCATGAAGCCTTCTCTGATTACCCCATCAACCTCCATCCCAGGCAACATGAACAGCAGCACCTCCATGCTTACCTCCATTGCTGCAGGCCAGAGCCTGGTTATAGAGAGTGCTTGTTCATCACACTGTATTCAAGTTTACTCAGGTGCACTGTTTCCAAGACCAGATGGTGAGCCCTTTGGAGCAAGGACTCCTTAATTTCTGTATTCCTGGTGCCTAAAAGAGTGCCTGTCATACAGTGGGCGACACACATGCTTCGTTCACTTATTAAACAAAGAGTGTTGAACCCCCACCAAGTGTCAAGGAAGGATGGGGGATGGATAGAAAGATGGGCAGATAGATGGAAGGATGAAGGATGGATGGCTGGGATTGGGGGCTGGATGGAAAGAAGAAAGAGGCATGGATGGAAGGATGAATGGATGGATAGGATGGAGTGGAAGAAAGGATGAGAGATGGAAGGCAGGATAGGAATATGGATGGAAGGATGGTGTGTGGAAGGAAGGATGAAGGACAGAGGGAAGGATGAGGGTATGGATGGAAGGAAGGGGAAGGATGAAGGAATAGGAGGAAGGGTGGGGAAGTGGATGAAAAGATGGGAGAGGTGTATCAGGATGAGGGGAAGATAGAGAAGAATGCACAGACAGAAGGTTGGATGGATTGATGAATGGATATATGGACAGATGGACAGATGGAAGGATGGATGCTCAAAGGATGATGGATAGATGGATGGGTCTTGGGTGCAGGGGAAACATCTAGCAAAGACATGCCCAGGAACCCTGCGGGCTATGGCCTGCCTTCTGGCCGGGCCTGGTCAGAATGGGCCTTACTCCCCCATCCCCCGGCAGGTGGGCATCGTCGGCAGGACAGGGGCAGGAAAGTCCTCCCTGGCTGGGGGCCTGCTGCGGCTCCTAGAGGCGGCTGAGGGCGGGATCTGGATCGACGGGGTCCCCATCGCCCAAGTGGGGCTGCACACACTTCGGTCCAGGATCACCATCATCCCCCAGGTGAGGCCTGGGGAGGGGTGGGCAGAGGTGGGGGGAGGGGGATAGGTGGGAGGCATGGCTGGCCCAGCTCTGACCCACTGTCCCTTCCGGCCAGGACCCCATCCTGTTCCCCGGCTCTCTGCGAATGAACCTCGACATGCTACACGAGCACTCAGACGAAGCCATCTGGGCGGCCCTGGAGACGGTGCAGCTCAGAGCCGCGGTGGCCAGCCTGCCCGGCCAGCTGCACTATGAGTGTGCCGACCAAGGCGACAACCTGAGGTAGGGTCGCCGCACCCCAGCCAAACCCTGTGAGATGCTGGGGGAGAGGCAGGTGTGGCCAAGGTCCCCCCCAGGGTAATATGCCCTGGAAGTCACCTCCCCACATAGGATGATCAACCCCATTCTATTCCTAATCACAGTACAAATCCCATCCCTCATCAGCCGTTCCAAACTCCAACACAATCTCTGAATATCAAGAGATATTTTTTCTTTTTCCTAAATTTGTTTCTAAGTTTATTTGGTGGCAAAACTCAACCTCTACTGACACGAGGCTACTTCTGGTCTGTATTTATCTCACTCAGCATTTATTTTGCTGCAAAGATACTGTGTTTGATATTGGGTGCTAACCCCACGCTCACTGGGGTCGTCAAGTAACATAGGGTGTACGCCTTTAAAAGCTTTAAGAAATCGTAGTAAAATACACATAGCATCTTAACCATTTTTTAGTGTCCAATTCCATAGTGTTCAGTACATTCACATCATTGTGCAATAAACCTCCAGAACCTTTTCATTTTGTGAAACCGAAATTCTGTAGCCATTAAACAACAATTCTTTATTCTTCCCTCCCACCAGCCCCCATTTCACTTTGTTTCTCTAGGTACTTCATTTAGGTGGAATATTATAGTATTTGTCTTTTTGTGACTGGCTTATCTCACACAGCATAATGTCCTCCGTGTTCATCCATGATGTAACATGTGCCAGAATTTCCTCCAGTTTTAAGGCTGAATAATATTCCATTGTATGGATAGACCACATTTTTCTTATCCGTTCATCCATTGATGGACGCTTGGGTTGTTTCTACCTTTTGGCTATTGTGAATAGTGCTGCTGTGAACACAGATGTACAGGTGTGTGCCTTTTTAAAAGTCAAGACATTCTGGATTCTAAAACCCACCTGACCCAGAAGATGTTAGGGTGAGGGACCGTGGGTGGTAATGGCACTAGAAGGGCAGCAGGGCTTGGTAGCCAGGAGCATAGACATAGTTGTAGGATCTTGGGCAGGTTGCTTAATCTTCAGTGCCTCAGTTTCCTTATCTGTAAAATGGGAATAATAGTTAGAACCTGCCTATCTGTGCAAGGATTAAATGAGTGCTATGTGTAAAGTTGTTGCAACAGTGCCTGGCATGTAAGAAATATTCATTTCAATATTCATTTTAATCCTCAAAGCTGCACTTTCACTAATCCCATTTCACAGAATTGGAATCTGAGGCTTGAGAGTTGCCAACTCACCTACCCCATAAGTGGTGAGTCTGGAGCAAAGCCCAGGCACCTGACACCCACATGGCCGTAGTAGGTCCTGGTTCCCTAAAGGGTTTACTCTGAGGAAGCTGAACATGGCAGGAAACAGCCCCAAACACCCTTGAGTCTCCAGGCTCTGGGGGCTCACTGACTGTGTGACCTTGACTCTCAACTTTCTCATCTGTAACTGGAGTAAAAGAAGGGTTTACTCTGTGACATGCATGGCTTTTATATGATTTGTCTTATCCTCACAACCCAGTGTGGAAGGACTCATTGACACAATACCTACCTTTGTGGTCTTTATGAGTTAATATACATAAGCATATAGGATGTGTCTGGCACATAGTGAAGACCACAGAATAGAAACAGAGATAGCCATTGCACAGATGGGGAAACTGAGGCCCAGAGGGTTTCAATGACTTGCCTAATGTCACTCTGCTCAAAAATGGCAGGATGGGGATTCCTACCAGCTCTGTAGACTAGGGACCCACGTCTGGGGACACACAGGCACACATCCCCCACTCCCGCAGCTGCCATGAGGACACATTTGTGGGCACCCCCTGCAGGTCAGTCCTGATGTGCAAACATCTGGCCTGTCCCACTCATTCCCAGCTTAGGCCAGAAGCAGCTCCTGTGTCTGGCACGTGCCCTTCTCCGGAAAACCCAGATCCTCATCCTGGATGAGGCCACGGCTGCTGTGGACCCGGGGACGGAGCGCCAGATGCAGGCCGCCCTGGGGAGCTGGTTTGCGCAGTGCACGGTACTACTCATCGCCCACCGCCTGCGCTCCGTGCTGGACTGTGCCAGGTAGGCCCCCACACCCCACCCCTCGCAGCTGGCCCCCAGGGCACCCCTGCAGGCAGAGGAAGGCATCAGGGTTTAGAGCTGGAAGGGCACTGGAATAGATTATGAAGTGCCCGTTGTACAGGTGGCAAGACTGATGCCCACAGGGGAAGGATAAGCCCGAAGACACATGCCCAGCAGATGCTTCCAACTGGGCCGTCGGGGTCAGTAAGCCGCGTGGAAGCCCAGACTTGCTTAGAGCAGACACACTGGGCATTCAGAGCGGCCAAGACCCTGGGCTGGGGTCCAAAGAGCTGGCTGTGTCCCTCTCCCTTGCAGGGTGCTGGTCATGGACGAGGGGCAGCTGGCAGAGAGCGGCAGCCCGGCCCAGCTGCTGGCCCAGAGGGGCCTGTTTTACAGGCTGGCGCAGGAGTCAGGCCTGGTCTGAGCCCAGCCCCTGGATCCTCCTCCCGCCCCACCAACCCGGAGAGTCTGCCAGGCCCTGGAGACACAGTGACCCGGGGTCATCAGTGGCCCCATGGAATTGAGTCTAGACCCCTCTCTGCTCTCTGGGAGGAGAAAATGCCCGATCACCCCAGACCCAAGAGGACACAGCAACCCACAGGTCGGCCTGATCAGGGCTCATCCAGCCCCATCTACCCTGGAGCCAAAGTCGACAGCAGCTCTCTGCCCTGGTTGCCCACTGGACTCACCTGGGGACCCCAAAAAACTGCCTGTGCCCAGGCTCCACCATAGACCAATGAAATGAGAATCCCTGGGGCTGGGGCTGGAACAATGGTGTGTGTACCTTTTACAGAGTAACCTTTTATTTTGAGATGATTGTAGATTGACAAGCAGTAAAAAATAATCCAGAAAACTACTTGTGTACCCTTTACTACTTTTCCCCAATAAGAACATCTTTTTTATTTTTGAAGTATAGTTGATTGACAATGTGATAATTACTGCTGTACAGCAAAGTGATTCAGTCATACATATATATATACATTCTTTTTAAAAATATTCTTTTCCACTATGTTTTATCATAGGATATGGAATATAGTTCCCTGTGCTCTACAGCAGGACCTTGTTGTTTATCCATTCCATATATAAAAGCTTACATCTGCTCACCCCAACCTCCCGCTCCATCCCTCCCCCTTGGCAGAGTCTGTTCTCTATGTCCATGATTCTGTTTCATAGATGGGTTCATGTGTGTCATACTTTAGATTCCACATATAAGTGACACCATATGGTATTTGTCTTTCTCTTCTGACTTACTTCACTTAGTATGATAATCTCTAGTTGCATCCATGTTGACGCAAATGGCATTATTTCATTCTTTGTTATGGCTGAGTAATATTCCATTGTATATATGTACCACATCTTTTTTTATCCATTTATCTGTCGATGGACATTTAGGTTGTTTCCATGTCTTGGCTATTGTGAATAGTGCTGCTATGAACATAGGGGTACATGTATCTTTTTGAATTATAGTTTTGTCCAGATATATACTCAGGAGTGGGACTGCTGGATCATATGGTAATTTTATTTTTAGTTTTCTGAGGAACCTCCATACTGTTTTCCACAGTGGCTGCACCAACTTACATTCCCACCAACAGTGTAGGAAGGTTCCCTTTTCTCCACATCCTCTCCAGCATTTGTTATTTGTAGACTTTTTAATGATGGCCATTCTGACTGGTGTGAGGTGGTACCGCATTTTGATTTGCATTTCTCTAATATTTAGCAATGTTGAGCATCTTTTCATGTGCCTATTGGCCATTTGTATTTCTTCTCTGGAGAAATGTCTATTTAGGTCTTCTGCCCATTTTTGGATTGGGTTGTTTTGGGGTTTTTTGTTGTTGAGTTGTATGAGCTGTGTGTGTATTTTGGAAATTAAGCCCTTGTTGGTTGCAGCATTTGCAAATGTTTTCTTCATTCTGTAGGTTGTCTTCTCCTTTTGCTTATGGTTTCCTTTGCTGTGCAAAAGCTTGTAAATTGATTAGGTCTCATTTGTTCATTTTTGTTTTCATTTCTATTGCCTTGGGAGACTGACCTAAGAAGACATAGGTACGATTTATGTCAGAGAATGTTTCGCCTATGTTCTCTTCTAGAAGTTTTATGGTGTCATGTCTTAATGTTTAAGTCTTTAAGCCATTTTATTTTTGTACATGGTGAGAGGATGTGTTCTAACTTCATTGATTTACATGCAGCTATCCAACTTTCCCAATACCACTTGCTGAAGACACTCTTTTTCCCATTGTATACTCTTACCTCCTTTGTTGAAGATTAATTGGCTGTAGGTGTGTGGGTTTATTTCTGGGCTCTCTATTCTGTTCCATTGATCCATATGCCTGTTTTTGTGCCAGTACCATATTATTTTGATTACTGTAGCCTTGTAGTATTGTCTGATGTCTGGGACAATTATGCCTTCTGCTTTTTTCTTTTTCTTCAGGGTTGCTTTGGCAATTCTGGGTCTTTTATGGTTTCATATGAATTTGAGGATTATTTTTTTCTAGTTCTGTGAATAATGTCATGGGTAATTTGATAGGGATCGCATTAAATCTACAGATTGCTTTGGGTGGTATGGCCATTTGAACAATAGTAATTCTTCCAATCCAAGAGCATGGGATATCTTTCCATTTCTTTGAATCATCTTTAATTTCCTTTAATGTTTTATAGTTCTCAGCATATAAGTCTTTCACCTCCTTGGTAAGGTTTATTTCTAAGTATTTTATTTTTGGGGTTGTGATTTTAAAAGTTTTTTTTTTTTTAAACATTCCCTTTCTAATATTTCATTTTGGTGTAAAGAAATGCAACTGATTTCTGTATGTGAATCTTGTATCCTACTACCTTGCTGAATTTATCAACTCTAGCAGTTTTGTGTGCAGTCTTTAGGGTTTTCTATATACCATATCATCTGCATATAATGAGTTTTACCTCCTCCCTTCCAATGTAGGTATCTTTTAATTTCTTTTTCTTGTCTGATTGCTGTGGATAGGACTTCCAATACTATGTTGAAGAGGTGAGAGTGGGCATCCTTGTCTTGTTCCAGATTTTAGCAGGAAGGCTTTCAGCTTTTCATCATTGAGTATTATATTGGCTGTGGGTTTGTCATAAATGGCTTTTATTATCTTGAGACATGTTCCCTCTATATGCACTTTGGTAAGAGCTTTTCTCATGAATGGATGTTGAATTTTGTCAAATGCTTTTTCTGCATCTATTGAGATGACCGTGTGGTTTTTGTCTTTTCTTTTGTTTACATGGCCTATCACATTGATTTACATATGTTGAACCGTCCTTGTGAACTTGGGTGAATCCCACTTTGTCGAATCCCACTTGGTTGTGATGTATGATCTTTTTTATGTGTTGCTGGATTTGGTTTGCTAATGTTTTGTTGAGAATTTTTGCATCTATATGCATCAAAGATATTGGCCTGTAATTTTCCTTTTTGGTGGTCTTTTTGTCTGGTTTTGGTATCAGGGTGATGGTGGCTTCATTGAATATCTTTGGGAGTGTTCCCTCCTCTTCAATTTTTTGCAAGAGTTTGAGAAGGATGGGTGTGAGTCTTCTTTGTATGTTTGGTAGAATTCACCTGAGAAACCAACAGTAACATCTTAAAAGACGACAGCTCAATATCACAATCAGGAAATTGACATTGGTACAATCCACCGATCCTGTTCAGATTCCCCAGTTTTACTTGTACTCACTGGGTGTGTGTGTGTTTACTTCTATGTAATTGCATCATACGTACAGGTTCCTGCATCCACCACCACAGTCGGGATGCTGACTGCTTCCGTCTCCACGTGGACCCCTCAAATTGCCATTTTGTAACCACACCCACCTCCCCCTGCCCTCACAACCACTGGTGTGGTCTCCAGCCCAAATGATTCCAACGTGCAGCCAGGACTGAGAACTGCTACTTCACCCTCATGCATGAGCTCCAGGGAGCATCATGTCTGAACAGATGCACAAGCCACAGCCCACACCAGGGAAGAGCCTCTCTGGGCACAAGCCCTCGCCCAGCACACAGTTCAATTCCAAAAGGGAGATGAGAAGAGCCAGGTCTCCTGGGCTCTACCGGGAGAATTTGCTCAGGATTTGGTGCATTTCATCCATTTGTTTATTCAGGACTAAATCTGCCCCAGCAGCTGTTGGAACACCTCGGGCGTTTCTGGTCACACTTCCACCCGCCAGGCACCGTGGGGGAGACGCTGTTGGAAGGCCGAGGTCAGGGGTGGGTCAAGGTCCAGCGCTTGCTTCCATGAAGGGCAGTACACAGTGCACAAGGCTCAGGCCCGTTTGTGACAGCGATCAGCATTCTAATAAAAATGGCTTCAGGCACCAGGAAAGAGGTGAGAGCCTGAAGTAGCCAAGCCCGAGGTCACAGGGACACAGCTGAAAAGCACAGCATGAGAAATGAGACAAATCCCCGGATCATAACTACGGCTGCCCAGGGGTCTGCACTGACGCCCGGCACTGCAGCTGGGAGAGAGCAAGTTAATACTCAGAGAGGGTCGGAGCCGAGCAGGGTACAAAGTAAGTGCTCAATAACCGTTCGCTATTGTTCTTGATACTGTTGTGTTTACGGGCCTCTGAGGGGCAGCAGAGGAGGGTAGATACAACAGGATTTCTTTTTAACCTCTTCACTATTGATATGCGGGGTGGGTAATTCCATGTGGAGGCACCCTGCTTACTGTCAGATGTTCAGCAGCCTCCCTGGCCTCCACCCACTTGAAGCCAGGAGCACCTTCTCCTCTAGTTGTGACAAAAATGTCTCCAGACACTGCCAGTTGAGTCATGGGTCTCCGCCATCAATAATGCACCGATACCTGGGCAACGGCTGTGTTGGTGTGTCAGGAGAGGCCCATGGACACACACCTACTTGCCCGGACACAGGGCCTGCCCTGTCCCAGACAGCTCATGGGGACATTTTTTTTTTTTTCTATATTCCTTTGAATAGTTTAAGGCTTGAGTTGTCATCTTTGTTCTGTATACACTTTTTCATTGTGCCTATTGACCTCCTAACCTCATGGGGACTTTCTGATTGTCCATCCTGACTTAGGGTTTTCGGCCCAGAGGAATCTAAATCCAGGTCCAGTCATGGCTGCCTCCCCTTTTCAAGATGTGACCATAGTTCATTTTTTTTTTTTCATAGTTCATTTTGACACCTTCAAAATGGGGTAGGGGCCTGCATCCCTTGCCCGCCCCCTGTCATGCCAACAAAATGCCATCATTACTAGTGATTTTGCTCCATCTTGCAGATGAGAAAACTGAGGCTCGGTCAGCGGACGTGACCTGGCAAGGCCACCTGGCTAGTAAGTGGCAGAGCGGGGATCTCCCCTTGGGCCTAACACCAAAGTCCAAGTCATCTTGTGTGGGTGTCTGTCCTACTGCGAGGCGTGGGAAGGGGCCAGACACAGCACTTCTCATGTCTCCTCCTGGAGCCGAGTCAGCTGATGCCCTGGCAAAGCGACTAAAGGCAAAGGTGGCAGCTGTGTGCTTGGCATGGTCACGTGGTGTTGTTCCAGGGCCACAAGAGCCTCCTTCATGGAGGGAGGTGTTTTGCCAGGAAGCAGAATGTGGGCCGTGGAACCAGCGCCCGCAAGAGCCCACTAACAAGGCTGCTGTTGGGCCCACCCCATGGCTCCTTGGACATCAGCCCGCGGGCCACCCGGGCCATTAATCCCCTGGCTGTGGCTCCTGCCAGCAGCGCCTGGCTGGCGAGTGAGCACAGCTAAGAGGCAGGAAAGCTGTGTACAGACCTTCCTTGGTCAGTGCCTCTCTCGGTAAGTCCTTAAACCTCACCCGAGTCCCACTGGTCACAGCAAACACAAAGCCCTGCTCTAAATGCCTGTCACCCAGTTAATCCTCACAATTGGAGGGTGACTACCTTCCAGTAGTCACCCCACACCTTACTAGGATGCTGTGCTGAGGAAGGTACTATCATTAGGCCCCTTTTACAGGTGACAAAACTGAGACAGAGTGTAAGCAAGTAGGGATCTGAACCCAGGAAGGCTGGTGCCAGAGCCGCCCACGTCCTAACCACTGTACCACACTCCCTCTCGCACATTCCTTTAGCTCTAGCACATCGCTCATGGATAAGAGCTGAATTCCACTCTAGAATCCCACCAGAAGGGAAGGAAAGGGCTCCTTTCCTTCTTGAACTGAGACGAGAGATCTGTGCATTTGTATTGGCTGTGCTTTCCCTCGCACCCAGCGTGGTACACAGCACGTAGGAGGGGTCAATAGATACTGACTGTATGACTGGATGGATGGAGGGAATGAATAGGTGGATGGATGAACAGACAAATGAATGCATGGACGGCATCACCACGTATGAAGGCATCCTAAGGGCAAGGCATGGCTGTCTTCATCCTCACAGCCACCTGGCCTGGTGGCTACAAAGATCCCAGTTGTACCAGCAAGGAAGCTGCAACTCCAGAAGGGCAAGTTCTAGGGCCCGAGTGACTTCACTCTGGGTTCCGGCCCGGCACAGGGACAGCACAGTCCCAGGTTGGAGAATGCAGTCACTAAGCACGTGCCACATGCCCTGCTCTAGAGATGAGCCTTCAGCAAGAAATAAAGAGATTACAGCCTTGCTTGCACAGAGCTGCCCCTGTCAAATAGGGAAAGGAGCAGGTGACGCAGATGTCTGGGAAGAGAGAGAGGACCCTGAGGTTGGAAGAAGAGCAGCGAGGTGAGCAGGCAAGCGTTGCTGGGGATGCTCTCTGGCCCGGGGCTCCTTTCCCACGAGGAGAGCTGTGCAAAGCGCTGAGCCCCGGGCCTGGCACACAGCAGGTGCACAACAAAGCTTGCTTCTCCCCTTCTTCCACGGCGCTGGGGCACTCACCTGGAAGAGCAGGTGTGCAGGCCCCCTCCCACCCCCCTCCACACCCTGGCTCACTCTCTTCAGGGTTAATGCTGCACCCGCCCCTCTTCCTGACGTGGAAGGCACATGCCGATCGCACACTCATTTAGCATCTGACCCAGGATTTTAATACTCAGGGCCAGGCCCTGAGACAGAAACACACCCACATCTAAAGTCGACTCCCCACAAGGCACATCCAAGTGCTTCTCATTCTAAGGGTGACAACCTCGCAGCTGCTTTTCGTTGAGCACCTTCACCTCCCAGCTCCTCAGACAAGGCAGCCTGGAGGCGGGGGGCGGGTAGGGGACACGCAGCCAGCGCTGGCCGCTCCACCTGCATGTGTCCTTGGAGCATGGTCCTGGGGTGTGTGCTCCCCAAATCCTGGCATTCCTCACTGTCCAGACTCACCAATACGAACTCAGATCCCAACACCCCGGTCTTCCTCCCCCACTATCCAAAACTGAGAAATGACATCAGTTACCACAGGAAGGGGCTTCCTTCCTTATGTGTCCCTGCATTTCCTGCCTCCTTTGTGGCCTGGTGGGGCCATGTGACTAATTCTGGCCAACAGGCTGTGAGTGGAACTGACTTGTGTCACTTCTGGTTTGAGATACGTAACAGTGGGTGTGAGTCGTCCACAACTTCCCTTCCCCAGCTGTGGTGACCCAGAAGCCAGCCCCCGAGAGGCGATGTCATAAAACCAGAACGGTCTGGATCTGTCAGTCATCGTACCAAAGGAGAGGCGCCTGATTCTCATCAAGAAATATATGAGAAATACACCCTTGTATTCATGTCCCAAGAGTTTATGGCCAATTTGTTACTGCAGCATAGCCTAGCCTGGCCTAACACCACAAAGGGATTTCCAAGGCTAATTCTTGCCATGTGTGATGTTTGCCTCGCCTGTGTCTTAGAACCCAACCTGGGCCATGCACGTAACACACACATCAGTGCTCATCTTCACAACAAGCCCAGGAGGCAGGGATCAGCCCCATTTTACAGACGAAGCAACTGAGGCACGAAGACTAAGTGACCTGCCTAGGGTCACACAGCCTGCAGATGACAAGGGCAGGACCCTGTCCACCGTGCTACGCCGATTCCCCACCAAACCCCACCTGATTCTTAATCTCTAGGTTCCCAATTCCAAGAGCTCCCGCTAGAAACAACATGCTCGCCAAGGAGAAAGAACAGCAGCAGATGAGAGGGTGCCCCATCCCGACTCCTGGAGAGACGGCAGGAACCTTCGCTAGAAAGAAAATGGAACAGTCGTTTAGAAAGAAATAAAATATTTTTTTTAACTGCAAATTATTTGCAAATGTTCACGTTTCCAGTGTAAGTCATTACAAAAAGATCCCCAAGAAACACTTGGTTTATCTAATGTGAAATAATGGTTTAACTTACAAAAAATAAATATGTATTTCCACCCAAAAGAAGAAAGATGCTTCTCTGGCTTGAAGTCAGCAACGTAATTCACATAGCGAGCATGAATCCTGGGGCAGCCGTGACCTCTCTTTGCTTTTTGGGTCTCACTTTGGTCTCCAATCAAGGGACCTACAGGGCTTTGAAGAAAGGACCCCACTTGCCCGTTTCCTTCCAGGAACACAGGGACCAACCACCAGATGCTGAGCCAACCTGGCCTTTCCCTGGGATGCTGCTCCTCGGCCCAGTACTTCCTCCCAAGAAATTAAAGTCTTGAGACTGTTTTTCTCCCTAGAGCAGTACTTAAAAAAAAAAAGAAAAAGAAAATCACTGACACTCATGAATGGGTTCTTTTCTTGTCCCAGAAGAGACTCAGTAACCGTAAGTCAAGTTCTCCACCCCGCCGCCCCTGACAGCCAACCAGAGGCCCCGGGTGAGAAACTGAACTCTAAGAACAAGGAGGAGACTCAACGGGGCTCTTTTCAGTACCAACTGCTCACACCTGGAGGCACCAGCGCTCTTGGCTTTGAATGCTGAATAACCATGACCAGGTCTTCTCTTTCGGGCACCTGAAGGCGTAAACCCATTCTAGCTACAGGTAGAAAGAGGGAGGAAGGAAGGCAAGGCAAAGACGGGAGCGGGTGACGAGGTGAGCAGTCAAGCGGGGAAGTCGGCGTTGAGAGAGCTCTCCCGGCCTGGAGCTCCAGGGCCAGGTCACCCGGAGGCCAGCCCAGTCCCGTCAACGAGAAGCACTGGGAGACATGCGGCCTCTGGTCCATGAAGCAAGTCCCGGTGGAGGCAGCGCTGTGACACTGGTTCCCACGTCTGAGCACCCAGAAGACCAGATGGCTGGTGAGAAGCGCGTCCATGCCCCTCAGGACACTGCCTGAGAGTGAAAATGACCTTCACCAGGCCCCTCACCTCCAAACTGCAGCCTTGGGGAAACAAGCATCTGGGTAGAGCCAGGCAAGGACAGAGAGGTGCCGGGGACCAGGGAGCTTCTCGAAAGCTTGGAACCTGCAGACTTCGGCTGGAGAGATCTGAGGCCGTTGGCTGGATTTGGTCACTAGCATGTTTTATGCAACCGATTTCTCTGGAAGTCTGGCGGCCCAAACCTCCCCACAGAGCACGGAGAGCACATGTGCCCTCCCAGGGGCGTGAGAACATGTGTGCGTCTGTGGGGGTAACAGAGGCAAGGATGTGCGTGTTTTGGGGGCACTGCATCCCTGTGTCTCTCCTGTTTCTTCACAGCCAATTCCAGGCAGGGGGCCAGAGGGTGGCTGCTTTCTGTGTGTTTTGGTTTTGGGTTGTTCTTTTTTTTTTTTTGGTTTCAGTCTACGCGAGGCTTGGGTTCCCAAGGATGCCGACTGATCCCTGGCTGCTGGCATGTCGGCCCTGCAGTTCTGAGCAGCTGCACCAGCTCTGGGCTCACACCAAGCCAGCGTCTTTGGCCATGCTGTAGAAGAGACCTCTCTGTTGCAGGAGGCCGGAGGGAGGACCACACTCGCGGATCTCCCCTTTGTCCAGGACAATCACCCTGCAAGGAGGGGACGCAGACATGAGGGGTGGGGAAGGGGTTGGCACCTCGTGCCCCAAGAGCCCACCTGGGCAAGTCCCTGCTTTGGGTCAGGCCCCTAACACCCTATGCCAGGACTGTTACAGTAGCCTTCCACCTGGCTGCCCATCCTCAACCCCAGTTCTAGTCAATGTCAATGTCCTGTGATGCTACCTCCAGTACTCTCTATCACCTTTTATATTTCCTTCCCAGCACAATTCCCTTTTATTTGTTGCTGTGTTTATTGTCTGTCTCTGCACCCAGCCCCCAACTAATCTGTAAGGTCTCTTAGGCAGGCTCCCTGTCTGACAGATCCCTGCTCAGTCCCCAGTGCCTGGAACGGAGCCAGGAATGTGGCAGGCACTCCACACATGTGTTGACTGAATAAATGATTGAGTGATGTCAAAAAATGCCTGGTACTAACCAGGACAAAGAGACGTTCCACCAGCTCAGGCTGTCACTAGGCATAACGACAGTGTTGAATGAATGAATGAATGAATGAACGGGTGACTGGGGTGGACCGCAAGGTCCAGAGGCCTTCTGTGCCAGGGCATCACCTCGTGTAGTCCATGATGGTGTTGAGCCGGTGAGCAATGGTGAGGACGGTACAGTCATCAAACTGCGTCCGGATGGTGGACTGAATGAGGTCATCCGTTTCCAGGTCCACAGCCGCCGTGGCCTCATCCAACACAAGGATCTTTGTCTTCCTCAGCAGGGCCCGGGCCAGGCAGACAAGCTGGCGCTGCCCAACGCTTGACCGGGAGAGAAGGACCAGGAAACAGTGTCAAAACCACCCTGACCCTGAGCCTAGGCCTGAACTGTGAGAAGGGAGAAGAGACACTGGGTGCTGCTTAGACCAGGAGAGCACTTCCACTCCCCACATCTGTGCCCATGGCAGACATCACTAATCAATCAGAATGGTCTTCCCGTTGAGCTAGAAGCAGGCTCAGAATCATTCTCAACACAGGGCTCAGAGGTGCTATCCAAAATAACAGGTAGCAAAAATGATCCCATATCCATGCCTTCTGTGGGGCCCCTCACTGCGGACTTTGGACTCAGTCACGTGCCTGGCTTTGGCCAATGGGATGCTGGCAAACATAAGGCCGGCAGAGGCTTGAAATGGGAATGCACACCAGGCTTTGCTCACTCTTGCACCTCTGCCATCACCATGACAATATGCCTGGGCTGGTCTGCTGGAGGATGAGGGACACACGGGGCAGAATCTAACTGCCCCCAGCGGAGGCCGAATAGATCTGCCTACAGCCAGCGGCCACCACCCACGTGCGTGAGCCAAGACTAGCAGAGCTGCCTGGCTGACCGCCCGAGTGTGTGAGCGGTCAGGCTCTTGTTGAACACACCTGAGGTTTGGTGCTTGGTTGTCATGGTGATGGGTAAGTGACAGAGGCACAGGATCTCTGCTGCGCCAGGCATTAACACTTCAGTTGCTGGATCATGGGTGGATCCTGGGGAGCCTGGGAGACGGACCACGGCAGCTGGGGCAGTGGGTGGGGACAGGGAGGGCTCAGAGCAGTGCTATTTACTGACTGGAAGAGAAGCCTTTCCGAAGTTTAACGACTGATAGCCACTCTCCATTGAATGGACCTGGTGTAAGCAAGGAAGCGTTTTGGCCATCCTGGTTACACCTCATGGTAAAATGAGCCTAGATTGAAACCCATTTTAGATACTGAAACTGAGGCCCCAAGAGGTTAAGAGACAAACAGCTCACGTGGCAGAGCTGGGACTCAAACCCAGGTCTGAACCAGATGGAAATGGACAAAACCTACAAACGCCCTGACGGAGGGAGAGCTGAAGCCGAGGAGACCCGGTTGGGGCCTCACCCCCGCCTACCTGAGGTTCTCCCCGCCTTCTGCGCACTCGTGGTTCAGCTTATGGGGAAGGGCCGACACGAAGCCCTTCAGGTGGGCCAGCTCCAGAGACGTCCAGACCTCTTCATCTGAATACTGGCTGAATGGGTCCAGGTTCATGCGGAGGGAACCCGAAAACAAAACGGGGTCCTGTTCGAAGGGAAGATGGCAGATGACGTGTGAGGCTCACGTCACGGTGGACACGGGTGGGGCAAAGAGGTGCAATGTAGAAAGTTCTTGCCAGAATTGTTCAAAATGGGGTTTCACAGTCCCTTGGAATCACCACTTCCGAAGATGTCAATAATGGGGGAAAAAAGCCCGGAAAACTCTGGATTAAGTGAAATAAAATAGATTTCTTTCTTGCAAGATTTCCCAGAGCATTCAATATGCAAATGTGTTGGGAACTTTCGGGAAGGGAGATGCAGCATGGGCAATTCCTAATTGCAAGGTACCTGGATTCCTCCCCATCCCACCTCCAAATAAGAACCTTAGGAGAAATATAAGGCAAAACAACACTAAAAGGCAACGTATTAAAGAATCACCACCTACTGGCATCAGTCTAGAAAATTCATCATTCTCGCCTAGCTCTTGGGAGGGTCAGAGATCCCTGTGCTGACCGGCAGCCGGCAGAGAAGCCAGTATCTTAACTGTATCCTGTGAGATGCTCAGGAAGCTGCCTACTGGGTGGCAGGAGTGAAGGAATGAATGAAACCTGCTTAAGGCTCACTGTTATTTATGTGCTAAGAGGAGATTCCGTGAAGAAACACAGCATAATTTCAGTAAAAAAAAAAAAAAAAAATCATGAAAGTAGGAATAAAGGTAGGTTTGTCCTGAAAATACACACATGTCGCTTTCAGCGTGACCCAGCCCAGCCCATCGGCCCCACCTGGGGGATGATGGTGATCTTGAAGCGGAGGTCGTGCAGGCCAATCTTGGCAATGTTGACATCGTCAATGATGATCTCTCCCTCGGCAGACTCGTTGATACGAAACAAGCCCAGGGTCAGGGATGACTTCCCAGCTCCTGTCCGCCCCACGATGCCAACCTGTGGGACAGGAAGGGCCCAGGGTGAGGTGGGAATGCTGCTATCTGGGGTTACCTCCTGCCCCATGGTGCCCTCATTTTAAGTACCAGCCCCAGAGCAATTCAGTCATCTGGTCAACCCACCTCTCACCGTAGCCCCCACCCTCAGCAGCTTCCCAGACATTCCTTTAGGGGCTGTTTTGGCCAAAGGTCAAGAAGGACTCCCTTCTCTTTGCCAGCTCTTTTTAGAAATTAAAATTAGGTTTTTTTAACATCTTTATTGGAGTATAATTGCTTTACAGTAGTGTGTTAGTTTCTGCTTTATAACAAAGTGAATCAGTTATACATATACACATGTTCCCATACCTCTTCCCTCTTGCATCTCCCTCCCTCCCACCCTCCCTATCCCACCCCTCTAGCTGGTCACAAAGCACCGAGCTGATCTCCCTGTGCTATGCGGCTGCTTCCCACGAGCTATCTATTTTACGTTTGGTAGTGTATGTATGTCCATGCCACTCTCTCACTTTGTCACAGCTTACCCTTCCCCCTCCCCATATCCTCAAGTCCATTCTCTAGTAGGTCTGTGTCTTTATTCCTGTCTTACCCCTAGGTTCTTCATAACATTTTTTTTCTTAAATTCCATACATATGTGTTAGCATATGGTATTTGTCTTTCTCTTTCTGACTTACTTCACTCTGTATGACAGACTCTAGGTCCATCCACCTCATTACAAATAGCTAATCAGCTGTTTTTTATAAATTAGTTATTTTCAACTCAAGATAATATTAAGTAACAATCAGATTGTTCTGGTGAAATATCTGAGCTGTTGAAATATCTCCAAGGTTCAAGCAGATCCCCCTGCATCCCAGCTGAGGAAGCAGAAAGAGGTTAGGGATACAACCTGGCCTCTACTTATCCTCTCTTGAGGGAACTGGGCTCCCCATTTAATGGCCAATGATTGATGTTCCAGTTAGAACTCTCCCTTCTCATCTGGGCTCCAAAGAGGCCAGCTCCTCCACCCTCTGACAGCAACTCACAGAGCAGAGTCTCATGATGTAACATAAGCCATAAAGCGTCAGTGAGAACACCGCCCACTCTGTTCCTCCCCTTGTTATAAGTTGGAGAAATTCTCTCATGGGAACGGTACATTCTGAGCCTTGGGGTAGGAAGTTTAACAAATTCGTATGTTCAGAGATGAAACACTGTCTTCTGGCAAACGGCCAGGAGGACCCTGGGTCTCAGAGCAAGGATGTCTTCCAGGAACAGCAATACGTTCCAAAATTCTGTCCATTTCACATGTCCCTTGAGCCATCCCTAGTAGTGACGATGACGTCTTTCTGTTCTAGAGACTGCCAACTCAAATGCCTAAGGGGCTGAGTGGGCACATGAATGGAGCAGGAAGGGACCAGTCGGTGAACTGAGAGGCTCGTGTCTTGTCTAGAAAGAGTCAGGCAAGGAGGATGGGCCCAGTGTTGCCACGTGTTCTGATCTTTCAAGAAAAGCAGGAAATGGATTTTTATATAAAACATTCCAGATTTTTCAACACTTGCAATTTAGATTTCTTTCAAAACGTATCTGTGGGCTTCCTTTGGCCCTCGGGCTACCAGTCTGCAACCCTGCTGGGACACTCTGAGCAGCTTTTACTTCCATAAGCCCCTCCCCGAAAGGCCACTCCACCCTGTGGTTTGGGACAGGGACAGACTGGGAAAATGAGGAAGCTCATTTCATCTGCCTGGTGGCAACCTACGCCCGACCGTGAACTGGTGGGGGTCAAAGTGCGCCCACCTTCTCCCCTCCATCGATGGTGACGTTGATGTGCTTGAGAACCAGGTCCAGGTCCTCTCGGTAACGCAGGCCGTAGTCTCGGAACTCCACTCGGCCCACCTGGGGCCAGTTGCTGGGGGGTGCCATCTCCTGGATTCTCCAGGGAGCCTGCAATCACAGTGGGTGGTGGGGTGGGGTTCAGGCGTCTGAAGTCCACCTCATGTGCCCTAAGGCTCTGTGTGAGTGGCCTCCATGACCCCTCTGACCATATGGCTCTCTCTCTCACTCACTACGCTCCCCACACTGAATTCTGGACTGTTCCATGAACACCCACACCTGTTGCTTCAGGGCCTTTGCACTTGCGGCTTCTTTTGCCTGGAGTGCTCTTCCCCAAACTACCCTCTGGACCTGCTCACCTGCTGCAGATCTCAGGCCAATGAGACCACCCTCCTAGCCCTGGGCCCATCTCTCCCCTCCCCCCCTCCATTTTCCTTCAGAGCACTTACCCACCTCCTAGCATTTTAAGTACATATTTGCTTGTTCTGTCACCCATGCCCACTGGAAATCCCCTCTATGAGGACAGGTTCTTTTATTCGTTCACTGCTATATCCCAGGGCCCAGAGCACATAGTAGGTGTTCAATAAACACTCATGGACTGAATCAATGAATGAGTGGTCTTCTCTCGACAGACACAAGGGTAAAGGTGAGATACTCCAATGGCTTCTAAGGTCTGGTAAAAGCAGCAACTAACACTTGAAGGTCACTCTATCACATTACGTCGTTTAATCCTCAGTACAATCCCACGAGTGGGTTCTTTCCTATCCCCAGTTTACACATGAGGAAACTGAAACACAGAGAGAGAAAGCAACTTGCCTGGGGTCACACAGCCCCTGTTTCTGAAAAGCTGCTTAGTTCATTTCAGCATTTCCTGAGGTCTACCTCTGGATGTGCTCTGGGCCAGGCTCAGGGCTATCTTCAGGGAAGGAGAGGAATGGTGAGGGCAATAAAAGAGAAAGTCCATCCTTTCTCGCCCATAAACTTCTTATGTTAATTTTTTTACACCCTTTATATAAATAAGGGGACATGCTATAAGAACACAAAGGGGACTGGAGAGAAGTGGTTGGAGCTTTCTATCTATAAATAAATATCATACATAATATAAATAAACACATAAGTAAATACATATATTTTAATAGTGGTAGGACTGGTGATCTTTCTCTTTTTCAAATATGCTCTTATTCTAAAAGTATAAAAATAAATAATTAGAAGTAGTAAAATATTTTAAAAGTAAATTAAGTTGAATTTCACACTTTAAACGGGTGAACTGAGTGGCATAAGAATTACATCTCGAAAGCTTTTATAAAAATAAATTAAAAATAAATAAATAGATAAATTCAGTGTAGGGTGGGAAACTCCTGGTGTAATGTGCTCTTATTTCCACAGGGGGCGCTCACACCATTCTGACAGATGCTCTCTGAGGAAGTGGGCCCTGGTTCACCGAGTCAGAGCATTAAAGGACCTGGCGTAGTTCACCTCTGTAAATCCTCAAGACAAAGTCTAACCAGGGTCACTTTGGTCTCATTCCCAAGGGGCACTTTCTTGGAATAAAGTGCGGCATAAAGGCACACACCCAAATCCTGGGTCTGCCATTTACCGGCCATGTGATCTTAGGCAAGCAACTTAACCTCTCTCTGTCCATTTCCTCACCTGCAAAATGGGGATAACAGTAGAATGTGAGTTATAAGGCTGTGTAGAGAATAAATGAATTATTCTATGTAAAATGTTTAGTACAGGCCCTGACACCCCACAAGAGCACAATATGTGTGTCCCTATTACTATTATTATTGGTAGTAGTGGGGATGGTGGTATCTCCAAGCATCACTGCTATTACCATTATTAACACTACTACTGCTATTCGGAGGTGGTGTGTGGGCAGAATAAGGCAGTTTTTAGGGGAATCATGGCACCAAAGCCTGGAGACTTGGGTCCTACTCCCAGCTGTCCCACGGACCATGCGTGACCTCGGACCAGCCATCGTCCCTCCCTACATGCCTTTTTATTCCACCTATAAAATGAGGACTTGGGTTAAATAAATGCAGGGTTTCCCAAACTTTGGTCAATTCCTTACCAATAACATGATTTTTGCAATATCCATGTACTGATTCTCTTGTTCCTGACTTTTAATATTTTTAAACGACTCATTTGTATTTTAATGTTTAAACTTATTTAAAGAGAAAATTAGTATGATTCACTTTCCATAATGTAAGTCCTCCCTGCAAAAAACATAACAGATAACAGAAGATTATTTTTGTCAGATAGAGGTTGCCTATTGAAGGCCCACGTGGTAGGGCTCAAAGGATTCTTTTGGGTAAAGCCACACTGAAGATCATGGCCAAGACGTCAGGCCGGGGGCTTGCTTTACCTCCTTCTCAGTCTCTGAATACTCCTTGAGTCTCTCCACGGCCACAATGTTGGTCTCCATCTCGGACGACATCCGAACAAGCCAGTTCAAGTATGTGGTGACCTGTGAGTGGAAGAGTCACATGGAGCTTCTAGAGTGAGCGAGAGTTGCTTTATTTCCATGAAGTCATTATTCATTATGAAATGTTTCAGATAACCAAGGTACACAAAACAGCAACCCCAAGTACTGTGGCCAGACTTCCTACATTGTGTCTCTTAAGCAAGCACCACATGTCAAAATAACCCAGGGGCCACACAAGTAATCAGAAAGGAAATGAAGAGATATTTTGAACCAGATGATAAGAAGAGAACGCAATGTATCAAAATTTGGGAGATGCAGCTAAAGCAGTACTTCAAGGGAAATTTATAGGATTAAGTACATTTCTCTTGTAGCTGGGGGCATCCTCTCATGCCATCAAGGACTCTCCTTGGCTGATGGGGGAATCAGGGCCGCACATCTAATTTCTCTCCTGCACCAGTCGGTCACTGGGCTCTAGACCTGCTCGTCAAACTCTACTTGGTCCCCTTTCCTCTCCCCCACTCCCACAGAGATCCAAAGCAAAGGCCCAAAAACCTGACAATTGGCTCCCCATTAAGAGAACTGGAAAATCCACCTGAGAGCACCCCCCTTACCTGCAGTGAGTAAGACACCGAGAGGCCCACCAAGCCAGCACTGAGACTGTGCCGGGAGATCACTGCAAACAGGGCGGCAAACAGGACAATGCAGTTGCCTACACACTCCAGCCGCACAGCCAGCCACCTACGTGGAGACACAGGCAGAGGGACGGGCGGACACATGGACACATGGACGGACACACACACACACACACACACACACACACACACACACACACACGCCCAGAGTCAGCTTTTCAGGGACTTGATTTATAGCTGGGGGGCGGGGTGGTGGTGGTGGCCACTTTGCTAACAGAAATAATTCCCCAATAGTTCCTGAGAGAGGCCTCATTTGCCCTGCTCATGGGACATGGGGAAGGAGGGCCGAAGGGACACGATTTCAGGAATTCCTCACTAATCTGGCAAGCCCAGGAACTAAAATAGAGTTCTACAAAAGTGACCTTTCCAGGAAACTGAAGCTTGCCTTTTTAAGAACCAACTTTCTCTCACTGAAACCTTTAAAATATACCCATGTGTGCTTTTAAAAATATGTCCCAGAAAATTCCTAAATACTAAGAAATCATCAACTATAAGAGGCACCCCCTGATTTAAAATAATTTTCTTCTTGGCAGGAGACGAGGAGGTGGGAGTGAGAAATAAACCACCATTTTCAACACAGCCAAAGGGTTCCCAGACCCAGATCACCCTCATTTCAAAAACATTAAAATGTATTGCCTTAGCTTTAAAATATAAACTGGTTTAAAGCTAACTTTTATAAGATATCACATAGGAACATTATTTTAATGTTTTAAAATGTAA
Organism: Delphinus delphis; assembly: GCF_949987515.2. Lineage (NCBI taxonomy): Eukaryota > Metazoa > Chordata > Mammalia > Artiodactyla > Delphinidae > Delphinus > Delphinus delphis. The sequence continues at coordinate 61,928,984 of NC_082697.1, read as the reverse complement.
AGCATTCTAGAAAAGACAGTAGTATCAACATTTTTTCCACTACAGCGTTAAGATCCATGTGACTGGTCCTCAGGGTGTGAGCTATTCCCACACACACCCAGATTTTGACAAACTCCCTAAAAATTCTTCAAGGGAAGGCAAGGTTCTCTCCAGTACTTCACAATCTCCCTGCCCAGTCTTACACGATGGGATTACATTGTGCACAGTGGGTCACTTCCAGGGTGCTATTACCCCTCCCCAGAGTTTTCCATCCCACATCTCAAAAAATACATCAGGAGGTAAGCAAGTGAGGAGGATACTTTTCCAGATTCGTCAGTAATTAGCAAACTTCTACCCCCTTTTTTTGATTGATGGTATTTAATCATTCTTGATCCCCCAAATGGCAATTTCACATGGTTCAACCTAATATAAGTAAACTGCTTCCAATACTCATCACACAGGGGTGGTGTGATGAGAAGCATGGCGCAAAAACACTCAATAGCTGAGGCTGCCTGCCGTCACTGATGATCCTGTAGCACCAGGACAACAGCTAAATGATGGATCCTGCAGTATCTTCTGACCCCAGAAGAACTCTTTGTCCTTGCACTCCAATGCCCCTGGAGCTGCGTGCTGACCGTGCTCCTTTCTGCTTTTAATGGTTATAAAGTCCTCTCCTCGCACCGAGTCTATCGCTCCACACCCTCATCCAGGAACCAAGGGGCTCCCCCTGCCCCCTCCCACGGCCCCACGCCCACCTGTTGGCCACGATGCTGGGGTAATAGGCCTTCTGGTTCTCGTCCACCTTCAGGTCGCTCTGGCGGATGAAGCGCTCCTGTTCCTCGAAGGCGCGGATGACACTGACCCCCAGCAAGGTCTCGTTGAAGTGGGAATAAACCGGGGAGCGGCTGACTGACTCGAGGCGCTTCAGCTGCCGGGAGGAGGCCACATAGAACCTCTGTGGGAGAGAAGAGATGGGGAGTGGGGGAGGGTTCCTCATCCCAGCCTCCCAGGGCTGCGCTGGAGAACGTCTGGATCCTTCCAGGGGCGAAATGTTGGAGCTGGGCTGCTCTCAGAGGGTGTCCCGACTCAGCTGGCGAATGGCAGGCACAGCGCCCACAATACTGCCGGTGGTGGTGATGATGATAATAACTAACGCTTACGTGGAGCCCAGCATCCTAGGATTGTTTTAAGTTCTTTCACATATATCAGCTCATGCAATCCTCACCAAAAACCTACGAGGTGCTCATTCCAGTTTCACAATGAGTAAACTAAAGACAACCTCTTCCCTAAGGTCACGTGGCTAGGAAGCGGCAGAGCTAGGATCTGAACCCCGTCAAAGTGCTAACCTCAGCACTGCATGGCCCCTCTGATACCACTGACCTCTAGGGTTTATGGACCCTGCAGTGTGGCTTTATGACAACCAGACCTCAGCGCAAACCCTGCCTCCACCCGTCCCCATGGACAGTGACCACATCCGCTCTGCTCCTGCCCTAATGCCGGGCATTCAGCTCGTTAGAGATGTAACAAGATGGAGTCGCTCACTGGAAGTGCTGAGGAGCTGTGACACAGGCTGGACTGGTCATCTGAAGACACCTCTATTCTCCTGGACGTGCTGCAGATGTAACACTGCTTCATCAACAGCGGAGGCGGGCAAGCAGACACAGGGTGCTCAGGGACATGGCCTCCTGCCTCCTGGCCTGCGTCGGGTGCCCTGGGCCATTTTGGGGGCAGAGACCTTCCACGGAGAGCACTGAACAGAACAGGTGGCTCTGACAGGGCCTCCAAGGTCAGCCACTTCTTTCTGGATGGCAGCTCACGTGGTCATTTGAACCGCAAGCTGGGCAGCCTTCTGGGGCTCCAGAAACTCTGAAAACTCACCCAGGGACCACACCAACCAGGGCCATCTCAGAACAGTGGTTCTGACAATCCCTGCACACGGTCAGATGCTATCTCTTCCTCTGGCGGCAAAATGAAATCCAGACCTCCTGTCTGGCTCAAGGCCCCCTGGCATCTGTCCCCATTACCCTCTCCTGGAATCACCTCCTCTCCCTGGCTTTCTTTCATCCTGGGTGGAAACAGTTCTAAAACATTTTACCTGCTCAATTTATTCCACTTGTCATGTCCTCAGAATTTTATTTCCTCTAAAAAGCTAACCTGAGATTTATTTTTGTTAAGGAATAGCCTGGTTTTTAAAAAATAATTATTAGCTTTCCTTTTAAGCTCTGTTCCAGGAGACATAATCCACCTCGTGGACTCACCTTACTCTTTCAGAGACCAAGACATTGCCTGGTCTCCTGAGTGAAAATAACTGCCCGACACACACCTGCCTTGTGCCAGGAAGCGGGCTGAGAGCCGAGACACTAAGACGTGTGCCGGGTAATTTTCATGGATGCCAAACAGTTCCACAGGCAGAAATGCCTTATTCCAGCAATGTGGAAGCCCAAACAGAATTCCACATCATCTTACCTCTTACATTCCTTTTTCTAAAAATGACTTGCTTTTAAGTTAAAACGGTAATGTATATCCATTTTTTAAAATCTTGGAGTGATATAGACAGAAAGATTAAACATTACATTAAGTCCACAATCCAGAGATAAGCACTATTCAGATTTCAGTATATAACCTTTTAGATCTTTTCCCGAGAAAGAGAGTGAGAGAGAATACATACCCTTACACACATACACCCTTAAAAGCCTTTTTTTTTTTTTTTTTTTTGGCGGTACACGGGCCTCTCACTGCCGTGGCCTCTCCTGTTGCGGAGCACAGGCTCCGGACGCGCAGGCTCAGCGGCCATGGCTCACGGGCCCAGCCGCTCCGTGGCATGTGGGATCCTCCCGGACCGGGGCACGAACCCGTGTCCCCTGCATCGGCAGGCAGACTCCCAACCACTGCACCACCAGGGAAGCCCAAAAGCCACTTTTTGAGATGCAACTTACATCCACTGGAAAGTGCACTAAATCTTTACAGCTTTATGGATTTTATGTTTATCTACACCTGCATAGCCACTACCTGATCAAAATCTAGAAAATTCTCTCGTGTCCTCTCACAGTCAACACTCCTTATAGCCACTACTCTGACTTTTACCACATCGTACTTGCCTGTTCTTCAACTTCATAAAAACACAATCACACAAATGTACTCTTTTGTGTTTGGCTTCTTTCGATCAACATAGTATCTCTGAGATTCATCCTCCTTGTGTGTATCAGTAGTTCATTCCTTTTCACTGCTGAGTCATTGTATAAATATACCACAATGTACGTATCCATCCTCCTGTGATGGACATTTGGGGCTATTATGAATCAAGATGCTAAGAACATTCTAGCTTTTTTTTGTTTTTGCTTGATAGATTCCCTTCTTTTGCATATACACTGAGGATTGAGACTGCTGGGTTATAGGACAAGCATATATTCAGTTAAAAGCCATTAAAAAACTAAATTCTCCCATAATCTCAGCCCTTAGAAAGGCAATGTTTTCATTTTTGTGCCTCTCTTTCCAGTCCTGCCCACACACATTATGCACGTGGTCTTAGTTATAATGATAGTGTGCTGACAACATGGTCCTTCGCTAACTTCATTCCCTTTGTTGTTTAAAAATAAAATTGTCAGTGTCGCAACAGTGTCTTCCTAATTCTCCCATTAAAGGCACATAACATTCCATTACCCAGTTGTTCCATGGTGTGCTCAAGGCCCTGCTACTGGCAGATATCTGAGCCGCCTCAAACGCCGCATTTGGCCCATTTTGTTCTCTTGAATTGGGTCCTTCAGGAAATTGTCCAGCCAGGGTGTGAACTCGGATAGCATCTGGGTAAATGCAGCTGGATGACTTTCCAGAAAAGCTGGCACCAATTTAAAGAGAACACAGCGAGGGTCCGGGACCTGCTCTGATTCCACCTTTGTTCACACTCACCAGTCACTGGGCCACAGTGTGGGAGGGTTTGGGCGCTGGCTGACTGGGCCAAGGCCTCCCAGGACCCACACGAACAGGCCACACAGAGTGCAGTTTGAGGTATGGAGCACCTCGTGGTTTCTTACTCTTACTTTGTGCAGCAGTCATTACGCTCCCATCTAAACAGCAGTCCCCCACTAGCAACTGTGCTGCAGCTAACCTCTCAGAGGCAGGAAAGCACAACGCAGCACTGCAGTTACCAGCAAGAGCTTTCGAATCGGGCACGAGTTCACATTCCCAGCTCCCCCACTTGGGCCTCAACATGCTCATCTGTCAACTGGAAGCACCACAGCTGATGTTGACTCAGCTGTCAAATGCTCCCTTGCCCTGTTCCCCTTCCTCAAGCTTATTTTCTGAAATAGAAATGTGATGGCTGGAGCTCCAGTAGCCAACTTGGACCATGAGACCAACTTAAGAACGGAAGGCAAAGACGATAGAACAACACCCCCTCCCCACCCCGAAAAAAAACAACCCACAGTGAAGGAGTCTGGGATATTAACAAACTCATGGAGCTGCCACACCAGCCCCGAAGAGTCTACCTCAAGATTTCTATTACAAGGGAAAAAAAATATTTAAGTTGCTGTTATTCATGTCTTCATTATCTGCAGGGGACTTAGGACCTAAAGAATTTCATACTTAAAGGAATTTTAATAATAAAGATGCCTTTATGGCTATAGTTTATTTTCTTTTATAACTTACAGCTTAAAAAAACCTTATTGCTAGGAAAAAAGGATATTTGGTTATTGTAAGCTAAAAACAATCAACTTAGGTATTCAAAACTGACAAAAATAAATCTAACCCTCCTCCAGCACGTCCTCCACAGCCCCACACTGAGGAAACACAAAACAAAGGGAGCCCTGTGCTCACGTGGAGAGTGATACAGAGCTGGGCTCGTCCTGGACCCTAAGACCCCACCTCTTACCTGGACAAAGAAGTAGATGAGGCCCAGGGGCGGGATGATGACGGCCACCATGGGAGTGGCCAGCAGGATGATGATACAGGCGCCAATGACATTGAACAGGGAGCCCATGAACATCTTGATGACCTGCGGGATCATCGAGTCCACTGTGTCCAGCTCCTTGGAGAAGCGGTTCACCAGGTTCCCGCTGGGGGTACGCTCGAAGAAGCTCATGGGCGACCTGAGGACGTTATGCAGCAGGTCCAGGTGCAGGCGGCGCGAGGCGAAGATGCCCCCGACGGACACCACCATGGAGTAGCCGAACACTGTGATACCTACAAACACTCTCGCGTTAAATTCCACGATGGGAGAGGGACCGGGCTGAGGGCAGGGACGAGTGGCCATGTGACCATGTGGACCAAGCAGCCTGGACTCCCAGCTTCTAATAACAATAATAATGGTGGCAATTATGAATCGAGCACTTAGTATGTACAAACCTCACTGTGTGAGTTTTACATGCATCTAATCCTTATGAGGACCCTGTATAAGTTCTATTAGTACTCATGCCACAGAGATAAGGAAATTGAAGCTCAGGTAGGTGAATTCCTTTGCCCTCAATAGACCCAGCCAGTCAGAAGCAGAGCTGGGGTTCCCACGGCAGCAGCCTGCTCCAGCGTCATGCTCTTGTCTGTACGCCTCATCCTCTAGACCAGCGCTGTACAGCAGAACTTTCTGTGATAATGGAAATGGTATGCAACTATGCTGTCCCATGTGGTAGCCACTAGCGACATGCGACTATCAAGCATTTGTCATATGGCTAGTGTAATTCTATAACTGATATTTTAATTTTATTTTATTTTTATGAACTGAAATTCAAATAGCCACATGAGGCCAGCGGCTACCATACTGGACAGCACAGCTCTGGAACAGACATTGCTGCTATGGGTCCAGGTCAACATCACACCCTCTCTGTGCTCTCTCTTCTCTTAATTATAATCTGAAGGCCACAGACCCTAGCCCTTTGAGGGAGTTTTAGGGATTAGGAAATTGCCTGCTCTTCCGGTTTTTTCAAAGCCATCTCTTGGAGATCATGAGACATTTATGGTCCCTCCAAACAAGCCACAGTAGGGCACCCTTTCTGTTCAGAGAGGTGATTTCACAGGGATAGAGAAGCTTCGATCTTGGTCTCCTTGATCAAAGAAGGAAGCCATGAGGCAGGGGCTAGGACAACAGACTCTGGAGCCAAATCCTCTCGCTGCCACTCACCAGCCATGGGACCTTCCTTAAGTCACTTAACCTCTCTGCACCTCAGTTTCTTCAACTGTAAAATGGGGGACAATGACACATCTTGTAACACTGCTGAACGTAAAGGGCCCACCTGGCAATGTGCCTGGTACACAAGAAGTGCTCCAAATGCAGAATGTATACACTATTTATCATAAATACATCATTTTTATGAGCACATAAACACATAGCTCAGGGACCATGTAGCGTGGTGGTGAAGAGGATGGGCTCTGAGCCACACTGCCTTGCTCAATGCAAGCTGTGCCATGGATTAGCTTCATGACTTTGGGCAACTTACTTAACCCCTCTGGGCCTCAGTTTCTGCATCTCTAAAATGGGGGAAACATTAGCTCCTACCTCATTTGATTGCTGCAAAAATAAAATAAATTAAAACACCTTAAAGTGTTTAAAACAGAACCAGGCACCAAGTAAGTGCTCAGTAAACATTAGCTATGACTATTAACGCTGCTGTGTCTAGGTACCTTCATGGGACCACAGGAAGGGTATATGCAGGATTTCTCAACTTCCTCACTATTAACATCTGGGGCTGGAACATCCTCTGCTGTGGAGGCTGTGCTGTGTACTGCAGGACGTTTAGCAACATTCTTGGCCTCTAGATGCCAGTAGTATCCACCCCTACTCTGAAGCTGTGACAACTCTAAGTATCGCTAGATATTGCTAAATGTCCTCTGAGGACAACACTGCCTGCATTATGAACCACTAGTATAAACTAATTCCCACCTTTAGGCAGCAGGCAAAAGTCCACAAATAAGACTTTACAGAAACACCATTACCCTGCCAGAACAATGAGGGGCAAGGGCCCTTGGTCGCCTTCTATTTCTCAACTTTCCTCATCTGTAAAATGGGCACATTGGAGCTCCCCTCCCCTCTGTCTCCTAGGGCCACACGAAACAGAGCGTTCGAGAAACATTCATTCTACAAATACCTCAGTGTCTATTATGCGATAGTTACTATTCATGTGTGTTTGGTTTGTGGGTCTGCAAAACCCTGAAAAGCTGGGGGACCCAATCCTGTAACAAGACATGGAAGTGGCTCCAAGTGCCAACAGCAGGGAGGCCCACCTTGAGAAATGCCCAGGGCTCCATAGACGCTCAGCCGGACTTTCGTGTGCTCCTGGGTCCCATTGACGATGGGGTCATCAGTCCAGAGACTGAGCCAATAGTTAGAGGCCAGAGAAGCAACGTGGTTACACAGGAAAAGGAAGATGCTCAGAAAGGAGATGAAAAGTCCTATCGCCTTCATGTAGTCCCAGTACACGGAGAGCTTGACCTGAGACCAGGGAGAGAAGGCATCTTACAGAATGCACCCACCAGCCATGCCCACCCAAGGTCAGGAACTTCAACAGCTTCTGTGGTCCAGCCCCCTAACCTGTGCTCATGCCTACGACCCCCTCCCCCTTAGTTCCTCGGCAAACAAGTCAGCAGCAGCAAAGTCAAGGTTTCTGCCCTCACGGAGCTTCCAGTCAAGTGGCAAGACAGGCTTTCAACAAATCATTGCCCAGATAAATGCATAATCCCAGAGAAGGGCTGGAAGTGGTACATGATTTCATATGAGTATAAAACTGGGCATCCTGACCTAACCCAGGGTGGGGAGGTATCAGAGGAGGTTCTCCCTAAGGAAGGGACATCAAAGAATTAACCAGGTGAAAATGGAAAAAAGGCACTCCAGGCAGAGGGACCAGCATGTGCAAAGGCCTTGACGTGGGAGGGAACCTGTAAGGAGGAAAGGATGGCTGGAGCAACATGAGGCTGAAGAACAGGAACCGGCCAGACCACACAGGGCCTGAGAGATCCTGTCCCGGATTCCGATTTTTAGTCCAGGACCATCAGGAAGCCATCAAAGAGTCTGAAGAAAATGGGAAGATGGGACGTGTTGCCTAGCACCCATGACCAAGTGTCACATCCCCCCCACCCCCAGTCCTCTGAACACCCAACACCAATTCCTCCCAATCGCAACTGGCCTCCCATTGCTCAGCCCGTTCCCCAACTCCACCAGGTGACAGCTGGGGGCTTCTTTCACTCCTATATCCCTATGGAGCCCAGCATGGGGGCTACGTAATTATGTGTAGCCACTCAAAGGGTGGCTGAACACCACAGACAGGGACAATGTGCTTTGGGCCAGCCTCACACCCAACCCGCTTGGTGTGGTTTCAACTAACTCCAGGTATCTTTCCCTGTGTGTGTGCTCATTGTCACATCAGGCTTTTCATGCTGAATTTTGGGTCATAAGCATCATCTGTTTGAGGTGCAATCTGGTTAAAAGGAAGCAGGTGAGGGCTTCCCTGGTGGCGCAGTGGTTGAGAGTCTGCCTGCCGATGCAGGGGACACAGGTTCGTGCCCAGGTCTGGGAAGATCCCACATGCCGTGGAGCGGCTGGGCCCGTGAGCCATGGCCGCTGAGCCTGCGCGTTCAGAGCCTGTGCTCCGCAACGGGAGAGGCCACAACAGTGAGACGCCCGCGTACCACACACACACACAAAAAAAAACAACTAAAAAACAAAAACAAAACAAACAAAAAAAAATGAAGCAGGTGGAAGAACAGAGGTCCAAGGTATAACTGAGTGCTTCCTTTTTACTTTCCAAGTCTCTGTGCTATAGATGGAATGTTCGTGTCTCCTCCCGAATTTGTAAGTTGAAATCCTAATCCCCCACCCTCCATGTGACAGTATTAGGAGGTGGGGCCTTTGAGAGGCGATTAGGCCATGAGGGTGGAGTCCTCATAAATGAGATTAGTGCCCTTATAAAAGGGGCCCCAGAGAGCTCCCTCATCCCTTCTGTCATGTGAGGACACAGCAAGAAGATGGCCATTTATGAACAGGAAGATCTCATTAGACACTGCATCTGCTGGTGCCATGATTTTTGACTTGCCAGCATCCAGAATTATGAGTGATAAATGTATGTCATTTGTTTTTCTTTTTGGATGTGGAACATTTTTAAAGTCTTTACTGAATTTGTTACAATATTGCTTCTGTTTTACGTTTTGGTTTTTGGGCCCCGAGGCTTGTGGGATCTTAGCTCCCTGACCAGAGATTGAACCCACATCCCCTGCATTGGAACATGAAGTCTTAACCACTGGACTGCCAGGGAAGTCCCCAGCGTATGTCATTTCTAAGCCACCTCTACCATGGTCTTCTGTTACAGCAGCCCAAAGGGACTAAGACAGGTATTAAAGACAAAGCCCCGGCCGAGACTTTCTCACTGACATACAGGCACACCTCAGAGACATTATGGGTTTGGTTCCAGACCACTGCAATAAAGCAAACATCGCAATAAAGTGAGTCACACGAATTTTCCAGTTTCCTAGTGCATATAAAAGTTATGTTTACACTATACTGTAGTCTATTAAGTGTGCAATACCATTATGTCTAAAAAAACAACGTACACACCTTAACTTAAAAAATACTTGATTGCTAAAAAATGCTAACCATCATCTGGGCCTTCAGTGAGTTGTAGTAGTAACATCCAAGATCACAGATGACAAATATCATAATATAATGTTAATATAGTATAATAATAACCAATATAATATTTTATATAGTAATAATAACAACAAATTATAATACTAACGAAAAAGTTTGAAATATTCCAAGAACTACCAAATGTGGCAAAGAGACACAAAGTGAGCAAATGCTGCTGGAAAAACGGCACCAGTGCCCCACGCAGGATTGCCGTAAACCTCCAATTTGTAAAAAATGCAGTCTTTGTTAAGTGCAATAAAGCAAAGCACAATAAAACAGGATCTGCCTGTAATCATAAGGGCAAAAATAGAAATTAAAAAGTGAAAAACAATTTTTTCTGACTACACAATTAATGTTCTATAGGGCTGAATCTGTGATGACCTGAAACCAAGGCACACACAACTGAACCCTGTGAGGTGGGAAGCCCTGATTTAAGGCATCCGGGTCACCTACGGCTTACAAGGGCCCCAGCTGCTCGAAGCCTCGGTGGTCAGGACGGCAGAGACTACAGATACCAACCCTGGAGTCTGAGCTCCGGGTTCAAATCCCAGCTCTGTCACGCACCAGCTGTGACCTGGGGCAAGTCACCTAGGCCCTCCGGTATGGTTTCCGGCCCTTAAAACAGTACCTTTCGAGGCTCCTTGTGAGGAAGACATGAATTAAGACGACCCCAGCACTCCGCACAGGGTCCAGCCCCCAGGGACGCACAGCGACGCGGGCCGTCGCCCTCACCTGCCCTGTCTGAGCCTTGTCTGCCTCCATCAGCTTCCAGGTGTCCTCCTCCACGGGCCTGGGCTTCTGCAGCTCCGCGGTGCTGGTGTGGTGCTGGCTGACATCCCCGCCGTAGGAGGAGCTGCTGAGCTGTCTGGGGAAGCAAGGCACGCAGGGGTCAACCGCATGGAGGCCCCGGGCAGAGGTGGGGCCCCAAAGCACCAAACCAGTTCACCCTTGTGATTTTACACAGGTGACCCCGAGAGGGGAAGGGTCTGGCCCCAGGGCCCCATGGAAGAACCGCTCCTTTATGCAGACTTCAGAAAGCATTTCCTGCCCACCAGTACTCACCAGCTTTATGCAGATCATGACAGATCATCATTCAGAGCGCTTTCCTCCCTGGGGCAGTCTCTTTCCCTGAGGAGGTGTATGCTTGGGGAATGACATGGGTGTGTGTGCGTGTGCGTGCGTGTGCGTGTGTGTACACGGCTCAGACCCACACAAGCAGAGGGATGGGGTACGATTTCCACCTTGGTCGTCAACCCTACTGCCTTCTTGGTTTGCCTGCCTTGATGAAGCGTGTGTGGAGGTCGGAGAAGCCCACGGAGCTGGGAACGGAGGGATGCTCCAGGCTGTGGCCAGTTGGGAACTGAGGAACTGAGTCCTGCCAACAGCTACGTGAGCTTGGAAGCCGACCCTTCCCCAGCCCAGCCTTTAGCTGAGACCCCAGCCTGGCCAATGCCTTGGTTACAGCTTGTGAGAGACCCTGAGCAGAGGAGCCAGCTAAGCTGTGCCTGGACGCCTCGACCCACAGAAACTGAGATGACAAACCACTAAGCTTGTGATCCTTTGCTATGCAGCAATGGAAAACGAATACCCAGTGTTCTGTGTGTTTCTGCTCAGTCCGCCTGTGGCTCTCTCTCGCAGTCACCTGCCCCTACGTCCCAGGACAGCCTGCAGGAGCCTGCCTCATCTCAGCTAATTCTTAGACTAATTATGCTGGCCGCCTGCACAGACCGGGGCAGTGTCCCCTCACGCCCCGGCTGACTCCGGGCAAGGCACTGTTCTAAGTGCTTCACACACACACACACACACCGAGCTCATCACCGGTGATGGGCAGGGTTCTGGGGGGCACAGATGCTTGTGCCAATTTCCTTCCCAGCCCATTTCTGTGAAATCACCCCACCCCAAAAGAAGTAACCCCAGGCGGTCCCAGCTCACCCAAATAACTGAGTGGCATTTACTGAGTGCTGATGGCTTCACAGGCAGCGTATCACACAAGCCTTCCTACAACCCTACAAGGTGAGTGCACCAAAGACCCTATGTGACAACTGAGGAAACTGAGGCACAGGGAGGTTAATGCCGCTCCTCCAAATACCCAATGATCTAACCAAAAGCAACCTTCTTTAAAGCACCGACGTGTAGAACTTAGGAGCATTGACTCAGAAGCCGAACTCGGGTTCAAATTCAAGCTCAGCTTCTCTGCAGCTGCGGGACCTATGGACAGCTCTCAGTTTGCTCACCCGTAAAATGGGAAGATGACAGTAACTACCTCCAGGTCCACAGACCTTACAGGGCTTGACACTGTGCCTGGCTCCTAACAGGACATAAAACGCAGCCGTCAATATTACTTCTATTTTGAATCAGCTGCTGGTGCTTAAAGCCTGAACGTTCCAGGCCCCTCTGCGTGACTTGAGCAAAGAGCCACAGACACCATGTAGGGAGCTTGAGTGTCAGAAGCGCAGAGGGATGGGTAAATCGTGAGGCCTGTGTGAGCCATGCCGTCTCGCAGGAACAGAACCAGGCTTCCCCTTTGGGCCTCTGTTCCCTGGAAAGTGAAGTCCCCCCGCAAGGATTTGGGAGGGAGGCAGAAGCTGAAGGCCTTTTTTGGTAGGTAAGCCTCGCTGCGGGCACCCGTCTCCCTCCTCTCCCCCCTCCCCAGGCAGGGGGCAGAAAGTGGTGCCGGGAGAATCCCCAGGGTGTCCCCACCCCCACCCCCCACCTTACCTCTGCAGTTGCTTCCCCACAGCGTCCGTTACCAGCATGCCGTTCTCCACCTGCTTCATCTCCTTCCCTGGCCTGCCAACACCTGCTAAGCCTGGCAGAAGCGGGGAGGGGGAATCATGGCTTTAAGAGCTGGACACCAAAACCTGTCACTGTGCGGGGAGATGGCAGATAACCTGGCCTCCCGGAAGCTCAGAAAGACCTGCTTTGCTGCAGCCACGGACAGGCTCCCCAGCTGGGCTGCAGGAGATATTGGAACCAGCTTCCTTGGGGCAGCGATGGTGCTTTGCAACCGTCTCAAGGGCCCTGGGCCTGAGCAAGTGCCCTGTGCCAGCAGTGACCAGTAAAATCCAGTTCTGGTGATGGCATCTGTGCTGTGTGAAGCTCGGATAATGGAGCCAGGACACAGTGAACCACATGGGGGAAAGGGCACAGTCCTCTGGTCCCCAAGCATCCCAAGCAGGGGTGAAACCCAAAATAAATGACAACCAGTTTTGACAAGGGCATCAGACACTAGAGTCCCAGATGCCCCCAGCCAAGAGTTAACCCTCTGTTTGCCAGATCAAGGGGAGGGCCTGAAGATCGGGGTAAGGGGTACCTGGGACTGCTATAGGGCAGTGGCTGCTTTTCCAGTAATAAGGAACTATTTCAACACTTCAACAACTGATACAGCCACCACGGGGCACCATACCAGCCGGATATCTGCCCCAATCCCAGGAAGTATCTGCCCAGCATCAACAATGATCACCGTCACCTTAAGAACGGTGGCTAACATTTATGGTCAGCCACTGTGCTGTGTTGAAATACAGTCTCTCCTTTAATCTTCCAGCAACTCAGTGATACGTTTATTACCGCCCACTTTGCACTGATTTCCTCACTCTTTGATGCCAGGACAGAGAAAGCAGGAGAGAGAAGCATAAAGTAGGGCTCCAAAGGACTGACCCTGGAAGAGGAGGGGATGCAGCACAGACGTTATATGAGGGGATAAATACGCAGCCAGCAGTGACCCTGAGAACATGCTGATGTGACATGAATTAAAGCAGAATCCAGAAAGGCAGGCTCTCTCAGGCATCAGCCACAGGAAGAAACAGAAGATGGAAGGGAACCAGGGCTTGGGGTCATTCCTGGGTTGATGGGAGGAGCTCTGAGCTGGTGATTCTCAATCTTGGCTGTGAATGAATCACCCAGGATGCCCTGGGCCAGCCAGGCCCCTGCACTGACTCTGCCAGGAAGGCCAACCTCCATGCTGAGAGCACAGTCAGGTAGCTGGGACGTGTGAGAAGTGTCCTCTCACTTCCCAGCTGTGGGTACTGCAGAAGGAATGAACCTCTGAGCCTCAACTTCCACATCTGCAAAATGGGAGCAACAACAGCACCCGCCCTCATTAGCGGGAGGGCGAAATGAGGGTGTGCCTGGTGCTCGGGAAATGTAAGATGCTGATGAGGCGCTTACTGTTATATCTGCATCTTTAAACGTGTCCCACAGGTAATTCTGGGGCACAGCCAGGACCGAGAATCACTGCTTTAAATGTTTCTTTAAATATCAGCATCCTTTTTTTTTTAATTGGAAAAAAACCCCTAAAACAAACAGAAAAGAAGACTGATAACAAGCGGGACTTCCCATGCAGCCGCATGCAGACAGTGCTCATATACATGCACAGCACTGGGGCCCAAGCCCGGCCTTGACTGTCTTGCTCTGTGCAGGGATGGGGATGCTTTAAAACACTCCCAGAGACACCTGTCCTGCGGCGGGTGCTTCAGAGAGCCGTCTGTCCTGCACGGCTGCCCAGGGGCCCTCTGGGAGCCTCAACTTTCCCTCCCCCTCCTGTTTTCCCCACACAGTAGAGGCCCCCACATTGGCCTCCATGGCTGCCTCCCCGTCTTCTCCACCCAGTTAGCCCACAGGTGATACGCCAGCTGGAAAATACTCGTCTGCAAGGGAGGGACCGAGAGTCCTAGGAGGGAACCGAATGTGTGTGCCGCAACACCCCATAATTTTCAGGGGCTTAGTCCCCTTCCTCCCGAGTCTCCCAGGCCTGTCTGCCAGGATGCCCAGGCTCCCCGCCAAGGGGGAACCTGCCCAAGGCCAGCCTATCAGAACCCCTCCCCCCAGCACTTTCAGCCAGGGACCAAAGATCTGTACAACTGCTCTGTCCTAAAGGAGTCTCATGCCCAGAGTTCCCACTGCCTGAGTCCTGCTTGTTCAGTTTTGCCTTTGATTTCTGAGCTGGCTGTAAACACCCTTGTTTAACTGGCTGGAGTTGGCTCCTGTGGCTTCCAAAAGGGGCCTCTGTCTGGACCCTCAGCCACACGTACCGGTTACGGAAGACAGGAGGGAGGGATCTGCTCTGGTGGCGGGTTCACACTTTTCTGTCACTAGAGAGAGCCAGGGCAGCCTTCTCTGCTGAAGTTCTTCTAGAAACATCCCACCTCCGGTGCCCCAGCCACCTGCAGCTACTCCATCAGGAACCCATCACCCCGGTGCTGTGTTGGCCTGCCTGGGTCTTGATCATGCCCAGGAGGTACGGGTGGGGTCGTTATAATCAAACTGTTACATTCATTGTCCACCTACTGTGTACCAGGCATTTCGCAACCAGGATCTCCTTCAAGGCATGCTGGTCATGGTCATTTGACCTGCAAAGATGGTAAAGCTTAGCTGAGGTCACTCAGCCGACCTGTAAGAAATCTGGAGATTCGAACTGTATCCCCAAGGGTCAACCACAAAGCCGGGCACAGAGCAGGTGCCCAATAAATGCTGGAGGAATGATGGAAAGGGATGGAAAGGCAGACATTCAAGGGTCCCTTCCCAGGCATGCAGCAGCAGGACAAGCCCATCTGCAGCCTCATTCTGCAAGCACAGCCCACTCCACCTCGCTGTCACTGACCTTCCTCATCCATCACACTGGTGCCTGGGAATTCACAAGACCCAAGAAAGCGTTAAGTACCAAGGTAAAACCCCCCAGCCTTGAGTTCCCCCACTTAAATGCCCAGAGGGTTTGGATGAATGTCTTTCCTTAAGGGTGAGGGGCAAGGACAGCTGAGGGACCTGCTGCATTTGTGCCTCAGTTTCCCCATCCCACGTGTTCTGGGCGCATCCCTGACAAGTGCACTGCCTGGGCCAGCCCCCTACTCTAAAAGCTGCAAGTGTTCAAACATAAAGAGAGCTAGAAAAATGCAGACAGACCTTCTGTCTTCATGCCTATTTTCCGGGCACCACAGGGAGAGAGAGAAAGTATTACAGACCGCAGGGCAGGTGTGCCAGCTGGGAGATGGCACAGGCCTCTCACCAGCCCACAGCCTCTGCTTCTTCAAGGACACGAACGCCTTGCTCTGAGCCAGCTCCACGTGGAGAGAAGGGGGAAGAGGAGGTGATTTGGCTTAGATATCATCTTGGACCCTCCAGGCTGGGACGGGGACCCCATCTCAGGGTTCTTCCAGCTCCCCAGGCTCGCCTCCAGCACCGCGTTTAGCACGATGATGTCCCTGATTATTTAGTGTTTGTCTCCCCCATCATACTGTGAACTCTTGAGACCATTCCTAGGTCTTATCTACCACTCTACTCCCAGCACCTGGTGCATCCGATGGTCATGTGGGGTTGCACAGGATGTGCACTGCACAATCCAAGGGGCACCATTTCATATGGTGGCTCATGTACCAGATGTCCCCGTGGCACACAGCAGATAAGCAGATGGACGGATTAACAAACGAGTGGCCAAGGGAACGAGCAGAGCCACCTTCCAATGCCAGAAGGGGCACAGTATGGGCCACAGTGGTGCCACCTCCTAGCCTGAACCCACAAAGATGGTTTCTAAACCAGTCCTGAGAGAAATGGGCACTACCAGCTCATGGCTCTTTCCAATCTGGGATATATACACAGATGTGTTAATGTCCGATGGTTACGCAGGGCATGCCTTAAACAATCAAGATGCAACTCATTCAGTCACATATTTAACACATTTCCTGAGTATCCACTCTGCGCCAGGCACTGTTCTCAGCCCTGGGGGTACAGAGGTGACCAAGAAAACCTTCATGGAGCTTAAATTCCAAGGGAGAAGAAGAAATGATCAAGTAGTAGATCCAGAACATACCGTCAGGCAGTGTTAAATGCTACAAAGAAAAATAAAGCAGGGGAAGGAGAAAATATGAATGGTGGGGGGTTGGGAGAGGGAGGGTGCTATAAAATAATAAAGAAGCAAAGACATAAAACTTGCAACCCAATGACTCTTCTTTGAGTACTTCTAAGCACCAGGGACAGGCCTGTGATACTAGTAAGCCAGGCGCCACCCCAGCCCTTGAACCACATACCTAAGCACTGCCCGGGCCGTGTGTTCAGCCAGCCACTGACCCTCAAGGCGGGCACCTCGCAGGCTCGCTGTTTATTCTCAAGAAGGTTCTGGAACTCAGCTTGGGCAAGAGCCAGCAGGCAAGCCTCCCCCTTGAGGGAAGAATTCAAGTCACTGCTTTACAGTCAACGGCTGGTTTTTGACCAAAAACGGAATCGATCGGCTACATCACCCAGCCCTATCCTCCCGCCTCGGCCCTGCAAGTTCTTCAGACTCAAAAGGGGAAGAAACACGGACACTGAGGACAGCAGGGAGGAATGTGCCATCTGTCTGACAGACTCTCCAGCTGCTGTTCGGTGCTTACAACAGACTTCTGCAACACGGGGAGGTGCCTGGGGCCTGACGTTAAGAAACAAAAGAGGGACAGGAGAACTGATGACAAAAGCATGCCCTAGGACCCTGCTCTTCTCAGGGAAAAGGTCCTGGGCTAGAAAGACAGGTGGGAAAGCGGCCAAATGCCAACGCAGTTCCCCTCTGGGCAGTGCAAGAGCAGAAGGATGTTCTTTTTTGCTGGTTCTTGGAGCTTTTCTACACTTTGCCATTGTCTACACGGAGCACATGGTGATTTTATAATCAGGTAAAAAAAAAATTCCCCAAAAAATCTGAAAAAAGGGAAAAAAATGAGTGACAAGGTTGAGAGATGTCTCGAGTAAGGTTCTGAAAAGCAGCCAGGTCGTTGGAATCAAAGTCTTTCTCCCAAGATGACAAGGGAAGAACCTGGGCAGAGAGAAGTCAAAGCAGAGTGGATTTCACACCCTCGGCTCTACTGACATCGTGGGCTGGGTCATTCTCCGTTCCTGGGGGACACAGGGGGTTGCCCCGTGCACTGCAGGTTGTTTAGCAGCATCCCTGCTCTCTCCCGACTAGATGCCAGGAGTGTCCCCCTCCACCCACACTGTGACAACCAAACATGTCTCCAGACATTGCCAAGTGTCCCTGGGAGGCACAAATGTTCTCTACTGAAAACCACCATTCTAGGTTTTAGGTTTCTAATAAAGAAACCAGAGAAAATGAAAATGTTCTATACCTTCCAAGTACAAGGTTAACGAACTACTTTGTAACTCTCTTTGCAACCAAAACCAACAAACAGAAAGTCTCCTAGAAACAGGATCATGCATATCCCTGGGGAGGGGTCAGTCTCCCCCGACCCCAAGCCTAGCTACTATTCCCCGTTCCAGGGAGAAAGAATCCCCTCACAGCAGACACTTGTCCTTCAGCCTGTGTGTTCTAAAAAAGACCTGATTAATCCAATGAGGAAACAAAAGTTTCCCTTTAGAAGGAGCCAAAAATGTGGTTCAAACAAATCCAAGGTCACTGGCACTCAGAGTTGACTACAGCTGAGCAAGTCTGGACCCTGACGCCAAGCCTTATCGCCGGGGCCCCTCCACAGAGGTGGAAAGAAAGGGGGGAGGGCGTTTGATTTTTAGACCCATGGGCAGAAGACCTCTGTGACCTGTCCAGCTTGGGGATGGGTGGCTGAATTGGGGAAATAAACCCACAGTGGAGCTAGGGTGGTGGATGGTATTTTCACCACTAAATTAAGTGCTGACGTGCACACAAAACTATTTTTTTTACTGGCAGCATTCCATGTTCTGCATAACCTGCTTTGGATATGCGGGTGGCTGGGGCGGAAGGGAAGGGAAAAAACTCAACAAGATATAAGGACAGTCCCTGCTCAGCTGGATAGAAAGGGGAGACAGAGACCTCATTCTGGGAAAAAGATTCAGATAAACCCACACACGTCACTTTAGAAAGCATAGAGGGTTATTTTTGCCTACATGCAGCCCACCAAGCAGGCCGGTGAAATACAGTGATCTTGAAGTTGCCACCACCCATCGTGTGACCTTGGCTTGACTTGGGCTAAGAGACAATCTGAGGAAGGAGACTCTGCAGCAAGAGGAAAGCAGCTTAGACTTACAGCAGAACCTTCCAACCACAGGAGCATGAACATGTAGAAACTCATTCCAACCTAGAGTTTAAATGCTGGAGGGAGCGTCAGCTATCTTGCACTGGCAAAAGAAAATACTTTTCTTTTAAAACCCCTAGGGTTTGTAGCAGCACTATTCATAATAGACAAAAAGTGGAAACAGCTCGAATGCTCGTCAGCTGATGAATGAATAAATAAAACGTTGTGTGTCTACAATTCAACAATCAGAAGAAATGAAGTGCTGATGCAAGCTACCACAGACAGACCTTGGAAACATCAGGCTAAGTGAGAGAAGCCAGGCACAAAAGACCACGTTAAAGAATTCTGTTTATATGAAATGTTCAGAGTAAGACAAATCTATACAGAAAGCAGACTTGAGTGGCGGTCGCTTTGTGATGTATAGAAATATCAAATCACTGCACTGTGCACCAGGAACCAGCATAGCGTTGCAGGTAAATTACACTTCAAAAAAAACCAAAAGAGAGGGTTTCCCTGGTGGCGCAGTGGTTGAGAGTCCGCCTGCCGATGCAGGGGACACGGGTTTGTGCCCCGGCCCGTGAGCCATGGCCGCTGAGCCTGCGCGCCCGGAGCCTGTGCTCCGCAACGGGAGAGACCACAATAGTGAGAGGCCTGCGTACCACAAAAACAAAAAACAAAAAAACAAAAAAACTACGAGGACTCCAGCAATCTCTAACACAGAGGAATGAAGGTGTGCACTCTTGCTGTGTGCGCTCCCCTTTCTGACATTCAGTGGCTTCCTGCTGCACTGAGAACAAAACCCAAACTCCTCACTCTGAAGGCCCCGAAGGGTAACCACCCACCCCCCTGCCAGCCTCGTCTCCCACCCTGTCCCTTGCCCACCACGGTGTGGCCACACTGGCCTCTTCTCTGTTCCTTGAACAGACCAAGCTCACGCCGGGCTGAGGCCTGTGCTGTTCCGTGTCAGAACACTGTTCCCCACAAAGGGCTTCCCTGACCACCCTGCCTGAGTTGCCCGAACCCCCATCACTCCCCAGCCCATTACCCTACGTGCTTTCCTTCACAGCACTTAATGCTGCATGACACCATCTTCATCTGCTGATTGCTTACTGCCTTTCTCTCTCACTAGATTCTGAGCTCCACGAGGGCAGGATATGCCTATATTTTGTTCACTTCTGTCTCCTCAAAACCTAGAACGGTACTGTTATGGGCTGAATTATACTCCCCCCGCCCAACTAAATTCATATACTGAAGTCCTAACCTCCAGTATCTTGGAATGTGACTGTACGTGGACATACAGTCTTTGTAGATGTAATAAGTTCAGGTGAGCTCATGAGGATGGACCCTAATCCTATATAACTGGTGTCCTCATAAGAAGGGGAGATTTGGAGATAGACACACCACAAGGAGAAGAACACCATGTGAAGATGAGGGTGGACTGAGGTGATGTTTCTGCAAGGAATGCCAGAGATTGCCAGCAAACCACCAGAAGCTGGGGTACAGGTATGGAACCCTCACAGCCCTCAGAAGGGACCAACCCTGCTGACACCTTGATCTCAGACTTCCAGCCTCCAGATCTGTAAGAAAAGGCATTTCTGTTGTTTAAGCTACTCAGCTGATGGTACTCTGTTACAGTAGCGCTAGGAAAATAATACAAGCACTTAACACGTATTAGGTGCTCGGTAAACACCTACTGAATGACTAAATCAATGAATAGTAAATAGCTTTCTTAGTGATCGGCCCCATTCACAGGGACAGGGACCCGCCTGCCCCAGGCATAGAAGGGACAAGCTTCTTTAAGCCTCAGTTTCCTCACCAGTGAACTGGGAACCACATCCTACCTCTTTCATGAAAAGCTGGTAGGAGGAGTCAACAGGATAACCCCTGTTGAGGACAGAAGCCCCAGTAAGTAGTCAACAACCATTCACTGTTGTGTGTCTTTACATCACAGACACCTCGATGACAACTCTGCCCACAGGAGTTGTGCAACGAGGCAGTCCTGCAGCCCCACCCTGGGGGACAGCCAAGCTGAGACCTGTTTGGGGACTAAGTATGTAACAAACACACCCCAGACACTCAGGGAGTCTGTAATTAGCACCTGAAAGAGGGAGATCGGAGTAGGACAGGTGACCTCTCTTTAGTTCCACTCTTTTTAGCAACAGCTGAACCCAAAGCAGAAGAGGCATCAGGTGACCTCTTCCCTCTCCGTATTAACTCAGGTCGAGGCTCCGAGGAGGACCGGCACAGGATCCATTCCAGACGCCAATCTGACATAAACACAGGGGAGCCTGGAAAGGCTACCAACCAATTTCCTGAATTTTAAACCGACGAATAAGAGAGAGAACAGGATTCTCATAAGCCTCACCCTATTTGCTTCAAATAAAGACAGGATGAGCTCCCAGCCCAGAATTCAAAGCGTACCTCTGGGACTATCCCTGCTCTCAGAGTCCTGACCTGGGAGGACAGAGCGGGTGTGGTGGCTGGGAAGCGGGCAGGTCTACCTGGACCTGGTAGATGCCAAGTGCATGGGGACATCAGAGGGGCACGCTTCCCAGGGGAGTAATAACAGCAGCTGTCATTGGTACCGTGCCAAAGGCTCCAGTAATCTAGCACATGCATTCCACACCAAGTGCCAGAAGGTTGGTTCTGTTGTTACACTGCTTTATCAACAACGGCCTGACATCACACAGCTGGAAAGGGCAGCAGCTGGGGTTTGAAGCCAGGTCCTGCCAACTTCCAGCCTGCAGGCTCTGCCACCACGTATGGCCTCATGACCCTCACATCTATCTGTTCTGGATTATGGCACATATGCCATTGGCTTCTCACAGCCTCTTGGGAGCCAGGAGGACTGTAACTATCACTACCTCCATTTTTGCCACTGAGACACTGAAACTCAATAGGCACAGAGCCTCATCGCAGAAAAGTGTGCGGACTTGCGTCCAGCTCTGCTGACCCGGCTATAAGCACTGGGGCCCCCTCTCAATTCAGCCCAGAAAGTCCTTCCAGATGGTTCCTCAGGGTGCCTGGCCCAACCCCCCATCTGATGCCCTGATGAGCTGCTAGGGTGGCTGGTGGGAACCTCCAGGGGACAACTGGGGCTGGACAAGGCACCACCCGCGCCGGGGCCCCGCGCGGCCCTACCGTCGTCGGGCTCCCCCTGCTCTTGCTCGGCGCTGGCGTATGTGCGCAGGAACTCGGCAAAGGCCCCGTCCCGGGCCAGCAGCTCCTGGTAGGAGCCCATCTCGGAGATCTTGCCACCACTCATGACGATGATGACATCCACCTGGGGCAGATAGCTGATGCCGTGCGTGACCAGGATCCGCGTCTGCGGGCAGAGCCACGGCCACATCAGCTCATGCACGCGAGAGGGAAATTCCCTGCCCCCCTCCGCCCACCTGGACACAGATCTCAACTCTGAGGTTGGACACGCGCCTGGGATGCAAGCGTGCAGAAGCATTCCAATCCGCACGTGCTTTCATTCAACATGCATTGGCCGGGAGCTGGGGTCGGGGAGGGCAGCAGGGAGGGAAACAAAGATTTCTGCCCCAGATTCCAGGGTCGGGGGAGAAATGACCAACGTAAGTAAAACACTGTGCTGGATGGTGAGCACACATTAGCAAAGGGGAAGGGATATCGAGGTAGTTAGGGGTGGTGAATTTTAACAAGGGTTATGGGGGAGGTTATTTTTAAACAAAGATCTGGAGGAGAGGGAAGGAGGGAACCATGCATGTGTAGATGAATAAAAGAATGACACTGCTGCAAAAAATGTGCAGGCAGTAGCTGAATTTTTTTCAAGTTTCTCCCTCCCCGAAAAGAGTACAGAGTTTTGTACATGTGTATACATTTTATCTAACTATCTCAAAGTTTGGGAGGATGTTCATCAAACTGTTTACACAAGTTGGCAAACTTTTTCTTAAATGGTCAAATGGTAAATATTTCCAGCTTTATGGGCCCTCTGGTCGCTGCCAGGTCTGAAGGCAGCCATACACAAGACATAAACAGATGCGCTGGCTGTGATCCAATAACGCTTTATTTATGGAAGCTGATATGTAAGTTTAATGCAATTTTCCTGTCACAAAATATTTTTCTTCAGGTTTTCTCCAAGCAGTTAAAAAACGTAAAGACCATTCTTAGCTAGTGGGCTGCCCAAGAAACAGGCAGCAGGCCAGATTTGCTGGCCCCTGCTTTCCACAGAGGAGCTAGGGCTGCAGGATGAGGGAGAATCATTTTTTTAACTTTACATATGCTCTCGTACTCTCTGGTTTTGTTACTATGGACATATGTTACTTTGACAACAGCAAAAAAATTTTTTTTACTATTTAAAAATTATACAGAATTTTTGTGGTGTGCATGGGAATGCTTACAACACATTAAGTGGCATGAGGTTTACTGTATCTAGGCATGATGTGATAATCCTATTAAAAAGCTTATATACACAGCAAAAAGACTGGAAAGAAATACAAAAATCTCCAAGTGGGGGGATTATGCATAACTGCTTTTGTTTTTCTCCTCCGTGGTTTTCTGAATTTGCTACATTTTTCCCACGGGCATGTCTTACTTTTTTAATGGGGGAGGGGGAAGAAGAGCCAGTTAATCTCCCTCTCCTATAATTCCCCTAAACAAATAAATTAAAAAGTAATAAAAGAGGAAAGGAACCGTTTCCTGTCACGTTAAGGTGTGGTGGCAGTTTTCCTGCTCAAACCTCTGTCCCTCAGCCCATGGCCATCTCAGCAGGGAAGGGAAAGCGGCCTCCCTGCTGACAGGGGATCTTGGGGTGGGATTTCCCTCTGCGAAGCCACCCCCCGTTATTTAATCAGGAAGAGAGGCTTCTTTTGGCCAAGTGGAGGCAATGACTTCCAGTCAGTGCCGAGGACGTCCGCCTATAAAGACAAGAGCAAGAAGGCTGTCCCGGGAAGGCTGCCAAGGGAAGGATTAGACACATGTTCTCGAGTCCAGTTAAGTTCAGGTATCCCAAAGGGGACACACTGCGACTTGACCAAAGAGCGACGGCCAGACCCAGACCCCGAGCCACACGTGCAGCAGGTACCTTGTTCTTCAGCATCCCCTTGGGGCCAACCACGTTTTCAAATATGTGCTTCCCCACGTGGGCGTCCACTGCCGAGAGGGGATCGTCAAAGAGGTAGATGTCGGAGTCGCAATACACGGCCCGGGCCAGGCTCACGCGTTGCTTCTGGCCGCCAGACAGGTTCACGCCCTGGGGAGAGACACGTTAGAAGGGTGGGCCTCCTGGGAAGCAGAGACAGACAGAGGGGGCCACCTGCTCGGGATGCAGGAGACGGCGGCCATAGGCCCTTCAGGGCTGCACCCGCCACCCACGGATGGAGCAGGTGGCAACGGCGTGAGATCACAGCTGCACCGATGTGGGTTCAAGTGCCGGCAGGGGGTGCGGCCTCAAATGTAAAACAGGCAAAGAGAAAACCTGAGCCTCCGGGCACTGCTGAGCAGGGTACTCGGCACAGTTGGGAAAGGGAGGCCGGTGGCACCAGACAGTGCTGGCTACAGGGAGGGCTCCTGATCTTGGAGTCTGGTTCTCACTCTGGATCACTCACTGGTGAAGCCACACAGTCAAGGCAGGCTGTGCCCTGGGGGTGCTGCAATCCAGCCTGTGTCCCACTCGCCGGCAGGAAGGGCACCATTTTCTAATTTGAACCAGGGGGCATGGCCCACACAGCCCTCCTGCAACAGATAACCCAGCATGACTTCCATATCTGGCTGGAATCAAAGTGGACATGGGCTAACTGCCCAGCCCCTCTCCCAAGAGATGCCCACCCTCTCCATGCTCTGAGGTGGGGTCCTGGTAGCCAGGTTCATTTTGAGGGTCCCTCTGGCCACAGCTTGTTGGCCCAGGGCAGACACCAGACCCAAACTAAGCCAATCATGTCCTCTCCCTCCAGAATTTGGTACTGGGACCTAAACAGCGAAAGTGAGGAGTCTCCAAGTGGCAGAAACAGACACTTGTGAAAAAAAGGGACAAAGCTGTGCAGAAAAGCAGAGACAAAAGACAGAGGAGAAACCAGGTTGCCTGTCCCAGGTTGCCTGTGAGCCCCACCACATTCCAGCCCTTGGATTCCAGGAAATGCATTTGTATCCTTAAACTCAGTTCTCACTGAGTTATTTTCTGCTTATACTAGCAATAACTCAGGCTCCTTTTCTACTTAAAAATCCAGAAAACCCTAGTAATTTGTTTTTTCTTTCCAAGGAGCTGCAGATTTCTCTCAAATAAAAGAAATCATTCACCAACTAGGAAAGCTGGTGGAGCCACTGGCTTGTAACTAAAAGCAAAGATGGGAAAGCTCTTCGGTGCAGCTGTAGAACATTCACACTCCCCGAGCGCACACCACGTAACCACTAGGGGGCACTCGAGCAAGCCAGCCAGGCAGAGGGGAAAGCACATGCAAAGGCCCTGAGGTGGGAAGGGGCTCAGGCAAGTCTTCTGGCCTCCTTTTCCTCAACCATTACATAGGGTTAACAGTAAATCCCATCTCGTGGCTTGCTGTAAGGACAAAATACGTATAAAATGTTTAGCACAGTGCCTGGCTCATAGTAATTACTCAGTAAGTGTTAGCTATTGTATTATTTTTACCGTTATCACAGTTTTGAAAGGAACTGTGGACATTTGAATCATTGACACCCCTCTTCTCTGTATAGTGCCCTTGGTCATGTGACAAAGTCACATGACTGCAAAGGTAGAGTGCACTTCCTGGTCCCTTGTCTTTGGGCTCAACCAAGTGATTTGCTTTGTGGGTAGAAAGGACAGTGTGCGTTAAGGGACATCACTTTTTTTTTGTTGTTCTCTTGGGCTTCTGCTGCCGCCATTAGAAGAGCTTCCCCCCGCCGTGGAGCTGCTGCTCCCTCACCTAGGCCCTAGCAAGAAGCCACGTGGGGAGACCTGAGCCAACCCACAGCCTGGAGCCAGGATCAGCTGGCCGGCAACATGGAGCAGAGCCACCCAGCTGAGCCCAGCCTGGGTCACCAGTCACAGTCGACTCACCCATAAATAGGAGAGTAAGTGTTTAACATCATAAGCCATTCAGATTTTGTAGTTGTTACACAGCAACAGCTGACTGATACAGGGGCCATGCTGAAGGCTACTGACCTTCTCACCAATCTCTGTCCGGTCCCCACTGGGCAGGATTTCCAGGTCTGGGAGGAGGGCACAGGCTTCTATCACAGCCTTATAATACCGTTCCTGTAGCTGGCGTCCAAAAAGGATGTTTTCTTGGAGAGAAACATTCTGAATCCAGGCCTGCTGGGGGACGTAGGCCACTGAACCCTAGGAGGAAAGCGGAGAAGGCAGCAAGACCGACAGACTTGGTGAACAAGACAGCAGCCGGCCTACCCACCCACCAGGAGGGCCCTGCTTCACAAGACATTTTCATCATATCTATGGTTTTAACAAGAGGGAAGCCGAGTCCCAAAGGACTACAGTCACCAGGGCTGGGACCAGAGCCCATACTAGGTCAATCACTAGCCCCAACATTAGGAGTTCGAGAGCTGAAATCCTCGTTGATGAGATTACACTTACATGTTTAGTAACTATTCACTGAGTGCCTACAGCAGCGAACAAAACACTTAGCTCCACTATACTGTACACCTGTAACTTATAAAATATTGTACATCAACTATACTTCAATTTAAAAAATTGAAACAGAAATTAAAAATAAATTTTAAAATAAACAAAAACCTCCTAACTCCAAAGAATGGGAAGTACCTGAATGATAAAAGAAAATGGTTTGATTATTGTTGTGGTAAATGCTAAGAGAGAAAAATATGAGACTTTTAAAAAGTCCTTTAAAAAGGGAGACTTAACCTATAATGGAAAAGAATCTGAAAAAGAGTGTATATATACACGTACAGCTGAGTCACTTTGCTGGACACCAGAAACTAACACAACATTGTAAATCAACTATACATCCATTAAAAAATAATACTTTTTTTTTTAAAAAGGGAGACTTAGGGACTTCCCTGGTGGCACAGTGGTTAAGAATCCACCTGCCAATGCAGGGGACACGGGTTCAAGCAGTAGTCTGGGAAGATCCCACATGCCGCAGAGCAACTAAGCCCGTGCGCCACAACTACTGAGCCCACGCGCTGCAACTACTGAAGCCCATGAACTCTAGGGCCTGTGCTCCGCAACAAGAGAAGCCACCACAATGAGAAGCCCGTGCACCGCAATGAAGAGTAGCCCCCGCTCGCTGCAACTAGAGAAAGCCCGCACGAAGCAAAGAAGACCCAGCACAGCCAAAAATAAATTTAAAAATTTTTAAATAAAATAAAAAGGGAGACTTAGTCTGAGACATCAGGGAAGGAGTCCTTGAGGAAATTTCCTTGATGAAATTTAACCAAGGATGTCTGTATAAAAATTGTCCATTTCTAAAGTCTTTGTTTCCATATAATATCAAGTGTCAAAAGTGGCACAAGAATAAAGGCTAGGGGGAGGGCACTTGTTTTACATATTTTAGTAATTGAAAAAAATTTTTAAACAAGCACCGACAGGTGAAAATAATTTGGTCTGATCAAGAGAAGAGGGAAGAGCATTTCAGTCGGAGGAACAGCACATGCAAAGGCGTGGAGATGAGTGGAACTTGGCAAGTTCAAGGAACAAGAAGCCTGGTTGTGACAGGAACATGCTGTGAGGGGAAGACAGGCAGAAATGAGCTTGGAGGCAGGTGAAGGCAGGGGGGCTGGTGGTCCTAGTGAGGGGTATGGGCTTCACTGGAAAGGCAAAGGGGAGCCATCAAAGTTTCTTCAAAAAGGGATTCTAGGAGGACAAGGCTGGGAATGGAACCCAGGTCACCCAACTCTTCTCCTTCATTCTGAGATAAATAACCAAATTGCTGACTCCAGTCTCCTAACTTAAAGGGGCCAAATTATCACAAAACCTCACTGTACAACCCACAGATAATTCAGACACAGTATGCACAAGCCCTACCAACTAAAATATTTAGAAAAAAATAAACGTTTTAGACACATTTCTAACACTCCCCTTACCAAGGCAAAATAACCAGTCACAAATCTATAACCTTATCAAACCAAATACTCAAGCACCCTCACTTTTTAGAGCCATCATATCTTTGTATTTAAAGCGTTTTTACTTGAAAACAGTGGTTCTCTCCTGGGGGCAATTTTGTCCCCCAGGGGACATCTGACAATGTCTAGAGACACTTTTGGCTGTCACAACTTGGGGCTGCCACTGGCATCTAGTGGGTAGTGGTCAGGGATACTGCTAAACATCCTACAATGCACATGACAGCCTCCACAGCAGAGATTACCTGGCCTGACATATCAATAGGGCTGCAGTTGTGGAAACCCGGGGTTAGTGAAACAGAACGCAATGTGGATCCCACCGTGATTTGGAATTTTCTTCCATTAACCTAGCTCACATTGCCCATTAATCTTACTTTATAATGTATATTTGAAAGTAATGACAGATCATTTCTTAAAACAAGGGCTAAATGTCATTAGTCTGGACCCAACTATTGTAATATACGCTTTCTCTAAGGCACACTAGGCTCAAGGGCATCATATAATCAGCAAAGGATTTTGCTCTGAAATGAAAACAATGGCACAAACCAGCATCCCCAAAAGCAGATTCCAGGAGACAGTAATTTTAGGGATTTACGGAGTTGCTACACCAAACAACCAAAAGATGCAGACAAATGTGTCTGGGACACGCTGGATTAACCAAAGTTAAATAGGTTTTTTCTCCTTGCAGGACTTCTCAGAGCCTTTACTTTATTAATGTTTCTTATAAGTCTCCAGGAGGGAGGGAATCAGAATACGCAGTATTTCCCAAGCTTGTTTGAGCCCAGGACTCTTTATTCCCCAAATGTCCTGCAAGATGAGTTTGAGTTTGCTGCAGACCACGCTGCAAGAAATGCTTATCGAGTGCCCACGACATGCCGGGCACTATTCTGGGTGCTGAGACACAGCAGGAAATAAATGACACCACAATCTTGCCTCCTAGGATGGCACAGAGAAGAGGAGAAAGGATGAAGCTGTTCCCACTTAACAAGGTCGTCATAAAAGAGAACACAATGTTGCCCTTGGCCTCCCCCTTGGCCATTAGTTACCCCACCCCCACCCAGGCCTCCTACCTTGATAGCCACGTGTCCCTCCACCTTGTCCATCTCAGCCAAGAGCGCTGAGAGCAGAGACGACTTCCCACAGCCCACCTGGCCCACCACGGCCACCAGGGAACCTTCCGGAATGGAGAAAGTGATGCTGAAACGACACGACACACCCTGGGGCTCAGCTGGGGGTGCTCGGCCCGCCCAAGCTGGATGGACCCCTGAGTGGAGAGAGAGACAGAAGGCAGGGCTGTCACGAGCCTTTGAGGTCTGGAAACTCCTCCCGCCGCATCTACGCTGAGCTTAGCTCAGGGAACTGTCTCAGAGGCCTCTGGGCCTGAGGCCCATGACAGGTGCCGGGATGCACCTGCATCTTAGAAAAGATCCCGCGGGACAGACCTGAGGGGCTGAGCCACTATAAGGGGGCCGAGCAGAGGGGATCAGCTTTGCCTGGGGGCGTGATACAGGTGCCCAAGGGAGAGGACACCCCAAAACCAACACTGGAGGAAGAGTGAGCGTGCCCCAGACCCAGGG
The DNA here is from genome assembly GCF_949987515.2 of Delphinus delphis. NCBI lineage: Eukaryota > Metazoa > Chordata > Mammalia > Artiodactyla > Delphinidae > Delphinus > Delphinus delphis. The sequence continues at coordinate 61,899,813 of NC_082697.1, read as the reverse complement.
GACAGCCTGAGGAAAGGCCCATGGGTGTGAAATCACAGGCGTGATCAGGGGTGGACACATCGATGACACAAGATGAGGCAGGGAAAGTAAGGCCAATCCTGAAGAGGTGGGTGGGTGGCAGCCAGACCGAAGAGGGCCTCAGAGGACACGTTTCCCAGCTGGGAGCCATGCAGGGGGTGAATCTGAGTTTCAGAAACACGTCTCTACAGAAATTGCCCTATGGCAGATAACAGTAATCGAAGTACAATAAAACAGGCTCAACACTGCCAGAAAGACTGGCCTCTCCAACGTGGACAGCAAAGTCGGAGCTGGAATTCCACCCACCCGGGGAAGAGCGGGTACGTCCAGGGCCTCCTTGGGTTCACCTACATCGGCTATTGGCTGCCTTCCAGCCGCTGCTATTATGATTTCAACATATTGGTGGAAAGGCTGATGGATTTTGCTGCCATTGTCTAATTCTTGTGTACCTGTTGCATGGTCACACTGATTTTTTTGTTCTGTGCCGGGAGGGGAATGGATTAAGGGGGCAGAACAGAACAGGAAGCCCGGTGAGGCAGCTCTTGTGATCATCCAGGCGAGACAGGAATATTTTACAGGCTGAGGAGAAAAAAGGTTTGGATGGAGAAATTTGCAGGGGATTCAAGGGGTGAGGAAAGGTGACTGGAACAAGAAGGTAAGGTCTTTGAGACTGGAAGGATGGAGGCAGGGATGGGGGCACAGGTACAGACTATTTAGTTGTGAAGCAGGACTAGAGACAAAAGCTAAAATTGAAGCAGGCAGAAGTTAAGTTAGACACAAGAAAGAACTTCCTAAACAAGCAGTCCCATCAAGGGAGGTGTTAACACAGATTCTTTTCTCTGGAGAGTTTGACCCTTGCCCCTCCCCATGTCCCCAGATAAAATACAGCAGTAATTTGGCTACCCAGTTAAGGGAGCAATTATTTAGGGGCATGGAGGATAAACCTGGCCCCTAAAAATGTCCCATGTGGCCCTGTGTTTGGGGGACTCCTTAAGGAGGCTTAAAAGAGCCCCTGGGCAAGGCCTCCGGTCAGAAAGAAATCAGAGGCAATTGACAAGTTACCCAGGGAATCAGGTCAATTCCCTGGATCCTGTGATTTGGAAAAATAAGGACCAGGGTGGGCAGGGTCCCAGATGTGGAAATGGTGTGAGAAAGGGTAAGCCAGGCAGCTGGGGGACCTTGGAGAGGATGGAGAACAACCCATCCTGATAGCAAACGTGAGTGGACAAGAATTCTTTTCAGCTGACCCAAGCCTTCCTGCCACCAGTGGTGGCATCACAACCTCAGACCCAGCCTGGCCAATCAGTGCACTCAGTCTCTTCTGGCACAGTGACTGGCTCAGGGAGGGGCATATAACCCAACCTGGGCCAATAAGAGGCAAGTGGGTCTCCTGATGAGGTAGGAGGGACACTTAGAGTCAATGGGGGCCATCTGGATCACGAGGAGAGAGGACGTCTGAAAAGGAAGCAGCACAGATGGAAGGGGAACAAAGACAAGATAGAGAGAGTCATGATGGCATTGTCTGAGCCCCTGGGTCCATGTCCCTGAAAGGGAACCTTCTCAGTTACGTGAACCAGAAATTTCCCTTTGTTGCCTAAACCTATCCGCTATCTGTACAAGGTTTGTCACATACAGTCTGAGGGAACTCTCTGAGCCAGGCACACTCTCAGCTGCTTCTCCCTGAAGGCCAAGCAGGTGTGACTGGATCTATCTGACAGACGAGCCAAACTAAGGCTCAGAAGGGCAGTGACCTATTCACGGTAACAGAGCTGGAGTGCAGCTGGAATTCAAACTTGTGCTTGCCCAGAGCCCCGTGGCTTTCTCCACGTCCCACTTACCCATGCAGCGTGGGAGGGTCGCTCCTGGCCCAAGTGAACGTGGCATTCTTCACAGTGATGCTGTTTGTGGCCCCAGCTGGAAAGCACCAGAGACAATATGTCAGGCGTAGATGAAGCCACGGCCTGAGCGTGAACAGCAGGCTCTTACTGTTTGCTTTTCCTCATCAAGGGGTTCAACTCCAGCTGCTAGCCACTCACGCTAGGCATTATCTGGTTACATCAGTCACCGTTTCTAAAGAACTTCAACCAGCAGCTCTGGAGGCGGCCTCAGACCCAGAGAGCAGCAGGAAACCGCGAGAGGGCTCTGCCTTTGAAAGATAGGACGCTGCACCATCTGGAAAGGTCGGGGGACCCCTGGGGGCCTCCCTCACTCAGTCTTGGGAGGTTCCGGCAGCTCTGGCTGGGTGAGTCGAAAAGCAGCCAAGGTCACGGGGCACAAGCAGTGCCCTCATGCAGATGCCTGTCCATCAGCTCGGGCTGGCCCAGGGCCCTCACTACACCTCTGGGGCCCCTCCTTTATGTTCAAAGCGGGGTCCTTTGCCCTGAAACTCCTGGATTTCAGGGCAGCCTCCTAACTCACCTCCCTGCATCCCCCCCCTCCCCCGCTCCCTCCAGCCACTCTGCTCACATCACAGCAAGCCAGTCTTCCTAAAACACAGGCCACTGTAAACTGTGCAAACTCAGGGATGGAACAGGAAGTCGGGAATCGTGGCAGAGGAGGGGAGGGAGGGTGCTTGAGACGAAGCCTGCGTTATATGGACCCTCTGTGATTCTAGCACCTCTGCCTTCATCTACTTTCGCTCCCCTTATTTTCTTTTTACTCCACGCCCCTCACTTACAAAAACAACTTTTGACTCAATTATGAGCCAACTTAAAACCATCTAGAGAGAAGATGGGGGTGTTTTCAAGTTGTCCAATGAAGAAATAAATTCCCCCACCCATCAGAGAAACAAAAACTGTGGAGAGAGGAAGTTACTGGTTAACCTAATTTAACCTCCCCCTCCCCCATCACCCCCCTGAAACAGAGAACAAGGAGGAAGCTGGAAGGTGCTATTAAAGGAATTTAAGAAAAGCCACTTGAGTCGGTCAAGCTAGAGGCTGCAAGACGTGGCCCGGAGCTGCAAAGGGGGCCCCGCCTGGCACCCAGAGAATGTGGGTAAACATAAAGTCAAACCGCCCGGGAGACTGCTGTCAGGGCAGGAAGTGGGGCTGAGGCCCGGGCTGAGGCCCAGGGGTTTTCCAGTGTGACTCCTGTAGTGAGCTGTGAACAACGTCAAGAGCTTGAAACCTCCTCGGCTGCCCCAAATTTCAGCCCTGTGTTATGCAGGGAAATTTGACCCTGGTAGATGGCATCATTCCACATCGTGCGTGCGTGCGTGTGTGTGTTCACATCTGTGTGTGTGTGTGTGTGTGTGTGTGTGTGTGTGTGTGAAGGGGGGAGTGACTCGGTCCTCACACAGCAGAAACTGGATGACCACGGGCCAGGGACATCGGGAGGGAGATTCCAGCGAGCAGTGGTTCTCAACTCAGGGTGACTTTGACCCCCGAGGGACACGATGTCTGGGGACATTTTTAGTTGCCAAAACTGGGGCGGGTGCTACTGGCATCTAGTGGGTAGAGGCCAGGGGTGCTGCTCAACATCCTATAATGCACAGGACGCCCCCGCAGCAAAGTGATCTTGCCCCAAATGTCGGTGGTATTGAGGCTGAGGAACCCTGCCCCCAGGCCGATCGCCTCTCACACATACTGGTGAAGGAACAACCACCGTGATCTTTGTTTGGCGGGCACTGTGCTGGGTGTTTTCACGTCACTGAGGACATCTGAATGCCTGCTAGGTGCCAGGCATCGCTCACACATTATTACCAACATATACACACATTCATTCTCCTGACCATATCTACTGGGCTCGGGAGCCAGACTGTGTGGGTTCAAATCCCCGTGCTGCCACTTCCTAGCTGGAGAACCACAGGCAAGTTACTTAACTTCTCTGTGCCTCACTTTCCTCGTCTGTAAAATGGGACTGATAATGGGATCAACCTCACAGGGCTGTGAGGAGAACATTATGCACAACAGACAGTCCTTAGAACAATGACTGTCACATAGTAGGTGCTCAATAAATCTCAGTGCAGAGATGTTCTACAGTGGGTGAGAGCACAGATTCTGCTGACAGGCTGCCAGTGTGAATCCTGACTCTACTTCTTATTGGCCGCGCAAGTTAACCAGATGAGTCTTCTCATCTGTAGGTGGGGGCCCCTCTCCTTGAGCTGCAGTGAGCAACGGACGGGGAGTACAGTGATGTCCTCAGGACGGGACGTGCATGGCGGGACTGTCATTTCAGCAAAAGTGGTCACTACCATTAGTGCTATTAATATTTATTATTAAGTGCCTGGAAATCCCTGCTCAGGGGGGTTGACTAGGAAAGGATAAATTAATAAGCTATGAAATAAACAAACCTACCAATAAAAATCCATGTAACACCCAGCCAAAGAAAGGCACCTGCATTTCCATTGCCCAGGTGGGGAAAGTGAGGCTCAGAGCACTGAAGTGACCTTCTCAAGGCTGCACAGCTAGTGGGGGTAAGGGGTCGGTCAATCTCCAACATCCTTGATTTGCCCATCCATCTGCCCAGTATGGAATCAAAGCCCAGGCCCTGGAACCCGGCCCTCAGGGGTGGACCTCTCCCAGGGAGGCTGCCTCTCAGCAAGAAAGCAAGATAACAGAAGTGCAAGTTCACCCTCCTGGGAAGACTAGGTAAGACCCTGCGCCCGCCCACTCTCCTAGGACACACCGTCTTTGATGGGCCATCGCTGGATGCTGTCGGGTTCCAGCTCCTCGTGGGAGAGGAAGATCCTGAGGCGCTTGAGGGAGACACTCGCCTACACAGAAAGCAACGACAAGGTGTAGTTATTTTGAAAAACGTCTCTGCAAAACAGACCGAGGCTAACTTACAGTGGTTTCCTCTGGGTGCAGAGGGGCCCACATCCTCCCTTATTTCTGAAGGTGCTGCAGTGCCACACCTTAGAATAAAAAACAAAAAGGGTTTTGGTTCTTGTTTGCTTTCCTTTAAAAGCCTACAACCGGTATTAAAAAAGACAGCGGGGGACTATCGTAGCTGACAAGGGCCCTAAGAAATAACCGAAGGCAATGGCCCCGTTTAAGACAAACTTGCGACTTGGAGATAAACGTGTCCTGGAGATCGAATGCATGGCATGGTGGTTATGGCCAACAACACTGTATAATAAACTTCAAAGTTGCTAAGAGACTAGAACTTAATGGTTCCCCCCCACAAAAAAAGAAATGATAATCGTGGCACGTGACAGGAGTGTAGCTGACGCTATGGCGATAACTGTAGCAACATATCCACGGATCCAATCACCACATTGCACACGTTGAACACAATGTGAATTATGGTTCTACAAAAATAAATTTTTAAAAAAAGCAAAGGTTCTGATTCAAACAGCCCGATGGTAAGGACATTTCTGAGATAATCCAAAAAATTTTAATATGAACTGGGTATTAAGAGATTACTGTTAATTTTGTTAGGTATGATAATGGTGTTATACTTATGTAAGAAGAAATTTGTGCTGAAGTATTTATGGGTGAAATGCCAAGAGGTCTGTGATTTGCTTTAAAATTCTTCGGCAAAGAGAGAAAGTAATGAAGGGAAGAAGGAAGACAGAAAAACGATTAGACAAAGTAACTGTGGCAAAATGTTGACTCTGGGTGACAGGCACACAGCATTCTCATGCTATTCGCTCCACTTCTGTGTATATTTGAAATTGTTCGTAATAAGAAGGGGTTTTACTGGCTTATTTTTTTAAAAAAAACCTTGACCAGGGCTTGTACAACCAAATCTTAATCTTAATTTGTCTATGTGGCTAAGAAAAGGGTTTTCACAGGAAAACGTGCAAGGCTAGGGAGAAGAGTGTGACAAATGCTGTCGGCAGCAAAGTGCAGGAGCTTCAGATGGTGCAAGTGCGACTGAGCGGTTCCCTCTCGTTACAGAACCACTGCAGGGACTGGGGGGATTCTAGGGGGGCCAGCTGGGGTTTTTCAAATGGTGAGCCAAGGCCTGTGAATGGGTTGCAAAACCAATTTAGTGGGTCAAAAGCTGCATTTTTTGAAGAAACAGAACAGGATAAGGTAGGGCACGGTGGAACAGACTCGATCAGAATAGAAGAGGATCAAATGTTTCAGAAAGAATCTTGCAGAGCTTAGGACAGCCTAGCTGCAACAACTTGTTTCATACACTCGAGTGTGCGCCGAGAAGTAAAACGTATGTCTCTCTTTGGGGCAGGACCAAAAAAGCACGAAGGCCACTAGTCTGGGCCTTGATAAGCCCCCCGGCCACAGTGGGATGGGTTGCACAGAGGGAGCTGCATCCAGGGGGATTTTCATGCCCTTTTGCTTTGTTTCCCCCAGAGACCCCCTCTCTGAAGTTCCCCAGCCTCGCCTGTACCTGCACGATGCTGCTGATGACCATGGGGAGAATATTCAGGGGGAAGCGAAGGATGTTGAACAAGGCCAAGGACACGAAGGCCTTCTGGGCATCCAGGATGTTGTTCTTGTCGATGGTCACGTAGACGGCAAACGTGCACAAGGCCACCTGCAAGCAGAGTTGCCAAGTCAGAGTCCCAGTCACAGAAGCAGTGACCTGCGCCCGGGGAAGTTGCTCCAGCCTCCTGGTGTGAGCTGCAGGGGCTGACGACTGGCCTCTGGAGGCAGCAGAAATGCCAGAACAGTGTCTAGCACACAGCAGGCACTCACTAAACACCCAGAGAACGAACTGGATAAACCAATGACCAGAAGCCAGAAGTCCGGGCCATTCCCACCAACATTCTCCATGGGACACCGGATGGCATTCTCAGGGTCCCTCAACATCACCAAGCATGATCCCACCTCCAGATCTTTGTTCTTGCAGTTCCCTCTGCCCGAAATGACCTTCCTATCCAGACAGTGGCCTGGTTACTCCCTCTTCCCGTTCCAAGAGGCTGCCCTACCCAAAACAGCCCTGCTACTTCCCTCCATCCTTTTATCCTGGTTTATTTTTCTTCATAACACCTATCACTACCTTACATTGTAAGATTATAGGTGTTTATTGTCTTGTCTCCTGCAGTGTGAAATGCAAACGCCACAAAGGCAAGGACTTTTGTACACGGCTGTATCCTCAGGGCCTAGAATGACCCCAGGCACATAGGAGCACCGAGACCTCATGTAAGTCACCTCCTCTCCCCATGCCTCCGACATCTCATCAGTGAAATGGATGTGGAGGATTCGTGCTACTGTTGAAAGCTCCTTCCAGCTTAGAGTATAGGGTTTTATACCCCCAGGAAAGGAACATAGGTTTTCAAAAAAAAAAAAAAGAAAGAAAAAGAAAAACAAACAGCCAAGGGTCCCCCAAAGGCTACTCCCTTCCTCACAAAGTCAGACCTGCCTTAAGCCTTGCAGTGGGGCCTGGGATTTCAATTCCCAGGCAATCGGAATTTGGGTTCAGTTGTTTGAGACAGCAGCACTTCACTTCCCTCGCCAGGAAAAAGGAAGGACCCCTGAATAATCCAAGGCTGGGCTGCGTGGCTTAGGAAGGAAAAGATCAACAGGTGGATCTCCATGCCCCGCCCACCTGTTGGCCCCCGAGCAGTGCCAGGTGTTGCCGGAGGAGGCTAATAACATCCCCCCTGAGATCACCTGGTATACACCACCAAAGCAATCTGGAAAACCGTGCACCCTAGCAGATGGGCAAAAGTCTCTACCCCATGCTAGTCCCAGGCGCCAAGAGCCACTAAAGGCTTTCCCTAGGGGAAACAAATTGCTTGGGACCTCATTCTTGAGCTCAGGGCAGATGTCCAGCAATCAGGAGATGGCGGAGTGGCCAAGATTCTGGTGTGGATGCGGTCCAGGGTGTTTTCAGGGTCTCAGCTGCCTCATTTCTTTGTTACCTATTAAAAGGTCCTACATCTTAACAATTAAATCCATAAGCTCTGCCTGTTTATCAGCTGGGTGACCCTGAGCTGTGATGTCACCTCAGCTCTCCAATGGAGCCTCTGTTTTTCCGTCTATAAAATGGGGGTCATGATACGTATTCGCAGGGCTTCTGGCAGCAAGGAATCAGGCACTTGTGCAGAGTGCTTAGCCCTGTGCCTGGGGCACAGTAAAATGCAGTAGATGGTGGCTGTTCTATTTCTTGTTTCAGGACTTGGTCCAAACTCCTTGGACTATTTTTCCAAAGAGTCTATTAACTGGTTCCCAAGAACAAGGTACTGGAAAGCAGAGCTGGTTCCTGTTCTGGTTCTGACATTAACGAGCGAGGTGACCCTGAGGGGAGACACAGAAATTTTCCAGGATCCTTGGCCAGGAGGGAAGTTAGATGCTCAAAAAGCCACTGACACCTGATCCCTGGGATGGCTGCACACACAGGTCCCCTCCTCCAGGTAGTGATGACGTACTTGCCTCTTAGCCAGAGATTCTCCTCACTCAAAACTCTCTAAACACATCCACGTAGAGGAACAGTATTCAGCCATAAAAAGGAATGAAGTGCTGACGCCCACTACGACATGGACGAACCCAGAAAACATGATGCTAAGTAAAAGGAGTCAGACACAGAGGCCACACGTGTTACATGATTCCATTTAAATGAACTACCCAGAAAAGGCAAATCTACAGAGACAGAAGGTAGATTAGTGGGTGCCCGGGGATGGGGGGGGGGAACGGGGGGATGGGAGTGACTGCCAGTAAGTACGGGGCTTCCTTCTGGGGTGATGAAAGTGCTTGGGAATTAGACAGTGGAGATGGTTGCCCAACCTTGTGAATATACTAAACACCACTGAACTGCACACATAAAAGTGGTGAATTATATGTCAATAAAAATAATAAAGTTTTTGGGCTTCCCTGGTGGCGCAGTGGTTGAGAGTCCGCCTGCCGATGCAGGGAACACGGGTTCGTGCCCCGGTCTGGGAAGATCCCACATGCCGCGGAGCGGCTGGGCCCGTGAGCCATGGCCGCTGAACCTGTGCTCCGCAACGGGAGAGGCCACAACAGTGAGAGGCCCGCGTACCGCAAAAAAAAAAATAATAATAAAAAAAATAATAATAAATTAAAAAAAATAATCTCTCCAATATCAGTCTATTTTACTCAGTATAGAAGCCAAAGTCTTGACTCAGGCTCAGGGGCCACCTGATTCCTAAACGTCCCTTTTCTGAACTCTTGTGCCCTCCTCTCCTACCACTTTCCCACCTCCTTCCCTCTGTTCCAGCCCCGCTTGCCTCCACGATTATTCCTTTTTGGGGCAGCACGGTCCTGCCTCAGGGCCTCTCACTCTTCCCTCTCCCTGGTCAGGCCCCTGACCACCATTAGGTTAAGACTCAAGTGTCACCTTCTCAGTGAAGGCTCTGATCATCCCTTTTGTTGTTGTTGTTTGTTCTTTTGGGGTTTTTTGGCTGCGCTGTGCAGCATGGGGGATCCTAGTTGCCTGACCAGGGATCGAACCCATGCCCCCTGCAGTGGAAGCACAGAGTCTTAACCACTGGACCACCAGGGAAGTCCCGTGATCACCCTATTTAAAAACTGCAAGCCCTCCCTATCACTCTAACCAGAACCTTTTTTCCCCATAGCACTTATGACGGTTTAGCATACTATATATTTATCATACTGGTGTGCATTATCTGTCTCTCCCAGTTAGAACGAATGAACACCCCATGAGCGTGCGGATTATTGTCTTTAGTATTCACTGCTCTATCATCAGTGCCTAGGACAGCACCTGGATCATGGCAGACACCCAGGAAATGTTTGTGGGTGGGTGGATGGATGGGTGGGTAGACAGGTGGATGGAGAGGTAGGCAGATGGATGGGTAGGCAGGTGGATGGATTTGCCCAAGGGCGAGAAAGCACACACTCAAGGGTGTCTCTTCAGCAACAGAGAAAATCAGGCCTCAGGCATCTCACCACCAGAATATCCCAGCTCCACTGGCCCAACTAATAGGGTGGCTGCTGGCAGCACAGGAAGCGCATTAAGAGGGAGAAACATCGCATGGTCCCCGTCAGATCCACATCATCCACTTCTCCAGGAAGCAGAGGTCACTCATTCATCCATCAGTTGTTAATTGGGCACCTATTGTGTGCCAGGCACTGTGTGAGGCAGCCTTGGAGATCCTGAGACGCACGGTCTAGTGGGGAACAGATATGCACCAGGGGTCTCTCTAGCACAAGTGTCTGCGTGTGGAGGTGGACGGGGAGCTGGGGTTTGCTACAGCCTTATAAAGGGTGAGGGTCCAGGATGCGAAAAATCCTTCACAAACAAGGAAGACTAACGCCCCCCTCTAAGTGCTAAAAGAGCCTCCCCCCCATGCTGAGAAATGGGGCAAATGATGGAACCAACTTCCCCAGCCCAACCCCTAAAAATCTGCCATCTCTCCATGAGGACATCTGTTCCTTCTGCCTGGTCGGCATCCACTCTTGTTGCTGGTAACAACACGTCAGTTTTCCTTTGGGGAGCTGAACCTCCCCCAACCTCAGTCCATGAGCTTCAGCCACAGATGAACTGCCCATACCGGACCCGACCCCAATCTCCAAAGAAGCCACATGACCCAGGCCTGGCCAATCCAAGCATCCCTGCTCCCTGGCCCCAGTGATTCAGGGACAAGCATGCAGCCAACCGCAACCAATGAGACTCAACCCCACAGCTTTGCAGGGACTAATGGGAAAAGGGGAGCTCTCTCCTTGGTTACTGTGGTTACTGAGATGACAGAATCAACTGTAATCACATGGCGAGTTTCCATCTGACAAAGAAACCACCATGGAGAAAGCAGAGCTGGGAGACAGAGGAGGAATTATACCCAACATTATCTCTGGAGCACCTAGGTCCAGCCACACCCAAAACCCCAGTCGTGCTTAAAACCAGCACCTTCCTAGACTTTTCAGTTTTGTGACTCAAAAATCTCCCTTTCGTGTTTTTACTCTAGTGGACCTACGTTAGGTTTCTGCCACTTGCAAGATAGTTCCTGACTAATACAGTTTATTCAAATCTTCTGTCCATTCATTTAGTCAGTCATTCCTCTACATACACCTAGTGAGTGGGTACCATTTGCCAAGTCCTCTATGTTCTAGGGATACAAGCAAAAAAAGACAAGGTCCATGTATGTTCTGGTCAGCAGAGAACTGCACAACAGGTAATTAGCATATGGAATGATAATTATTCTAAAGAAGGGACGGACATACAAGGCACAGAGAAGGCAAGAAGCTCACAAATCTTCCAAGAGAGCAAATGTTAAATACTGACAGGGATGCTATTTTAGGAAAGTGCACTAGGTGGACATGAGGACATGATAAATGCCAGGCTCTATATTCCAGAAAAACAGTCCCATCAATCCTGCCACATGGCATCCCTATTCCTGCCTGACCTCCCCAGGCCTCTGTCTTCCATCACACCTACCAGTGGGTAAACACCACATCATCCTTGAAGTGCAGGAATTCACCAGTGGAAAGCACATGCAAACACCTTCCAAGGGAACAGAAGGCCACATATTTTATCCTAATGTAGTCAGAGGCTTCAGTGTCTTGGTCTGGGCCAAGGTCCCCGACTGACCCCTGGGCTCATCTGTTTCATGCCAAACAGCTGAACCAACACCGTCTCTGGAAGCCCATCATCACCCAAAAACTTTATGGCAAATTCAAGGTCAAGAAAAGCCAGTTCCACTCTTAAGCATCTCTTGCTGTGGCCTCCTAACGGAAGCCAGGGCAGGAGATGATATTTGAAGGGTTAGCAGTGAGGGTGACAAGCTGGAAACTGCAGGTTTTGTCAGAGGATCTGATGTACAGAGCAAAGGGTTACGGGGAAAGGGGGAAAGGTCCCCTTCGTCCTAAGTGTAACACAACCCACCGACTAAACCTTATTGCCTGACCCTTCTGACTGCAGATCTTTTCCTATTTAAAAAAAATGCAATCCAAATGCCTTGAATTTCTGTGTGATTTGCTATCACTTGCATAAAATTAAAGTAAATAAAAGAGATGGTTACGTTTGATTACATTTATTGCATATAGTCAATGTTACGCTGGTATACATGCAGGCTTTCTCTGGAAATACACAAAAGAAACTGGTATGGAGAGGGAAGCTAGGTGATGGGGGTCTGCGGAGAGAAAGAGCAGTGCCTTTCACTGCAGACTGGTGGTTCTCAACTGGGGGACATTTGGCAATGTTTGGAGACAATCAAAAATGGACTGTCATAACTGGGGAGGTGGGGGGCAGAGGTACCACTGGGCGTCTAGTGGGTAGAGGCCAGGGACGCTGCTAAGCATCCCACAATGCACAGGACAGCACCACCACAGACACAACGAATTACTGGGTCCCAAACGTCAGCAGCGCTGGGGCTGAGAAACGCAGCTGCAGGCCCTCCGTGGAACAGCTTTAACTGTTCTTACCACGCGAATGCATTACTTTCTGTTTTTAAATTAAAATGTATCATATATACAATAAGGACTAGTTAGCAGTCGTATTTAATACATAGAGACTATTTAACAGTTTAAAAAAAAAGAACGAACATCCTCTATACCATCCAGTCTTATATTTTTACTTTTGAAAAAAACCAAGAGAGTCGCTAAGGACCTGGGGGAAAGCTGGAGAGACTGGAGTACGAAAAGAATCAGACAGCAGACCCTTCCAGCCTGGAATGCTGGAGGGGAGCTGGAGGGGATCTTAGGGAACACTGAATTTCAGAACAGCTAAGATACGTCTCTGCTTGGGCCAACTCCAGTCAATTGGCAGCGGTCACCTGGAGGGTTGCTTGAACGTAACTCAGTGGGAGAGAGCACCACGACAGACCGGGGGTGTCTGCTGTGGTATGGGGGCGGGGGAGGGCAGGGCCCGAATGTCACATCCCTGGGGCCTAACCCCTTCATCTTTCACGCTCAAAAACCCAGAGGCAGGGAGGTGAAATGACCGCTGCAGGTCACACCACGAGCTGGCAGGAGAATTCAGGAGGGGTCCTGACTCTCAGCAAAACATTCCATTCCTCTAAGCCAGGGCTCAGCCAACTATGGCCTGTGGTCGACCCACCTGTGTCTGGGCCCGTGAGCTTAGGATGGATTTTATATTTTTAAAGGATCAAAAAAAATCAAAATATTTCATGACACATGAAGAGTGTATAAAATTCAGATTTCAGTGTCTATAAAGTAATGTTTACAGGAACACGGCCACACCCATTCATTCCGTGTTATCCACAGCTGATCCTGCACTACACCGGCAGAGATGAGCAGCTGCAACAGAGATCGCACGGCTCAACACCCAAAATATTTGCTAGCTGGTCCTATACAGGAAATGTTTGCTTACTCCTCCTTTTTCCCAGCGTTTCTCAAACTTTAATGTGCATACAAATCACCCAGGGGGAGATTGCTAATACTCAGGTCTGTCTTAGCCTGGTCTGGGGTGAGGCCCGAGAATCTGCATTTCTAATAAGCAACCCCGTGATGCCGGTGCTGCTGGTCCATGGGCCCCACTGTTGAGGACAAAGCGTGGATCCCAAACCAAGAGCATCAGCAGCACCTGGGAACATGTCAGAAATGCAAATACTCCGGGCCCACCTAGACCGACTGGATCTGAAACTCTGAGTGGGGCCCAGTGAGCTGCATTTTAACAAGCCCTCCGGGTGACTGGGAGGCCCACACAAGTTTGAGCATCACTGATTTCCACCACACTGACTTGTGTTCGGGTTAAGACTCTGGGAGACATTAAGCTGAGCCTAAAAAAATCCAGTGTCAGAATGGATACACTTTGACAAACACTGAAAAGGCAGGAGTTTCCTTCAACATTCCACCTGCAACTCCGCTGTGATGAAGCGGATGGTAGCCTAACAGAAAATTCTGTTTCTAATTTATGAAAATGTGTGGTTTTAGTCATAGGAACTTCCCATAAGAATATATATTTGCCAACATAGCTAAGTAATACTTATTAGCACAACATCTTTTAAAAAGAATGACATAGTTAATTATATAAAGACAGAAAAAATAAACATGGGTGGGGGCATGATCTGAAGTCCTCCATAACCATGCTCAACTGTCAACTGAGCTTAAAGGGTTTCCACAGTCCATACTGTCTCCTGGTTTGGGGCCAGCTTTGGAAAATAGTTAACTCATACTATTGTCTTTAAACTTTTCAAAGTTGGCCAGCTAGGGGTAGACCCATTATAGTACCCCAAGACATGCATATGGGAACATTCAGGGCAATGTGGGTCATAACTGCAAAGAAGAGGGACCAGCCTAAAAGGCCAGCAATGAGAGATGGGTTAAGTCAACTACAGCACATCCATGCTCTGGACAAGCACACATCATTAAAATAGACGAAGCAGGGCTTCCCTGGTGGTGCAGTGGTTGAGAGTCCGCCTGCCGATGCAGGGGACACAGGTTCGTGCCCCAGTCCGGGAGGATCGCACATGCCATGGAGCGGCTGGGCCCGTGAGCCATGGCCGCTGGGCCTGCGCGTCTGGAGCCTGTGCTCCGCAACGAGAGAGGCCACAGCAGTTAGAGGCCCACGTATCACCAAAAAAAAAAAAAACAGACGAAGCAGATCTGAACACATGAACTGAGAGATTACATATCAAGTCCAAAGGTCTAGAACACCATGTAAGTATGAGTCCATTTGAATATATTACAAATATTTTTAAAATATCTATATGCATAATTTTCCTAAAAAGACATACAAAACTGTCACTTTGGAGGAAAGGGACAGATGGAGGGGAGGACAATATACTTTTCATTTCATAACTTTCTGTACAGTTTGAATTTTTTTCAGTGAATGACAAATATTTGTTGAGCGCCTATTAGGCACCATTTTAGGCACCAGGATACAGCAGTGAACAGAAGAAATCCCTGAAATTCTAGTGGAGAGAGGCAGACAATTCATGAAATAATAAGTACTTTCAGAGTATGTTTGGCATTGCCACTTGAAGTGTGGTCCACAGGTCACTGCCAATCCACGGTTTGTGACCAGATGACAGTAGATAAGGAGCTGATACCATAATGTAGCTCAACTATGGCAACAAGCACACATGTAGTTCAGCTGACATTTTTTTTTCTTAGCAAGACTTTCTCGGGACTTCCCTGGTGGCGCAGTGGTTAAGAATCCACCTGCCAGTGCAGGGAACATGGGTTCAAGCCCTGGTCCAGGAAGATCCCGCATGCCGCGGAGCAACTAAGCCTGTGCGCCACAACTACTGAGCCTGCACTCTAGAGCCTGCAAGCCACAACTACTGAAGCCCGCGAGCCACAACTACTGAAGCCCGCGTGCCTAGAGCCTGTGCTCCACAACAAGAGAAGCCACCGCGATGAGAAGCCCGTGCACCACAACAAAGAGTATCCCCCGCTCGCTGCAACTAGAGAAAGCCTGTGTGCAGCAACGAAGACCCAACGCAGCCAAAAATAAAATTAACTAATTAAAAAAAAAAAAAAAGACTTTCTCAATGAAGGAAGCAGACAGCAGAAGTTTACATTCCACCACAAACTTCTCATCTTATCGTGAACCTGTAACAAACAGTTCCTGAACTAGCTACTTTGAGTATCCCTGGGCTGGAAGCTGTAAATGCTGTGAATAAAACAAAAGGTGGGAGTAGCACTATTAAAAAGGAGTGGTTGGAGAAGGCCTTGCTGACTTGCTGAAACAGTGACTTCTGAAAAATATTTAGGCATGACAACACAATAAAACATCAAACAATGTGGGCCAGGATAAACTTGGCTTCACTCACCAGGAAAGGTGTGCAGACCCAGGTGAAGGTCCCCACGGCGGCCAGGTAGGCAGATTTCTTCAGCACCTTCAGCTCCTCCTGCCTGATGGCCAGTACCTTATCTTTGAATGCCAGCTCCCAGGCGTAAAGTTTTAGCACTTTGATCCCATTCAGAATTTCATTCATCAGCTTAATCCGATTGTCTTTGCTCTTCATGTGGGCCACCTTCGAAGAGAGGAGCAGTCAATACCACACCTGGGGGCCGGCTGCTCACTTCTGGCCCTGGCATCAGACCAACACTCAACAACCCCACCTATTAAAAATGGGCCGTCCTAAGGGTGGGAAAGCTGGCCTGCAATCCCTATGAACCCTAACTCTTGACCCTGAGAGCACTCCAAGGGATTCTTTTTTCAAGGGAAAAAAAACTGCTTCGAATCACATTAAATTTGACATCAGAGAAACCTCTTAAATTCAGAAGGGAGGAAGAGAGGCAAGAAAAACCTTTCAGGTATCCAGGGAGGAAGGGGCACATGCCCTACTCTGCTGATCTAAACCGAGAGATGATATTTTTTTTTCTTCCATTTTCTTATTTCCTTTATTGCTTTTCAGGCAGTACACGGTTGTTAAAATGCTGAAGTGTTTCTGTACAGCTAGCACTGGTTCTGACCATTTGGGTGCCCATGCTGCAGAGTTGTTAAATATTTTTAATACCACCTGGCATTTTCCTTACGCCAGGCACTTTTCTAAGCTTTTCAAGTGCATTTAGTTCTGCTCACGAGAACCCTATCATTAAGTGTTATGTCATTCCTGGGTCACAGAAGAGGACAGTTTAAGCAACATGAGGTCAAAGCCAGAGACTGAAGCCATTTCAGAGGTGGGCCGTTCAGGGAAGAGGCTAAGAGTCGACACAGCCCCATGCCCCTCCCACGCCTCTCCTCCCTTCTCCCCAAACCTCATTCCAACAGCCCCACGTCCTGCAACTCTTCTCTCCTTCGGCATCACCAGCGCGGCCAAGCTTTCTCATTTGAAATTCCACAGGCACATCATAAATAGCCATCAGTGGGGGAGCAGAGGAATGAACTCTGGCCTGTCTCTGCTATGGACCATCAGGCACGAGTTCAAGACAATGAAGTCAGACCACACGGCATGCTGCAGAAAGATCCCCCAGGCATGGTGTCGGACGATAAAATCACTCTGCCAAACAGGCCCGTTTGTGTTAAAATATATATGGTGATAACACCACGACACACACACACATATACACACCAAAGCCTAACTATAGAGTTAGTCCGATCTCTATATAAACACATCAAAAGTTCTAGAAGGATTTGCTTCAGTGTGTTAAGAGGACAGGGAAGAGGGGCTTCCCTGGTGGCGCACTGGTTAAGAACCCGCCTGCCAATGCAGGGGATACGGGTTTGAGCCCTGGTCCGGGAAGATCCCACATGCCGCGGAGCAACTAAGTGCATGCGCCGCAACTACTGAGCCTGTGCTCTAGAGCCCGCAAGCCACGACTACTGAGCCCACGTGCCACAACTACAGAGCCCGTGTTTCACAACTACTGAAGCCCACATGCCTAGAGCCCGTCCTCCACAACAAGAGAGACCACCGCAATGAGAAGCCCGCGCACCACAAGGAAGAGTAGCCCCCGCTTGCCGCAACTAGAGAAAGCCTGCGTGCAGCAATGAAGACCCAACACAGCCATAAATAAATAAATAAATAAATAAAATTAAAAAAAAAAAAAAGAGGACAGAGAAGGGACATGCCCTTTTAATCTATATACTTTTGTATTATTTGAACTTCCTTTTATAATGAAAAGGCATTCACTCTGTTACTTGAGTATTTAAAAACTTAAAAAATACGAAGTATCTCTGAAAATAAAGAGTTTAACCCTGCGACCAGCATAAGGAAATGGGGAGAAAAGCAAGGGGTGATTTTTGCTCAGCTCTTGAAAATGCACACACACAGAAAGGAATACACCCGTGGGAAATAAGGAATCTCTTGGAGGCTCACAGATGGGACTTCAGTCACTGGCCCATGAGGTCTAACTATTTCGGGAGCTCTCAACCTCAGCGACCCAATGTAATAACCTGGGAAGCTTTAAAAACTCCCAATGCCCAGGCCTCACCCACATTAGATGAATCAGAATCCCTGGAACTGGGCCTAGGCATCAGCATTTGTTAAAGCTCCCCAGGGGGTTCCCACAGGCAGACAAGGCTGAGACCCCCAAGGCCTGTGCAGAAGGAACTCAACTAACACCCAAGTGGAAAGGCCTTAGGCAGGGGTGCAGCTTGAAGCCCTGTGCAGACACAACCCCTACCTGGTAGGTCTTGGTCTTCATGGCCATCACTGCATTGAGGGGAACCATGAAGATCATCACAGCCACTCCAGCCAGAACAGAGGGGCCCAGGTTCTATGGAAGGAACAAGAACAAAGGCCTTAGCACGGGGCTTCCACGGGCTGAGCCACCCAGTGTAGCCACATTACTTTTCAGATTTATCCGGGAGCATCCCTTGGGGTCCCACAAACCCTGTAAGAACGTTCAACGCCACAATCCTTTATCCGAAACCCTCGGGACCAGGTTGAGTTTTGCACATGAGAGCTTAAGGATTTTAGAAAGGTAACAGGATGTGGAGCAGAAAACAGTGAACATGGCCCACCTGACGGCTTATCTTGTTCAAAGGTCCTTGGCTGGCGCCTGGGTGCTTGGATTTTGGGAGGGTTCCCACCATTCTCAGAACTGATAAGACTGACTCACTGCACCTAAGCTGTTTGCATGAACTCACTGCGCTGGTTTCTCCTGATTAACCCCTTTTCCCTCTGGGAGTCTGGAAGTTTGGTCTGTGCCAGGCAGAGGCTGCCGGTGTGACCAGCCCCCAATAAAAATCCCGGGGCACAGGGTCTCTCCTGAGCTTCCCTGGCTGGTAACATTTCACATGTGCTGTCACAATTGTCACAACTCGTTGCTGGGGAATTAAGTGCATCCTGTGTGACTCCAGGGGGAGAGGACTCCTGGAAGCTGGTCCTTGGTTCCCTCCAAACTTTGCTAATCTTGCTGTAATAAATGATAGCTATGAGTCCTCCTAGCAAATCACGAACCTGGTGGGGTCTCGGGGACCCCTGACACAGGTAGATATGCCTGTATATCGCACCTCCACAGGGCCCTGGCACAGTGCTCCAGAAGCAAATGCAATGATTTTTTTCAGTAGCAAAATAGGAATATTCCCATGAGAGGGATAATCAAAATTATAAATCACACATCAGTTCAAGTCAAGTCTTGCCACCAAATAAGTTAAGAAAAACTTTCAATTTTCAGAGCTCTTTAATTTGAGGACTTGTAGATAAGATGCTGTAGACTGTTCTATTATCGCATTTGCAGATAAGGAAACTGCATCTCAGAAAGGTTAAGTGGTCATGACTGAGACAAGATACAGATCAACATTTTTCAACTTCCAAGTTACACAAATAAAAAGAGACAGCCTACGAAGTCCGTCCAGTGCACACTTGCTTAGCTGAGACGGATGGAACTAAAGGGTAAGCGTGTTAGTCCCTTCCAAGGAGTCACCCTCGGGGTCTCCAGTCCTAGTTACCAAAAATATGCTGCCACCGCTTGTTTCTGCGATGGATCTCTGCCCAGTGAAGATTAATCCACCTCTAAGCACGAAGGTGATTTCTACCAACAATCTAAAGCATTGGGAATCAATTCTGAGAGCAAATCATAGTAACTAAAAGATACCAAGCACGTCGCTGTACCATGTACTGTTCAGGGAACACTACCTGTGCTAATTTATTCAATTATCCCAACATCACTATGATGAGGTTCCCTTATTATTACCAGTCTACAGATGAGAACACCAAGGCTTAGAGACGTTAAGTAATAAGGTCTGGAAGAGGCAGGATCTGAACCCAGGCAGCCTGATTTCAGAGCCACGCTGTCCCCCATTATCTTATGTCATGTTCTTGATTGTCAAATAGAGAAACCCTGGTTTTGGTCTAAAGCAGCGGTTCCCAACCAGGGAGGACTATTCCCCCAGGGGACATGTGGCAACATCTGGAGACTGTCACAAGCAGTGGTGGGAGTGTGGGGGAGGGGAGGTGGGGTGTTATTGGGATCTAATGGAGAGAGGCCAGGGATGCGGCTAAACATCCTACAATGCACAGGACAGCCCTCAACAAGGAAGAATTATCCGGCCCCAGATATCAGTAACACATTCAGCAACTCTCATCTAAAAAAAAGCAATTTTGTAGTGGATCACAAATCAACCCTGAAGGCAATTCTAAAAGAAGTGTTCTATAGCAGCACTTTCTGGGGAAGCAGATGCCCCAAGACATCTGCTAGATGGAAGAAGTCCATCTAACTGAGAGGGAAAAAGAATCGGTGGAAGTTGCATTTGTCACAGCCTTGAAGTTTGGGTGGGATTCCATCAGTAGGGAGGAAACAGGAAAGGGAATTCCTGGTGGAAGGAAAGACACGTGCAAAGCCCCAAGAGTAGAACAGAATAAGGCACATATTAGACTATAAGCATCTTTGCTTGTCATCTTTATATTTTGGGAACTGCCCTTCCCCGTGTGGAAGGGCTGTCAATCACACCTCCACCCCTTCCACAATGAGAGAGAGCATGTGGCCCAGGGTGGCCCATCAGAGAACTCTGCCTATTTCACAGTGATTGGCTCAGGGATGTGAATAGTACTGTGCCGAGCCCATCAGAGTGCCCCCTGGGACCCGGCTGAGACAAAGAGGAATGCAAAAAGGAATCTCTTTTCTCTGGCACCACTCTCTGTGAAGATGATATAAGCCCAACACTATGGAGGCCATTTGAAGAAATCCCACTGAGAATAAAGTCAACTCAGAGAAACACAAGGCTAAGAAATGATAAGAGTATGAGACTGAATTCTTACAGCACTGCTTGAACTCCTGGATCCATCCCTACCTGAAGCCAGACCCTGGACTTTTCAGTTACATGCACCCATAAAATTCCCTTTATTTGCTTATATTACTCTAAGATGCATTTCTATCCCCTGCAGCCAAGAGACTCTTAACCAACATAACCTGGGACTTGTGAATAAATGAGTTTGGTTAGCATTTGGGGAGATACAGAGGGAGAAATACAATGTATGTCATAGGGTTGTTAACTACATACACTGTCAAGAAGAGACAAATGCAAATGAATACCATGCCACCCTAGAGAACATAACCCAACAACTGAAGAAAGGAATAAAATATCCAGGAACTGGCTGACAGGCCAGAAAATAAAATGTGAATGACGGCAAGAAATGCCAGCGAGCTACAGAGGTTCTTATCACTGACACCCGCTCACCCGCCCCCAATGCCCACACGTGGAGGCCCCGCCCCACGCGCCACGGGAATGACATCAAACACACACCAGCCACAGGAGGTAGAGGGCAAGGATGACTTGCAGAGGAGCTGACCAGATCATGTTAATGTACGTGGCCAGGTCCATGAACCTCTGGGCATCCACAGACATGAGGTTGACGATCTCCCCGACGGTGGACGATTTTCTGGCTGAATTGGTGATCACCAGGGCCTGGAGACAATGGAGAGGGAAAGAGGGTGAGTGTGACAGGCGACAGCCCAGCGCCCTCCCTCCGGGCCCACGTGGAGGAAGGAGACAGCTCAACCGTCGAGAGGCCACTGCTCTTTTCTCCTCTCCTGGCGGCTTATCTGCCTTCCCAGCCCATGTGTCTCATCACAAAGTCCACTCTCTTATCGACAGCACTCACTGCCTCCCCATCCTGAGCTCTTCAGTATGGAAGGGACCTCAGAGGTCGCCTAAATCAGGGCTTCACACACTTGAGTGTGTACACACCCCCAGGGAGTTTGTTATCGTAGGACTGGAATAGGGACTCTGCATTTCTAACAAGCCCCCAGGAGACGCTGACGCTGCTGGTCCCCAGGTCACCCTGAAGGACCAAGGTCTCCGCCAGGGTTTCTCATCCTTGGCATTACTGACATTTGAGGCTAATTCTTTGAGGGCCCGTCCTGTGCCTTTTAGGATGTTCGGCAGCATCCCTGGCCTCCACCCACTAGATGCCCCCCCGCCCAGCTATGACAATCAAAAATGTCTCCACACGTTGCCAAACATCCCCTGGAGGGACACACATTCATCCTGGCTCTCGACGGTTTCACGCTGTCAGCTGGGGAGTTTTAGAAATACTGATGCCTGGGTCCCACCCTCGGAGATCATGACTTAGTTGGTTGGGGTGTAGCCTGGTCCTTGGAAGTTTCTGAGGCTCTCTGGGTGAGTCTAACTTGCAGGCAGAGCTGAGAGCCCAAGATCAAGTCCATCCTTCCTGACTACCTGCTGAACAGTCTCTTCTTAACCCACGTGGCCCAGAGGCTAAGAAGTGAAGGGACCGAGGAGGTAATCCAGGTCCCGTAAGGCTGTCCGTGCCCAGGTACCTGCCGAGTATCTGTCACCCAAGGAACATACCATCTGCTCAGTTCAGATGGAGGGTTAGAACACACACAGACTGTTGGCAGCACAGCACGGATTCAAACCTGGATCTCCCCGAATCAAGCGCCATCTAAGAAATTCAATTACCCGCAGCTGACCCCAGGGCCCCGGACATGCTGAACCCAGGGCCCCAGACATGCTGACCCCAGGCCCCCGGACACGCCGCAGGCTCGCCCTCGGGATCAGCTTTGCTAAGCCCTCAGGCCTGACGGTCACTCCCTGCCGCCCGCGACCACTCAGGCCACCATCATGCCACTGCTCCAGAAGCTGGGCCTGAGAGGCGACCCGGCCAAGCCCCCAGGGGTTCCACGGCGGCAGCGGGAGCCGCGGGCCCACCTTCCGGTACACAGCCCCGATGACGGCGGTCTTGATCCGCATGCCGCTGACGAAGCAGATGTGGAAGTACTGGTGCAGCACGAGGGTCTGCAGGCAGGCGCTGACGAACAGCAGCGCCGTGTAGAAGTAGCCCTGCCAGTCTGGGGCCTTCCTGTCGTTCACGAAGCTGATGAGCAACCTGTGGGGCAGCAGGGACAGAGCCCCACGTCAAAGACCGCGAAATACGTGCGCGTGGGGACAAGTCCTCTGGCTTCCGCGGGTGACCTTCTCCTGAGCCAGGCAAGGCAGGCACTCTCAACGCCAGTGTTATGGACGGGAAGCCCAACCCACGTGGTGATGCCCATGCCGGGGTGGGGGTGGGGGGTAGTAATCACGGCAGGGCGCGCAGCCCCGGGCTTCTCGCATTGATTGCTCTGCCTCATCACCCAAAAGTGACCAAGTAGAGAGCACAAGGGGCGGAGGGAGGGAAAGAGAACGAACATGTGGCACCAAAGAGACAGACAGGAGCAGGGAGGGAGGGAGGTAAACAGAGATGACGTCCTTTCCGGGTTTAGGCTGCAGCTTTCATGCAATCGGACATTTCCCTGCTTTTGGTTTCCTGAGATAATCCTCTATCTTCCCCCTTTTGGCTTCAGGGGAGCCTGGTAAGGTTTCTGTTACTTGCAACCAACGTGGCCTTAATTAAGATGGTTGTATTAAAGCAAAGCATCAGGCAAAGCAGGTAAGGAGGTAGAGGCCTGGCCCCGTGCCCTCGGGAGCATGCCATGTGACCCTAAGGGAGGGTGAAGGGTGTCGCAAGTGGAAGGTCTAGGACGTGAAGAGCTGCCTGGCTGAGAGGGAAGAGGCCTTACTTTAAGATCTCTGGGCCGGTAAACATCATCAGGTCGTGCACAGCCTTGAACAAGAAGCTCATGAGGAAGTAGGGCCCAAAGGTCTTGTATAACACCTTGAACAGGGACGGGTTCCAATCCTTCTGGGGGGACTTGATGATCAAAGCCTCGGCCTCCTCGTTCACATCCACCTTGGAACTCCCTTTCGGCTTGGCGGGATCCTTGGAGGAGTACACGATCTTCACCGGCTGTCTGGAACATGAGGAGCAAGGAGCAGTTGTGGGGTCTGCCAGACACTCAGCCCACCAGCCAGGAGAGGGTAGGAGAAGGCCCCCCCAACAGGGAGGCCTAGCCAAAGAAAACCAGTCGCTGCAGAGAAGCAGCTTAGCACGGTGACTCTGACCACAGACTCAGGATCCTGGCCAGCTGTGTGACTTTAGGCAAGTGCCTTATCTCTCTAGGCCTTAGTTTTCTCATCTGTACAATGGGGAAATAGTAGGACCTACCTCACCTATACATGACTTAATATAGCTAAAAGGCAGAGAACAGTGCCAACCCCAAAATGACCTACAGATTCAGTGCAACCTCTATCAGAATCCCAGCTGGCTCTTTATAGAAATGGAGAAGCTAATCTTAAAATTCATATGGAAACTCAAGGGATCCAAAAGAGCCAAAACAATCTTGAAAAAGAAAAGCAAAGTTGGAGGATTCACATTTCCCGACTTCAGAACTTACTCTGAAACAACCATAATCAAGACAGGCATGAGGTTGAGCATATACAGAGATCAATGCGACAGAATTAAAAATCCAGAAATAAATCTGATTGATTTTGACGAGGTTGTCAAGGCCGTTCAATGGGAAAAGAATAGTTTTTTCAACAAATGGTGTTGGGAAACTAGATAGCTGCAGGCAAAAGAGTGAGTTGGACCCTTACTTCACACCATATACAAAAATGAACTCGAAATGGATGAAAGACCTAACATAGAGCTAAAACTGTAAAATTCTTGGAAGGCAACAGAGGGGGCAAAACTTTAGGACCTTGGATTTAGCAATGGATTCTTAAATACGACCCCAAAAGCACAAGCAACAAAAGAAAAAATAAACTGAACTTCATCAAAAACTTTTGTGCTTCAAAAGACACCACCAACGAAGTGAAAAGACAACCCACAAAATGGGAGGAAATATTTGCAAATCAAAACTCTGATAAGGGACCTGTAACTAGAGCAAATAAAGAACTCTTACAAATCAATAAGAAAAAGACAACCCAACCATAAAAGGCGCAAAGAAGACATGCGAACGGGGTAAGCACATGTAATGTCGCTTAACATCTTAAGTCATCAGGGAAATGCAAATCAACACCAGGATGAGATACTGCTTCACACCCGCTAGGATGGTTATCATCAAAAAGTCAGATAACAACAAGGTCTGCAAGGATGTTGAGAAATCGGAACCCTCATACATGCCCCTGTGAAGTCCCCTCCCACTTGTAACAGGATATTGCAGAAATGATGGAGAGAGAGTGTCATTCCCAAGATTAGGTTGCAGAAAACACTGTGGCTTCTTTCTTGCCCTCTCATGGATCATTCACTCTGGGCAAAGCCAACTGCTGGGTCAAGAGGACACTCCACCAGCCTCCTGGAGAAGCCCCCATGGTGAGACCTTGCCAACAGCCAGCACAGTCTTACCAACCATGTGCAATGTGGAAGCAGGTCCACGGCCCCAGTCAAGGCTTCAGAGGACTGCAGCCATGACAGACCCTGAGCCAGAACTACCCAGCTAGACCCATCCCAGACCCCCGACCCAGAGACCCTGTGTGACATAGTAAATGTTCATTCTTATTTAAAGCTGCTACGTTTGGGGGTGACCTGTTATGTAGCAACGCATACAGCTTCCCTCTCCCAAAATGCAGTCAAAGCAACCTCCTCAAAAGGCCAAACGTGGGCTCCATCCCTGAAATGTGCACCCAAGCTTCATCCCCATCGTCCACCCGACACAATCGTCCACTGCATGAGCTCACTGAACATCGTTTAATCACAGGGGATTCTTGCCTCTCCCATCTAAGCCACATCTGACCATCTGGACCAACTGAAACGCCCTCCTGGAGACCACAGCCTCCCAACCTGCCTTGGAGGAGACGCCCTCCTCCGTCCCCACTCCAAACCGTGGGCACTGGTCTGGGCTCTGTCAAGTCGGTATCCTTCCCCTCGATGCTCCTCACCCCAGGAAAGGACCAGAAACATGGGAATCATCCCTGAACCCTTCTCCTCCACGCTCCCAGCTCTAGTCAGGCACGTGTTGTGTCCATCCCACTCCCGGGATGTGTGCAGTCATCCATCCACGCTTTCCATCGCCACAGCCTCTGACCCATGCAAGTGACCATCGCCAGGGCCTCCTCCCCACTCCCCCCATTTCCTTCCACTCTCGGTCCCTAACAACCAAGTCCCTGCACGGCAGCCGGTGGGATCCTCCTAAAGTGCATCACCCCAACCTCAGCGCCACTGCTGGCCTCCCACTGCATCCAGAATACAATCTAAAGTCTGGGTGAAGGTGTAGAATTTCCTACGGCTGCTGCAACAAATTAACACAAACTCAGTGGCTTGAAACAACACAAATTTAACATCTCATAGTTGTGGAGGTCAGAAATCTAAGGTGGCTCCATGTATCTTTGGGACCTGTCAGCTGTGGAAGTCTCCCTTCCTAGCCATGGAAGAGCACATTCTTGTTTATTGGAAAAGCTGTCACTATTTAACTGGTATCAGATTCTGACTGGCACAAGTAACATTCTTCACATCAAAAACCTGGAGGGTACTGGGTTATTGGGCAAACATCTAACTACTGTTCAAATGTTTCTAGGAAGCTGAACTAATTGTTCCAATGGATGATGGAAAATATAACAAAATATCAAGATATCTAAAGCAATATGGACGAAGTCTTATTTAGCATCCTGTAGTACACTGCCAACTGTCATTTTATTTTATTTATTTATTTATTTATTTATTTATTTTGCGGTACGCAGGCCTCCCACCACTGCGGCCTCTCCCGTTGCGGAGCACAGGCTCCAGACGCGCAGGCTCAGTGGTCACGGCTCACAGGCCCAGCCGCTCCGCGGCACGTGGGATCCTCCTGGACCGGGGCACGAACCCGCGTCCCCTGCATCGGCAGGTGGACTCTCAACCACTGCGCCACCAGGGGAGCCCCACCAACTGTCATTTTAAATCTCAAGTACGGTATTTAAATGGAGAATAAAGGAGTGCTTCCTTGCTATATAAATAAAATGCTTGATTTGTACAGATTAAAAGAAAAAAGAAATCTAAGGTGGGCCTGCAGGCTCCATGGGAGAATCTGTTTTCTCCTTTTCCAGCTTCTAGAAGATGCTTACAGGGACTTCCCTGGTAGCGCAATGGTTAAGAATCCGCCTGCCAATGCATGGGACATGGGTTCAGTCCCTGGTCCGGGAAGATCTCACATGCCACGGAGCAACTAAGCCCGTGCACCACAACTACTGAGCCTGTGCTCTAGAGCCCGCGAGCCACAACTACTGAGCCCGCACACCACAACTACTGAGCCCATGTGCTGCAACTACTGAGCCCGCATGCTGCAACTACTTAAGCCTGTGCGTCTAGAGCCCATGCTCCACAACAAGAGAATCCACCACAACGAGAAACCCGTGCACTGCAACAAAGAGTAGCCCCCCCTCACCAAAACTAGAGAAAGCCCGCGCAGCAACAAAGACCCAACGCAGCCAAAAAAAAAAAAAAAACAAAAAACCAGCCCACACACCTGGGCACGTGGCCCCTGCCTCCACCTTCCAAGCCAGCCGCTCAGCATCTTCTCTCTCTCACCTCCTCCTTATAAGGACCCTTGTGATTATGACATCAGGCCCACCCCAATAACCCAGAAGAGTCTCCCATCTCAAAATCCTGAACTGAATCCCATCTGCAAAGTCTCTTTGCCATGTAACATATTCACAGGTTCTGGGGATCAGGATGTGGCCATCTTTTTTTTGGGGGGGGGGGTCATTCCACCAACCACAGAGGATTATTTCTATTTTTCGTGTTGTCAGTGTCACTGCGTAAACTCTTTCCCTGCTCACTTTACTGACTTCCCCTGAAGCTGGGATTCTGGCGGGGATTTTTAGTATGATTTCATTCAGCACACACATGCCCTCTTGGAAAGGAGGACAAGAAGGCAGGACTGGGGGGCAGGGAGTGGTTGAGTCGTTCCCCCCTCCGCATTCATTTTCTGCACCACGTCCTAAGCTGGGCCCTGGCCCTGGGCCTGGGCCTGGGCCTGCCTGGGCTGCCACTGACCCAGGCTGTTTTCTGTGGCCAGGAGATGGGCGGCCAAAGGGCCAGGGAGAAGGTCTCAGGAGGGCAGAGAGGAGGAAGGCTCAGGCCTGGGGGGAAGGGGTCTAGAGAAGTGGAAGGGACCAGCTACGGCCGAGTCAGGAGAGAAAAAATACCCAGTGAACAAGAGCCCTCCAAGGGAAGCTGGCGCTCCTGGAGGGTGAGGAAGAAAGCAGGGCACCTGAATGGTCTGGCTGGGAAAGAAAGGAAAGTTGGAGAGGGAAGGTCTGAGTCAGAAGAAAACTGCTCAGGACAGGGGAACAGGAAGGGGTGGGGAAGCTGGAGGCTGGGAAGAAAAAGGAACTTGCTCACCCAGGGGATTTCGATATGGGCAAAGGTGCCCATTGCTCTCTCCTCCACGAATGCCCTGCTCTGGGCCGGGCCCTGGGGAGAGCCCCACCATCGAGCAGCCCCGTGAGAGAAACAGATCAGCCGTGTGAGGGGGGCTATCATGGGGGCTTCCTGGAGAGGGCGACATCAAAGCTGAGACCTGCATGATGAGGGATCGAGTCCACTTGGGGAGGGAAAGGGTGCTCTAGGCAGGGGAAACAGGATGAGCAAGGCCTGGAACGAAGGGATTTTGAAAAGAGGTGAGGCAGCCCTTCCAAGAACCCCAAGTAACCAGAGCAGGGCTGAGAGAGCAGACTGGGAGGTGCGTGAACCAACCAAAGGGCCATGAGGAGCTACTGCAGGCTTTGTTTGTCATTTGTTAAACAAATAAGATCTCTAATGTTGAGGCAAAGGCAAAAACCTCAAACTTATAAAGATCACAGCTCAATTAAAACTAAAATTTCTGGATGTACTCTGAGCACTGTCTTTGACCCATGATACCCCGTATAATACGGAAGGGCAGATTTGACCTACAATTGCAGAGAATGGACTTTACACCCTTAACGCACATTTTCATTCTCCTCAGAGCTCACAATATACGGGATAACAGTTTTGGAAACCACAGATGGGCATGGCAGTCACCTCCCCGCTCCCACCCCTCCAGTCCCGCAAGGAAAGTATAGCCCTGGCAGGATTTTGACTGTGTTGGGCACAAATACAAACGACTCAAGATCATTCTTTCCCTTTTTGTTGTTGTCGTAGAGTGCTTTTTGTTTCTCAAAAACAGGCTGTCAAAAAAAAAAAAAAAAAAAAAAAACAGGCTGTCAAGGGGGTTTCTCACCCTCTGATGTCACAATGACTGGGCCAGAAACCAGACCCTCTTTGAGTACAGGACCATCCCAAAGGAACAAGACCCTACCAGGCATCCATGTAGGTGAAGAGCCTACTAAAATCACCTAAGTCTATGGGGGGTTTTGTTTGTTTATTTGTTTGTTTTTGCCACCACCGACGAGAGCTTGTGGGATCTTAGTTCCCCCACCAGGGATCGAACCCGCGCCCCCTGCAGTGGAAGCACAGAGTCTTAACAACTGAACTTAACAACTAACAACTGGAAGTCCCCAAATCACCTAAATCTACACTCTTAACTCCAGCTTTGGCATAAATCCATACACAGAGTGTTTTTTTTTTTTTTTGCAAGTTTAAATATACCTCGATTTTTTTCAGAAATGCAGTCAGTGTGCAAATTAAGTTCTGTTCAGAAATTTGCCAAGCATGAATCACCACTTTGCAAAACCCTGTCCGTGAGGGTGATGATGGTTCTGATCTCCACAACCGCAAGACTGGGTCGGTCAGGATTTGCTGCTGCCACAGAGAAGGCTCCACTTACGAGCACTCAGCGATTCTTCATTCTCTATTCTAGCATGTGCCTGAGCGTTTACACACAGACATACGTGGATGACGTTTTATTACAAATCCCTTGCCTTTTAGTTCTCTGTTAAAGTTGAGCAAGAACACTTTGTTGATTTTTAAAGTAAGATACATGAGTGGGTTATTTTTATATATTTCATTAAAGTACATTTAAGGAGGTGTTAACAATATCTTTATTACTCAAGGGGGTAATGGGTCTGAAAGGCTGGGAACCATAGCTTAACACCTGTATTTTGGAGCATTTTGTTTTCTTTGTTTTTGTTTGTTATTTGCTGCTTGCACTCCTTTATGAAATAGACACAATTAAGTAAAATGGTCGCCCTTCCTTTAAACACTACTGCTTTTTTATATATTGCTTTATTGGAGTATAACTGAGGTAAAATCAAGTTCACACATTTGAAGTGTACAATGTGATGAGTTCTGACATATTTACACACCTGTCAGACCATCAGGGAAACCAAGATAATGAACAGGCCCATCACCCCCAAAGAGCTCTCCTCTCTGAAATTTCTCCTCCCATCTCACTACCTCCCCCTACCTCAGGCAACCACTGATCTGATTTCCATCACTACAGACTTGCTTTCATTTTCTGGAACTGTATATAAATGGAATCACCTAGTATGTACTGTTGCCTGGCTTCGTTCACTCAGCGTAATTATTTAAAGATTTTCATGTGGCTGAGTGTACCAATAGTTCATTCTGTTGTTTTGCTCAGAAGTGTTCCCTTGCATGGATACACTGTGATTTGCACATCTATTCACTTGTTAATGGTTGTCTGGGTTACTTCCAGCCTTGGCCATCACACATAAAGCTGCTATGAACATCCCTGTACAAGTTTATGAACATATGTCTTCAGTTCTCTTGGGTGTACACCTAGCAGTAGAATGGTTGGGTGGTATCATAACTATTTAACTTTTAAAAAAAACTGCCCAGGTCTTTTCCAGAGCCGCCAAACCATTTTATAGTCATTCCATCAGGAACCACAGTCCAAAATGGCCTTAACCTATGCGAGGCCATAAGTCGAGAAATTTCTACTCCATTTTGTTAAACTCAAAATCATCTAATAAAAACCAGTGAGGCACTGGATTTTAAAACCCAAAGGTCAGGGGAGCAGGGGAAGCAGCTCAGACCTGACTCCTGAGAGGAGCCACTCAGGGGTGAGGAGAAGAACTGGGGGCGGGGTGGGGGGGGAGGTTGAGACCCAAGGCCAAGAAGCCAAGGCAGCCCTGCCCAGGCCGCAGTCACCTGCTCCCCGGGAGCCCTGGGAGCACAGGGCTCTCCCCTCCCCACCCATGCCCACAGGGGTCACAGGGCCGGATGTGGCTCACGCCTCTGGGAACAGAGCCACTGACCCATCTGCCCCTATTCTTGCCCCACAAACCACCTTCCCCAACACAGCCTAACTGGTTGATATAAAACAGAACTCCAGGCATGCCGCTGCCCTGTGTAAAACCCAGCGGTCTTCTCACCGCATTTGGGATCAACCCCTAAGCCAGTACCATAGCCTATGAGATCCCTGCAAACACTTCTCCTACTTTATCTCCTCCTGTTCTCCCCACCTCTCACTCCACTCAAGCCCTATGGGGCCCCTTGCTGCTCCATAAGAATGCCACACTCACCTCTTCCTCAGGACCTTTGCACTAGCTGTTCCCGTGAAACGGAAAGCCCTTTCCCCACATTTGCTCGCGGCTTACTCCCTCCTTTGACACGAATCTCTGTTCAGAGAGGCCATCCCTGACCACCAAACCTGCATCACCTCCCACAGTCACTCTCACCCTCATTTCCCTATTTAATCTCATCATCACACTAAGGCTCTTCAAAGTTTCTCAACAGTGTGTGTTTGACTCCCAACTCCCTGTGTCCCACACGGAATGTAAGTAGCACCAAACAAGGAGCCTGTCTATCTTGTTCCACTCTCTGAACCCCCAAGGCCTAAACTGCACTCAGCATATCAGCAGTAATCAACTGCATCTGCTGAACGAACCAATGAACGGCCAGGCCCATGATGAAGCTTCATGCTGTACAGCCAGTCCTCTTCCCACGAAGCCTCACTGCCAGCCCCTCCTACAACATCTGCAGCAACCGGCTCACTGGGTGAGCCCCACGGGACAGCATGGTGGGCATCCCCTGCCACCCAACGTGGGAAGGAGACGGAGCCAAGCAGTCAGCGAGGCTCGGGTAACTCAAGCTGAGGACGCAGCCTTCTCATCAGGAAGGAGGCTGCAGGCCAGGCCGGAGGAAACCAGAGACCCCACTTCTGCCTGAGAACCTCCAACTGGGTCACAGACATGGGACCCTGCCAGAGCCGTGTGTGCACAGAGCACCGGCCATCTCCTCACAACGCCCAACCACAGAGGCTCAAGCTCAATCCACCTCCCAAGGGACAACTTCTCCTCCGCCCGTGGCCACCCCGAACGGGCCGCGGCACAGCCTCACAAGTCCTCTGCTGATGTCCTGGTGGCCAGCACAGATGTCCCACATTCCCATCCACAGCCTCGGCCTGAGTGAAGACCTGGAACTGCTGCAGTGGGTGAGGAATCAGACCTAGAGCCTGGGCCTCTCTCCTGGGAGGCCAGCTGCTCTGCGGGGCCACACACCAGGCTGGGCTCTCGTCAGCCAGCTCTCCGAGGTGGACAACAGGCCCAACCCCGTAACGACAACAGAAGTAATGACACCGTCCCCTGCCACCAAATCCGTTGTGATTCCTCTTCCGGCCCCTCTGGACGCAGGATGCGTCTTATGTCAACGTCATGTCCTGGTTTAATCGGCAGCCGTTTCTCTTTCTCACTGGTGCATAAAATAATGATGTATCGCACAACTGATGACGTCCTAGATTTGATGAAATAAGGTATGTGCTGGGGAGGCCCTGGCCTGATTCCCCAAATAACCCGATGACAGAGGTCGGGGTTGGCATGCAGCTCTCATCGGCGAGAGTCTGAAATCCTGGACACCGAGAGTGAACCCTGATGTAAACCACAGATTCGGGGTGACAATGCTGTGTCAATGTGGGCTCACGGGTTGTCACTAATGTGCCCCTCTGATGGGGGATGCTGACAGCAGGGGAGGGGTGCACCTGTCTCCGCACCTTCTGCTCAGAACTGCTGTGAACCTAAAACTGCTCCAAAAAATAAAGGCTGTTGGAAAAAAAAAATCCAGTACAGCCCAAATCACTGTCAAATGGGGGTTCTTAGGCTGAACACCTCAAGAAGTAGTTGATGTGGCGTGTTGAACCAAAACATTTAAAACAGCAAGAACGTTCAGGATGCCAGATGCTCAGAGAGAAGCAGGGAAAATGAGACTGACTCGGGAAGGGCAGCGTCACACAGCCAGGTACACGCGCGCCAAGGTCACGGCAAACAAAATGGTTCTCCCACTTGACATCTGTCTCTCTTCTTTCCTACCCAAATTGTCTTAGCTACACGTCAGACTCTACCCCATTCTGCAGATGAGCAAACCATGGCTCGGAGGAGGGAAGCAGCCCTCCCAGGGCCATGAAGCTAGCAAGAGGTGGAAGGATGGAGCTATGGGGTCGCCCCAGTGAGTGCCCAGCTTCCCCGGGGCAGGATGCTTGGCACTTACTTTCTGGACTTTGCACATTCCTTCTTCCAGTTCTTTACCAAAACGGGCACAACTTGTTCTGACGTGTCCTCCTTATTCAGGGACCAGAGGTCAGTGCTCTCCAGGGGTTGGCGGTAGCCCTGGACCATCATCCTGTGGCCGAAACACAAGGTGCGAGGCGATGAGAGTCAGAAGGAAGAGGACGACGACGACCCTCCCTGCCACCACGGCCATGCGACCGAAGGCGGCCGCAACTCAGGAATATCTCAATAAGGAATAATGGACATGTGGGCACATTAAATCATTATTGGTAATTTTACTGTTAGGTCACCCAGGAAAAATAGCCTCATTTTTAGAGATACATACAGAATATTTAGGAGGAATAGCAGGATGGCTCTAATTTACTTAAAAAAAAATTTTTTAAGGCGAATATGACAAAGCATTAACCATCGTTAAATCAGGTCATGAGTTTATTGAGGTTTATTAAACTAGTCTTTCCGGTTTGAATACTTTCATGATAAAAAGCAAACCTAATATTTTAACTTGTTATTTTGAAACATTTCAAACTCAGAGAAAAATCACAGGAATCTTACAAAGAATTCCTGTCTACCCTTCACCTAGTTCACGACTGTTAACATTTTAAGTGTGCTGTATCTGCCTCTGTCTCTAGATACATACATATGCAAACACATACAGGCAGAGCTCAGAGATGCTGTGGGTTCGGTCCCAGACCACCGTGATAAAGTGAATATTGCAATAAAGCAGGTCACAGGAATTTTTTGGTTTCCCATATTAAAGTTATGTTTACACTATCCTATAATCTATTAAATGTGCAATAGCATTATGTCTAAAAAAACAACAGAGCTTAACTTAAAAATACTTTATTGCTAAAAAATGCTAAGCATCATCTGCACCCTCAGCGAATCCTAGTAATAACATCAAAGGTCATGGATCACAGATCACCATAATAAATATAATAATAATGAAAAAGTTTGAAGGATTGTGAGAATTACCAAAATGTGACACAGAGACACAAAGTGAGTGAATGCTGTTCCCAAAATGGCGCCAACAGACTCGCTTGATGCAGGGTTGCCACCAACCTTCAATTTGTAAAAGACACAGTGTCTGCGAAGCGTAATAAAATGAAGTATTTCAGGGCTTCCCTGGTGGCGCAGTGGTTGAGAGTCCGCCTGCCGATGCAGGGGACATGGGTTTGCGCCCCGGTCCGGGAAGATCCCACATGCCACAGAGCGGCTGGGCCCGTGAGCCATGGCCGCTAAGCCTGCGCGTCCAGAGCTTGTGCTCAGCAGCGGGAGAGGCCACAGCAGTGAGAGGCCCGCGTACCGCAAAAAAAAAAAAAAAAAAAATGAAGTATTTCTTTTTTCTGAACCATTTCATAGTAGGTTGCAGACTCTACACATCTTTACCCCTAAATATTAGTGTGCATCCCCCTAAGAGAAAGGACGTGCTCTGATATAACCAGAGTACAATGACCAAAATCAGAAATACGAGCCTGGCTGGCGTGACCTACAGTCCATATTCAAATTACACTGTCCTAGCGCTGTTCTTTAACAGCAACTGAAAAATAGTTAAGTAAGACAAATATTAAATGGAAAAAAAAAACCCACAATGTTTGTAAAAAGTTTATAAAGACAAGGAAAAATGCTTGGGGGTTGGGGGAAGGATTTTAATAATCCCCAGTAGGATGCTGACAATGTAAAGAAAAAAATGTGCAAATAAAAGGAGGGCGAGAAGGGGGTGTATTGAGCTGTGGACGGCGGCTGCCTCTGGTGCTCTGTTGCTATTGGTCCACACTCTTAGCCACTTTTCCTACGGTGCACGGGCATTATTTTTCTCATGGGGGGAAACAATGCCAACAACAATAATTACACCTAATGCAAAAAAACAGCCAAATTCAAAGCTGAGCCAAGAGCGTGCAGCTTCTTGCCCAGGCCAAGCCGTCCACAGAGGTGCAAGCTGTTTAGGTTTATGCATTTATCACATGAACGTGGGGTCAGGGTGAGTGTCTCTGAGACCCCGGCCCAGGGGAGGCACACTCAGGACACAGCCCCATCGGAAAGGGCAAGGGAGGAAGAGCAGGGGCCCTAGTGGCACACTCATGGCCCAGCAGCCGCCCGAGGTTTGGGGACCAGGACTTACCCTGTGATCCACCAGAAGGTGATCCTGGAAAGGAAGGAGGCGCTGGATTCTGGGCAAGGATTCTAGTGGAAAGAAAGCACAGGGTGGGGAGCAAAGGGGAAATGAATGGTTAAACTTCTCATCTACGCCAGCTCTAGGCAGGGAGCAGCCAGCTGACTGCTCTTCCTCCCAGTGGACCAGCGGCCACTCTCACGCCACTGATTTTCACCCTGAAAGGGCTTCCCTCCTGAGCACCAGTGGCCTGGAAAGAAACACCTGGCAGCTCCTCCAGTTTTACCCGGTAACTGTTTCCTGAGTGTCTGCTATGTGTAAAAACGGTACAATGCGTCCCATACCTGCCTTATCTTATATCCCCACAGCAACCCAACAAACACGGCCCTACTGTTGTCCCTGCTTTAGTTCATTCATTTGTCCATTCAACAAATATTTATTGAGCATCTACAATGTGCCAGGCACTCAACGATGTACTAGCATGATCTCATATCCTCACAGAACCGTAAGTGTGGTACTACTAGTATTCCTATTTCTTTCATTCATTCATTCACTCACTCAACAAATATTTTCTGAGCACCTACTATGTGCCTGCCACCTGTACACAAATCTGGACAAACAGACATAACCCTAAACCAGGGCAATAACACCACCTGCTAACACTCTCTGCTAGCTAGCTCTGTTTTAAATGTTTTACACAAATTAACTCATTTAATCTTCATAACCACACTATGAAGTAGGTAAAAGCATCATCCTCATTTTGTAGTTAAAGAAACGGAGGCGCAGAGAGATGAAAAGACTTGCCCGGGGTGCCAACAGCTAGAAGCAGCGGAGATAGAATGTGAGCCCCAAACAGTCAGGGTCCGGAGAGAGACATTAATCAAACGATCACGTGAACAAGTACAAAACCGCAACTGTGACAAGGATCATACCCCGAAGGCAAGTCAATATTACCAGTGAGATCACTGGTATCTCACTGGGCTGATCTAGTTGACAGAGGTCACGAAAGGCGCCCCTGAGGAAGATGGTCAAGCTGGGGAAGGAACTCTACCATTTTTGTAACTTTTTGCGAGTCAAGTTATTTCAAAATAAAATGTTATTAAAATTTTTTAATTCCTTATCTTTCAGAGATACATATTGAAATGTTTACATGCGATGCAGGGTAAATAGTCCATGGCGGTCATTATACCATGCTGTCCACATTTGTACACATTTGAAAGTTTCCATCATGAAAATCTTCCCCAGTCAGTCAAACAAGAAGCCTGGGCTGAGAACCACCAGGTTTCACTCTGGGGGCCATGAGGCGTGGGGAGGTTCCGGTCCTACCAGCCCGGGAATCATCTGGGGAGCTTTGTAAACACAGGTGCTGAGAGTCCCAGCCCAGACCAACTAGATCACTCTCTCTGGGGCTGGGGCCCTGGCATCAGTATGTCTTTAATCAGATGCAGCTGGCACACAGACCTACATTCTAAACAAACCTAAAGCCAGATGGCCCTGGGTTCAAATCCCAGCTATGCCATTTTCTAGCTGAATGACTTTGGGCAAGTCCTTTCACCCCAAAGTCTCAGTTTTCGCATCTGGGAATTGGAAGCGGTCAGTCCCACTGCTCAGCCTACCTCATGGGACTGCAAGGAGGGACAAGTGGAATGAGGTCCATGGGACCTCATTTTTCCAACCTAAGGCCGCAGCATTATTCCTGGAGCAGGTGGTGGTATTTGCTTTGTAGGCTGGCTTTTCTTCCGGAAGTGGGTGGGTTGTCACGGAACCACAAATACACTTCAACTACAGCCCAGTTCCCTAAGGTGCTGGCAGAGAAGGGGATGGGGGCGGGATACAGCTGGCAATGACTCATTTATTTCTTAAGCAAATAATGAGGGAGGATCTGCTTATATGCCAGGAGGTGGCTAAATACATCCAAGACTGAGCTACGCAGGAGAGACAGTGAGGTCCCGGCCCCGTACTGCCTCTCGCCTCGGAAGAGAGGGACAGTAAGCAAACCAAGATGCAAATAAATATACAACTATACACGGTGAGAGCTGTGACAACAACAACAAAACAGGGTCCCGGCGGGGGTGGGAGCCAGGCTGGGGGGCGTCCATGGGTGAAGCAACATGAAGCAAGGTGGTTAGAGGGAGGTTTGAATCCCAGCCCTGCCACTTACTAACTGAGGGGCCTGGGCCAAGTTACTTGGTGATGATGAGATTAAATGAGATAAAACCTGTGAAGTACTTAGGCGACAGTTCCTGGTGCAGAGTAAAAGCTCAAGCAATGACATCAGCAGTATTAACATGAATACTAACGGTAAACACAGTAACAAGTCCGCCATTTCCTGCAGACCGTGACACACCAAGAACTGTACCAGACGCTTCACATCAGGGCTGGCAAAGTCAGGCCCACAGTCCGGCCACTTGCAAAATAGTTTTATTTGGACACGGCGATGCCCATTCATTTCCGTACTGTCCACATCTGCTTTTGAGCTACAGTGGCAGAGCTGAGTACTTGCGACCGAGACCATGTGCTCTACGAAGACTAAAATATCTACTATCTGCCTCTTTACAGAAAAAGTTGGCTGCCCCCTGCTTACATCAGACCTCACGACACCAAAGATGGCGATTCTTAAGGGGAGGAACTAGAACTCAAACGCGGGCCTTCTGCCTCCAAATCCAGCCTTCTTTCAGTCTTGGCATCAACACAGAGTCAGCCCTGCACAAAGAAGCCCAGCCAAGGGGGCGAGTGGGGGCTGAAGTGCAGCTGGTCCTGGGCCTGGGGGCGGCAGGACTGCATTGGCTGAAAGGACGCAGGGCCTTTCTCAAACTCATCCACCCAGAGCGGGCCAGATGCCTTTTTCTAACCTGCACAGAGGCCCGGTGCAAACTGTCAGGGTGTCAGGCTTATACACACAGGGGCCTCACAAATCCTGGCATTGTTTCAAAATCAGGCAAGCCCAGCTGTGGGTCAAGAACAAAGCAACCTAGACTTATCATGATCATTTTGTAAATGTATAGAAATGGCAGATCACTATGCCTACAGCATTGTAGGCCAATTATACTTCGATTAAAAAAAAAAAAAAGGGACATGTAAACACAGAATTCAAACAGGTCTGCAGTGAACAATATTTACAATTGTTATAATGATGCAAACACTAATTACTGATGTAATTTAAAGTATGATAAAATTGGGGGGAGAGGATGAGGAAGGAGAGGTGGAGTTATTCAATCTTCATCTCAACATTTATAAAGTTAAAAACTGCTCTTTTGGGCATTCCCTGGAGGTCCAGTGGTTAGGACTCCACACTTTCACTGCTGAGGGCCAGGGTTCAATCCCTGGTCGGGGAACTGAGATCTCAAAAGCCACGCAGCACAACCAAAAAAAAAAAAAAAAAACTGCTTTTTTCTTTTCCTTTTATTCGAGAAAACAGATGTTATTAACTAAACCAACTGTGGTAATCGTTTCACAATATATGTAAATGAAACCATCAATGCTGTTATACCTTAAACTTAATCAGTGATGTATGTCGATTATTTCTCAATAAAACTGAAGGAAAAGAACAAAGCAACCTGTCAGCTACATAACTGAAGGTGAATTCATTCCCTTTGTACCCAATTGTACCCAAATGGAGTCCTACCCCTAAGACCATAAGAAATGACGGCCCAGCGGGGAGAGACTAATCCTCACTCTGGCTAGTAAAAATCCCAGCCCCTGCGAGAAAATGCACCCTCCAGATGCAGTAAGGCTGGATCAGCAACGTGAACACTTCAGCTTCTACTGTGCACAATCCAGGAGCCTCCTTAAGCTCGGCTCCCCACCGCTCCTCCCTCCTCTGGACCCAGATCCAGATGTTCAGATAATCAGAAGTCACATTGGGCAGACACCGGCTCCTGTCACCAGCACAGATAAAAAATTACATCAGTTTGGGAGCTGGTTTCTGGAAGTCCCTATCTGACATGAGAGGCCTCATGTGATAACAGACAATTAGAGTTCCGAAGTAGTCAAGAACTGATAATTAAAGAAAGAAGGAAAGGGACTTCCCTGGTGGCACAGGGGTTAAGAATCCACCTGCCAATGCAGGGGACACGGGTTCGAGCCCGGGTCTAAGAAGATCCCACATGCTGTGGAGCAACTAAGCCCACACGTCACAACTGCTGAGCCTGTGCTCTAGAGCCCTCGAGCCACAACTACTGAGCCCACGTGCCGCAACTACTGAAGCCCGCGCGCCTTAGAGCCCGTGCTCCACAACAGGCGAAGCCACTGCAATCAGAAGCCCGCTACGAAGAGTAGCCTCAGCTCGCCACAACTAGAGAGAGCCCATGCACAGCAATGAAGACTCAATGCAGCCAAAAATAAATTAATAAAATAAGAAAGAAGGAAAAAAAAAAAGGAGGCCGCTGGACAAGGATCCAGGCAGCGTTCCATTCAACCAAAACCAAGCAGAACTTCTCGAGGTGGAAAAGACAGGGCTGCTGGCTGGGGGCTTCCCGGCCTCTGAGACTGAAATGGAGTAACTCCTGTCCCAGGAGGAAGGAGGATTGTTAACTGATCCCCCATTTGGTTAGAAACAAGAATAATTCAGGGCTTCCCTGGTGGCGCAGTGGTTGAGAGTCCGCCTGCTGATGCAGGGGACACGGGTTCGTGCCCCGGTCCAGGAAGATCCCACATGCCGCGGAGCGGCTGGGCCCATGAGCCATGGCCGCTGAGCCTGCGCGTCCGGAGCCTGTGCTCTGCAACGGGAGAGGCCACAACAGTGAGAGGCCCGTGTACCGGGGAAAAAAAAAAGAAACAAGAATAATTCAGACAGGCCCTGGCTGAAGGCGGAGGAAGAGGAGCAGGGAGATTCATGCAGAGAGCTGCATTCTTTGGCATCTCTACCTGGTGCAGGTAATTTGGCCTGAAACTATGAGGTTTAAACTAATTTGGTACACAGCCCCCCAGGCACTGGTTCTCTGAGAACTGGTCACCCGTGACCACAAGGCACTCTGAGGACCTTTGTCTGGGCCCTCAGCATTCTGGCCTTTCTGTCATTAACTCTCTGGGTCCTCACCCACCTTTTCTGGTTTTGATTCTACTTTTAGTTCAGTTTTCTGCCAGTTACTCCAGCAGTAAGGGATGCGTAAGCAGCACTGTAGCTCAGACCAGGGGTTCTGAAACCTGGCCCCATCACCAGCATCCACGGTGCCTGGCAGTTTGTTAAAAACAGAAAGGCTTAGGCCCCACCCAAACCGACTGACTCAGAAGCTCTGGGGGTGGGACCCAGCAATGATCTGTGTTTTAACAAGCCCTCCAGGTGATGCTGATGCAGGCTCTGATGTGAAGGGCTCACCTGGTGGAAGGGCTCCCAGTCCAGCCCTGTCAACTCAGGCGACACTACACCACCCTGAACCTCGGTGTCCTCATTTATAAAATGGGGGGAGACTCACAGTTCCGCCTCAAAGTTGGGTTGCCGTGAGGATTAAATAAGTTAATTTTATTTATTAACACAAGGCTGCTATCGTTATTATTGGCTGGAACCACCTAAACGTCGGACAATAAGAAATCCGTTGGTACAGCATGTTACACTAGTGTCCTTTGTTGGCCCTGCCGCTTCTCAGTTGTGTAAAGCTCCTCCGGGCGCAGGACCACAACTTCTTCTACTGCAGCACACACGATGTGTGCTTTGCCCATGAACTTGTCCGATTTCTCTTCCTGGTTTTTGATGCTCTGCTACACACAGGGTCACTGTTCAGGCCAGCCTTCCTCTCAACCTGCCTGGACTCTGGCAATGGCTTTCCTAAAGCGTCCCCAGCCTCATGCATCCTCCTTTCAGCAAGAGACCCAACCAAGCAGAAGTCCACACAGTACCCAAACACCCACAAGTTCCATCGTACCGCTGGACCTCTGGACATGCTGCTTCCACCACCAGGAGCACCTTCCCATCCACCCTCCAAGCCTTCAACCTTACGGGAGGGGATGGAGGCATCCCCTCATTCGGATGCTGGCTCTGGCCCCCCAGGCTGAGTGCAGGACTGCTCCTTGGGCACCCGCAGCCCCCAGCACTCCCCTGTCTTGGAACCCCACTGTCCATCCCGCAGCAGCAGCTTATTTGCCCGCCGCCTCCTCCATCTTTCCTAAGGGGCGGTCAATGTCGGTTCGTTTCTAGGTGCTCCGAGCCCAGCGGAGCCCCCGGCACAACGCCGAATCACTAAATGGCCGAAAGCAATTAATTTTTTTAATTCCGAAAGGAATTAAAAATGGAGTTTTCGATGCTCTCATTAAAGGTCTAGGCCCAGCAGTTGCCTCTGGGCTGCAAAGGGTAGAGACTGACCATGAAGGGGCAGGAGGTCCGGGACTTTCTGGGGTCCTGGGAATGTTCTGTATCTCAATAGGGGTTTGAGTTACTCATTTGTCAGAACTCATCAAATGGTAACTTAAGATTCAGGAATGTCACTATGTAAATTTACTTAAAAAAAAAAAAAAAACGAACCATAAAGAGATATTGAGCTCTGGCTAATGATTTGCACAGTGAAGTGTGTGAATGAAGGATACTGATGTATTTCAAGGTCACTTTTAAATACCAAAAATCTTAGCCGGCTGGCTGACTAGATAGATCTGTGATAAAGCAAATTTAGCAAAATGTTAACTTGTAAAATACAGTTGGTGGGTAGATGGGGAGTACTCGCTGTGTCTTTCAACTTTTCTGTAGATTTGAAATGTTCACAGTAAAATACGAACAGGATTAAAAATACCTCTTACACCAAATGAGCTGAGCAATTTTTAAGAATTTGCTAAACCAGTGCTTTCCAACCATGAACCACCCAGGGATCTTGTGAAAATGAGACCCTGACTCAACAGGACTTGGCAGGCCTGAAACTCTGCATTTCTAATGAGCACCTGAGGGATGCTGATGCTGCCGGTCTGAGGA
The DNA here is from genome assembly GCF_949987515.2 of Delphinus delphis. Taxonomy (NCBI): domain Eukaryota; kingdom Metazoa; phylum Chordata; class Mammalia; order Artiodactyla; family Delphinidae; genus Delphinus; species Delphinus delphis. The sequence continues at coordinate 61,857,904 of NC_082697.1, read as the reverse complement.
CTCCACTTTGAGAACTGAGGGTCTACTATCTGCCACATTTGCCCCTGATGCCCCCAACTGCCAACGGCAACCCCGTCCCTGCATCCTAAGCGGTAGCCTCAGGGCCAGCAAGATCAAAGCACTAGAGGCTGGGGACAGGTGACAGCCTCAGAAAGCCTGCGAGGCCCACTCAGCCAGGCCCCACCTGATGCACAGAGGGGAGCAGCCCTGCCAGGAAGCAGGGCCAGGACACAGCTCTGAGTCACACATCAGGCACGGGGCCAGCTGGGGAGGACGACAGCTCGGTGACTCAGCGGGGGGAGAAGGTCAGCACTGCCGGCCCCCAGGCTGGCCCCGCCTGACCCTGGGCTTGGCTGACTGCTCTGAGGACAGGTGACATGGGACTGCTGCTCTGAGGGTGGGACAGCGACAGGGACTGGACTCACCCCATCTTCCGGCTCCACTGTGATGTGAGCCCTGAGGGTGACGGGGAGACAGCAGAGGTGACACCTAGCAGCGTCCTCCTCCCCAGGTCACAGGCCTCAGCTCCGGGGCAGGGAGGCGGGTGCGGCCAGCATCAAATCGAGCCTCAACCCATTTTCAAGAACAGGACACTGAGGTCTTGAAAGGAGGAGCGACTTGCCCAAAGTCAGATCCAGAAGTCACATAACCTGATTCCCAGCCTTCATCTCGACTGTAGTCACACAGTCTGCTGACCTGCTTAAAGGGACGATAGCTTCCTGGGGGCATGCAGTAGATGGTACTTTCCAAAGTTGGCCAGGAATCACCTGCCATCTCACATGCTCTTCTTACAATGAGACCTGGCCGCTCCCCCATCTAGAGGTGGGGGCCTGTGTGCACCCACCCCTTGCACCCAGAAGACCTTCGTGGTTCCCTCAATCAGAAGAGGGTGGCAGGAGTGACTCTATGTGACTCTGGGACTAGGTCCTAAAAGGTGACACAGCTTCCACCTCATGCGTGCTCACTCTTAGAGACCAGCCGTCACGCTGTGAGGAAGCCCAGGCAGCTCGGGGAGACCAGGTGGGGCTGTCAACCCTGGCTGAGGCTCCAGCCAGAGGCCAACGCGCTAACCACCCGACACGTGAACAAGGACCCTGAGTGAAAACCACCCAGCTGAGCCCAGCCAACGCCCGGGCCTGTGAAACATAACAAAGTACTGTTGCTGTTTTATGCCACTAAATTCAGGGTGGTTTGTTACGGAGTAACAGATAAGCGTAGCAGGGCATGGACCACACTTTTTCACATACTGCTGTGTCCCCAGAACGAAGTGCAGTATAAAAACGGTGCTTAATAAATATCTATTGGAAGAATAAATGGGACGCAGGTGAAATTAAAGCCCAGGGTCTGCCTGACTCCAAAATGAGGCTCTCCTTCCATTACCATGTTGCCTCCACCATCAGATTCAGGCTGTAAGTCAAGACAACCTCTTTGAGCCTTGAGTCCCACAAGAGAAAAGGAACAGCTGGGAGAAGAGTCGGGGTACCTGGGCAGAGAAGGCCCCACACCCCAGAACTGCAGAAAGCACAATGGGAGGAGGAAGGCAGCTCTTTGAGACACCCCGAGGCACACACACCCAGGAGAGAAGAGACAGGAATTCTATCCAGATCCCAGAGGGGACCAGAAATCAGAAATTCCCCATAAAGCATCAGGGACCGTCCAGTGGGAGAGGCTGCTTCTCAGGCCCCACAGGGAGCCTGAAGAGTCAGGAGATCCCCACGTGGGCCTGTCCGCCTCCCCTGGGCTCGGTTTACCCCCAGAGCACCCCAGGGTCTGCAGTCACTCGGGGGGGTATGACTTGTTCAGTGCGATCCCCTTCTCCACAGAACAGCCTGACACCTAATGTTTCTGATGGGGACACTCCACTGTCACACACCCACACCCGTGCACACAAACACCTATGAACAGCAGACGTGAGGGCCGGAGACATCTTAGCTCCTCCTCTGTGCCAGCCGGGGGCTGGATCCCCTGGGTGCTCACGCATGGCTGCTGCCCTTGTGAACTTTATACACATGCAAAACACACTCACATGAACACACAAAAACACACACATGCACACACTCATACACATCTACATGCAAGACATGTAAACATATGTGCATGCACGTACACACACCACACACACACACACCCCTATGTGCACAAACACACATATATACACACATTCACAGACACACATACACACTTGTCTAACTTCTCCAACCCAGCTCCTCCCAGAGCAGGGAGATGAGAAAATGGGGCCTCTCTGAACACACTCTAGGGCACGGGTTTCTGAAACTTACACTGGGAGCATCCGTCACCTCCTCCAGGCTGATGCCCCACAGATCCTTTCATCACCCACAAAAGCAGCCTCAGCCTTTTGCTGAGGTTCAGGCCAAACCCAGCAGAACCACAGCTGAAAACTGCTCCCACTGCAATTTCATCCGTTAGCAGCTGACTAACCATGAACAAAGCATCAAATGAACGCTCCAAAGGCTTCCCATCCCTCTCAAAATAAAATCCAAACAGCCCCCCCGGCCCATAGGTGACTGTCCCGGCTCTCAGAGGCCATCCCTCAGCCCCCTCCTGCCTCTCGCTTCTCCAGCCACACTAGCCTTTCCTGCTGTTCCGGCGACATTCACGGCAGCTCTGCCCCAGGGCCTTTGCACTTGCCACCCCTCTGCCTGGAACCTCTTTCCCTGGGTATCTGCTTGCCTGGCTCCCTCACTCCTTCAGGTCTCTGCTCCAATGAGGTTTCCTGGAGGCGGGGGGGAGGCAGGCTTCCCTGATGGCTTTTATCAAAACCACACACGACCCCAAACCATCATCTCTACCTCCTTTCCCCACTATTCTTCCCAGCCTTTACCACCACCTGACTGATAGGATATATACTTGGCTCCTGGGTTACTGTTTGTGCCCCTGCCCATGAAAACATAAACCTCAAGTGGCAATAACTCTGCTTTATTCACTGCTACAGCCCTGTGTCCAGATTGAGGCCTGGCACTCAGCACTAGACAGAAGGAGGGAGGAAAGAAAGGGGAGGAATGAGGAAGGCAAAGAGGATGGACGGAGGCAGAGAGGGAGAAAGAAGACAGGCAAGGGTGATAAATAACCGTGTTCACTTTCCTGCTACCAGCAGAAGGGCGGCCATCCCCACCCGGCCCACTCAGATCCTTCTACACAAGCAGGATTTCCCTCAAGCGGACGGAAGAGACCCAGGGTCTCAAACTCAAACCCCCCATGGGCCAGGCACGTACACAGGTGACGGAAGCAAGACTGTCTAATGAAGCAGGGAGTGGTGAGGACTGTGGAAGGAAACCAGGGCAATGCTCCTCAAATCTGGCCAACCGCTGCCATGTGGGATAACAGCCCTACTGCTGCCAGAACTTCTCATTTTTCTAGAAAATCTGGACAGTTTGAACTTATATGAAATTTCCTGATTTTTAAAAGTTCACTCGCACTGTCTAAAACCACTACGCCAACCAAATGAGACAACGGGCTGGAAAACACAGCAGTTAACAACTGTGAATCAGATTCCCTCCTTAAATCCCCCGAGCCACGTCTACGGCTCAGTTTTTCCAACGGTAAAGTGGAGAGGATAATGTTACGTATCGCCAGGTGTTCAGGGAAGACAGAAGGAGCTCCTAGATGGACGATACTGGCTCAAATCAACGTTAGCTGGCACTGTGCATTCTCTCTTGCATACGCACATGCACACACACGTGTCTGTGCTCATCTGTGATCACACTTACGGGATCGTGGATGGTTTCGGAGAACAGGGGTGAGCGGTCTGAGAAGCAGGACAACACAAGCTGGATCAGCACGAGGGAGAAGTAAATGTAGAAAGTGACATCGCGAAAGACGTCGACTTGGGCATCCTGAATGAGAGGGAGGGAAGGAGGAAGAAAACATCACTTTCTGGAAGCAACCTGTGGAGGCTGGGGGAGCAGACAGCAGGAGGCCCACTCTCTCAGCCTGCAGGCCTGACGGCAAGCTTTCCCACCCTGACCCTACCCCCTGCAAGATAACAGAAGACAAGCAGTTACGTCACAGCCTGGTCCACACTGCCTGGTCCAGGCAGCCGACACGGCGGAGGAGCCCCAGGCTTGGGAGTAGCACAGACCTACCTTCAAGGCCTGACTCTGCTCATTCTGGCCATGGGACTTAACCTCTCTGTGCGTCAGTTTCCCCATCTACAGACAGACCAGTGGTTCTCAAGTGGGCGTGACTTTGCCTCCGGGGGAACATCTGGTAGTGTCTAGAGACACTTCTGTTCAGGAGTGGGAGGCTACTGGCACTGCCCCGCACATCCGACAAGCACAGGACAGTCCCACAAAACAAAGATGTCTTGGGCCCCAAATGTCAATGAGTGCTGAAGCTGAGAGACCCTGTCAGGGTAATTGTGAGAAGTCAGTAAGATTATTCACGGAAACGACTCAGTCCCCGGCCTGGCACTTTGTAAACACCAACTCAATAAATGTCAGCTGCCTGCAATGTACACTGCAGGTGCTCAACAAACATTCAGTTACTCTTCCTTCCTTTGCCTGATGCCAGTTCCTGATTAGCCCGAAGGTGACAGGGAACCACGTGACAGTCTGAAAGAGCACGCTCTTCTGAATCCCTAGGAGCAGCGGATGGCAGCCAACGAGAGCCACTTCCCAGCCAGAGCAGCACCAAGGCAAAGTGGGGACGAGTCTAGGGTCCCCAAGCCACCACCCTGCAAACATTGCTCCCTGCTCTGCTCTGTTCCAGACAATAGACACTGAGCGCCAACCTGCCTGGCTGTTACCGCTGACAGAGGTTCAGAGGGTGGCGTGCATCTGCCCGTAGCTCCTGCCCGAGAGCTACACAGACACATGGGGCCCTGAGGAAAGAAGGTTCTAGAACAAAGGTTGCACAGGCGAGGGAAATCCTCAGGAAAGAAGCTGGGCCCGTGCAGTAGCCATCCCCTGGTTCCCATGGAAACGCATGGTCTCCACAAAAGCCAGAAGGAACAAGCATCTTCCAGGAGATGCTGACGGAAGACGCAAAATGAGGCCACCACTTACCTCTTTTAAGGCAGTCATGATTTTGGATCTCAGGATGGCCAGGGCACACAGTAGGGCTATAAGCCAGAAAGTGAGCATGATTCCTGAGGACTGAACTCCCCTCCTTCTCTCGATCTGAATTAAAAAGGTAGCAAGCAGCTGGAAGAGAAAAGCATACAACAGGAGTCGTCAGGAGAAGGCCAGGCTCCCAAGGCTCCCACAGTCCAGAGTCTGGCAGATGCAAGGCCTGGAGGAGGGCTGCTGTCGGGCGTGGGAAGCACTGGGAACAGCCTGGGAAGGACCTGGCTCCAGTCCCAGCTCTGCTCTCGCCTTGCTGGGTGACCCTGGACAAGTCACCGAACCTCTCTGAGCCTCTGCTGCCTTGTCTGCAAAATGCGGATGACAACAGTATCCAACTCAAGAGCTGTGGGAATCTAACAGACCAGGTACAGACCCAGGACAGGATGGAAAAGTCAGGGGAAAGCTCAGTTTACGACAGAGATCGGCACACTTTTTCTTAAACAACTGGAGAGTAAATATTTTAGGCTTTGTGGGCCATGGAGTTTCTTTCACAACTACTCAAGTCTGCACTGCAGTGTGAAAGCAGCCTTACACGATACATGAAAGAGTGGACACGGCTGTGTGCCAATAAAACTTTATTTACAAAAACAGGTGGCAGGCCGACCCTCGATTTAGATCAGGAAATCCAGCCCTGATACTGACTGGTTCTTGTGCCTTGGGCATCAGTGGTTAACTGCTCCCCTTTATTGAGCTTCTCTTATCTCCGCCACACAGGAGGCATTCACACGCACCGACTCGGTGCAGCCTGTTTTCAACTGTCTTCAACCCCAGTTTGCAGATCAGGAAACTTACTTAACCTGCTACTGTCACACGCCTGTCTTCAGGAAACTTCATTAGAACAACCGTGGTGGGAGGATTGGGATTTTATTTCATTCCTGATACCCGGAGCTATGACTTCCATTTTACACGTGACTTAGAGATCAGGAAGAGAAAATAAACAATGAAACTGTGTTTCCTTGAAAGAAGGAAATGCCACGGCCATTCCCCAGACAGGCGGCCCTCTGAAGGCAGACCCCAACGCCAGTCACAGTCACGAACCTGACTCCCGTGGAGCTACGGGCACCCAGGGCACCTCCCCTCATCCCCCAGCTGCTTGAGCCAGAGACACGTCTGTCTGTCCTCATCTGTCCTCCTCGGCGCCCCATCTCCCTCACTCCCTGCATCTATCCATCAGCAACTCACACTGGCTCTGCCACCAAGGCCCGCCCTCAGCTTACCTGCTGCTCACCCTGGTCTCAGCCTCCATCCCCTAATGCCAGAGGACCCCCTACTGGCCTCCCAGCTTCCACTCCTGCACCACAATCCATTCTCCACTTGGAGGCCACGGTCAGCTCTTAAGTATGCACAGCCTGGCATGCCCTTGCTCAGAACCTTTGCCTTTAGGACTGGGGGGTTTTAACCTGGGGTCCAAGGACAGGCTCTGGATAGAACCCAGGGGTCCATGAACTTAGATGGGAAACAATTACAGTTTCACTTTCCCTTATTAGCACCACCAATGACACGTGAAAGCAACACACCACAATGGCATCAGCAGTGCCTGGGGCTCTGTCATCCTATCTGAAAATAGACAGCTGAAGGCACTTCCCTGGCGGTCCAGTGGTTAAGACTCCGTGCTTCCACTGCAGGGGCATGGGTTCGATCCCCAGTTGGGGAACTAAGATTCTACATGCTGCACGGCGGCAGCCAAAAAAAAAAAAAAGGTACCTGAAGATGTCTCTGACTATCACGTATGGTCAATTGCTATTTGGAAATTAAGGAGGCATCAGTCACAGCTGCTGGTAGGTCTTGATTTGAAATGTATTCATAAAGAAGCACATATATTTTTATTTTGCGTTTTAATCTTTTCATAACTGTGATTAAAGATAACTGGTTTCCCAGCCCAAATGTACTGCACCCGAAGAACGGATAAACAGTGCGTGCGGAATCCATACAATCAAACACGCTGAGTGACTTTAAAAAAAAAAAAAGATCTTTGGAACCGCAGGGCCTGAGACGTCAGACTCAAACTGCTCCAGCCTTCATGGTTCCATTCACATGACATTCTGGAAAAGGCAAAGCGACAGGGGCAGAAAACACAGCAGCAGTAGGCGGGCGGGGGGCAGGGTAAAGAGGTGGAGAGAAGGGCTCGGGCGGCACCAGGGAACTTTTGGGGGTGATGGAGCTGTTCCGTATCTTGATTGTGGACATGGTACTCACCTGACAATATTTGTTTATCAAAACTCATGAATTGCTCAAGGAAAAAAGTGAATTTTACCCTATGTAAATTAAACCTCAAGTAAAAATATAAATGTACATCACAAAATCTTCACATGTATACATATGTGTGTGTGATTGGTTTCCTTTGTAAGCCTACGTGTTCTGTGATTATTCTGAGGAGACCAGATTGGCAAAGAAGAAAGGGGTCCATGGCACAAAAAAGGTTTAGAACCCACCTTCAGGAATGAAGAACAAGACAAAACCCACTAAGCCTGAAGCTCGAAGTCCTTCGGGGTCAGTCCTCTGCCCTTCCTGCCATTCCTGCTCCCCTGCTCTCCCCTCCTTACTGTCTCTGCCCCAGCCACACAGGCCAACTCTCACTCTCTCTCTCCGACCCCAGGACTTCTGCACATGCTATTTTCTCCAACTGGATCATCCTCTACCCCCAGCCCCTTCAACTTTTTAACATCCTGCTCATCCTTTAGGCCTCAGCCCCATCATCCCTTCCTCCCTACCCCCCGCCCCGCCAAGACCACATCAAATCCACCTAACACAGCTGTATTTCTGGATTTCTACTGTGAAATCATTTCATTTCTAAATGCCAGCCACTACTTCTGGTCTCCACAGTGCCAGCCCCTACTTACCATGGTGATGCCCAAGAGGGTTGGGCTGACCAGAAACACTGGGGCCAGGAGCTTGCCCAAACTTCTTTCCCAGAAAGAGTAGAAGAGGTCTGCCCAGCAGACGGTCCATAGCAAAAATCCCAAGGCCTGGAAGAGAAGTACATACACATCTTACAACGGACAGCGACGGAACCTCCCCCAGCACCTGTGCAAAAATCTCAGCCTTGGGGGCACCAGCCACCCCCTAAACCATCAGCTGTGGTCTTCAGATACAGCATGTATCCTCTGGAACACAGACAAGCCCTAGGTAGGGTGAGCCAGCACCTGGGCCGTCCCACACTGGTCTGTATCTCTCCTGCACCACAGGCACAACTCTGTGTGGTCACTATTCTCCCCAGCACCTGAAACCGCAAGTCTGGCTCATCTACATCTGTAACCCCAGCAGCCTGCACAGGGCGCCTCTCACGATGACCATTCATCCAACCAAAATCTACTGGGGTCCTACTGTGGGCCACATACCTGCCAAGGTGCCAAGGGGATAACAGAATAAAACAGACAGAAGTCACTGCCTTCATGGAGCTGCGATTCCAGTGGAAGGACACAGGCAAGAAACAAACTGAAAAATACATACTATAATGCCAGCAAGAAGTAATATAAGGAGAAATAAAACAGATTAGATAGGGTGGTCAGAGAAGGCCTCTCCCATCAGGTGACATCTGGGTAAAGAGCCAATAGTGACTATTGGAGGGAAAGAACAATTCAGGCAGAGGGCAAGTGCAAAGGTCCTGAGGTAGGAATGTGTTCAGTAAGGTTGCGGCTGCTGTGGCATGAGCCGTGGGTGTGGCAGGAGATGGCTGAAGAGGAGCCTGGAGCCAGACCAAGGGGCCACTGTGAGGACGTCCAGGTTTTATTCCCTATAATGAGAAGCCACTAGAGTTTTTTTGAGCAAGGCACGGATAAAATCTGATTTACATTTTAAAGGGAGATGTTGTTCCCCAAGAGAAGTACAAAGCGCTTCCAGAAGTCTAAGAGGAAGACATCAGGTCCAGCTGAGGATAGGGGAGCAGACAGCATGTTGAGATAGGCTCGGATTGTGGTCTGAACGAGACAGGTTTGGACGGTGGTATTATAGGCAAGGGGACAGCTTCAGTAAAATCACTCAAGTTTTCCTGTTTGCCAAGGGCTTATGGAAATAAATTTTGGGAAATGTGGCTTATAAAAGGACTGAGACACATGCTAAGTCAAGAGGAGAAAGTGGAATGAGGAGCAGGTATACACATGCCCTTCACGTGTCTCCCCCAGAAAGCTCATCCTTATGAGGGGAAAACCAGCACCTGCACAGCAGAGAAACCAGACACGCTGACCAGAGGAAAAAAATTAAGCCGATCACCGAGGGGCAGACGGACACCACGCGGCCTTAGATGTAACCAGAGAAGGACCCCACATCCCTTTTGTAGTTTTCCAGCCAGACAGGCATTACCTGAATCTAATCATGAGGGAACATCGTCCCAACGCCCAAGTTGAGGAACTGACTCTAAACTAACTGGCCCACGCGCTCCAAATATGCCAATGTCATAAAACACAAAGAAAGGTGAAAAGTTCTTCCAAAATCACAGAAAAATAAAGAGTGTGACTAGAGGCAACACATGACCTTGAAGTGAGGGGAGGGGGAGGGGCGTGCTAGAAAGGACAGTATTGAGACAAGTGACAAAACTGGAATATACACAGTAGGTTTTTTTTTTAAGTATTGTGTCCATGTTAAATTTCCTGAATTTACTGTGCTGCTGTTATATAAGAGAATATCCCTGTTTTGAGAAAAGATACACTGAAGAATCACAGGTAAAGGGGTGTGGTGGATGCTAGCTTTTCCCAAATGATTCAGAAAAACATAAATAATACGTGTATATGGAGAGAGCAAAAGAGAAGGATGAGGTTAAAATGTTAAATGTGGCAAAATGTTAAAAATCGGTGACTATGAGTCACGGGTATACAGGGCTGAGGAGTGCTTAGTATCATCCTTGCAACTTTTCTATAGTTTGAAACTATTTCAAGATTAAAACTTTTTTAAAATTAAAAAGACATCCTTGGGACTTCCCTGGTGGTCCAGTGATAAAGAATCCGCCTTACAATGCAGAGGATGCGGGTTCGATCCCTGGTCAGGGAACTAAGATCCCACATGCCACGGGGCAATTAAGCCCATACGCCACAACTAGAGCCCATGTGCCGCAAACTACAGAGCCCACGCACCCTGAAACCTGCACGCCACAACTACAGAGCCCGTGCACCCTGGAGCCCACGCACCACAACAAAGAGCCCGCATGCCTCAACGAAGATCCTGCGTGCCGCAACTAAGACCTGACACAGCCAAAAGTAAATAAAATAAATAAATAATAAATCTTTAAAAAAAAATAAAAAGACATCCTTGGTCAGGGAGGAAGACCTCTGGATAATCTCGTGAGATAGATCCTATCACCCCCACTATAATCATGGGGGAACTGAGGCTCAGGGAAGTTAAGATATTTGCTCAAAGAAAAAACTTTCTATTTCTTTGATTTTGTTCCTATAAGAGATGGTGGATGTTCACAAAACTTACTGTGATAATCATTTCACGATGTAAGTCAAATTATTATGCTGTACACTTAAACGTACACAGTGCTGCATGTCTATTTTATCTCAATAAAACTGGAAGGAAAAAAGAAATTTGCTCAAAACCACACAGCTAGTAAGTGACAGAGCCGATATCTGAACCCACGTCTGAACTCAGAGCCCCAGCCTTTACCCACCACATTATTATTCTGTCTCCCAGTAAAAGGAACTCAGGGCCAATTAAGCAGAAGGAACATGTCAGTTTTCACAACCACCATTCCCCACCCCAGCACACACACACCCACAACACACACATCATGATAAACTCCCACGTGACTTACAGTTTTGGCTTTGTTGAGATGTGTCATCTGAATGTAGCCCCGGTCATGGCGGGAGAGATAGAGGAAGTAGAAGGGGAAGCAGGCCCAAAGGTAAGAGCAAGGCACCCACACGAGGACGGTGTTCTGAAAGCACTTGGTGAAGTCAGGGCTGCTGGTATTCCACGTGACATTCCACTCCTGAGGACACAAACAGGCACAGGTCAACAGGACGTCCCCAAGAGCTTGGACAAGGGGCCCATGAAGAGTTCAAAACTAGCTGTCATGGGGTTTAAGAACAACGAGGCCCCACCAGGCAGAACAGGCAAACTGGAAAGATTAGTAGCCAGAAAGACTACAAACAAGGAACAACGAACAAACGTATATCTCATCTCACCTAACGGACAAGTTCTGGGACCTGTGGTAAGTTCCATTATTGTACGAAAGATGGAGACTGCCATTTAAAGGAATCCTAAAGGGTATTCTGTAAACTGACACGTCGTTTAGTCATATAAATCATTCCTACTTTACAATCTTGGGAACTAAGAGCTTTCTATTATTCTTCTTCATTGTCATCACCATGATCCCTGTAGCACTGCCATCAATGTCATCAGCATCACCACTATCGTGATCACTTTCATCAGCACCATCAGCATGGCCATCATGGCCATCGGCATCACCACCTTCAGCAGCAGCAGTAGCAGCATGGATAACATCCAAATTGCAGTTCTATGTTCTAGGCCCTATTCTAAGTCCTTTATGTGTATTACCTCCTTTAATTCTATAATTACTTTATCATTCCTTTTTCAGGGGGGAAAACTAAGGCACAGAGAGGTTCAGTGATTTGCCCAGTATCTCACAGTTGGTAAGATCTGGAGCCAAACTCAAACTCAGGGAATTCAGCTCTGGAGTTCCTGCATTTAACCACTAAGCTATCCAGCCTCAGAAACAAATTTGTTTTAATTACTTTTAATTTTTTAATAAGCCACCTGTACTTCATTAGAGACACGCCAAATAGATAAGTAGATAGATACATACATAAATAGACCAGGTATATCTGTATCTGCCCAAGAATAAACTTCAGACTTCCGTAATGGAAAATTTAATTCAAGTCCTGATCTGACCACTGAACCATTATACAACTTTGGGAAAAGTTATTACCCTATCTTGGGTTCTCAATTTCCTATCTCTACCATAATTAGGTGGGATGAAATTAGAGGTCTGAAACAGGTGGCTCCCAGGCTGATATGGCTCACAGATTGTTTGCTGTTACTGTTGTTGGTGTTTTAAGCATGCTTTTTTTAAAAAAAAAAATCTTATGTTAGCTGCCAACATTTAAAAATCAGGAAATTTCATGTAAAACTTGGATTTCCAGTGTCTCTTTTAAAAAATCAGAAAATCTGGCAGCACTGGGCCCATATTCCCACCTTACAACCATTGGGAGGAGCTAGAAGTAGCCAGCCTTTGGATAAGGTCCATGCGGTCCAGCTGGCCAGTCCCCATGCAGCCCCCTTCCCCCAGCACTCTCTCCCCACCACTGGATGATGTGCTCTCCAGACACCTCCAGACAGCTCCGGTTCCAACAGCCTTCCCACAATCAGATAAGTGAGACCACCAAGGAACTCCAAGGAACCTGGATTCTTACAACTCCATGCAAGTTTTAAAGCCACATCAAAGAACGTTATAGAAGAGAAAATGATGGGAACAAGCAGACCATTTCACTTAAAGATACATTTGATGATCAATCAAAATATATGTTCCGAGTTTTTCAAAAGAGTTGTGCACAACACTGTGAGTATACTTAACACTACTGAAGTGTACACTTAAAAATGGTTAAGATGGTTGAAAAAAAGGATTTGACTTGAAAAAGAGGGAGCGAGAAAGACCTAGGTATTAAGTACCCAAACTGGTTCTTCAGAGGTTTAATTATTCTGTGATATAAATGGTTATTTTTCCAGAACAAAGAACAAGGAATCATTGAAAAGTAAACTTTAAAAGGTCAACATACACCAAGGGATTTAGCCAGGAAACTTCTAGACACAAAGAAACCCTTAAAAGGACAAAGGTCATGCCTCTGGACTTGGGCACTGGAAGACAGCCTTGGAAATAAGAATGAGCATGGAGAGAAGTCGTTTATATCAAAGACTATTTTAATTGGTTTCACTTATAATTCTTAAGGTGATGGTGAAAATGGGGATTAAACTGTTGGTAGTTATTATATACAAAGCAGTTTCTGGGCAGTTGCCAGAAAAAGCTCATTCCAAAGGCATCTGCCTTTCTAGTAAGAAAAGAATGCTGGGACTTAATATACACAGTTAGGTATACAGGAAGCTCGGTTCCTATGTGAATCAATTCAATAATCTGATCCTTACCCCAATTATTCCTTGCCTGGACTCCTGCAGTAGTTTCCTGGCCATTCCCTGCTTCCAGCCCCTCCGGGCCCCACTTAGTCCTCCCCACCACAGCCAAATTTATCTTATTTATCTATGCATCCATACGTGCATCAGATATGAACTCAGCCATGAACCCATCCATCCATCCACCCACCCACCCATCCATCCATGTACCAACTCATCCATCCATCTACCATCTATGCATTCACCCACCCCCACTACCCATGCACCCATCCATCCATCCACCCACCTACCCACCCACTGACTCATCCATCCATCCATCCACCCACTTACCCACCCACTGACTCATCCATCCATCCACCCAACTACCCATCCACTGACTCATCCATCCATCCATCCACCCACCCATCCACCGAGGTATTCATCCATGTCTCTCTTCGTATTAATTTACTTTTAATGGGTAATACATTTACTTTACGTGCTAAAATTTTCCCAAACTACACAAAATGGTACACTGTGAAAAATAAATCCTCCTTCCTGAACTCACAGCACTCCCCTCCTAAACCACAGGCAAAACTACCATGGCTAACACCTTGTATATTCTTCCAAATATAGCTTACCTACTTTGCTTCCCCAAAAGGTACCATAATACATACCAGTTCCATGCCTTGCTTTTTTTACTTAACATTAGAAACTGATCTCTATCAGTGCCACAGATCTACTTTATCCTTGATAGCTTAATTTTATTTCTTTTGAAAAAAGGGTAGAAGTCACAAGCCACCTTCCATTCCTGGTCCTTAACCTCCCAGTTCCTCTCTCTAGAGGTGACAGTATCGGTTTCTTGTGTATCCTTCCAGAAACTATTTTATGCATCTATAACAAAAATAAATACGTATTTTCTGTTATCAAATGGAGGGAAACATACTCCACACATCCTGCGCTGTACCTTCCTTTCATCTCTTAATAACAGATCTGAAAGATCATCCTGCTCTGCACACTTCCTCATTCTTTGTTCCAGCTGCTTTGTATTCCATTGTATGGATGGACTTGACCTTATATCATCAGCCTCCTGCTGACTGGGCACTGGGCTGCTCTTACAAACAATGAAGCCGTGAATAAATAACCTAATAAGTGCCTCATTGCACACAAAGCAAGCATGTTTGTAAGATAACTTTCTAGAAGTAGACCTGCTGGATCAAAAGGTGTATGCATTTAAAATGTATACAGACACTGCCTCCAACGGGTAGCATCAGTTTATACTGCACCTAACAAGGTACAAGGGTAACTACTTCCCATACCACAGTATATTAAAAGCTTTTGATCTCTGCCAATCTGATAGTGGAACATACCTCCCTGTAGCTTAACTTCCTTTTCTCTTTACGATGAGTGAAACTGAAAATCCTGCCATTTTTTGCATTTAAAAGCAGTCAGGTTCTCCTCCTTAGGGGAGAAGTTATAGGCTTAAATACTTGTGATATTAAGTGGGACAGATCTGATCACCCCCGCCTGCCAATAGTGGCCCTGACCACAACTGTTGCTATTGGGTAACAACCTCCAATAGCTCCAGATCACCTTTCAGAGCCGATCCTTGCTGCGGTTCATGAGGCCTTCCACATTCAAGCCCCATCTGTTTCTTCTACAATTTCTCCCGCCCTGTTCCCCAATGTGTCAAGTCCACTATTCACTCAAAGGAGGATTTATCAAGCCTGTGTCAGGCCCTGCTCAAGGCACTGGAGATTCAGGAAGGTTCCCTGGTGCCTTAAGGTGCCTTAAAGGTCCCTGCCTTTAAGGCATTCCCCAATTGCTAGTCAAATGAATGGTTCTTTGGGGATGCCTTGCTAGAAGCTCTTCTTGCACTGTCTTTCCACAGTAACAAACTCCTATTCATCCTTCAAAACCCAACTCAGATACCTCCTTTAAGAAGCCTTCTTCTTCACTCCCCAAACCATCAGGACACCCCCTGTACATTGCAATGATTTTCTCACGTGTCTGTCAATACCTCTGTCCTGCAAGGACCACACAAGGACCTCAGTGCCAGGACTGTGTGGTATTTACTTTTGACTCATCTCCTCCTCACCCAGCAGGTATCCAAAGGTTACTGAGTAAACAAATGGCCCAAACCATGTCTCCCCTCCCCAGCATTATTTCCTACTTTTTTTAAAATAATTTTTTAAATTAATTTATTTTTTATTATTTATTTATTTATTTTTGGCTGCATTGGGTCTTCGTTGCTGTGCACGGGCTTTCTCTAGTTGCGGTGGGCTAGAGCAGGGGCTACTCTTTGTTGCGGTGCGCAGGCTTCTCATTGCAGTGGCTTCTCTTGTTGCGGAGCACAGGCTCTAGGCACGTGGGCTCAGTAGTTGTGGCACACGGGCTCAGTAGTTGTGGCTCACGGGCTCTAGAGTGCAGGCTCAGTAGTTGTGGCACATGGGCTTAGCTGCTCTGCGGCATGTGGCAGCTTCCCAGGCCAGGGCTCGAACTCGCGTCCCCTGCATTGGCAGGCAGATTCTTAACCACTGCGTCACCAGGAAGTCCCCCTACTTTGTTATTTAAAAGCAATCCAATTGGGAGATTGGGATTGACATATATACACTAAGACGTATAAAATAGATAACTAACAAGAACCTACTGTATAAAAAAATAAAATAAAGTAAAATTCAAAAAAAACAAAACCAAACAATCCATCAAGGTAGAACCTGGCTATGACCCTGGCTTTCTGGTCTGATAGATGTGGATTAAAATTCAGGCCCTGACCTCATGTGAACCTGGGCAGGTCACTTAACTTCTCCAAGCCTCAATCTCCTTAGCAGTGTGGTCAGGAAAACACACAGGCCTGGAAAAAGTATCAAATGGGCCCATCCTCTGCACCAGCTGGCACGGTCTAGAGTTGGTAAGTGATGGCTATTAGTTGCAGAGACCAATAATTAGTAATAATCTCCACCACTAACCGCAGCACCGCCCAGACTCAGGAAGCTTAAGGGACAAAGACAAGTTCAAGTTAGGAAGTGAGCAAGAGGAGACTGGGGAGCATCTAAGGACACAGAACTCCGGGGAAGGAGAGGTCGGAGAAATGCTTAGCAAAGGAAGGGGTTTATTCTTCAGACAGCAGCTTCCTGCTAAAACCAGGTGGCCAGCCCTGACGGAGAGGGCAGAGACGGGAGGGAGGCGGAAGGACAGGGGGGCATGAAAAGAGGAAATCCGATTGTGACCGTGAACTTGCACCATCCCTGCTGCCACTACCGCCTGCCAATAGTGGTCTTGACCACAACACTGTCACAGCAGTGACGTAACTGGGTCAAAGGCCTCCTGCATGTCCCTCACTTGCTGGGAATTTGATGAATCCTCTGTGCAATCCCCTTGAGAACCCCTGAAGACAGGCAGTGGGGCCCCCTCTATTTGGGGTTTCTGGGGGAAACAGGGAATGCCGAAAGCCACTCTTAAGGAAGAACGACTCACTGAGACTGCCCCGAACCCAGAGATGACAGCTAACCACAGTCTTCCTCCTCAGGTGCTCTACCTCCAAACGCAGGGAGCTTCGGAAATCAAGCTGGTCGGACCATCGTTCCCTGCTTCTGCTAATGGAGCGTCCATCAGCCCAACTACTGGGAAACAAAATTCAGCTCCAGGAGTCTGGAAAACAGTCACCAGCGCTGGCCCAGGCTCTGCACTTCTGGGAACCCGGCCCATGGAAATCTTAGAGAAAGGGCATCCCCTGATCCCCCCAGTTGAGGCTTTTCTTCTCAGGACACCTTCGTCATCCATTTATGTCCCTCTCCCTCCAGTGCTGACATTCGAGGATCTGGGGAATAAGTACAAGTCTGCTTGGCCCACAAGCTTTGGAAGTTCATACAGTTTCTACTGTGTGGTGTCAGGTCGCACCCTTCTCCCTCAGAGGAATAATGACAAGCAGCACATTCTGAGCACGGATGGGCCAGGCACATCACTCAGCCCTCAGAAGAGGCACTGCTGTTATCCCCATTTCACGGATGAGGAAATCAAGGCACCAGGAGATAAGGCATCTTCCCAAAGGCCATGCTGCAGTGGGTTTATGTTGTCCACGCCCCACACACATTTTCCCTTCTCTGGCAACAGCCGCTGGCTCTTGTTCGTAAGCAAATCCTCTCCTCAGCCACATGCTTGGGGCAAAGCTCCAGGGGTAGGTCCTCTTTAGTATCAGCCAGTCAGCAGAGTCCTTTACCCACGTGCTAGTGATTAGCTCCAGAATGGGCACTTGATCCCAGTCAATCCAATCACTACAAGGACACATACTCTCTTGTCCCCAGTGACACGGAGTGAGGATGTGGGGTTGACAGGTGTCTCAGCCATTCATAAGGGAAGCACCAAGAGTTGGGAGTGGAGAGGAAGGGGTGGCACCACCAGGGCAAGTGTGAGAATGAAGCTGACATCGTGAAAGGCAGAGATGAAAGAAACTGATGCTTGGTGTTTTGTGGGCTGCTGGATCAAGCTTCACCTGCAGCCCACCCTCCCACTGGACTTTTCCAATAAATTCACTTTTACACAAGTTTGAAATAAATTTGCTCTCACTTACAATACAAAGCACCCTAGTAATACAAGTTCTGATCCACTACGTCAACTTTTTATACAACAACATGATTCAGAACTTGACACGAGTGAATTTAGGGATACAACATTACTAGAAGCATACTGCTGGATAGGTCACTGTTCTTCTCTGAGGCTCAAAAAGCCCACTGGCAAAATGGAGCTACTACCTTCTCCTCCACAGGAGATCCTAAAAGCCCTAATAAATGTTGATTATGACTATTATTTATAACTGCCTCAGTTGACATTTGGAACCCACTTCTCTTCCTATTCTCTTTCCCAATCACTCCTCCTCCCCTCCCCAAAAGACTATCTGTCTCCTTGTCCCTTTTCTTACAGGTCCAATTTCCTTCTCTGTTCGCTGTGTGACCTTAGACAAGTTATTTAACCTCTTTGAGCCTTACCTATGACTAACGGCTAATACCTATCTCCTAAAGCTATTCTGCAGTTTAAATAAAATTACATACATACAGCTCAGTGTCATATCTTAACGCTCAATAAAGGACTATTGTCACTAATCTTTTTTTTTTTTTTTTTGGTCACTAATCTTAATTCTTACATCAGTAATAAAAATAAATGAAGTTTATAGCATTATACTCTTAATACGACAATCTTATATTGTTATCGATAATAACAACACCTAGCTTTAACTGAGCACTAACTGTATGCCAGGTATTGCTTCCATGCACTTTATGTGAATTAACTCAATCTTCATGATCACCCAGAAAGGAGGTTCTGTTTTGATCCCCATTTGGTAGATGAGGAAATTGAGACACAGAGAAGTCAAATAATTTGCCTAAGATCACACAGCCTGTAAGGGATGAGGCTGGGGCTCAAACCTAGGAAGCCTGACTACTGAGCCACCCCACCCCTGACGCCAACTCCTAGTGATGGGCAATATAAGAATTCTAACAGAGCTTTCTGGAGCACATGCCTTTCTGGAGCAGATACCCACAGGGAATCTGGGCCAAGAGGAAGATGTGAATCCCCAAAACACCACCAAATTCAGAACCAATTACCTGTATTAGTTTCCTACAGCTGCTGTTACAAATTACCATAGATTTCGTGGTTTAAAATGACACAGACTTTTTCTTATCATATAGTTTCAGAGGTCAGAAATCTGAAATGGGTCTGCCTGGGCTAAAATCAAGGTGCTTGCAGGGCTGCAATCCTTCTGGAGAGGAGCACCCAGGTACCAGGTGTCCCCTAGGCCAGAGCCTAAGGTCTCTGCAGGGCTGCCCCTACAGCCCCGGCCTGTCGACACAGCTTCACTTGGCTGGGGCCTGTGGAGACAATGGAAACGGTCCTGCCTGGACCCAGCTGGCCAACCTCGGGACAGGAGGGAAGCTGCAGAGAGGATGATAGGGGAGGCGATTATGAACTTGAACTGCCGCTCAGCATCACCAGCATCCGTGAGCAGAGTTGCTCTGACACTATTGAGTAATGAGGGCCTACTAGTACCAGGCTGTTCCCCCGGGGCCTGAACATCCCTTTTCGCATTCAACTGTCTCAATAACTTACAACCATCAGGTTTCTAAGGCTCAGTGGACAATTTTTTTTAATCAATTTATTTATTTGTTTGTTTGTTTGTTTATTTTTGGCTGCATTGGGTCTTCATTGCTGCACACAGGCTTTCTCTAGTTGCAGCGAGCAGGGGCTACTCTTCCTTGCGGTGCACAGACTTCTCTATGGTGGCTTCTCTTGTTGTGGAGCACAGGCTCTAGGCGCACAGGCTTCAGTAGTTGTGGCTCACGGGCTCAGTAGTTGTGGCTCGCGGGCCCTAGAGCGCAGGCTCAGTAGTTGTGGTGCACGGGCTTAGTTGCTCTGCGGCATGTGGGATTTTCCTGAACCAGAGCTTGAACCATGTCCCCTGCATTGGCAGGCGGATTCTTAACCACTGCATCACCAGGGAAGTTCAATGGACAACTGTTAGTCATGAGATTCCTATGTGCCAATACCATTCGGAGGTAAATAAGGTTTCCATTCTCAGTTTAATTCTATCACAAGAGGTAGATACTAAACAAACAACTCTATGTATGTCTAGGCAACAAATGACCTGACGAAGAATCAAGGGAACAGAGGATCATGGTGGGCACTGGGTGCTACTTTTATATCAGGTGGACAGGAAAGTCCTCTGAGCCAAGATGTCCTCTAAGCGAAGATGTGAAGCAAATGAAGAAATGTGTGCTACCTTCTACTATCTATGGAAAGTGAAAGAGTCAGTAAGGTTCTTAGTATCATGTGCCAGGACTGATCTAAGGGCTTTACATCACAAACAACTCCAGGAGGCAGGGCTATAACTAAATCCATTTTACAGATACAGAAACTGAGGCCGGGTCACACAGCCTGTAAGCAGTATGGACAGCCAAGAATTTGAATCCCAGCACAGATGCCTCTATATACGTAGCAAATGTATTGTCTGCAATATTTTATCATATGCATGTACTACTGTTCCCACTTAAAATTAGTATAAAAGAGTATATAGATGTTTGCCTAGGCAGGGAAATTTTCTTAGCAGGGGACAAGAACAACAAAAGCTAACATTTTTGTTAACATGAAGAGTGATTATCTCCAGGGGGTAGGGCTGAAGCTGGTGAGAGGAAGGCGACTACTAGTTTTTGTTTTATTATCTTTTGTACTGTTTGAATTTTTTTACTCCACATGTATTACCTCTAAAAAATAACAAAAACAAAACTAGTTCACACTTTAAATAAATAAATAGCAGCAGCAGGAGTTTAAGAGTAGAAATTTCTAAATGCTGGGCTAGGAATAAAGAGAGAGCACATATTTATTGGGTGCCTATCATAAAAGCACAGTGGCCACACCGGGCCCCATGCTAAGTGTTTTCCAAGCGTGAGTCCATTTAAACCTCCCAACAGTCCTACAAAGTTGGGAATGTGAAAACTCCCCCTTTTCAGGTGAGGACTCTGAGGCCCAGGGAGTTCACAGAACTGGTTCAGGCTCACAGAGCCAGGAAGAGTCAGGCAACACGGGGATTTGAACCCATAGAGAGTCTGTCTGACACTTGAGTTCTTAATTCCCGGGCTCCACCACCCGTCAGCCAGGTGCTTGGAGCGCTAAGCGTTTTGCGAGGCCAGTGGCCCCACCGTCCCGCCAGAGGCAGCTTGCAAGGCAACGCTGTCCTCAGGCCTTGGGGATTCCAAGCTCATGGGCACAGAATGGAGAAGCAAAGTGCTGACTCAGACACAGAATCTTCTACAACTCCCCCTACCCATCCACCCAATGTGAGCAATGCAGGATGATGGTTAAGAACGATGGTTCAAGGTCTGGGTCCTAATCTCCTCCGGGTCACAGATACGTGCCCCAAAACAAGGATTCTCAAGCTCAGCACCACTTACATTTGGGGCCAGAACATTCTTTGAGGGGCTGGCCTGTGCACTGTAGGACGTTGAGCAGCATCCCTGACCTCCACCCAATAGATACCAATAGCACACATCAGGTTGAATCCTCACAAACCACCTTAGGAGGCAGGTACTATACTTAAACCCATTTTACAGTTTTCTTACAGAGTAAGAAACTGAGGTCACATAACCTTCAAGTGACATACACAGCCAGTTGTGACAGTTAAAATGTCTCCAGAGACTGCTAAATGTGCCCCTGGGGGGCAAAACTGCCCCCACTACCCTAATGCAGTGGCCTTGCCAGGCCCTGGTTTCTTCATCTGTGAAATGAGACTAATTCCAGGACCCACCTATTGTAGAGTGATCGGGAGGGTTAAATGAGATGATCCAAAAGGTTCCAGTTTCAGTTCCTGGCCAAGAGACTAATCAACAAACACAGGTGCAAGCTTTCATTCATTCATTCATTCATTCCATCATGCAATGAGTATGTATTGAGTGCCTACTCCATGCCAAGCTCTGGGCTAATCATGGGGATATGGGAACAAAGCAGGTGCAGACCCTGCCCTCTTAAGACTCACAGTCCATTAAAGACATAAGGTCACAAATCAAAACCTAGTTACAAAGGACAACACTTGCTATGAAGGGGAAGAGCGATGGGACAGAAAGTATCAGGTGAGGATCTGAGAGGATCAGAAGCAGCCAGAGGTCGGAGGAAACGTGTCCAAGGCAGGCGGAAGGGACCCAGGAGCCTGTCCACATTTTCAGAAATGGAGAAGTAAGAGAGGGAGGGAGAGAAAGGATAAAGGGGATAAAAGGAATACAAACAACAGCAATAGCCACAAAAGAGTGGGGACCCTGGAACCGCTGGGCCTGGGTTTGAATCTAGTCGCTGCTGCTCACTTGGCTCCGGACCTTCAGAAAATTAGCTCCTCTCTCCCACCCTGACCGCTCATCTGCAAAAACAGGATTAAGAATGGCACCAATACTCGGACTGCGGGGGTGAGCGCCCCAGCTTGGCGGCAGGGGCTGGGATTGGGAGGGTAGAAGGTGCAAACCCAGGGGGCTGAAACTCAGACTAACAATCACAGCAATAAGACGGCAGCTCTTACCGAGCCCTGACTGTAACGACAGGCGCCGTGTTCTGGGTTCAGTGTGCATCGTTCCATTTCATCATCATCACCACCCTATGAGGTAGCTTCTGTCTTATTCCCACTTTACAGGGAGGGACACAGAGGCAACTGGAGGTGAGAAGATTTGTCGTAAGGTACCCGGGCAGCACCTGGCAGAGCCTGGATTCACACCCAGAGAGGCTGGTTCCAGAGCCAGGGCCAACACCCCCAGCAAAGGAAAGAAGGAGCTTTGCAGGACACAGCCAACGACTGGGCCCACCGTGGAGGGGCAGGGGCGGACATGGAGGCAACAGGCCATCTATAAAGTCCATATGCAGAACCATCCCGGGTGCGAGATTCCTGGCAAAGGGGCAGCTCTGGAGCAAAGGGAAGCCGAGAAAAAGAATGCTGGGAGGCCCAAGTTAGGTCAGGGGACCTGCTGGGCTTCTGGACATTAATCCTGTTTACAGAGGCGGCAGGGGGCCTCCACTGCCCCGCACAGTCCTGGAAGAGATCTGGGAGAGGCCTGAGGCCACAGCCCCCACACAGCGGTGGAGAAGGCAGTGGTGCCAGTATCACGCTGCGGGCAGAGCCGTGGCCCTCCTTCCCCCTCTGACTCACCAGAGCTAAGAATAAAGCCCAGAAACCTGGGGGGAGGGGCGGGGCAGCATCCAGGTCTTACCCCCAGCGCCCGGGAAGGCCCTGGCCATGCCCAGGCAAGAGTCCCAAATCCTCACCGAACCCTCCTGCCCAAGTTGCAGATTTGGATACTTTGGCGAGACAGGGACAGGAGTGACACGCAAAAGTCTGCCTGAACAGGACTTCGAGCGCCAAGAAGAAAGCAGCCACGGCTGCCCATCATAGGTGTTTTGAATGTCAGCAGCAGGCAGTCTGCTCCGACCTGCCTTGACCCCAGCCCGCCCAGTGAGCACATGGGCAAATTACACACTTGTCCTTGCACTCTCCATCCAGCCCTGACCCCTCTGCCGACTCCTCTCCTCTTATCGGACTCTGGAGCTTCACCAAATCCTCCATTTGGTCACGTTCCAGGGACCTGTCAGGGGTCAGGCATGTGCCAGGCATGTCTGGGGACACAGCAGTAAACAGGAGGGATAGCATCTATCCATCCACTGAGCACCCTTGTAGGTGCTGAGGACCCAGCAGTGAACAGCAGGACAAAGGGCTGCCCTCCTGGATCTGACAGTCTAGTCTGATGAGAGAAGACAGAGAGTCAACTAGAGGAAATATATATACACGCAAACTACGTATTATATAAAATATAGTGTGTGTGAGTGATGATTAAAAGGACTCAGAGAGGGGGGACTTCCCTGGTGGTCCAGTGGTTAAGACTCCACGCTCCCAATGCAGGGGGCCCAGGTTCGATCCCTGGTCAGGGAACTAGATCCCACATGCCGCAACTAAGAGTTGGCATACCACAACTAAGGAGCCCACATGCTGCAACTACAACCTGGCACAACCAAATAAATAAATAAATATTTTTTTAAAATAGAAGGATGAGATAATAAAATTAAACAGAATTTATTTTAAAGAATAATAAAAGGACTCAGAGAGGGAATTCCCTGGCCGTCCAGCGGTTAGGACTCTGCGCACCCACTGCAGAGGGTGCAGGTTCGATCTCTGGTCTGGGAACTAAGATCCTGCAAGTTGAGCAAGTAGTGCAGGCAAGAAACAAAACAAAACAAAACAAAAAAACAACAACAAAAGGACTCAGAGAAGGGGGAAGGCCTTGCTGAGAAGGCATATGTGTGTAAAAGCTTGAAAGAAACAAGTAAGTAAGCCGACTGGCCATTTGGGAAAAGAATCTGGGAGAAGAGCGCTCCAAGCAGAGGAAACAGCCAGTGCAAAGGCCCTGACGTGGGAACACGTCTGGCGTTTGGGAGCAATAATAGAGAGGCCAATATGATTCAAGAAAAATGGGAGAGGCAGTCAGGGAGGAAGGTGGGAGCTGGGGAAGGACAGACTGTGCAGGACTCACAGGCCATTGTCGGGATTCTGACTTTCACTCTGAATGGCATGGAGACTGTGGATCTGACATGTCATCATCTGCTTTATGTTTTCAGATAGTGGTTCTCAACCAGAGGCAAGTTTTCCCCCAGGGGACATCTGACAAGGTCTGGAGACATTTTTGGTGTCACTCTTGGAGTGCGGCTGCGGGGTATGCTATGAGCATTTCACAGGTAGGGGCCGAGGCTGCTGCTAAACGTCCGCAATGCACGGCACAGCTGCCCATTGGAGGATGACTCGGCCCCAAGTGTCAATAATGCTGAGGCTGAGAAACCCCGTTTTAAGAGAATCCCTGCCCTTACCAAGGTTAGGGGCCCTATTCCCCAAACACACCCCTAATCAGGCAGATGGAGTTTCAGCTCCTCACCATGTGACACTGGGCAAGCCACTAAGCCTCAGTTTCCACACCTGTAAAGTGGAAATACTAATGAGATGATGCAAACATGCACTCAATTAACCATGAGCCAGAGTCCACAGTAGGTGGTCAACAAATGTCACTGCCAGATCCACCTCTTGTTATGTCCCTTCCACATTTCCAGCCTCACCAAATGATTCTTTCACCCAACAGAGATGTTCTGAGCCCTTACAATGTGCCAGGAACTGTGCTGGCCAGAGCCCCCCAAAATGTCCACATCCCAATCCCCAGAATGAGTGGGTGTTTTGCCTTACATGACAAAAAGGGACTTTGCAGATGTAATTAAGTTGAGGATCTTGAGATGGGAGAGGATCCTGATTATCCAGGTGGGCCCCATGGACCCACAAGGGAATTACAAGGGAAAAGAGGGGGGGTGTCAGACAAGGAGATGTGATGACCAAAGAAGAGGGGTCAAAGTGAGGCGGTGCCACGACTCAAGGAACGTGGTTGGCCTCTAGAAGCTAGAAAAGGCAAGGAAATGGACTCTCCCCAAGAGCCTCCAGAAGGAACACAGCACCGCACCCTGGCCTTCTGACCTCCTGAACTAGAAGAGAATAAATCTGTGTTGCTTTAAGCCAGAAGTTTACAGTGATTTGTTACAGCAGCCATGGGAAACTCATACAGCACAGAGCCCGCAGGGCACAAGGACCAGCGGTGCCCCCCAGCGAGCAGACACTCCTGCAGGCCTCCATGCGCTCGGGCAGGCTCTGGTCCCCACCTCATCCTGACCTGGTCCAGCTCTGAATCGAACTCGGCCTCCACAGCACATGCTCCCTGACGCCCTGGGTTCTGCTGGCCCGGGGGGGCACTTCTGACATCTTCCTGAAGGACGGGCTGGCTCATCCTTGCGTCCCCCTACAGGGGAGCTGCTTAGGAAACACTTTTGTATGATTTGGGGAGCAGGGAATGATGGAAAATATTAATCCATCTTTAAATTTCACTTTAACAGGCAACGCATGACTCAAATTTAACTACGTATATGTTATGTACATATGTGTGTAAAATACAAGGGCAAACAGTAGAAAGTTACTCAGTCTCCCTCTTCCCCATAAGCCCATCCCCTCTGCACAGTCCCTACTGCCGGCCACTTGGGTGGCGGCCAAGCTTTTGCTATTCCAAACAATGACACAATGAATTCCCTTAGAAATTACTCCTTAAGCTAAAGAAAACACGGACAGCCTGACCCGAAGACCAACAGGGCTTCACTTAATCGCTCGTAAGCCACGCGGGCGGAAAACAAGGTGGCCCAGGTTAACTGTGATAACCTGGAGATACACAATGAGAGTCACCAAACTAAAGATAAACGCTGACCCAGGGATTCCTGTGGGAATGTAGTCCTTAAAACAGGACGAAATACACCCGAAGGAAATGCAATCACTCACCAAGAGATATCCGTACCCCATGTTCACTGCAGCATTATTCACAACAGCCAAGATGTGGACACAAGCTAAGTGCCCATCAATGGATGAAAGGGTAAAGAAACTGTGATACACACACACACATACATATACACAGTGAACTATTATTCAACCATAAATGAAGGAAATCTTGCCATTTGTGACAACACAGATAAACCTTGAGGGCATCATGCTGAGTGAAATGTCAGACACAGAGAGACAAAATAGTGTTATGTTCTCACTCACATGTGGAATCCAAAAAAGCCGAACTCAACTAGAGAGAATGGTGGCTGCCAGGGGCTGGGGGTGGGGGAAGTGGGGAGATGCTGGTCAAAGGGTACAAACTCCCAATTGTAAGATGAGATACTGTATTGTGTGCTTGAAAATGGTTAAGAGAGTAGGTCTTAACAATTATCACCACAAAATGAAAACAAAGAAAGTAATTAATGTGAGGGGATGGAGGTGGTAACTAACCATACTGTAGTAATCATTTCACAATATACATGGGTATTAAATGCTTTACAGCCTAAACTTACATATGTTGTACGTCAATAATATCTCAATAAACCTGGGGGGGAAATCAGTAAATAAAGTAGTATGTAATTCCTGGAGGTATATATAGCTCTATAAATATTATAATATTATTATATAATGTTTAATTTTTAACAAAATAAGAGAAAACACCGACACCTTCAGTGTCCAACACAGTAACTCCCAGCTTCCTGGGGCTATTAGGCCCTTAAGATGAGGCTAGTCCAAATTGAGATGTGCTTAAAAAACACACACACACCGGATTTAAAAGACTTAGGATGAAAAAAAAGAATACAAAATATCTCATTAATTACATGTTGAAATGATAATATTTTGCATACATTGGGTTAAATAAAATATATTATTACAATCATTTCACCTGTTTTTTTTAAATGTGGCTACCAGACAATTAACATCCTATATGTGGCCTGCGTTATATTTCTATTGGGCAGTGCTCAGCTAGCCACTGAAAGGTAGAGAGATCATCAAGGAAATGAGAGCGTATGGGTTTACTGGAATAAGACATAGCCATGATTTTAGGGTTTTTTTTGGCCCTGCAGCGTGGCTTGCGGGATCTTAGTTCTCCCACCAGGCCTCAAACCCAGGCTCCGGCAGTGAGAGTGTGGAGTCCTAACCACTGCACCGCCAGGGAAGTCCCTAGCCACGGCCTTTTGATAAATAAGAAATCCTTTTGAATCCTAACCTGAAATAATAAAACAAAAAAGTGACGCACCGCTAGAAGGTACGTGACTGCTTCGATTCATCCCACACCTGATAAATGTTTATTCCATCCCAGTCTCCTAACAGGCGGCCTGATCTTCCTCCAGTCCATCCTCCACACAGTAGCCAAGGGGAGAGCTTCAACCTGCAACCCCGATCCCATCACACTCTGCAGCCTCTGAGTCTAGCCCTGGCTTGCTGTTCTTGGACCACCCTATGCCTCAGGGTTTTACACGGCCAGTTCCTTCGGCCCTGACTTCAACTCAGAGGTATCCTTCCATTCTCAGCTGAAACATCCCTTCCTCACGGGGTCCTGCCCAACCCCCAAGCCCTGCTCAAACAAATCCCTCATTTAACCACCTCATGGAACTCTGTGTGCTTCCTTCGGGCACTCACCACACTCTGTCACTACACGTTTCTTTCAGATATTATTTATTTGTCGATGTCATATATTACCTTATTTAATACTTTATATTACATTTGTCATGGAATATGCAATATAGTATATATTATGTATAATATATGACTAAGATGAACCATATGAATTGCCATTTGTGCAGGACAAGGGTTGGCAAACTACAACACATGTGCCAAATCTGCCCCGCTGCCTGCTTCTGTACAGCCCCCAAACTAGGAATGGATTCCACATTTTTTTTAATTTAAAATGTAAAAAATAACAATTGGCCTCTGCCAACGGCGTGGCTCAATTTTGCCTCTTGGCCTGCAAAGCCTAAAATATTTACAACTTGGTCCTTTACAGAAGAAGTTTGCCAACCCTGGATATAGGTCAAGAATCACTGAATGCCAGCAATTTCCAACGCTGCTAATTTTATACATTATTTCTTCTGCATCCCGCTCTCCCCCCAAAGGCGTCGTGGTGACGGATGTACAGCTCTGTGACTACACTAGAAGCTGCCGAATTGTACATTTTGAATGGGCAAATGACCTGGCATGTGAATTCTATCTCAATAAAGCTATTTTAAAAAGATGAATAAGACCCAGCGTCATTTTAATTCCATGAAGTTTTCACCTTATATATGCTGTCCTTAGAACCTAACACTCTTCAAAAAAATTAGTAAATATACAAAGACCCCCCACTTCATCACCTCAGGAAGAGGATACATCTAGACGGGACTTGTTTGCACTTGTTTAAAAAAAAGAATTGGGCTTCCCTGGTGGCGCAGTGGTTGACAGTCCGCCTGCCGATGCAGGGCACACGGGTTCGTGCCCCGGTCTGGGAAGATCCCACATACCGCGGGGCAGCTGGGCCCGTGAGCCATGGCCGCTGAGCCTGCGTGTCCAGAGCCTGTGCTCCGCAATGGGAGAGGCCACAGCGGTGAGAGGCCCGCATACCGCCAAAAAAAAAAAAAAAAAAAAAAAAGAATTAATGCAATGTCTTTTCCCATTGTTATCTTGCTTATAACTAGATTTTACCTGTTCCCCTAACCTAGGTTTCTCACCTTCACACTAGTGACATTTGGGGCCATGTAATTCTCTGCTGTGGGGCTGCCCTGTGCAATGTGGGATGTCTGGCAGCATCCCTGGTCTCTACCCACTAGAAGCCAGTAGCATCCTCTGCCCCGCCCCCAGTCATGACAATAAAAATGTCTCTAGATCTTGTCAATGTCCCCTAGAGGCTAAACTGCCCCAGTTTTGATCCACTGGCTTAACAGCTTTTCCATCTGGCCCCACTCCTGCCAACACCTAGTGACTCTCAAGACCCACCCACCTGCCATCCATTCATTTAACACATTTCCTAAGCCCCACTTTGTAATAGGGGTGAACCAGAAACATCCACATCCTATCCTGCCCTCAAGGAGCTTAGAACTTTGTCCAGAAGGTAGGACGGGTACATAAATGGCTAAAGGATTTTGAAAGCACTAAGTGTCATCGAAGACATACACATAAATGGCAAGACACTTCCAGAAAAGAGAGAAGGGTTAATTCACAAAGCGAATGGGAAGAAAACTCAGCTTCCTCATCCACACGGCAAGGACAATAATACCTGCTTTTCAGAGTCATCATGAAGAGTGAATCCACACATCACATTATTTCATCTTCGCCCCCAACCCTTTGAAGTGGGTACTATTGTTCCCATTTTGCAGAGGAACCAACCAAGGCACAGAGAGGTAAAGGAACTTGCCCAAGGTGGCACAGCCTTGTGGCCAAAGCAGACTTCAACGCAGGCAGGCTGGTTCACTGCTACAGGTCCTGCCTCCCTGAGAAAATACACATGTGACAACAGACGGGTACCCGGTGACCACTCTATTAGTGGAAGTTATTGTCATTGTTGAGAGAACTTGAGAACTCAGCAGTCTTCTTGAAGTAGGTAAAATCTAAGGGGAGGGGGCCCAGATTTGCCAATATGGAGACAGGAGGGAACGGTGTTCTAAGACGGGGGCATGGCAGGATGGAAGGCAGCTGCTGGACAAGCTTAGGGCATGTGAGTGGAACAAAGAAGTGGAACGAAGTGCCAGGAGGGGACTGGGTGACAGACAGGGCTGGGAGGACAGGCCAGGGCCTGAACAAACTAAGCAAAGCAAAGGGGAGGTTCACTTAGGCTTCCCACCAAGAAAGTGCTGCATCACCTATACGCTGCAAAAGCTCCAAGGAATTGTGAAACCGAGACAGAAAATTCCTGGCTTACTCTTTTCATTCCCTTCTCTTGAATAGGGCCAAGAACAGGAAACTGGGAAAGCCACCTCATCCTCAAAACAATCCCTTGGAGACACCCTGTCACTGTCCCCTGCCCCAGAGCCTTCCAACGCAAAGAGTGTCCCGGCTCGCCCATCTCCATGTCCCAAGGTCTCTACTCCCAACTGAAATCTGAACTCTGTGCTCCGCATCCGTGCCAAGAAGCATCACGGGCACTGTTGAAGAGGACCAGAACTCGATGGCCAAAAGCACAAGCTTTGGAGCCGAAGGCCTTGAATCCTATCACCACCGCTTCCTGGCTGTGTGGCCTTGGGGGAGTCACTCCACCTCTGACTTTGAGCCACTCATCTCTCATTGGACTAAACACTCAACGTTACAGGACTTCCCTGGCGGTCCAGTGGTTAAGACTCTGCACTTCCACTGCAGGGGGCACGGGTTCAATCCCTGGTTGGGGAACTAAGATCCCACATGCTGTGCAGCATGGCCAAAAAATAAATAACTAAACAAACAAACCAACCCAGTGTGAGGGGAGGGAGTGGCCACTGGGGGTTGAACGTGCTGCTGCTTACTTCTGCTATATTATTACTGCCACTGTTATTGTTGTTGTTGTCGTTATCATTGTTTGAGTGAGGATAACAGCTCATAAAGCCACGTGCCGGAATGCTGAAGCCTCCCCAAGGAGACTTTCTTTCATCTGTCTTGCTCCAGGCTTAGTCAAAGTCATTTGACACAGTCTGTCAGAAAAGCCTCCACTCTGGCCCACCTGAGTCCTCCTACCATGGCCACTGACCTGGAAGCACCCACAATGGCTACTGTCAAACAGGCCACTATTGTGACAACAAGGGACACTCCCATCACGGTGGAGACAGTGCCACCCCTGAGAGCCTAGACTCTGGGCCAAACAGCTGGGGTCCCATCCCAGCTCTGCTACATATGAGCTGTATTACCTTGGGCAAGTCACATAACCACCCTGGGCCTCAGTTTCCCCATCTGTAAAATGGGGATGATAACAGTCTATTAACCTCATAGGGCTGTTTTTGAGGATTAATGGAAAGTGTTTTGTCCGGGGCCTGGGACTAACGAGCACCGTGACTGTTAGCTATGATCATCGGTCTTACTGGGTCCTGTAAGGCATGGTCGTGCCCCTACTTTGGCCCATGGTACTCTCCCCCTGACCTCTGATGCTCTAGCTGTGATGGCCTCCCCACTGTCCTTCAATTTCACCCAGGTTTTTCCCCACCGTGGGGGCTCCCACCCGCTGTTCTGGCCCTGGAATACCCTTGGCCAGGCCAGCTCCTTCACATCCTTCCAGCGATGCCGGAGGAGAGAGGCCTACCTGTCTAAAGCGCCCCCCTCCCGGGTTCTTCACTAGGACCAAACCCCGTGTATTTCCTTCAGTGCCCCTATGTTTATGGGGCAGCACAGGACAGGGGTTACCAACCAGACTCGAGCCAGAGGGCCTGGGTTTGAAACCAGCTCTGCCATCTACTAGCTAGGTGACGTCACCTCTCTCTGCCTCCGTTTCCCCATCAGTCTCTGCTCCACTACTGTGGGACGGAATCATTAGGACTTACAAAGAGCTTAGCACAGTCCCCAGAGTTTTGCAAATGCCCTGCACGTCTGCACTATCAACTACTTCCCGTTTGAGTTCTAAGTGTCTCTCTTTCCCTCCTACCTGTAATCTCCCCAAAGCAGGATCATGTCCTTTATCACCTGCATACAGGAGGTGCTCATTAAAGACTTGTTCAACAAATGAAAGAAGGGGTGAATAAATCTATCTGAAGAGCAACCCAGAAACGCGCAAAGAAAAGCCAGAGACTGTCCCCGCCTGTGACCCAACAATCATAGTTATGGGCACAAGCCCAAAGGAAATAACTCAAACAGCAAGAAAAGGAACAATTTTCACATGCTGGGCCATTCTCAGTGACAACCAGGAAGCTCCCAGGCACGCAAGAGCTGAGCAAACAGTGGCAGGGGATCCTGCTGAAAATGACCCAGCTGTCACGAACCAAAGCCGGGGCCACCTCCGGCCCTGGAGAGGCCACGAACAGAGAGGGGCAGGCATTGGCCACCCAGGCTCATGCCCTCTGATGAGGGTTTTTAACCTGCATGTGAAAGCAGACCAAGAACAAGAGCTGTGATTAAGGGTTAGGGGAGGATCCCACATCACAGAAATGCTTGGTGCTGAAGGTGGAAGGGAGGTCTTGTTTTTCTGGAGAGGTTTAGGTACCCTCACAGAAAGTCCTTAAATAGCCCCAGGCACAGGCTCAACCTGTCTAATCCCTGAAACAAACCTATGAGGAGACAGGTCCTATCACTAGTCTCCATTTTACGGATGCGGAAACTGAGGCACAGAATGAAAACGCTCCCTGACCTGGGCCAAGGAGACCGTGTTACCCGGAAGACCAGAAGTCAACTGTGGCTAACTTAGGGGCCAATCGAGGGGCCTACATGGCTGTCCTGTACTTTTTCCACCTCTGCTTCCTCCCAGATCCTCAGATTTCACTTTGGACCAGAGCAGGGACTGCTGTGTAACGATGATGATGATGAAGACGATGGTAATAACAACGATGGAGAGCAACAGTAATAATAACAGCATTTCGCAGTGACAGGACTGGCACCATAACTGTATATTAACTCATTTAATTTTAGCACTCTATGAGGCAGGCGCTACCACTGTGCACACATGAGAAAACACAGGCAGAGAGAGGTAAAGTCACTTTACTGAGGTCACAGTGCTGGCAAGCAGCAGAACCAGGATCTGAGCGGAGGCTACACTGGCTCCCTGTGTTGCTATTTTCCTCTAAACATCTTCCCAACTGGCCTCCATGAGGCAGGGAGGCTGTGGTTTCACTTGTACTTAGCACTGGACCTACAGCAATAACACACAGAAGAGGGAGGGATCAGAAACTATTATCTTGGGACTTCCCTGGCGGTCCAGTGGTTAAGACTCCGCGCTTTCACTGCAGGGGACAGGGGTTCGATTCCTGGTCGGGGAACTAAGATCCCGCATGCTGCGCGGCCAAAAAGAAAATAAAACTATTATCTTATTGTATCAATTCAAAGGCCCATGTTTCGTCACGTGACATCTGTCTGCATCTCGAGATTAGTGCATCCTACAATCTCTGCTGGCCACGTTTTCATAGCCTAGCGGCCCTGAAATTGGGATGCATGTCACAACTGCCAGCCTCCTGGATTCGATGAGATGTGGTGTGCCTCTCTCAACACTCCAGCCTCTTCTCTAATCTTACTGCACCATGAAGGATGGCAAGAGGCTTTTTCCTAAGTTTGCAGAATCAAGAAGGAGAAATGAAAACTGCCCTTACTTCTTGGCCAAGCTAACCCTAGGAGAGAGGCAATCACCACCCTGCCCCACCTCTTCAGCACAGCTCCGTAACAACTCAAGTAACTTTAATGGGGGTGCGGGAGGATGAGTGTAACTGTCAAGCTACCTGACCAGGCCACCTAGGGCAAAACCGCCAGCAGCCTCATCTGATAATCTCCACCTGCCAGCTGCGTTCTTGTCTCCACAGTTCCTTCCCCAGGCCCTTGCCCAGGCCAGGTTGTTTTTGCCAAACCCAGGCAGAGAGGAGGCAATAAAACCTACTCAACAAAGGACGTACAGCCCTTTCCCAAGGGTCATGGTTTCTGCCTGGCCCCATGAGAGAAATCCTCTCTG